>NC_092334.1:123575000-124775000 GCF_046630445.1 Rutidosis leptorrhynchoides | reverse complement strand
TATCACATTGGGGAGACCGTAAGTTACGCCGTGTTTTCTTTAAAGCGTTAAATGCGGGGAACCCAAATGCAATTTTACGCTACGGGTTAAGAACCTATTTTGACTCAACATATCCCAACATAGGATTTTGTGAGTTAGAAAGAGCTTCTAACATGCAACATAAAGAAGCATGTTATGCTTACGGGTTAGTGATGTTCGCTTCTTACCAAAATGAGAAAAAGAACATCGGATTACAACTTTTAAATAAAACCTTCCCACAAGTGACGGATTCAGTAGTTGGGGTGAGAAACAAGGTTTTTAGATTATTACGGGGCTGTTGGACATTACAAAACCCTCGTCCTTTTGACGACATTACAACATGCTGCCTAGCCAATGGTCATAACGGTTACTATCCACAAGACCAAGGATGGGAAGTCGTCTTAGTAAAACTAGAATGCATGACTTGTTTCTGGACTTATGAATTACGTGTCTTTATTTCTTTTGCTGAACAACTTGCGTATTAACTAGAATTGCATTTATAGCTGCCGAGTAGCAAAGTTATTATGTGCTATATTTCATCCTATATGTATAATAGCAGTATTGTAAGTTTGTAAAATATTGTATAAAATTTGAACGCGAAATTTTATTATAATCAGTTTTTTCATATAAAATTGTAGTAGTTGAATTGTATATTAGCTACTAAGTATGAACTTAATGGGTAGGTACTAACCGAATTAAAACTATAAAACGCTAATATGAAGAAAAAGCTTTTATAAATGAGTTCATACTATGCTACGAAATACTATTGACTACTCTTAAAATTCTATATGATTAACTTAATTCTTTTGGGCTATTTTTGAAGGAAATGGCACCGAAGACTCGTCAGAATTTGAACATGAGCGAGGAAGACTTCCGTGTTTTCTTTGCAGCAAACATAGCCGCAGTACAGGCTGCGATGCAAAATAACAATAACTCTGGATCTAGCAGTGGAACTAATTCCACAAGAAATCGTGTAGGATGCTCCTACAAAGAATTCACTGCCTGCAAACCTTTGAAATTTGATGGAACCGAAGGACCAATTGGATTGAAACGGTGGACCGAGAAGGTAGAATCGGTGTTTGCCATAAGTAAGTGTACTGAATAGGACAAAGTTAAGTATGCTACGCATACCTTCACAGGTACTGCGTTAACATGGTGGAACACCTATCTTGAACAGGTAGGACAAAATGCTGCTTACGCACTACCATGGTCGGCATTCAAGCAATTGATGAACGAGCAGTACCGTCCTAGAAACGAAGTCGATAAGCTCAAGGTAGAGCTTAGAGAGTTACGAACACAAGGGTTAGACATTACCACATACGAACGATGATTCACAGAGTCGTGCCTATTGTGTCCGGGAACGTTCGAAGATGAAGAAGAGAAGATCGACGCATTTATAAAAGGGTTACCAGTAAGGATTCAAGAAGATGTGAGTTCATACGAGCCCACTTCCATACAAAAGGCAAGTCGAATGGCTCATAAACTCATAAATCAGATTGAGGGAAGAATTAAAGAGCAGGCGGCTGAAGAAGCCAACACGATACAAATCAAGAGAAAGTGGGAAGAAACCAGTGACAAGGGTCACAATTTTAACAATCAACACAGCAATCACAACTTCAATCGCACCAAATTTAGAAACAACAACCGCAACAACAACCATCCCAACAACAATAACCATTACAACCACCGTCCCAACAATAATAACAATCGCAACAACAACCATTTCAATAACAACAAAAAACAGAAACAACCATACTTCAGGTGTGCAGAGTACCATCCGAATATGTTCTGCACAACATTTTTCACTAAGTGTAAGAGAAGAGGTCATGGCGCGGCAAAATGTGAGGTTTACGGACCAAAGAACAACAAAAATAAAGAAACAAATAATTTCGGAACAAATAATGCAGACGTAGTTTGTTATAAATGTGGAAAACCGGGCCACATTATTAGAAATTGCCCAAACCAAGGGAATACTAATGGGTAAAGTCGCGGAATAATTTTCAATATTAATGCGACAGAAGCGCAGGAAGACCCGGAGCTTATTACGGGTACGTTTCTTATTGACAATACATATGCTTATGTTTTATTTGATTTAGGTGCGGATAGAAGCTTTATGAGTAGATATTTTTGTGCTAAATTAAGTTGCCCATTGACGCCATTAGATAATAAATTTTTACTCGAATTAGCAAATGGTAAATTAATTTCAGCAGATAATATATGTCGGGAGAGAGAAATTAAACTTGGGGATGAAACGTTTAAAATTGATTTAATACCAGTCGAGTTAGGGAGTTTTGATGTAATAATTGGCATGGACTGCTTGAAAAAGGTGAGAGCAGAGGTCGTTTGTTACAAAAATACGATTCGTATTATGCGTGAAAAAGGAAAACCTTTAATGGTGTACGGAGAAAAGAACAACGCGAAATTAAATCTTATTAGTAGTTTGAAGGCGCAAAAACTAATAAAAAAAAGGTTGTTACGTCATTCTAGCACACATAGAGGAAGTTAAACCTGAAGAAAAGAACATCGGTGATGTTCCCGTCGCAAAAGAATTTCCCGATGTATTTCCGAAAAAATTACCTGGATTACCCCCACATCGATCCGTTGAATTTCAAATAGACCTTGTACCAGGAGCTACACCAATAGCTCGTGCTCCATACAGACTCGTACCCAGCAAAATGAAAGAATTACAAAGTCAGTTACAGGAACTTTTAGAGCGTGGTTTCATTCGACCAAGCACATCACCGTAGGGAGCTCCTGTTTTGTTTGTTAAGAAGAAGGATGGTACATTTAGGTTGTGTATCGACTACTGAGAGTTGAACAAACTTACCATCAAGAACAGCTACCCACTACCGAGAATCGATGATTTATTTGATCAACTACAAGGCTCGTCGGTTTATTCGAAGATTGATTTACATTCTGGGTATCATCAAATGCGGGTGAAGGAGGATGATATTCCAAAGACTGCTTTTAGGACACGTTACGGTCATTACGAGGTTATGGTTATGCCGTTTGGATTGACTAACGCACCAGCTGTGTTCATGGACCTCATGAACCGAGTGTGTGGACCATACCTTGACAAGTTTTCATTGGTTTCATCGATGACATACTTATTTACTCAAAGAATTACCAAGAGCACGAAGAACATTTGAGAAAAGTGCTAGAGTTGTTAAGGAAAGAAAAACTGTACGCTAAGTTTTCAAAGTGTGCATTTTGGTTGGAAGAAGTTCAATTCCTCGGACACATAGTAAACAAAGAAGGTATTCAGGTGGATCCAGCAAAGATTGAAACCGTTGAAAAGTGGGAAACCCCAAAAACTCTGAAGCATATACGCCAATTTTTAGGACTAGCTGGTTACTACAGAAGGTTCATCCAAGATTTTTCCAGAATAGCAAAACCCTTGACTGCATTAACGCATAAAGGGAGGAAATTTGAATGGAAGGATGAACAAGAGAAAGCGTTTCAATTGTTAAAAAAAAAAAATTAACTACGGCGCCTATATTGTCATTACCTGAAGAGAATTATGATTTTGTGATATATTGTGACACCTCAAAGCAAGATCTCAGTTGTGTATTAATGCAACGAACGAAGGTAATTGCTTATGCGTCTAGACAATTGAAGATTCACGAGCAGAATTATACGACGCATGATTTGAAATTAGGTGCGGTTGTTTTTGCATTAAAAACTTGGAGGCACTTCTTATATGAGGTCAAAAGTATTATATATACCGACCACAAAAGTCTTCAACACATATTTAATCAGAAACAACTGAACATGAGGCAGCGCAGGTGGATTGAATTGTTGAATGATTACGACTTTGAGATTTGTTACCACCCGGGGAAGGCAAATGTGGTAGCCGATGCCTTGAGCAGAAAGGACAGAGAACCCATTCGAGTAAAAGCTATGAATATAATGATTTACACTAACCTTACTACTCAAATAAAGGAGGCGCAACAAAGAGTTTTAAAAGAGGGAAATTTAAAGGATGAAATACCCAAAGGATCGGAGAAACATCTTAATATTCGGGAAGACGGAACCCGGTATAGGGCTGAAAGAATATGGGTACCAAAATTTGGAGATATGAGAGAAATGGTACTTAGAGAAGCTCATAAAACCAGATACTCAATACATCCTGGAGCGGGGAAGATGTACAAGGATCTCAAGAAACATTTTTGGTGGCCGGGTATGAAAGTCGATGTTGCTAAATACGTAGGAGAATGTTTGACGTGTTCTAAAGTCAAAGCGGAGCATCAGAAACCATCAGGTCTACTTCAACAACCCTAAATCCCGGAATGGAAATGGGAAAACATTATTATGGATTTCATCACTAAATTGCCAAGGACTGCAAGTGATTTTGATACTATTTGGGTAATAGTTGATCGTCTCACCAAATCAGTACACTTCCTGCCAATAATAGAAGATGACAAGATGGAGAAGTTAACACGACTGTATTTGAAGGAAGTCGTCTCCAGACATGGAATACCAATCTCTATTATCTCTGATAGGGATGGCAGATTTATTTCAAGATTCTGGCAGACATTACAGCAAGCATTAGGAACTCGTCTAGACATGAGTACTGCCTATCATCTACAAACTGATGGGCAGAGTGAAAGGACGATACAAACGCTTGAAGACATGCTACGAGCATGTATTATTGATTTCGAAAACAGTTGGGATCGACACCTACCGTTAGCAGAATTTTTCTACAACAACAGCTACCATTCAAGCATTGAGATGGTGCCGTTTGAAGCACTTTATGGTAGAAAGTGCAGGTCTCCGATTTATTGGAGTGAAGTGGGGGAAAGACAGATTACGAGTCCGAAAATAATACAAGAAACTACCGAGAAGATCATCCAAATTCAACAACGGTTGAAAACCGTCCAAAGTTGACAAAAGAGCTACGCAGACATTAAAAGAAAAGATATAGAATTTGAAATTGGAGAGATGGTCATGCTTAAAGTTGTACCTTGGAAAGGCGTTATTCGATTTGGTAAACGAGGGAAATTAAATCCAAGGTATATTGGACCATTCAAGATTATTGATCGTGTCGGACCAGTAGCTTACCAACTTGAGTTACCTCAACAACTCGCGGCTGTACATAACACTTTCCACGTCTCGAATTTGAAGAAATGTTTTGCTAAAGAAGATCTCACTATTCCATTAGACGAAATCCAAATCAACGAAAAACTTCAATTCATCTAAGAACCCGTCGAAATAATGGATCGTGAGGTTAAAAGACTTAAGCCAAACAAGATACCAATTGTTAAGGTTCGGTGGAATGCTCGTAGAGGACCCGAGTTCACCTGGGAATGAGAAGATCAGATGAAGAAGAAATACCCGCACTTATTTCCAGAAGATACGTCAACACCTCCAAATGCTTAAAATTTCGGGACGAAATTTATTTAACGGGTAGGTACTGTAGTGACCCGAACTTTTCCATGTTTATATATATATATATATATATATATATATATATTAAATGAAATTGATATTTACATGATTAAGTGTTTCCAACATGTTAAGCAATCAAACTTGTTAAGACTTGATTAATTGAAATAGGTTTCATATAGATAATTGACCACCCAAGTTGACCGGCGATTCACGAACGTTAAAACTTGTAAAAAAACTATATGATGACATATATATGGATATATATAGTTAACATGATATTATGATAAGTATGTATCACATTAAGTATTTTAATAAAGATTTATATACATAAAAATGAGACTATTGAATTAAGAAACTCGAAAACGATATATATAACGATTATCGTTATAACAACGTCTTACTAATTACATATGAATCATTTTAAGATATTGATACACTATATATAAACATGATAAATGATAAGTAAACATATCATTAAGTATATTAACAATGAACTACATATGTAAAAACAAGACTACTAACTTAAGGATTTCGAAACGAGACATATATGTAACGATTATCGTTGTAACGACATTTAAATGTATATATATCATATTAAGATATATTAATATATCATAATATCATGATAATGTAATAATTTAACATCTCATTAGATATAATAAATAATGGGTTAACAACATTTAATAAGATCATTAACTTAAAGGTTTCAAATCAACATTTACATGTAACGACTAACGATGACTTAACGACTCAGTTAAAATGTATATACATGTAGTGTTTTAATATGTATTCATACACTTTTGAAAGACTTCAAGACACTTATCAAAGTACTTCTACTTAACAAAAATGCTTACAATTACATCCTCGTTCATTTTCATCAACAATTCTACTCGTATGCACCCGTATTCGTACTCGTACAATACCCAACTTCTAAAGGTATGTACTATTGGTATTACACTCTAATGATCAGCTCTTAGCAGCCCATGTGAGTCACCTAACCATGTGGGAACCATCATTTAACATCTAGCATGAAATATCTCACAAAATTACAAACTAATGGAGCCTATATGGCCATCTCAAATTCACGTGAAGTAGAAGCACTCTAAACACATTCACTTTGCAATTTTCTTGAATCAAATTAATCTCTCTCAAGTGTTCTTTCTTTGTTCTAAGTGTTCTTCATCATATTCAACAAAATCTAGCTCAATCTAGTTCATAAATTCATACATAAATCAAGATACAAAACAACTACTCAAGAACACACCAACAACACTTCCAAGTTTACTAGCTTGCTTTCAATCTTGCAAATCCATTTCAAGTGATCATTCAACCTCAAGAAATCTTTCTTATTAACAGCAATATATCCCTCTAATACAAGGTAGTACTCATATTCAAACTTTGATTCAATTTCTATAACTATAACAATCTTATTTCGAGTGGAAATCTTACTTGAACTTGTTTTCGTGTCATGATTTTGCTTCAAGAACTTTCAAGCCATCCAAGGATCCTTTGAAGCTAGATCTATTTTTATCATTTCCAGTAGGTTTATCCACAAAACCTGAGGTAGTAATGATAACATCATTCGATTCATATATATGAAACTATCTTATTCAAAGGTTTAAACTTATAATCACTAGAACATAGTTTAGTTAATTCTAAACTTGTTCGCAAACAAAAGATAACCCTTCTAACTTAACTTTTAAAATCAAATAGACACATGTTATATATCTATATGATATGCTAACTTAATGATTTAAAACCTGAAAACACGAAAAATACCGTAAAACCGGATATACACCGTCGTAGTAATACCGCGGGCTGTTTTGGGTTAGTTAATTAAAAATTATGATAAACTTTGATTTAAAAGTTGTACTTCTGGGAAAATGATTTTTCTTATGAACATGAAACTATATCCAAAAATCATGGTTAAACTCAAAGTGGAAGTATGTTTTCCAAAATGGTCATCTAGACGTCGTTCTTTCGACTGAAATGACTACCTTTACAAAAATGACTTGTAACCTGTATTTCTGACTATAAACATATACTTTTTCTGTTTAGATTCATAAACTTAAGTTCAATATGAAACCATAGCAACTTGAATCACTCAAAACGGATTTAAAACGAAGAAGTTATGGGTAAAACAAGATTGGATAATTTTGCTTGTTGTAGCTACGTGAAATTTGTAACAAATCCATACAAATCATATCCTAGCTAACTTATATTGTATTATACATGTATTCTAATATATTATGTAATCTTGGCATACCATAGACATGTATGCAAATGTTTTGACATTTCATATCGACCGATGTATATATGTTATTTGGAACAACCATATACACTCTATATGCAGTAATGTTTGAGTTAGCTATACAGGGTTGAGGTTGATTCCAAATATATATATACTTTGAGTTGTGATCTAGCTTGAGACGTGTATACACTGGGTCGTGAATTGATTCAAGATAATATATATTGCTTTATTTATGTACATCTAAATGTGGACAACTAGTTGTAGGTTACTAACGAGGACAGCTGACTTAATAAACTCAAATCATTAAAACGTAATAAAATATTGTAAATATATTTTGAACATACTTTGATATATATGTACATATTTGTTATAGGTTCGTGAATCGACCAGTGGCCAAGTCTTACTTCCCGACGAAGTAAAAATCTGTGAAAGTGAGTTATAGTCCCACTTTTAAAATCTAATATTTTGGGATGAGAATACATGCAGTTTTATAAATGTTTTACAAAATAGACACAAGTACGTGAAACTACATTCTATGGTTGAATTATTAAACCAAATATGCCCCTTTTTAGTCTGGTAATCTAAGAATTAGGGAACATACACCCTAATTGACACGAATCCTAAAGATAAATCTATTGGGCCCAACAAGCCCCATCCAAAGTACCGGATGCTTTAGTACTTCGAATTTATCATGTCCGAAGGGAGTTCCGGAATGATGGGGATATTCTATATGCATCTTGTTAAGGTCGGTTACCAGGTGTTCACCATATGAATGATTTTTATCTCTATGTATGGGATGTATATTGAAATATGAAATCTTGTGGTCTATTATTACGATTTGATAAATATATAGGTTAAACCTATAACTCACCAACATTTTTGTTGACATTTAAAGCTTGTTTATTCTCAGGTGATTATTAAGAGCTTTCGCTGTTGCATGCTAAAATATGGACAAGATTTGGTGTCAGCATGCTTGTATAATATTGTTTAAAACTGCATTCAAGATTTACTTTGTTGTAACATATTAATATTGTAAACCAATATGTATTGGTAGTGTGTAAGTGTGATATTTTTAGATTATCATTTCTGGATAATCTAGGTGGTGTCCTTTTAACCTTGTCGATAAAATAAAGGTTATGGTTTGTTTTAAAAACGAATGCAGTCTTTGAAAAACGTCTCATATAGAGGTCAAAACCTCGCAACGAAATCAATTAATATGGAACGTTTATAATCAATATGAACGGGACATTTCACCACACAACAGATGCAACTTTAGAATGCACTTGACCATAGTATAAATCATCAGAAATAGCACCCAATATCCATGATAAAACAACATCATTACACCTATCCCATTGATTAGCAAGAATATCATCTTGAGTAGATTTTTCAAGTGAACCATCAACAAAACCAGTTTTGTTTTTAGTTTGAATAGCATGTTCCATTGCACATGACCAAAACTTGTAGTTTTCAGTTACTTTTAGTTTAAAATTAATAATAGGTGTACTGCTAATGTCACTAGCATGCAGATATAAATGATCACCAAAATCTAATTTACTAATCATGGTAGAACTAACACCTTCATCACCAGACATGGATCAAGAACATAAAGAATAAATCACACAGTACAAACAAATGAAAGCAAATATATGACAAAAAAGAAAAAGGAGTTTAGAGAACGCCCCTAATTCTTATGCAGTGGAAGAGAGAAGAATGAAGACTGTAGAATCTCGATCTTCTTGATTTAGGGTTAGAACAAACCCTAATTTGAAAAATCAAATTAATGATGAAATCTCTTAAGGCGGTAACAAGATTCACCACATAACTTGATTCGAATGAGTCTTGAAGAAGAAAAACCAATTACCCCCAATTTCTTCGTACCAACACAAACCCTAAATCGATTTGTTCTTCGATTTTAACAGATTTATCAACAATTAACCAGTATCAACCTCTCTGATACCATGAAGAAATATGTAATCAACAACTTAACACCAGATTCTTGTTTAATCAACAAGAATCAAATCAATCATACAGAGAATTGGATCGAATGAATCAACCAGAAACAAACAATTTGTTATTAACCCAACAATCTGTTCACACAGACAACAAATTCATCAACTAGATGAATTAACCATAACTACAACTTTGATTAATAATGGTTTTAAACTGAGAGAGAATACAGATGAAAATTAGAATGAAAATGAACAAATGAATACAATCTAACTGTAATTCCAGCTATTTATACATACATGCACCGACTTTTAATTTGTCCAGAATTAAACCTCTCAGTTTGTATATTGGCATATTTAGCCCTTGGAATAACTCAAACTCAATTATGTCCCTCCTATGTACCTTTCAAGTCAATCCCCATATCCGATATGTTGATTAAACAAGAAATGTACGAGATGCACAAAGAGTTTCAGACCTTCTAAACCATCTTGAACAAGTATAGCAGCTAACACTCAGATAATCAACTCAGGATCACCAGCAGTCTTGCTCAGCTACACCTGCACAACTCATCCAACAATAAGAATACTAAAATAGAATATGTTGCATAATTAGATTGCTGCATTCAATATTATACTATACACTTAAGATCTAATTTGTCTCTTATTGATGTCGCCTAAGATTTGTTTGTTATGAATATTTACTTTGTTAAGGATGATCTTTTTAACACGTTAGCTCATTTAGTGATCATCATATATTACTTTTAGGTAGATCTCTATTGATTAGTTTCATGGTCGTGTGATCTAATCTTATATGCAATCAAATTAAAAAACATATGTTGACATGTTTTTATCTTTTCACCAATTTCACTTGCAAGCATATAAGACATTCTACCTAATTGTAACATGTTTTCCTAAATGAAATATGACTTTAACTATCATGTTAAGATATTTGCATATTAAACACTTATAGAAATCAAATAGCATACTTTTAAGAGTATTTCATTTGTAAGTAAAGTTACCTCCACAGATGATCATTCCTCAAATATGTCCATCCAATATTACGTCACCATCATCATGTTCTTTGTGCTTGGTGTGACATATTTATCATGGACATGTGTTTTGAGTACTTGTGATTACATCATCTTCCACCACACTTGTTAACAAACCTACAACTTGTTAGAGACACAAAACATGGTACCCAATGTTTGTTGGGTCCAAGATTGTTAGGATCAAATATTCTCACGATAACTCATCTTTATACCTTTCTCAAGGAGTAGACTATTCCTCTTTTAGACATGTTTATATTTTAAATTTTGACAAACCAATTTCATGTCTTGATTGAGAATAATTGATCTTGTACGCTTATAGTTGTTTGAAAGTCACTAACACTTAAAAATTGACCTTTTAAATGAGTGTCGTTTAATGACGATAATTAGCTTACATTAGCAAATGTTTAAAAAATCTTACCAATAAACAATGTAAGACTAATATTATAATCATTTTAAAATGATTCAACATCTAAAAATATAAAACCACGGCCGATCTTAAAATTACGAAAGCACATTTTGATCAGAGCCTATGCAGTCGATCCACGGTCGACCGTAGGTTCGACCGCCTACAAGTTTGGCACTATGTTGAGTTCTATAAAGTGTGTTTTTCAAAAGCTTGTGATAGGTTTACTCGAGGTGTCTTTCTTTTGGTATCTGTAACGACCCGTCAAAATCGCCATTGACGGCGCCGTTAACTTAGGTCCCGTTAAGTGGTCATAGTCCCTAAATGAGACGCGTTTGACCAAAATTATGTCGCATTCATTTGAAACGTATATGACTTGCAAAGTTTTAAGTTACCAAACGGTTTGACAATAAGTTTAAGTTTACAAAAGTTATAAAGTATAATTGAAATGACTTGCGACATAATATAAGTTGAAAATCACGATTTCTATAAATACCGTAAGTATGTATGCTTTAAGTTGAATCCAATGGTGATATCACTAGCATATGCATGTATGCTTAACCCCAAGCAAGTAGTCAAAGTGTGCAGAAGCATGTACCAAGTAGCCAAGTATGAACTTGAGAAACATATAGAAAACTGTCAACGAAAAACGTTGGTGAAATCATAGGTGTATTTGTAAACGTTTGAACCACAAGATTTAGTATTTCCATAAAGTTGATTATCCAAATCGTTTGCATTCCAAAAGTACATTCACGAGCACCCAATTATCAAAACTTAACTGTTTTGTACCCTGTTACGTAATGTTAGAACATACACTACACTCGAAAACATATTTCATCCGCTAACGGTAGCGAACCGTCCGAATGAGGACGCGTCAAGCCCGCATGGATCCACACAACATAAGTTCACGGTTACACCCTACAAGTGTAACTAATGATAATTGAATTGAGGCTTTTTGTTCTAACTCGCTGTGGAATATTTGTTTTCGTACTTGTGTTCAAAGCATAAAAGTATGATACGTATATGTTTCTCATCCCATGATTTAAAAGTATAAAAGTTGTTGAAAAGATGGTACTTCACAAAGTAAACGTGTGCATGAAAGTTGTTTAGTTTTAACCTAAACAAGTAAGTTATATCAATACCGGGTAAGACACAAGGTCGGTCGAAATGTGTTCAATTAGTCATATGGCTCGTTACGACTCGATTATATAACATGTGAGTCAAATTGTCAAGTTTCATGCAAGATACAAGTAGAAAAGAAGATTAGAACGATTGCATAAGTTTTTGGTTAAGTTTGACTAAAAGTCAAACTTGGTCAAAGTCAAAGTCAAAGGGGTCGGGTCGGGTATCCGACAATTTTTCCATTATGAGAAAGTATATATAAACATGTTGGCCAAGTTTCATGTTAGTCGGAGTTACGAGTAAGCGGGGGTGAAACTGTGGAATCACAAAGTGAGTTTGATCAGCCAGTTTCAGGCCTTTCAGACCCTGCTCCGCTATCGTGGAGGTTTGTGTGTAGGGAGCTCCGCGATTGCAAAGGTGGCTTTTCCAGGAGCTGTTATGCTGAATTTTTCATATGCACAATTCAAACTCCAAACAAACATAACTAATGAACCGTAAATATTCAAAACACGTATCTTATATCGTTGGAAAGGTAATTTAACGACGAATAAAACTAAACACATATCATTAATAAAATACATCATTTCCAATAACCGAATCCTCATCGAATGATCATTATTTAACGTTTTAAGATCAAAAATGCAAATGGTGATTCGGGCATCCAATTTACACATACGATATGCTATTTCGAAGGTAATTAAACATACATTGCAACTAAACACTTACTAACAACGTTTCATAGCATTCAAAGCATCAAAAGTTCATTTTAAAAGCTATCAAACCCTAACCAAGAATCAAGAATTTAACATTTATGTTAATGAAGTTTTTCTAAGTCAACCAACATACCAAAACGGAGCTAATGATGCTAGTAACACATTTAATATATGAACTTTAACATTTAAACAATATTTAATCAACCAAACTCAAGATTAAGCACACTCATTTCAAGTTCATGCTAGTTTATGCAAAACAACAAGATAGAGCAAAAAAATCACATATTCATGCTAGACTCGAGTCATAGACACTAACTAACACCATTTCAAGTCAATAAAATGAATTTAGAGAAATCTAGAGTTTTAGAAAAGTTACCCAAAAGTGATGAAGTTAGTATCAAAACGTAGAGGAAGATGCAAGGATTTCAAAAGTACAATTTGTTTTGTGATGAGCTTCCTAGATTCGAAATGGATGATGATTGAATGATGAAGATGAAAATGGTGAAAGATGGAAGTAATACTTGAAAGGAAAATTGGAAAAAGAAAATAAAATGAAATGAATGGTGGTGAAGGGCTCGACTAGTTCAACTAGTCAACTTCTTTGGTCCATTGGCAACTTTGGTCCCTCAAGTTTGAAAGCGGGTGCGTGAATTAACCAAACGAATTATTTTAAATACGCGAGAATAAACAGGAGATGTTATAATTGAATAAAGAAAATATTAAGAACATTAGTTAACAGAAGATACAAATTTGGATAACGAAAGGTATTATCTAAAAAAAGACGGCGTTAAAATAAATTAACGGAAAAAGGCGGGTCATTACAGTATCTTTAAAAATCACTTTTACTATATCACCACTTTTTGTCATTTTTGAAGAAAGGTAATTCTTTTTCTTGATCAAAATAGTCATAAGCTAGTGATTCTAGTGTCAAATTATTATTACCCTAAGTAACCTTTTGTTTGACTATATGGGTTTCGAGAATGCTTATTAAGATGCTTAAAGTCTAATCTTAGATATTATGTCCATCACTTAAGGCTCTAAGATGTGTGACAACCTACATATTCTAGCATGTAAGATTCATTAATACCTCAAGTAATCACTCATGTCATTTTTCATGCAAGGATTCAAAGTAGTAGTAATTTCAATTATCATATACATTGTATTGACCTAATTTTCATGGCAAGTTTCAAGGTGTCACTATTGTGTACACTATATTTGTGATTTTGACCCAACCCCACATTTTTCTTTACATACTTTATTTAAAAAAAATTAACTTAGTCTACAAAATGTTTCTTTGTTCAAGATTTTCTTTTTAATCTTAGTTTTGTTAATTATCACAACATTTAGAGTACACAAATATTAAATAGACTAAAAACAAGCAAGCTTACATCACCATGTGAATGGTGGTATTTTTCCTCAAAGTAATGAATGTAGATTTGAGCATTCGGGTTCGATCCTTGACTCCACATCACGTAGGTGTTTTGAAGTTGCTAGATAACACGTTTCTTCATTCTCTTCTTTGAAGTGTCCAACTTCATTTGAGTCTTGACCATACCATCTCATATGAAAATTTTCATTGTGATGCAAGACTAACTTTTCCAAAATATATTTTGCGTTCCGAATAAGTATAGCCTAATTCCAAGATCTATGACTCGGGTTTTTGCACAAAATAGTTTTAGACTTTACAAAAACGTTTTTTTTTAGCAAAGATTAGAGCAACCGCTCTGATACCAATTGTAAGTAACTAGAGGGGGGTGAATAGTTACTTAATGATTTTTTAAAACTTTTTCAAAATCTTTAGCTATTAAAAGATAAGTTTTAAGTGCGGAAGTGTCCGTGTTTGTTAATACAAGTATGTAAAGAATGTACGTGCACAAACACGAGGCTTTATAGTGGTTCGGGAGGATGTTAACTAATCCTCCTTAATCCACTCCCCAATTCTAAGAATTGAGACTTTTCTTCAATATGATACCCCAAACCCGGTAGAGTATCCGAATACAACACTAGCTCCTCGATAAGTCGCTACTTATGAACCCTTACGTCACTTTGAAGAATTCACAAACACCAAATGCTCTTACCACAAGATCCTAATGCTCTAGCCTAGTGAAATCACAACTACCTTCTAGATCTCTTTAAGAAGATAGCTCACAAGTAAACTTATAACTAAGCTTACAATCACTCATAGTTCTTCAATAGGTCACACCAACTTAATTCCCAATGGAATTGATCAACTTCCTAGATCCCTTTAAGGAAGTTGAATCATTAAGCAAGATGGTGTTTCCTATCATAAGAACTATCTAACTTCCTTGATCCCCTAAGGAAGTGTCTTACAGAGTAAACATAAAGATAAAAATGATAAGTACAATGTTTACATTTCAATTCTACTTAGTGTAAGTAGAATCTCTCTTTCTCTCTTATAATCTGTCCATAGATATGTACTTGAGGCTTGGGAAATCATTAGATATGACTTTGAAAGAATGTTGGAAAGAGGTGGTCTTCAAGTTTGGCAAAGGTTGGCATTTATAGAAAAGAGAAAATTCTCTCAGATGGTGTACGGTTGACTCCATGGTCAGTCGTGCTTCGACCTTTCTCCTACTGGACAGCTTTTTATTATATCCGTTGGAGCTCTTTTTTCTTTCAATTTTTAGCTTCTTTACCCAATATAAAGCTTTCAAAAGATGCTTAATACACCTAGAAGTTAACTCCAATCCCCTTTTGTCCTTGACCATTGTCATTGATTTCCTAAAAAGGTAAATGCAGATTTTTGTCCCTTGACAAACCACTAGCATCCAAACTTCATTACCCAAGTCTTTAAACCCTTGTCTTCATCTTTGATGGAAGTATCTTGCCTCATTGATGCTTGTTACAAGTTAATTGGATTTGTTTGAATATAGTTGAGAATGCTTTGACTAGTTGCATTAATCATAAAGAGATAAACCACTACATTCCAACCCTCATACCCATGTCTTCACCAACTTTTCTTTTCTTTGATGAAAGTATCTTGCTCTTTAGAACCTTGTTACATCTTAACTGAACTAGTTTGAATCTAGTTGGAACTTAATGATCAATGTTACAACCTTGACTAGCTTGAACTAATTACATTTACATACATACAATGGTACATAAAACTAATGGGAGGGAACCTCTTTAATTGGGACTTAATGGCCATTATTAGTATGTTTAAATGAAATTATGTAATAGGATAAAAGGATATAACACTTGTATGTTTAATCTTATATCAAGTCAACTTGTCATTAAGGTGTCATTAGGTGTGATTAATCATGATTAACATCTTTTGGTTCAAAACTCTTTTGAAAACAAAGAAGGCAACTATTCTAAGTATATTTAGAAAGGTTTTGTAAATTATAGATTCCTCAAAGTGGTCTAACTCAAAGTGAATGGATTTGGTAATAGGAAGAACTGCAGTCGATCCATGGTCAGCCGTGAGGTCGACCGTGGATCATATTTTAAAAAATCGTTTGACAATGTTTGTACAGGATATCCACGGTCAGGCCTACGGTCGACCGTGGATCAGCCGTGTTTTATTTTTGCCAATTTTATTATTGTGAATTGGTCTTTTGCTAGAGATAGTGTAGGCTTGTGAACTTGTGTTGTTCTATACATTGTTTAAGCATACAAGACTTGGTGTCATCATCAAAACAAAGTGGTTAAGATTTGAATATTAATATTGGATCACTAACCAACATAAACATTAAAGTTAAAGAAATAATTAAAGTAAACATTAAATGTAAATAAGATATGCCTCAAAAGAATTGAAGAACGGATGTTAGGATATTGGAATCCTTAAAGATTTGAAGCGTAAAACCCTAACTATCTTGAGAGAAAACTAAACTAAAAGCTAAATTGAGCTGAATTGAAAAGTGATACAAAACTCTACAGCCGACCTCTCAATTTATAGGGCAGCAACCCCAAAAGTC
The DNA here is from genome assembly GCF_046630445.1 of Rutidosis leptorrhynchoides. Classification (NCBI taxonomy): domain Eukaryota; kingdom Viridiplantae; phylum Streptophyta; class Magnoliopsida; order Asterales; family Asteraceae; genus Rutidosis; species Rutidosis leptorrhynchoides. Next base: position 124,758,169 of record NC_092334.1, on the reverse strand, counting down.
TGAATACCTTTCGAGCCAGCGGCTGTTGGTGGCAATCGGCTGCTTTTCTCCATTTTAGTCGGCGGCTAGTGTGTATAGCCGGCGGCTCTTTCCACATTCTAAAAAATTCTTCCAATGGCAGCCGACTGTTTTCATAGCTAGCGCCTAGCAGCTCGATTTATTTTATTCAAACTTTTGGATCTTCAAATCTTTAACATGATAGCCACGGACTCTTCAAATAGTCGGGGCAGTTTTGTGTGAAGGTCGGCGGCTCTTCTGATGGTTGACGACTCTTTTATGCAGATATGATTTTTCTAGATTTTTATGAACATGATAGATGAAAGTTAAATGAACAGATGGGGGCTGTTTTCACTATCTTCGAATTCTCTTTATCCTGATCCGTAAAACCTCTAGCTTTCATCCTTACATCATCTTTAACTTTGTTTCACATATTTTTCATCATTTTGCCTACAAAATCATATCAATGACTCCAAACACATACAACATCAATTAGTTCATTAGAATAGGCTACAATTTAGCTTAAATGAAAATAATATCGCCTTAAATTGATTTGCAAAACATGTATAAAATATGCGATATAATATATTAATATATATATATATATATATATATATATATATATATATATATATATATATATATATATATATATATATATATATATCTATGTGTGTGTGTGTGTATGTGTGTGTGTGTGCGTGCCTGCGTGTGCGTGCGCGTGCGTGTCTTAAAGTAAACGATTCTAATATAGTACTCCCTTCGTCCCATATTAATAGTCCAGTATTTTATTTTGAGATGTCCCAAATTAATAGTCCACTTTCATAAATAGAAAATAATAAAAGTTTAAGTTCTATTATGGCCTTAATGTATGTTAATAGGATTAATGGAGAAAGAAAATGAAAGGGTAAAACTGAAAAGTAAGCAGAAAATACAGTACTTTTATGACATTTCCTTAAATTGTGTATTTTTGGTCTGTGGACTATCAATATGGGACGGAGGGAGTACTATTTATCTAGATGAAGTGTAGTGAACCCTCACGTTTACATGACACAATGTGTTTTGGGATCAACACAGAGCATGTGTGGGAGTACGTTGTAGCTAAGTGTGCTCGGACGAGGGCACTACCAGGATCACCATACGCGATCGTTGGGTGTCAAAATACGAGAATAGTGATCGAAGGTTCATGAGCTAGTGAATCAAGGCTGTCGCGTTCCTCGACATTAGGATTATCAAACATGATCTTGGACGTGGCCAACAAATCATGGACGCTCGTTTCCTTATTTGTGTTGCACTAAAAATATAACCATAATGTAACATGTATCATTGAACACAATAAAATATAATAATGACTTTCGAGTTGGTCGTGAACTAAGCCATTCACAATGATTGAATATAATCACGTTAATTTTGCTTCTATCGATTTATTTTTCACATTGTTCTTTTGTTTATTTCATTGTGAGTGAGTGATTTTCATAAATCTTTTTTTTTTTACAGCAAAAAGTGATTTTCATAAATCACTTGTGTTGTTTGAATCCTAATTGATGATACACATGCTCGCTCATCCTTTACATGCACATCACACGTGGTCGGCACATGTTTTCTTTCGTGCCTAACCACTTAATTTTTCTTCAAATAAAAATACAAGTGTGCTACTTGCCCATATCAAGAAACTAACGATGCATAGTATACATGTGTGATACGTACGCGCACCTGTACTGCGTCAAACATTAACAGTTGGATCAGTTAAGGACAAAGCAAATGATATCACACAATCTCAACATAGTATAGCCGACAGGTAATGGTGCAGGGAGCACGATGGTTGGTACAGACAACTGTCGGGCCGCGCTGTATAATCCGACAAAAATGATGTCCCCTTACGTGGCACTAAAGGACAAAGGGACTCAACTATAAATAGGGCACCAAACCGTAGGTGAAGGCATCATCTACGCGCATACATACACACGTACCTTGCATAAGAGATCATCTCTAAAACCCCGCCAGATCGGAATCACCCGACTTACCGAAATACTCTAACAACTTACAAGCTTAGTGCAATCACTAGTAACGTTCCTTGAACAATAAAGCCTAGCGCCCCATTGAGCCATCACTTGCCGGTTAGCCCAATAATGGTGGGTCTACGTTTAACCACCCTTTCTAAGATCATCATCTCCTACGAAGGTTATTCACGGTAATCCGGACAGGAGAGTTAAACTCAAAAAACCATTAAATCTCGCATCTTTGTTGATAAGTATCGACCGAACCCCTTGAATCTAATCCATGCTTAATCACTAATAAACCCTTAAGATATTCCTTCTACCTACTATGAACATTACATAACATCTTTATGTAGGTATGCAAATATATTATAGCGCAGAAAAAAATATATTGGTTTCAACATATCGACCTGGAAGTTAATAAGTACCAAATACGTACAACGTACTATCAAATATGATGGAAAGTAGCACATCCTCATTTATTTAATAAGTTAGACAACTAATCACTACTTTTGCTTGCATTTACAAACAAAAAACTTCAGATATAAATTCATATGCAATCTCAAACATCCAATTGCATTCACTCTAAACTACTTGAATTTTGTACTACTTCTCTACTTCCCCTGCTGACATGGCATCAATTGAAACCGGAGTTCCTTCGCGTGCCACCACCGACGCCCCAGTGAAGTGGTCATCAAAGTTAACGCGATACGTCTCTGATACTGGTACAGTCGCCGTCAATAATCATGCAAAAGTTGATGTAGCGTTAAGGGCTCTTGTGGTCATAACAAGCTTAATTGCTGTCATTGTTATGGTTACTTCGAAACAAAAAGAAAATATTCAAGTTGCGCCACAAATGATCATTCGCGCAGATGCAAGATTCACTCACTCCCCATCTTTCACGTACGTAAACAAACATTATTGTCATAATATTGTTAGATTGAATAAGTGTGATATTCGACTAGCAAATATCTATTGTTAGATTGTCATAATAATGTATTTTGCATTCGGGCTAACAAATATTCGCCTAGCTAGTAATAATGTTCTTTAACCCGATTTGGTTAATTTTGTTTGTACGATTGCAGGTACTTTGTGGCAGCATATTCGGTCACTTTCTTGTATGGTATTTTCACTGGTTACTCATCATATTCAGCCTTGAAGGCTCAACGAGGACACTCCACAGAGCAACTAATAAATTTCGCTCTAACTGATTCTGTAAGTTCCTTGTTTGATATGATGTCTACTTGCATTAAAGATGTATAATTTCATGAAAAATAAGGAATTATCTAAACATAACCCCCTAAGGACTCTAAGATATTCACCAACTTAATACGGAGTATACAACATGTTTTGTATAAATCAAAATTTTTAACCATAACGATTAGGTACTAGAAGCAGACAAATCCAAAAATAATTCTAATAATCTTAACAGAAAAAAAGAAGTGCTAAGAGGTTGTCGGACATTAGAAAGGTCTTTAACTAAGGTTGTGTTTGTTTGACTTTTAGTTGAATGGTTCAACGCCGAATGTTAAATCATTCAGTGCGTTTAAGTCTGAATTATGAATGACGTATGTTGCTGAATGGTAACCATTCAGAGCTGAAACATTCTCTTAACTATTAAGCACATAAATTTTCTTTAATATCCTCCCCAAATAATATCCAGAACATTTGACCAACAAGTATATTGAAGTTTTTATTCATATAACACGTTGATAAGGTAATTTTACTCAATTCATATCGTTTATTCACATGATTAATAAAAGAGCAAACTTTATTTCTAGACTTTAAATCATTCAGTTTATGAACTATTCCGTGTAAAATCTTTCAATTTATCAAACGTACCCTAAAGGAATAAACTATGACAATAACACTTTAAACTTTCAAATTTACTTGGATCATATTTTTAAAATATTTCAAATTAAAATTTCTCTAAATTATAAGTATATAATGCAATCTTATCAGCTCTTATCATAAATTAAACATCCTTTTCCCCAAATTGCAATACCACAAAATTAGCAAAGGAATCAATTATAAGAGCCCCTTATCCACGCCATATCCGCGTGACTAGCCAACTCTTAAGGGCATACACTCTACACTTTCCGAACTCGATGTTAAATATAACTAGCTCACCTTGATTTCAAGTAAATCCGAATTAACCAAAATATTTGTTAGATGACGCTAAAATCACCAACAATTACGTTAATATAGTACTCCATCCGTCCCAAAATCTATAGTCCACTATTACATTTGGGATGTCCCAAATTAATTATTCACTTTCATAAATGGATAAAAATAATGTGATAAAAGTCTTTTGTACTTATGTAAGATAAAAAGATATTTAAAAAGTAAGGGGTAAAACTGAAAAGTAAATAAAAAGGTACATGTCACAAGTATTTTTTTCTTAAACTGTGTTTTTTTTTTTTTTTTTGTCTAAGTACAATAGATTTGGGATGAAGGGAGTAGTAATTTTTTCCGTTTTTGAAATCACCTTATATTTATATAAACAAACTTGTTCTAAGAGTACTCAACGGTGCATATATGCAGTTACTGTGTGGAATCGATGCGGCTGCAACGGGAGCAGCAGGAGGAGTAGCGTACGAAGCGCTAAAAGGGAACCCTCATATTCATTGGACTAAGATCTGCCATATTTTCGATAAGTTTTGTGATCATCTTGCAGCTGCAGGATTCGTATCGATAGTAACAGGAGCGACACTCTTACTCCTCGTTTGGCTCTCCATTTGCAAGATTGCAAAGGCACGATAATGCGATTCATATTACTTCAAATTTTCTCGATCCGTTAACATCATTAAATTTTAATTCTTCTTTTGATTTGAATGATTTTTGTTTGTTCATGTTTGATGAGTTTGTGAAGTTCATGACTAGTAAAGATCATACATGACCAATTGTTAACTTATTGCTAAATTTGAAAGAGCTAAAACTGAAAAAAGGTAAGCAATAAATTTACATTGGTCCTGGGTTCGAGACTTGACATGGACACTATTTTATTTTCTTTATTTGTCTTTTTTTGTTAGTAGATATTCGATTCGATATAATTGTTTATTATATACATGATTTAGTATTTTATATAATATAATATAATGATATGATATGATGATTGATGCATGGTTGATTTATTGTAATTGTTTAAAAGGCATGGAAGAAAATTAAACGATATTTGTTATTTACTTTTACGGTTTGTCTTTATTATTATTGTTATGTTATTGTTAATTGTTATTGTTATTGCTAGTTGTATGTATAGGGGAATTAAAAAATGGATGACAAATTTACAAGGAAACAATTAAACAACCAATTTTTAACCGTAACAGTATTCATATTTATTTTACGTACATTAAATGTTTGCTGTAAAATGGTACTCCGTATATCACAATAATTACCATCTCTCGACTGTGAGTTGGCTTCACAAAAAATACTTAACGAAAAATATCATGAACTTTTTAATTGCAAATATTATAAAGAGAAAACTCTTGTAAGTGTTATAATTCAGTAGGCTTATAACTACCTTTAGTGGTTTGATTCTTGATGTTATAATTCAGTAGGCTTATAACTACCTTTAGTGGTTTAATTCTTGATGTTATAATTCAGTAGGCTTATAACTACCTTTAGTGATTTGATTCTTGATTTAGAATACTAATAATGAAGTGTAAGAACAAAGATGATAATGGAGAGAAAGAAAGAAACACTTTGTAAGTGTGAGAAATGGTGCATCTTTACAAGCATAACTCATGGGTATTTATACTACAAAAAGATACTATGGAAGTGACCCCAAGTTGACTATAAAATTGTACCAAAATTGACTATCCATACTTGCATTATTGTAGTTCCATACTTGCACAATTATTATTATTATTATCATAACACTCCCCCTTGGATAGCAATTTTGTTTGTTAAAGATCAACTGTAAGTTACTGCCTCGTTAAAAACCTTGGCCAAAGAAAAACCCAGTGGGATAAAAACTTTAGCTAAGGGAAAAAGAGTGCAGCATATAGTTGACTCCCCCTCAAGTAGACATCGCTTCAGCTGTTACATCTTTTGAACATGTCTCATGCCAATGTTATGAACGTGTGTTCTGAAAATAGCAGTTGGAAGTGCTTTCGTGAAAAGATCAGCAGAGTTTTTGCTAGATTGCACATATCTCATTTCAATCTGGTTGTCCTTAATGAGATTTTGAGTGTATGAGAAGAATCTAGGTGGTATGTGTTTTGTTCGGTCACTTTTGATATACCCTTCTTTCATCTGTGCTATGCAAGCTGCATTATCTTCATAGATAGTTGTTGGACTTTTATCGCGTTCTAGTCCACAAGAATCAGTAATGAGTTGTGTCATTGATCTCAACCAAAAACATTCTCGAGTAGCTTCATGTAATGCAATCACTTCGGCATGATTTGACGATGTAGCAACAAGTGTTTGTTTTTGAGAACGCCATGATATTGCAGTACCTCCATTTAGGAATACATATCCAGTTTGAGATTTAGCTTTATGTGGATCAGATAAATAACCTGCATCTGCATAACCAACCAAATCTTGTTTTGATTCGTTAGAATAAAATAATCCTAAATCAGTAGTTCCTCGAAGGTATCGAAATATGTGTTTGATCCCATTCCAGTGTCTTTTGGTAGGAGCAGAGCTGAACCTTGCCAACAAATTAACTGCAAAAGAAATGTCAGGTCTTGTACAATTTGTAAGATACATAAGAGCTCCAATTGCACTAAGATATGGTACTTCTGGTCCAAGAATGTCTTCTTGATCTTCACATGGACGAAATGGATCAGCTTCAACATTGAGTGATCTAACAACCATAGGAGTACTTAATGGTTTTGCCTTGTCCATATTGAAACGTTTCAAAATCTTTTCAGTATATGTTGTTTGATGTACAAGTAAACCATTAGGCATATGCTCAATTTGTAAACCAAGGCAATACTTGGTTTTTCCGAGATCTTTCATTTCAAATTCTTTCTTTAGAAGTTGAATGGCTTCATGGATCTCTTTATTTGTACCTATGATGTTAAGATCATCAACATAAACAGCTATGATCACATATCCGGATGTTGTTTTCTTAATGAAAACACAAGGGCAAGTAAGATTATTTGTATACCCTTTGCTTATCAAGTAATCACTTAATCGGTTATACCACATACGTCCCGATTGTTTTAACCCATATAAAGATCTTTGTAATTTAATCGAATACATTTCTTTGGGTTTTGCATTTGATGCTTCTGGTACCTTAAATCCTTCAGGTATCTTCATATATATATCACTATCAAGTGATCCATATAGATAAGCAGTCACAACATCCATGAGATGCATTTCTAAATTTTTAGAAACTGCCAGACTGATTAAGTACCTAAAAGTAATTGCATCCATAACAGGAGAATAAGTTTCTTCATAATCAATTCCCGGTCTTTGAGAAAAACCTTGAGCTACAAGTCTAGCTTTATACCTTGTAACTTCATTTTTCTCATTTCTTTTTCGGACAAAAATCCATCTGTATCCTACAGGTTTCACATCTTTAGGAGTGAGAATGATGGATCCGAAAACTTTTCTTTTATTGAGTGATTCTAATTCAGCTCGTATTGCTTCTTTCCATTGAGCCCAATCATGTCTATTTTGACATTCAACCATAGATGTTGGTTCTGGATCATCATCATTATTCATGATGTCATATGCAACATTAAATGAAAATTTCTCATCAAGATTTTTCATTTCATTTCGGTTCCATAATATTTTTGAATATGCATAATTGATTGCAATTTCTGTATTGACATCATCAATCTCCTCTGCAGTAGGAGTACTGATTTGTGGTTCTTCTTGAACACTTTCTTTTACTTCATTATCAGCTGATTTTCTTTTTCGAGGATTTTTATCCTTTGAACCGATTGGTCTTCCACGTTTCTGACGTGGCAAAGATTCATGAGTGACGTTATTGCCAGCTTTTGGAATTTCAATTCGAGCTGGAGTATTTACTGCTGGTATATATGATTTTGTCACCGTTTTTGTATCTGTAAATGCATCAGGCAATTGATTTGCAAGTTCTTGTATATGCATTATCTTTTGAACTTCTGTCTCGCATTCTTTTGTGCGAGGATCAAGATACTTTAATTGAGGTTCACACCATGAAACATCATTTTCTTTATTTTTCATTTCTCCCCCTAATCTAGGGAACAATGTTTCATTAAAATGACAATCAGCAAAACGTGCTGTAAAAACGTCACCTGTCATAGGTTCAATATACCTTAATATTGAAGATGTTTCATATCCAACATATATTCCCAACCTCCTTTGAGGACCCATTTTTGTACGTTGTGGTGTCGCAATTGGAACATACACTGCACAACCAAATGTTCTAAGATGGGAAATATTTGGCTCTTGACCAAAAACAAGTTGTAGGGGGGAATATTTATGACTTGCACTTGGTCTGATGCGAATCAATGCAGCAGCATGTAAAATTGCATGACCCCATATAGATACAGGGAGTTTTGTTCTCATTATCAATGGTCTAGCGATTAACTGTAAACGTTTAATCAATGACTCGGCTAAACCATTTTGTGTATGCACATGAGCAACAGAATGTTCAACAACAATTCCTATAGACATGCAATAGTCATTAAATGCTTGAGATGTAAATTCACCAGCATTATCAAGTCTCACCCTTTTAATGGTGTAATCAGGAAAATGAGCTCTCAATTTAATAATTTGGGCAAGAAATTTTGCAAATGCCACATTACGGCTTGATAACAGACAAACATGAGACCATCTGCTAGATGCGTCTATTAGAACCATGAAATATCTAAATGGTCCACATGGTGGATGAATTGGTCCACATATATCACCTTGAATTCTTTCAAGAAACATTGGTGATTCTTTCTCAACCTTAAGTGGTGAGGGTCTAGTTATCAATTTTCCAAGAGAGCAAGATGTACATGGAACCATTGTATCATGATGAATTTTTCTATCCTTTAGTGGATGTCCATGAGTACATTCAATAATCCTTTTCATCATTGTTGATCCTGGATGGCCTAATCTGTTATGCCATAAACTGAATACACCAGGATCAATATATTTTTCGTTAACTACCACATGTATTTCTGGTACATTTATATGTGTATAATGTAATCCAGAACTAAGTCTTGGCAGTTTTTCAACCACATGACTCTTGTCAGTGATACTTAAATATTTCTCATTTTCTGTTGTCACTGACTGATAATCATACCCGTTAAGGTATATGTCGGAGAAACTCAATAAATTTCTGCTTGACTTGGGAGAAAATAAGGCATCATTTATTAAAAATTTTGTACCATTTGGTAGTATGAAATTTGCCTTTCCTATCCCTTTTATCAAGTTAGCAGGTCCTGATATTGTATGTATAGTTCCTTCCGTTGGTTTTAGATCAATAAAATATTTCTCGGATTTAAGTATAGTGTGTGTAGTTCCACTGTCTGCTATACAGAGATCTCCACCACTTGATTGATGTTGTATTCCAGCAAAATTCATATTGAACTTCATATATAAGAAATAAATAGTGAGTACATTAATATTACACAATATTTTAAACGCAAATAGATAGTACTGAAACATTTAGCAAACATAATGACAAAGACAGACGATATTAAATCGTTTATTTTTCAAAAAACACACAACTTAAACATTCAAGAAATCTTCATATAAATCAGATGGTTTCTCAGTGACTGTTGGATCAATATTATCCACAAAATTTACTTCCTTTTCTTTACCTTTCAGCGAATCCTGATACATCTTAACAAGATGTTTAGATGTTCGGCAAGTATTAGCCCAGTGGCCCATTCTACCACATCTGTAGCAAGATTCTTCAGAATTTTTAGAAGAATTTTCTTCAACATCTTGTTTAATGGGCTTGTTTTGTGGTTGATATTTATATTTTCGTGGATTACTATTTCTTTGACCACCACGGCCACGACCACGACCACGTCCACGCCCATTACCATTACCATAAGGATGGTTTCTACCATAGTTATGGCTTTTGGCATGATGATGGTGATGGTTATTATAACCACGACCTTGCCCGCGTCCTTGTCCCTGTTTATAATTATTTGCAGTATTTGCTTCAGGGATTGCAAGTGTACCAGTAGGACGGGATTGCTGATTTTTCATTAATAGCTCATCATTTTGCTCTGCAACTAAGAGATATGAATTAAGTTCAGGATATGTTTTGAACTTTAGCATTCTCAAATTTCTTTGCACTGTGATGTTTGCAGCATTCATTGTGGAGAAAGTTTTCTCCATCATGTCTGCATCACTAATTTCATGTCCACAGAATTTAAGTTGTGAACATGTATTATACAGAGCTGAGCTGTATTCATTTACTTTCTTAAAGTCTTGGAACCTTAATGTTCTCCATTGTTCCATTGCAGCTGGAAGTAAAATTTCTCTTTGATTATTGAATCTGCTTTTGAGACCTTCCCATAAAACATGGGGATCTTCTACAGTCACATAATTATTTTGTAAGCATTCATCAATATGTTGATGAATAAAGCAACATGCCGTAGCTTGTTCTTTTTCAGAACAAGTGTTGTTTTCATTTATGGTTTCAAGAATGCCCATTGATTTAAGATGCATTTTTACTTTTATAACCCATGGCATGTAGTTGTTTCCAGTTGATTCTAAAGGAGTAAATTTAAGCTTTTCCAGATTCGACATTTTCTATTATCAAAAATTAAAACAAACATCATGATAAATTAGAGTCAATTTATATTCATAAGTATATAAACATTAAACATAAATTTAATATAACATAAATGATAAGTAGGTGACAGTGTCGACCATGTGTAAGCAATCATAAATAAATGTTATATAACAAAAATATAAATATTAGTAAACATAAATGAAAATTTGGCGACAGTGTCGACCATATATTTTTTCAGGTGGTATAACCGACCTATATCATTCTGGTGGTATAACCGACCATATATCATTTTGGTGGTATAACCGACCATATATCATTTTGGTGGTATAACCGACCATATATCATTTTGGTGGCAGAGCCAACCATATTTAGTATTAAGATTATCGTGCTGATAACGTGTTATAATTCAGTAGGCTTATAACTACCTTTAGTGGTTTGATTCTTGATGTTATAATTCAGTAGGCTTATAACTACCTTTAGTGGTTTGATTCTTGATGTTATAATTCAGTAGGCTTATAACTACCTTTAGTGATTTGATTCTTGATTTAGAATACTAATAATGAAGTGTAAGAACAAAGATGATAATGGAGAGAAAGAAAGAAACACTTTGTAAGTGTGAGAAATGGTGCATCTTTACAAGCATAACTCATGGGTATTTATACTACAAAAAGATACTATGGAAGTGACCCCAAGTTGACTATAAAATTGTACCAAAATTGACTATCCATACTTGCATTATTGTAGTTCCATACTTGCACAATTATTATTATTATTATCATAACAGTAAGATACTAGAAAAAAATTACAATATATGTGTCATTTGGTTTTGGGATTTGTAGTCTCTAAGAGATTTAAAATTTCTCATTTTCTACTTCCTATTATGTGTTTGATTCACACTTTTTATATGAGATTTCAAAGAGCTTGTACTACACTAAACCGAAATGCAATCGTAAACGTAAAATGTAAACACAAATTAACATGTAATGTGAACATAAATGTAAACGTGAAATATAAATGTAAAGTAAACGTAAATGTAAAATGTAAAACATAAAACGTAAAATATAAAACGTAAATGTACACATAATATGCAAAATGTAAACGTAAACCGTCAATGTCACACGTAAAGGAGGAGCAACATAAATCTCTCACTAATACAAAGGATATATAGAAATCCTTTTCTCATAAGATTGTAAAAGTTCCTACACATTTAAATCGTTCAACCAAACATAGAATGTCATAAGATGTAGAATGCAAATCCCTTCAAGTGCTTCCAAATCCGGAGAACCAAAGACACCCCAAAGGTTTTGTTAACCACATGGTGTCTTTGAATGACAAGCTTAGACTACTTGTATCAGGATGATCCAACGCCAGTTGAATCCGAGATGGAGGTAAAGCAACGAGAGCTGGTGGCGTAGCGAGGCGTTTTTGAACGGCTTTGCGGCAGCATTAGCTGCATTCCAACGGCACAAGCAACACACGTTGAGCTAATTCCAGAAAACTGATGATATGTATGTGTAATTTTACAACTGATGATATGTTTACATTTACATCTGATGTTGTTTATATACCAAAAAACTCCTAACAGCTAATTCCTAAACTAAGTATGGATCCATATAACTTTTGGAACCACTTTTGTATAAAGGGAAATGCTGCAGGTCATAATTCCGTTGACTTGTCTTGATCTGCTGATTTGGAGCTGTTAATGTGGCATCTTGTGAATAAACTCTAAATGGATATGATGAGACATGCCTTCTCTGATCCAAGAGTCAACTTACCCAAAATACCAATATTCCAATGTATGCATCTTTTGATTATGTTCTTTAACACTCCCCCTCAAGCTGAACGGTAGGATTTGCTATCTACAGCTTGACAAGAACATCATTAAAGAGTCTTCCGTTGACAGACTTTGTGAGGATGTCGGCCAACTGATCTTTTGAGCTGACGTGTGGCAAAGAAATGATCTCTGAATCTAGCTTTTCTCTGATAAAGTGTCTATCCACCTCAACATGTTTTGTTCGATCATGTTGAACTGGATTCTCTGATATAGCTATTGCAGCTTCATTGTCGCACATAATCTGAATTGTTTTTTTTTGAGGGAACCCAATCTCTGTTAGTAACTTTTTAATCCATAAGGCTTCAGCTACTCCTTTTGCTATTCCTCTGAATTCCGATTCGGCGCTCGAGAGTGCGACAACCTTTTGTTTCTTACTTCTCCATGCAACAAGATTACCTCCTACAAGTGTAAAGAATCCTGATGTAGATCTTCTGTCTCCCTTTTCTCCAGCCCAACTTGCATTTGTATAAATTTTGGTTTCTAGATGTCCATTATTTTCAAACACAACCCCATGATCAGCTATTTTCTTTAGGTATTTGATAATTCTGATTACGGCTTCCATATGGTGAACTTGTGGTTGATGCATGAATTGACTCACAACCCCAACTGCATGTGCTATATCGGGTCGAGTATGAGCGAGATAGATTAGTTTTCCCACAAGTCTTTGATATCGTCCTTTATCAGCAAGATCAGCTTCATCTTCCATAGATAGCTTTTGGTTTGGAATCATAGGAGTATCGGTTGGTTTACAATCGATCATCCCTGTTTCTGCAAGAAAATCAAGAATATATTTCTTTCGACAGATAAATATTCCCCGTTGGGACCGTAAAACTTCGATCCCTAAAAAGTATTTAAGTCTGCCCAAATCTTTCATTTCAAATTCATTAAATAAGTTTGTTTTTAGTTTTGAAATTTCTTCTTTATCATTTCCAGTACTTATCATGTCATCAACATAAATAATCAAACATGTGATAAGATTGTTATTTTGTTTAAGAAATAGAGTATGATCAGAATTACTTTGTTTAAAACCATAGCTTTTCATAGCTAATGTGAATCTCCCAAACCAAGCCCGCGGGGATTGTTTTAACCCATATAATGCCTTTTTAAGTCGACAGACTTTCCTGTTTTTAAAGTCGTCGGTGAATCCTGGTGGTGCTTCCATATAGACTTCTTCCTTTAATTTTCCATGGAGAAAAGCATTCTTCACATCGAATTGGTGAAGTGGAAAGTCCTTATTTGCAGCGATAGAGAAGAGAACTCTAATGGTATCAATCTTTGCAACAAGTGAGAAAGTCTCGGAGTAATCGATCCCGTATTTCTGAGTGTATCCTTTCGCAACCAGTCGAGCCTTATATCTTTCAATAGTACCATCTGGTTTATGTTTTATTGTAAATACCCATCGACATCCCACTGGTTTCTTTCCTTGAGGCATAACACATTTTTCCCATGTATCATTATCATTCAAGGCTTTCATTTCAACTTTCATTGCCTTTCTCCAGTTTTCGGATTTTAGAGCTTGTTCAACAGAAGTTGGAATACTTTCAGAGTAAATTGCGGAATTTAATTGACGGGCTTCTTTTGATAGATTTCCTTGTGCTATATTAGCCATAGGATATCTAGATCTTTGTGTTTCCTTTTCTGGTGAGTATCGTTTCAGTGGAACACCTCTATTGGCTCTTTGAGGTACGACATATCGTTGAGTGGTTTCATTAGAAATTGTATTAGTTTGTCCTCTTGAGTTTGATGTTCATTACTCGAGGAAGTTTCAACAGTTTCATGGTTTAATGGGATATTTTCTGTGGGTTCATGGTTTTTTGTTGGATCGGGGTTTGGTGTCGAAGTTTGTATAGGTTTGGGATTTGGTATCGGCTAGGGGTTTCGTATATGGTCGGGGTTTGGTGTTGGGTTTGTTGAGTTTAATTTTGGTTCTTGTGTTTGAGGTGGTAGCCATGTCATCCAACTTAGAGTGTCATTATCCTCATTCTCCCCCTCACTCGTGAGTTGGGTGTTATTGTAGAAATATTCAGTTTCAATAAAATCACAGTTCATTGTTGTAGTAATCTTTTGGTTTTTAGGATTATAACATCGATAACCCTTTTGTTTGATACCATAACCAACCATAATACACTTTTCAGCACATGGATCAAGTTTAGTACGCTCATATTTTGGTATGTGAACAAAGACCGAGCACCCAAAGACTCGAGGTTCAAGGTTAAGTGAGGACGGGAGAGTCACAAATTGAGATAAGACATCTCGAGGTGTTTTTGAACCAAGAATCTTAGTGGATAACCGGTTTATAAGATAGGTTGCGGTAGCAAGTGCTTCGGGCCAAAAACTTTTCGGGACCTTGGATTCGATAATTAAAGCTCTAGTCATTTCTAGAAGTATCCGATTTTTTCGTTCGGCTACACCATTTTGTTCCGGGGTATGAGCACAAGTGGTTTGGTGAATGATTCCTTTTTCTTCGAAAAACAGTTTCATAGAGGCATTTACAAATTCTCCTCCATTATCTGATCTTAAAATTTGGATATTTTTATAAAATTGGGTTTGAACCATTTTATAGAAAAGACAAAAAATTTCAAAAACGTAGGATTTGTGTGTTAAAAAATAGATCCATGTCATCCGAGTACAATCATCAATAAAAGTAACAAAATATCTAAAAATTTCCCCCCATTAATCGGAGCCGGTCCCCAAACATTAGAATGAATTAAAGCAAAAGGTACATTCGTCCGAGTACTGGAAGGTTTAAAAGTACTACGATGGCTTTTCGCCAAGATACAAGTTTCACAACATAATAAAACATTAGAAGGAAATAAACTAGGAAATAAAGAACGTAGATATCCGACAGAAGGATGTCCCAATCTCCGATGCCATAACCAAGCTTCCCTCGTGGGAATTCCGTGAGCAAGCAACACGGTACCCCGTTGAGAAACTTCGTCAATATAATATAGTCCCCCTTTTTCAGCTCCACGCCCAATCACTATCCCCATCCGAATATCCTGCAAGATGCAGAATGTTGGATACATGAGTACTTTACAATTTAATTCTTTTGTTACATGACTTACCGATAACAGCTTATGAGACAAAACTGAAATATATATACAATTAGGTAGTTTAATTGTTGGTGAAATTTTGATAGTTCCACCGCTTTCAACATGAATAAGTTCACCGTTAGCAGTTTGAATTTTATTTCTTTTTGGTTTAGTTTTAGAAACAAACTCATTTTTATCAAAAGTCATTGTGTCCGTGGCCCCACAATCTAGTATCCATAAATCAGTTCTAAAATTTTCTGAGACTATATTTGCTTCGGATCGGGACATCACATCGTTTTGTGTTTTTGATAAGGCCGAGAAACTATTTTGACAAGGAATAATAAATTTGGGCTTTTCTATACTCATTTTACGTTTTTCCTTTTGTCTAGTTTTCTTAACAGGCCCAAGTCTACTATTCTTAGTGTGTCTAGGCCCAATATAAAGTCTAGAATTTATTAGGCTAGTTTTATTATTTCGATCAGGCCTCTTTTGATTAATAAGTTCATGTTTTATCTTAAGCCCACTACACCTTTGTACAACAGGCCCCATCTAATAACTTATTTAATTCTTTTATATCCGTATGAGAACCTATGTACCTATATCTGTCTTCACGTGTATCGTTATACCATTCACGTGACTTTATGTCTGCTGGAACAGAAACAATACGTGGTCTACTGGTATTCCCTATGTAAGCATGCTCGTTTCTAAAGTTCCCTAAGGTACACTTGTGACTTTCTCCTCTCTTCCCCAAATTCACTTTGTTATTTATCTTATTAGGGCTACAATTTTGTAATAGAGAATAGAAAGTTTTGAGAAACTTACCTTGTTCATTCTTGGTTGCAGCAACGCCTCCAAACCCTAGGTCCGAATCTGGTTCGGTTGTGGCTGGTGGTGGCTCCGCCGTTGCCGCCGCTGCCTTTCCTGGTTTAGTCCACCAATCTGGAAACCCCTTAATTTCAAAGCATTGGTCCCTTGTATGTCTCTTTTTTCCACACTTGGTACACACTAACTTAGATTTATCAATCTTGGGTATTGATGGTTTGTTGTGGTGAGAATAGGAATTGGAGGCTTGCCCTACACGATTGGATTTATCAGCTGCCACAAGACCCGATGCTATTCCTTGATTTGATTCCTTTGTGGTTTGCCCCAAAATGTGTTGGTGAGCCACCTCCTTTCTCACGGCTGCATAATGAAATGCCCCGTTCATATTAATTATAAACGTTTCATATTAATTGGTTTCTTTGCGAGGTTTTGACCTCTATATGAGACGTTTTTCAAATCTTGCATTCGTTTTTAAAAACAACCATAACCTTTATTATTGAATAAAGGTCTTAATGACATAATTTAGATTGTCTATCAAAGACAATCTCCTCAAATAAATAAGTTTTTACACAACCCATTACAATATGATCAAATATATTACAACAAATACTCCGAATGCAAGTTTAAACAATATAAACAATTATGCCGACTCCAAATCTTGACCTTGGGTTGACATACAACAGCGGAAGCGTTTTTAATATTCACCTGAGAATAAACATGCTTAAAACGTCAACAAAAATGTTGGTAAGTCATAGGTTTAATTTCTATATAATAATCATAACATTTAATAAGCCACAAGATTTCATTTAATTAAATGCGTAGGATCATTACAACTGCAAAAATCATTCATACGATGAGTCACCTGGTAACCGACCCTAACATAGAGCGCTTAAGATATCTGGTATCATACATTCCACTATTCAAATGTATGACAAGAACCCTTCGAAGTACTAAAGCATTTCCACTATTCGAAAATGGGGGTGGTTGGTGCCCGTAGATCTACCTTTAGGATTCGCGTCACTTAGTACTTTTCACTAATTCTTAGGTTACCAAGCATAATAATAATAAGTACAGATATCCGGTATAACAAATCAATCGTAGAATGTAGTTCCATGAACTTGTGCTTATTTTGTAAAACATTTATAAATTTTGCATGTATTCTCATCCCAAAATAATTTAAATAGTAAAAATGGGACTATAACTCACTTTCACAGATTACTAATTCGTCGAGAATTAGACTTGGCCACGGGTTGATTTATGAACCTATAACAATATATACATATATTAAAATATGATCGAAATATATTCACAATATTTTCTTTATTACGTGTTGATGATTTTAGTTGTCCAGTTAGCAGTCCAATGTTAGTAGTCCATAATTTGTCGTACATGAATAACTTAATATATATCTTGAATCAATCCACGACCCAGTGTATACATATCTCAGTATTGATCACAACTCAAACTATATATATATTTTGGAATCAACCTCAACCCTGTATAGCTAACTCCAACATTTGCATATAGAGTGTCTATGGTTGTTCCGCAATATATATATAGATGGGTCGACATGATAGGTCGAAACATTGTATACGTGTCTATGGTATCTCAAGATTACATAATATACAATATAAGTTGATTAAGTTATGGTTGGAATAGATTTCTTACAAATTTTCACGTAGCTAAAATGAGTAGTTTTTACCAATTTTGTTTTACCCGTCATTTCTTCGTTTCAAATCCGTTTTGAGTGATTTAAGTGGCTACGGTTTCATATTGAACTTAACTTTATGAAACTAAACAAAAAAAGTATAGCTTTATAGTCGGAAATATAAGTTACAAGTCATTTTTTAAAGAGGTAGTCATTTCCGTCGAAAGAACGACATCTTGATGACTATTTTGAAAAACATATTTTCACTTTGAGTTTAACCATAATTTTTGGATATAGTTTCATATTCATAAGAAAAATCATTTTCCCAGAAGTATAGCTTTTAAATCAAAGTTTTTCATAGTTTTTAATTATCCAAACCAAAACAGCCCCCGGTTGTACTACGACGGCGTATATCCGGTTTTACGGTGTTCTTCGTGTTTCCAGGTTTTAAATCTTTAAGTTAGCATATTATATAGATACATAACATGTGTTTAATTGATTTTAAAAGTTAAGTTAGAAGGATTAACTTTGTTTGCAAACAAGTTTAGAATTAACTAAACTATGTTCTAGTGATTACAAGTTTAGCTCTTCGAATAAGATAGTTTTATATGGATGAATCGAATGATGTTATGAACATCATTACTACCTCAAGTTTTCTGGATAAACCTACTGGAAATGAGAAAAATAGATCTATCTTCAAAGGATCCTTGGATGGCTTGAAAGTTCTTGAAGTAGAATCATGACACGAAAACAAGTTCAAGTAAGATTTCCACTTGAAATAAGATTGTTATAGTTATAGAAATTGAATCAAAGTTTGAATATGAATATTATCTTGAATAAGAAAGATAACCTACTGTAAATAACAAAGGTTTCTTGATCTTAGATGATGAGTTGGAATGGATTAGAAAGCTTGGAAGTAGTCATGAAGACTTGATATGATTCTTGAAGTGTTCTTGAAAGATGGTTGTTTTTATGATGATTAAAGCTTTAATTGAAGCTAAAAGATGGTGAAAATGCTTGGAGATGATCAAGTATGATGTTAGGAGTATTTTGAGAGAGAAATTGGAGTGTAAGTATGAGAAAATGGAGTGAAGAAATGGTGTGCATTCATGAATACGTTTTTTACATTTTATAAAGAAAAAAAAGATACTTAAGTTTGTTTTCTTGCTAAATAATTCATGCAAGTTGACAAATGATGCTTCACACATGATCCTTAATCATTTAAGGCTGCTAAGGAGTAGATTTTTATTAGTATAGATGAATAGTAATAAATCTAGAAGCTGCGTATTATACGAGTACAATACCATACATGTGCGAGTAGAATTTTTGATGAAAATGAATGAGAATGTAATTGTAAGCATTTTTGTTAACTAGAAGTACTTTGATATGTGTCTTGAAGTCTTTCAAAAGTGTATAAATACATCATAATACATTACATGTATATATATTTAACTGAGTCGTTAAGTCATCGTTAGTCGTTACATGTAAGTGTTGTTTCGAAACCTTTAGGTTAACGACCTTGTTAAATTGTAAGACCCTAATCAGTTTGTACAACAGTGTAAATATGTTACATAGAGTGTGGGTGATGTTGTGCAGTTAAACAGAAGTCACTGAGTGAGCTGAGCCTAGTGCGCGCCAGGCACACTAAAGGGAGCGCGCCGCGCACCCTTACTGTAGCCGGGTTCCAGCTTTTTAAATCAGATATTTTGATGGGCATTTTGGTAAATTCACTTATGGATGGGTTAAAGGCAGATAGGTCAGTTTGTGGAGCACCATTACTCCATTATCAACAACCTTATCACTTTAACTTTAATTCTAGAGAGAGATTGTGATTTTTGAGAGAGAAAGCTTAAATCCAAGAGGAAGGAGCTTGTTTTGGGTTAAAGTTCAAGGATTAAAGTCGTTCATCTTATCTCTAGCTTCGTTGTGGTATGTTTTAATTTTATTTTCCTTACTTTGATTTAGTGTAAGGGTTAGGGTTTGAGTAAATGATGAACACAAAACCCATTATTGGTGATTTTGGGTGTTCTTGGGTAAAATTGAGTCTTGAATACTAATTGGTGACTAGTCTAGGGTTTCAAAGTATTAAATGATGTTTATGAACCCTAATTGGTGAGTTAATTGCTAACACACCTAGTTATTTAGGAAATGGGTGTTGGTTAGTTAGTGGATGACCCGAAATGGGTGTGTTGTCTTAAAATGGTTATTTGGGTAATAAATTGACCTAGTTTGGAAAGATGGGTATGAATTACCCTAATTATGTATTAGTTGGTGTTGTTGGACCTTAATCACTAGCTTTTAAGTGATTAGTGGTGGTCTTGACTTTAATTGGGCGGTTTGGTATAAATGGGCGATTTAATAGATTAAGTCATTAAATGCTCATGTGTAAGTGTTAGTATTGAGTCCACTTAGCTTGTATGTTGATCAAGTACTTATTATATTAGGTACTTTGCTTTGAAGCTTGTGGAGGTTGAAATCGTCATCTAATTGTTAAGGTGAGTGGAATAATTATATGCGTATGTATATAATGTATCTATTTGTTGTAGCGTGAAAGGTGTAGTGTCGAGGTGTTAAGACATCACGTTTCACGTGAAGGGTGTAGCATCGAGGTGTTAAGATGCCACTCGGGTGTAGCATCGAGGTGTTAAGATGCCACCTAGGAGTGTAGTGTCGAGGTGTTAAGACACCACTCCGTAAAATAATGAGTGTTGCATCGAGGTGTTAAGATGCCACTCGGGGTGATGTGCCGAGGTGTTAAGGTGCCACCCTAGGGGTTAGTGGTGCGAGGTGTTAAGTGCCCTAATGGATGTTATGAACACCGATGGCGTTTTCGCGAGCGCCGTTCCCTTGTACTATTGGTCGACCATGGTTACTTGTGTTGTAAGCATATTATATCATTTCGAGTTATATTATTATGCGGTTGTTGCAAGCTTGTGGCATTGGAGATTATAGCTTGTTAATGTGACGATAAGCTAATTGTGTTGCTAGCATGTTTGCGGTTTGTGTAAGTGTATGCAAGTAGGTATAATTATATATGTATTCGTATAATTATTGCATTCACTAAGCTTTGCTTACCCTCTCGTTGTTTACCATTTTATAGGTTCGGTTTTGGACAAGGGTAAGGGCATCGTATTGGAATAGAGATCTCGCTTGATGCTAGGAGACACTTTTGGCTTTAGTAGCTCTTGGAGTTTGACTGGTAGTTGGGTAGTTTAATCCCAAACGCCATGCTCATTGTGTAGTTTGGAACTTAAACTTTTTGGTGGTCGAGACTCTAAACTTGTATTAAACTTGTATTTTGGGTCGTGTGGGCCCCGCTTGTAAAACATCATTTTTATGTTTGATTCGTGTTAGTTTTACATATATAAGTTTGTTGTGAAAAGCGTTCGGTCTAAAAATGTCGGGAAGTGGTCCATCTTTTTGTGTGTTAAAAATAGTTCGGACAGAAGCTAGAGTGCTCTGTGCGCGCCGCGCACTACAGGGGATGCGCGCCGCGCACTCCCCTGTCCAGCAGCTTTTAAATTTTTTTTTAGGGACTGTTTATGGTCGGTTATCGGGTTGGGTTGTTACAAGTGGTATCAGAGCATGGTCTAAGGGATTTAGGCGACTTGAGATAGGTGCCTAGACTTAGACCTTATTGTGTGAGCGCTTTATGCGGGACTTGTAGGACTTTGGGTCTAATCGGGAATTTTTAGTGCATTGGTTTATGAGAATTAACCTTGTGCTAATTGTTTGTGTTGTGTTTAGCAAGCATCAAGCGAGATAGGCGTTGTACTAGCGAGTTAATGCGACGTGCTCGCGTAGTAATGACTAGCTACCATTATTACGGGCGCAAGTCATGTTAAACAAGCAATGTACGACGATTGTTGAGCGAGATGGAGTAGTGTGGCATATATGTATATACACATGTAATTGTCCTTTCATTTTTGTGGTTTAACCTATTTCGTTTTATAGAATGAAGACGAGAAACGGTCCCGATCATGATAACGGAAGTACAAGCGAGGACGCCGAGTTTTCGGCCAAGGTTGAGGCCGTCTTTAAAAAGTTAAAAGCGGAATTTCTTACGGACGTCCGAAAGGTCTTTCAAGATTCGGTCGATGGGCAGGTGACCGATTTGATAAATGAACGAATGAAGGCCACTATCGAAGAAGCCCTTGATGCTAGAAACCTTTATCCTCGCGGTGAAGGAGGTGAAGGAAGGCGGGACTTCTATTATAAGAATTTCAAGGACACTCAACCCCCGATGTTTAATGGGGTGCGAGATTCTTTGAAGAGTACATGTTGGATCTCCGATATCGAGGGAGCTTTCCGTACCGCGGAATGCCCTCCTGAGAAGAAAACAAGGTTTGGTTCAAGCATGTTGCGGGAGGAAGCTAAGTTGTGGTGGGATGATAAGATCAACTTATATGGCGAAGAACAATGTATGAACTTGACATGGGAGGAGTTTAAGAAGGAATTCTTCAAAGAATACCGAACTTCTTCCGATCTTGATAGAATCCGGGACGAGTTGCAACATTTGCAACAAGGTTCAATGGACTTGGTCACACTCAAGTCTACCTTTTTGGCAAAAACTCGTTTTTGTCCGGAATATGTGGGTGACGATCACAAGCTAATGAAAGATTTCTACCGTACTTTGAATGATGAGTACAAGGGTAAGATTAGTCGGGGAATGGCTAAGACTTTTGAAGAACTATTCGAGTTGGCTCGGGGTTTTGAACCGGAGGTTCCAAGGAAGAGTGATTTCACTTTTTCAAAGAGAAAGTTTGAAGGTTTTAGTTACTCTAACTCTTCAAACAAGAAGAACAAGAACAAGAAGGGTTCCGAAAGTTTCAATAGCGTGAAGAAGGGCGCTACCGGTGGTTTTTCTTATGCGTGCTACAATTGTGGGCAACCGGGTCATATGGCTCGTGAATGTCCGAAACCATTTTCCGAAAACAAAATCACTTGTTTTAATTGCGGAAAAGAAGGGCATAAGAATTCGGAGTGTCCCGACTTGTGCAATGATAATGTTAAGCGGTTAGAGAAGGCGGCGGGTACGGCAAGGGGTCGAAATTATTTGATGACCAATGATGAAGCCAAGCAATCAAACGAAGTCGTCTCAGGTACTTTCGTGGTTAATTCTAATCCGGCAAGAATTCTATTTGATAGCGGTGCAAATTTGTCGTTTGTGTCTCCTAAATTTGTGCCTAAACTTGATAGACCGTTAGCTAAGTTAAGTCGTCCGGTAGAAGTTGAAATAGCGGACGGCAAGACGGTGCTAGTGGTTGATGTGTGTGAAAATTGTGATGTTGTTTTCGGTGTCGAAACCTTTAAAATTGATCTCATTCCAATGACCTTGGGCGATTTTGATATTGTCGTTGGTATGGATTGGCTCGATCGTTATAGAGCCGATATTGCATGTCATGATAAGTTTATTCGTGTGAAGACCCCAAGTGGGGGAGAGTTGATTATTCATGGTGATAAGCGAAGGCGACAGGTGCCGATATGCACTTTTGCACGGGCACGTCGTCTCGTTGTTACCGGTGGCATGGCTTTCCTTGCTCATGTTGTTGATACTCGCAATGAGCCACCACCCATTCGTGAAATTCTGGTGGTTAATGAATTTGAAGACATTTTTCTGGATGAGTTACCGGGTGTTCCGGCGGAAAGACAAGTTGAATTTCGCATTGAGTTGGTTCCGGCGGCTACCCCCATTGCTAAAACTCCTTATCGTTTAGCGCCGACGGAAATGCAAGAGTTGTTAAATCAAACCCAAGAGCTACTTGAAAAGGGTTTCATTCGACCGAGTGCTTCGCCATGGGGCGCTCCGGTTTTATTCGTGAAAAAGAAGGATGGTAGTATGCGGATGTGCATCGATTACCGGGAGTTGAATAAAGTGACGATCAAGAATCGTTATCCGTTACCTAGGATTGACAATTTGTTTGATCAACTTCAAGGTGCAACGTATTTCTCGAAAATCGACCTACGGTCCGGCTATCACCAAATGCGGGTCCGTGAGGAAGACATTGAGAAAACGGCCTTTCGAACGCGTTATGGGCATTTTGAGTTTGTTGTGATGCTTTTCGGTCTTACGAATGCACCGGCGGCATTCATGGATCTTATGAACCGAGTGTGCCAACCTATGTTGGACAAGTCGGTAATAGTGTTCATTGACGACATACTAGTCTACTCGAAAAGTATGAACGAACATGAACATCATTTGCGTGAAGTATTGAAGACGCTACGAAAGGAGAAGTTGTATGCAAAGTTCTCCAAATGTGAATTTTGGCTAAGGGAAGTTCAATTCCTTGGTCATATTGTGAACGAAAACGGTATTCAAGTAGATCCGGGGAAGATCGAGACGGTGAAGAGTTGGGGACGACCGACTACGCCTACGGAAATCCGAAGTTTTCTCGGATTGGCCGGTTATTATCATCGGTTTATCCAAGATTTTTCTAAGATCGCTTCTTCATTGACGAAATTGACAAGGAAGAATGCGAGGTTTGTTTGGGAGAACGAGCAAGAAATTGCTTTTCAATTGTTAAAAGGGAAGTTGTGTCAAGCTCCGGTGTTAGTGTTACTGGAAGGTGTTGAAGACATGGTGGTTTATTGTGATGCTTCCTTAAATGGTCTCGGGTGTGTTCTAATGCAAAGAGGTAAAGTCATCGCTTATGCCTCTCGACAATTAAAGGAACATGAAACGAGGTATCCGACTCATGATCTTGAGTTGGCGGCGGTTGTGCATGCGTTGAAAATTTGGCGCCATTACTTGTATGGTGTCAAGTGTACGATTTATTCGGATCATAAGAGTTTGAAACATCTCTTTAATCAACGAGATTTGAATCATTGCCAACGTAGGTGGATGGATGTGGTGAAAGACTATGATTGTGAGATACTTTATCATCCGGGTAAGGCGAACGTTGTCGCGGATGCGTTGAGTCGAAAGAGTCAACATCCGGCGATACGAGTTAGATCGTTAAGTTTGATTATTACCAACGATTTTCTTGAAAAGCTTGGTGAGATTCAAATAGAGGCTTATGTTCACAACAAGCATACGGAGCGAATCGTGGGCCAATCGGAGTTTATTACTATGGGTCCGCGTGGTTTGTTGTCTTTCCTAGGAAGGGTGTGGGTGCCTAAGATGGGTGATTACCGACGAGTGCTACTTGATGAAGCACATAATTCAAAATATTCCATTCATCCGGGCGCGACGAAAATGTATATTGACTTGAAGAAAGATTATTGGTGGCCGGACATGAAGCGTGATGTTGTGAAGTATGTTGAGCAATGCGTCACGTGTTTGCAAGTAAAAGCCGAACACCAAAAGCCGTATGGTAAATTGCAACCGTTAGAAATTCTGAAATGGAAATGGGAGCACATTACCATGGATTTCATAACAAAGTTACCTAAGACGGCGAGAACCCAATTTGATACGATTTCGGTGATAGTTGACCGGTTGACGAAAAGTGCTTTGTTTCTTCCCGTTAAAGAAACAATATCGTCGGAGGCCTTGGCTAAGTTGTTTATCAAGGAAGTGGTCTCTCGACACGGGGTTCCTATATCTATTGTTTCGGATAGAGATACTCGTTTTACATCTCGGTTTTGGGAAAAGTTTCACGAAGATATGGGTACGCGATTGAAATTGAGCACGGCGTATCATCCTCAAACGGACGGTCAAACCGAACGTACGAATCAAACTTTTTAAGATATGTTACGGGCGTGCATTATTGATTTCGGTGGTAGTTGGGATGAGCATTTGCCTTTGGTGGACTTCTCGTACAATAATAGTTATCATACTAGTATCGGGATGCCACCTTATGAGATGCTTTACGGGCGGAGGTGTCGAACTCCCATTTGTTGGGGAGAAGTGGGTCAAAGAGAAATCGGGAGTACCGATTTGGTTTTAGAGACGAATAACAAGATTGATATTATTCGGGAACATTTGAGAAAGGCTCAAGATAGACAAAAGTCGTATGCCGACAAACGTAGACGAACGATCAAATTTCAAGAAGGCGATATGGTGATGCTTAAGGTTTCGCCATGGAAGGGTATTATTCGATTTCGAAAACGGGGAAAGTTAGCTCCTCGGTTTATTGGTCCCTTTAAAGTTTTAGCTCGTGTTGGTGAAGTCGCGTATCATTTGGAATTACCCGAAGAACTTGCGGGGATCCATAATACCTTTCATGTTTCCCATCTCCGTAAGTGTCTTGCGGATGATTCATCTTGGGTGTCGTTAGACGAGATTGAGCTAAATAACAAGTTGGAGTATGTTGAGGAGCCGGTTGCTATACTCGATGAAAAGGTTAAGAAATTGAGAAATAAAGAGGTGAGGACTTTTAAAGTCCAATGGCGTCGAAGTATAGGTTCCGAGTTTACTTGGGAGCCCGAAGAGTTCGTGTTGGTATATCTTCCCTCTTGTCATACGGCTTGGATTGCGAGGACGCAATCCGAATAAGTGGGGGAGAGTTGTAAGACCCTAATCAGTTTGTACAGCAGTGTAAATATGTTACATAGAGTGTGGGTGATGTTGTGCAGTTAAACAGAAGTCACTGAGTGAGCTGAGCCTAGTGCGCGTCGCGCACACTAAAGGGAGCGCGCCGCGCACCCTTACTGTAGCCGGGTTCCAGCTTTTTAAATCAGATATTTTGATGGGCATTTTGGTAAATTCACTTATGGACGGGTTAAAGGCAGATAGGTCAGTTTGTGGAGCACCATTACTCCATTATCAACAACCTTATCACTTTAACTTTAATTCTAGAGAGAGATTGTGATTTTTGAGAGAGAAAGCTTAAATCCAAGAGGAAGGAGCTTGTTTTGGGTTAAAGTTCAAGCATTAAAGTCGTTCATCTTATCTCTAGCTTCGTTGTGGTAGTTTGTGGTATGTTCTAATTTTATTTTCCTTACTTTGATTTAGTGTAAGGGTTAGGGTTTGAGTAAATGATGAACACAAAACCCATTATTGGTGATTTTGGGTGTTCTTGGGTAAAATTGAGTCTTGAATACTAATTGGTGACTAGTCTAGGGTTTCAAAGTATTAAATGATGTTTATGAACCCTAATTGGTGAGTTAATTGCTAACACACCTAGTTATTTAGTAAATGGGTGTTGGTTAGTTAGTGGATGACCCGAAATGGGTGTGTTGTCTTAAAATGGTTATTTGGGTAATAAATTGACCTAGTTTGGAAAGATGGGTATGAATTACCCTAATTATGTATTAGTTGGTGTTGTTGGACCTTAATCACTAGCTTTTAAGTGATTAGTGGTGGTCTTGACTTTAATTGGGCGGTTTTGGTATAAATGGACGATTTAATACATTAAGTCATTAAATGCTCATGTGTAAGTGTTAGTATTGAGTCCACTTAGCTTGTGTGTTGATCAAGTACTTATTATATTAGGTACTTTGCTTTGAAGCTTGTGGAGGTTGAAATCGTCATCTAATTGTTAAGGTGAGTGGAATAATTATATGCGTATGTATATAATGTATCTATTTGTTGTAGCGTGAAAGGTATAGTGTCGAGGTGTTAAGACACCACGTTTCACATGAAGGGTGTAGCATCGAGGTGTTAAGATGCCACTCGGGTGTAGCATCGAGGTGTTAAGATGCCACCTAGGAGTGTAGTGTCGAGGTGTTAAGACACCACTCCGTAAAATAATGAGTGTTGCATCGAGGTGTTAAGATGCCACTCGGGGTGATGTGCCGAGGTGTTAAGGTGCCACCCTAGGGGTTAGTGGTGCGAGGTGTTAAGTGCCCTAATGGATGTTATGAACACCGATGGCGTTTTCGCGAGCGCCGTTCCCTTGTACTATTGGTCGACCATGGTTACTTGTGTTGTAAGCATATTATATCATTTCGAGTTATATTATTATGCGGTTGTTGCTAGCTTGTGGTATTGGAGATTATAGCTTGTTAATGTGACGATAAGCTAATTGTGTTGCTAGCATGTTTGCGGTTTGTGTAAGTGTATGCAAGTAGGTATAATTATATATGTATTCGTATAATTATTGCATTCACTAAGCTTTGCTTACCCTCTCGTTGTTTACCATTTTATAGGTTCGGTTTTGGACAAGGGTAAAGGCATCGTATTGGACTAGAGATCCCGCTTGATGCTAGGGGACGCTTTTGGCTTTAGTAGCTCTTGGAGTTTGACCGGTAGTTGGGTAGTTTAATCCCAAACGCCATGCTCATTGTGTAGTTTGGAACTTAAACTTTTTGGTGGTCGAAACTCTAAACTTGTATTAAACTTGTATTTTGGGTCGTGTGGGCCCCGCTTGTAAAACATCATTTTTATGTTTGATTCGTGTTAGTTTTACATATATAAGTTTGTTGTGAAAAGCGTTCGGTCTAAAAATGTCGGGAAGTGGTCCATCTTTTTGTGTGTTAAAAACAGTTCGGACAGAAGCTGGAGTGATCTGTGCGCGCCGCGCACTACAGGGGATGCGCGCCGCGCACTCCCCTGTCCAGCAGCTTTTAAATTTTTTTTTTAGGGACTGTTTATGGTCAGTTATCGGGTTGGGTTGTTACATAAATGTAATTAATCTCATTGTTATTATATCTAATGGGATGTTAAATTGTTATATTATCATGATAACATAGTGTGTTACTATATCTTAATACGATATATAAATATTAAGACGTTATTACAACGATAATCGTTACGTATATATGTATATAGTCTTGAAGTCTTTAAGTTAGTAATCTCATTTTATGTATATAACCAATTGTTATTATATGTAATGAGATACTTAAATATCATTTCATCAAATCATAAGTATATATATATCCATATATACATCATTATATAATTATTTCGTGTTATGACGTCCGTGAATCGTCAGACAGACTGGGTGTTCAAACATTTGTATAAAATTCATTTCAAATAACCAAATCTTAATGAGTTTGATTTCTTAACATGTTGGAAACATTTAATTATGTAAATATTAATCTTATATATATTAACGGGAAAAAAATCCGGGTCGTTACACATAAGCTTTTTCGGATGTTGGTAATGGATCTATCCTCAAGGTTTCTCTTTTAATTGTATCGTACTTTCGATCGAGAGCATTTAGAAACTAAAAAAGTTTCTGCTATGCTCGAATTTTGTTGTAAATCAAGATGTCAGTGGAACACTTCATGGGGTTTGGATCTCGTCTATCGATTTCTCCCCAGATTCCCTGCATTGTGATCCATAAATCTTCGAGTGACATGTTGGCTTGTTTGATATCATTAGCCTTTACATGTAAATCGAAGTTTTGAAGCTTATCCTTACCACTACTGTAAGTAGTTACAAGATCATCCCAAAGTAACTTGGCCGTAGGAAATTCGGTCAAGTTGCTAGCTAGGTTTGGCTCAATATTTTGGATTAACCAAGAGAAGACTATTAAGTCTTCTTGTTCCCATTGATCAAAATCATCACTGTTTTCTGCTGGTGGGTTTGACGTTAAGTGCTTTAGGAGGTTTTTTGATTTACCTCCTATAGCCACTTTAATCATTCGGGACCATAAAGCATAGTTTTGACTCGACAAACTAATGTTGATTTTCAAACTATCTGATAACTTTGGTTGTTTTTGAAGGCTGGTTGTTTTGTGGGTTTTGGATGCTATCTGCTGAGCTTGAATTCCTTGGGTTACCGTCGAAAGACATGGCAGCCCTTAATGTTAAATGATTTGAGACAAAATACGAGTGTAATGATCAAGGATCTACACCGTTAGCTCTGATACCATGATTTCAATTAAATAAAACAAGCTTTGAGTATATTTGAGTATGTATGTGTAATTTTACAACTGATGATATGTCTACATTTACATCTGATGTTGTTTATATACCAGAAAACTCCTAACAGCTAATTCCTAAACTAAGTATGGATCCATATAACTTTTGGAACCACTTTTGTATAAAGGGAAATGTTGCAGGTCATAATTCCGTTGACTTGTCTTGATCTGCTGATTTGGAGCTGCTAATGTGGCATCTTGTGAATAAACTCTAAATGTATATGATGAGACATGCCTTCTCTGATCCAAGAGTCAACTTACCCAAAATACCAATATTCCAAGGTATGCACTTTTTGATTATGTTCTTTAACAGCAGGTGTGGGGAAGATAGTCTCCTATTTATTTGTTTGATTCTTAAATATTTTCGTTCATTTCTCCTGAACTTTATATATTACTATATACTTAACCCCTTTGAGATCACATTTTACAACTTAACTTTTTTTTATTTAATACTATAACACAACATTAATTGATATTAATATATGACAATTAGGTAGTACAAAATGCAAAATCAATTAATATTATTATTATCATTATTCTCTTATTATTATTTTACACATAAATAATATAAAAGAAATTAATTTAACAGAAAAAATAAAAATAAAATGACACATCAGCATTTCACTAACAACCAATACCAAAAACTCACACCACCACTACTCAACTCAAAAAACACACATATACCAATCTTCAAAAATGTGCAAAAAACAACCAACTAGTGTTTATTTTTTGAACAGCAGTACCCGGGACTTAACCACCCACGCATTCATCTCCCTGTAGTTACATACTCGCCCCAAACTGTTGTGCAGAAGGAACCCGGCCCAATCCGAGGGCATGGACAGTAAAACTCCCTCTCCCACTGCCCCTGCAACACGTTGTGCGAAAGGCACCCTTGGATGAAATTCAAGGGTAAAGGGCAACATTGTGTGCAATGCTGCACCCCAAGGGAGTCGAACTCTTGACCTCTCGCTAAGAGAGTCAGACCACTACCACATAAGCTACAACACAATGTTTATGGGTAAGCTTATATACATGAGACAAGTTTAACTAAAAAAAAATACAAAACACTTATTCTAAAAAGGATGCAAATCTTTCTATGCTTACTTGTTTTAGCTTATAATAATGTATAAACTTTATTATTCTTATAATTAAAAGAATGAAAAATGTATTGAGATTTTTATAACCTAGATAAATTTAAAAAAATATATTTGAAATTGTATAAAAAAAATAAATTCAATTATTATTATGATTGATATGTTTTATGAAGAGATTATATTTTCCGAAGTTACCCAACTATATGTTTTGCGTAGAGATTATATTTTCCGAAGTTTATCCAACTTTAATAATATATTTTTTCTAGCTCATAGTATGATTTTATAAACCCCTTCATATACATATTTCGTCCAACACATATCAAATGCGCCTAAAGGTTGACTGAAAAAGTATAAAAAACACAAATAATCATGTATTTAATAATTAGCATTTTATGTTATTGTAGTTTGTTCAAAATACATGAGCATTTTCATTGTTTTATATATTTACGATTATTTTTTTCAAGAATTTCATATATATATATACATATATATATATATATATATATATATATATATATATATATATATATATATATATATATATATATATATATATATATACACATATATATATATATATATATATATAACAAAATTTTAATTTGAGTGGCTTAGAATATTATTTTTAAATATAACTATATAAGTCGTCTAAACAATATATTTTGATATATTCGAGTGACCACCCGATGTATAATCATTTTCATGAAGTAAAAATATATGAATCAACAATTATGTCTCATTTCTATTTCTATACTTTTCACAATATATATTTTTTTACGTTTAGTTTACCTACTATATATAATGATTTTTTTAAAGGCAAACACAAAAGGTACAGGAGCAATACCATATATCAACATATATACACAGGGCCGGTCCTGATCTTATTGATGCCCGGTGCGAGATAAAAGAAAATATGCCCTATGATTTTTTGTAAGAAGTCAACCAACTTTTTTTAAAATTAAAATCTAATTAAGCTACTTGTTTCATGTCCATATATTATACTCGTTTGTTAATAATAATTAATATTGATAATAACAATAACGATTAATAATAATAAAAAGATACTTGAAAAGCGTGGAAAGAAGGTGCTTAAGGTGGCGTGCGATATAGTTGCTTGATACAGAGGATAAAATGAAATTTCAATTGGAGTAGGCATCTTAATCTTAATTGTGTTATACTTAAGTACGTATATATATCTTTAATCAAATCAATACCCTTTAATTGTACGGAGTAATCCTTTCGAATTGTATGTTACGAGGTAGACTATCAATAGGGGGCATCTTGTCCAGTATTTATAGGGACCTATATTGTTTTAAGCATAAAAATTTAAGGACCTATACTATACTAGTCCTATAACATAAAGGGGTAACTAATTAAAAATATTCTCACATATCGTCTTCCTCATAGCATCACCTTCAACTAAATGTTCTCTCAAACAACCATAACTTTTAAAACTTCCAAAAACTTCTGTAAATTAGAACAATATACCCTTACATTATATGCCTATAAACGTTCATATAACTAGATTTAATCACTTAAAGTCATTTTTTCGACTACAAAATCTCAGGTTCGAAATGGAAAACTTGATGCCCCTTGTTGGTTGTTGCCCGGTGCGGTCGCACCCCCGGCCCTACCCTAGGGCCGGCCCTGTATATACATATTGTTCACACTAGGATTTGAACTCACGATCTCAAATTCAGAATGGAACCTTGATACCATCAGGTCAATGGTTCTTTGATCCTATGTATGTATGTATGTATGTATGTATGTATGTATGTATGTATGTATGTATGTATGTATGTATATATATATATATAATATAATAATAATAATAATAATAATAATAATAATAATAATAATAATAATAATAATAATAATAATAATAATAATAATAATAATAATAATAATAATAATAATAATAATAATAATACATGAGATTTTTTATAGCACAAGTATTATACTTTTTTTTTTTGAAAAGCAAGATAATATTTATTAATATAACAATTGTTTTTACATGACGATGGGCCAAGCCCAGTAAGCCAGTAGGGCATAGCCCAATTACAGTATAATTCGAATATTTACATTATATTATATCATAGTATGATTTGTCGTCATTAAATGTAAGCAGTGAGCAGGTTGAGATCGAGTATATCGGAACCAGTTAACCCACATCAGTTCCGTTGTTGATGTAGAACTCGAAATTGATTAACCATGGTGTCATTCGAGTGAAGCTTTCTTAAGTCTCTTCGATAACCAATTGTAACCCACACCAGTTCACACTAGTTCCATTTTTGTTTTGCCAACGTTTTGGTGGTGCAGACTCCATTAGCGTCCAATGTCCATATCCATGTATCATTATCATTAGAAAAAGAAAAGGAAGAAATAAGAACATTTAGTTCCGAAAGTTCATTCTGAGCACTACCTCGTACGGGGCTATCCCATTCCAATTTCCCGTTAATTGTGATGCATTGCGAGATACTCTATCCATGATCAATGCATCTTTGTTTTGCTTTAGCATGTAAAGTTTTCCGAAACGTAATTTTAGTGATGAAGATCTTACCTAAGTTTCGTTCCAGAATGCAGTGGTGCAACAATTTCCTACATTTTTTTACAATGGAATTTGTGAAATTTACACCGCTATAGTCCACTTTCTTTCTCGCCTAGATGATGTCCAATCAAGCAGAACGTCCAAAATATTGCCTGCTAATATTAGGATCGTGAAAGCCCCCCTCCTTCCTCATAAATACTTGCAATTATATTAGTCCATAAACCATTTGGTTCATGTTTAAAACGTCACCACAATTTACATAAAAGTGACAAGTTTTTTGCGAATTATATTTAAACCCCCTTATTTTATAAGAAAGTAGTGCTAGGTCCATTTGGCCGAACACATTTTATCGAATCATCACCCCCCTCTCCGAAAAAATTCCGTCTTAAAGATTCTAGTAAATATATATAAATGTTTCAAGATACATTAAGGTAATTTTCAACTATATACACACTTGAAATCAATCAAGTTACATATATAAACCTCGTATTATCTTAATTTATCAGATAAAGTTTTTCTATTATTAATAATTAATCAATCAATATCAATCAATATAATATAAATAAAGCGATGATTAATAATTAACAATTGGAATTAACGTCTTTAGTAGAAGATCGTGTTTATTTCTATAATTCTATTTAATTATAAAACTCCGAGTTTGAAGACTATTAATATGTCATTATTGTAAACTTACAATAGCCTAGTTAGTAATAATTTATTTATATTTATATGAAATGAAATTAAACTCCATTAAACATTTATAAAGTTATGTTGACTGGTTGCCACACTAACTTTTAATCAATCAGCTAAACCTCTTAAACATAAAAACAAAAAACCAATATTTTTGTCGATCACAACATCTAGAAAAAAACTTTTGCTCACATTTAAATAACTCTATAATCATTCCTTTCAACAACTAAAAACATAACTATGAAACAATACTTATTATTTATTAAAACTACTAAATATGAAGACAAATAGTTCATATATTTTGTATTTTATATTTTATATACCAATTAATTGACATTGGCTATAAATAATTCAAATGTCATAGAATTTATTCATTCAAATCACATTTGTCACAAACTATTTGAATTTGTTGCTCTCTTTCCCCTTCTGACATGGCATCCATCGAAACAGGAGCTCCTTCACAGGCCACAACTGAGACACCGATGAAGTGGTCATCGAAGCTAACACGATACGTTTCTGATACAGGTAAAGTTGCAGTCAATAACCATGTGAAACTTGATTTAGCATTGAGGGGCCTTATGTGCTTAACTACCTTAATTGCGGTTATTGTTATGGCTACTTCTAAACAAACTGAGATGATTCGTGTTGCACCAACCATGATAATAAGTGCAAATGCCAAGTTCACGCATTCTGCATCTTTCACGTAAGCAACATAACTTTTATTCGACTAGTTTCAACTTTGTATACCGCGTGTTGAATTAGTTTCGGTTGTATGATTGTAGGTACTTTGTTTTTTTTTTGAAAAGCAAGAAAGATTATATTCCACCACCAAATTAAATCAAGAGTACAAATCAGAGGATGAGAATCATCCTTTATACACGATCATACATACTACATACACAATACACATCCAAACTTGAAAAAAGAAGGTTGCAAAGGTGGCAACCAAAACCTTAAAACATGGACCTAAATACTATGAAAGAAGGTACGTGCCCGGATTTGTTAACCAAGATAGCCACTCGAATTTCTTCCCCTTTGATCTAAGGGATATCCATTCAAATGATTTGCTTTGAATCTCGGCAACAATAACCGGCGATGACCACGACTTTCCTTTGAACACCATGTTGTTTCGGTTCCTCCAAATGTAATAAACGCAAATCCACTCGATCGCTTGCCACACCTTGCTTCCAAAGCTTGACATCGTCGCGGAAGAATTACCCCTAAGAATTTCATTTGAACTAAAGTTACCAAAATTGCCAAGCCCCCACCACCGATATATTTTACTCCATACCTCCATAGCCTCTTTGCAAAAAATGAAGGTATGATCTATAGATTCCGTGTCATCATCACAAAGGGGGCAACGAACACTATGAAGGTCTATCCCCCGCTTATCTAACTCTAAACGAACCGGAAGTCTCTTTTTCACAAGTCGCCATACAAAAATTTCAACTTTCTTAGGAACAAGGCTATTACGCATAGTAGGTATTACCGATGTATGTCCCGATCCCATTAATTTAATATCAATTAAACTCGATAAAATTTTGACAGTAAATTTGTTGTTACCCGACAGCTCCCACTTCCATGAGTCTGGTACTGAATGCCTCAGCGAGATCTCGGCCAGCAGCCCAGCAAGTCCCTGCAAATCAGAATCTGTCCGGCCCGATGGTCTTCTAGCCCAATTCCCTTCCTGGATCAGCTCCGGCCCATCTTGTCGAATTCTGTCACACACCTTCGCATCTTTTTCCATCTCTAATCGAAACAGCCTGGGAAACAGTTCGCTCAGTTTTGAATCTCCAATCCATTTGTCCGTCCAGAAACATGTTGAAGTTCCGTCGCCTATTATCTTCACAAAAGAATTCCTAAACGGAATGTCTAAGTCGTCAATTAAAGTACCTGCAACCATAATGTTATACCATGTCCCTAAGCGTGGACCATGTCTATTGACATTACCCACACTTAAGCCACCATCCGCACCATGTATGCTACGAATAACCTTAGCCCAAAGCGAATTGGTTTCGGTTTTGAACCTCCACCACCACTTTCCCAAGAGTGCTAGGTTTTTACTTTTAAGTGACCCGATATTTAACCCCCCGTTTTCATAAGAAGCAAGAATAGAATCCCATTTAACCCATGACATTTTAGACCCGAAACCCGACCCATCCCAAAAAAAAGAGCGTCTCACACTTTCTAAGAGTTTAATCACACAAGGCGGGGCACGATAGAGCGAGAAAAAATACAACGAAAGACTAGATAGAACCGACTTAATAAGCACTAAACGACCTCCAAAAGACATCGATCGCATTTTCCAATTAGAAAGCCTACTTTTGACTTTTTCAATAACCGGTAACCAATCCTTTAGCTTTTTCATTCTCGAACCAATTGGAAGACCAAGGTAAATGAAGGGGAAAGATCCAACTTGACAACCAATATCATTTGCAACCGATCCTACTTCATCATCATTTACACCTATTCCATATAAGTAGCTTTTTTGAAAATTAACCTTTAACCCCGAAGCAAGCTCAAAGCAACTTAAAAGCTTATGAAGGCTAGTAATATTTTCCCGGTTCCACTCCCCGACAAAGATGGTGTCATCCGCATATTGGAGATGCGAGATTAAGATTTTGTCACAACCTACCTCAATTCCTTTAAAGAGCCCCTTATCAATAGCCGCTTTTGTCAAGATGTTCAAACCTTCCGCCGCTAAAATGAAAAGGAAGGGTGAAAGAGGATCACCCTGCCGAACTCCCCTTTCAATCAAAAATTCATTTGTCGGGGACCCATTCACAAGTATCGAAATCGAAGCCGAACTAAGACACGAATAAATCCATTTACACCATTTCTCACCAAATCCCATACACCTCATGACCTCCATTAGAAATTCCCAATTTATACAATCAAACGCCTTTTCAAAGTCCACTTTGAATAGTAATCCTTTAGCCTTTTTCGATTTGAGAAAATCAATGCATTCATTCACAATGAGGGCACCGTCCAAAATGAATCTCCCTTTAAGGAATGCACTTTGCTCGGAACCTACCACCGAAGGTATAACTTTCCTAAGACGATTCGAGAGGATCTTGGCAATTATTTTATAGTAACTACCGATGAGACTTACCGGTCGAAAATCACTAATTTTAAGTGGATCCGATCTCTTAGGAATTAAGGTAACAAACGAGGCGTTACATCCTTTTGAAAATTCACCACTCTCCCAAAACCAAGTGATAGCATTGATGAGATCACCTTTCAACACTTCCCAATATTTCTTGAAAAATCGAAAATTGAACCCGTCCGGACCCGGCGCCTTTGAACTTCCACAATCAAGAATTGCTTCATGAATTTCCTTTTCCTCAAATTTTTCCTCTAAAGATTTAGACTCATAATCAGAGAGCACCGGATAATGTAAGTCTTCTAGACTAGGCCTATCCAATACCGGTTGCTTATATATGTTACAAAAGTGGTTGTAAGTCTCCAATTTTATATCCTCGGGTAAATCGTTCCAAATACCGTCGATTGACAACCCCCGAATATTATTAGCATTATTTCTCCTACGAATCACCGAATGAAAAAATTTTGTATTTTCGTCCCCTTCCATAACCCATTTAATTCGCGCCTTCTGTTTAAGCATGTCGCCTTTTATTTTCTCCTTTTCGAACCATAATTTTCTAGAGTTCCTCCACCTATCTAGCTCCTCCTCATCCAATGTACATAGTTCGGCTTTTAGTTCCAGATTATTTGCTGTCTCTTTTAATTTCTCAATCTCCTCATCCAACTGGTCGACTTTGCCCCGACTCCATTCTTTCAAAGCAGCTTTAACGTTTTTCAATCTGTTTCTGAATACACAGTCCTTTCGAGCAATATCAGGAACCGAGGAGTGCCATGCTTCTTTGATAACCTGATCGACCTCTTCATTCTCGAGCCACACATCGAAAATTTTGAACGGCTTTGGCCCGAAATTTCTCTCTTCGTCCTTTAAAACAATTGCACAATGGTCTGATAGATGTCTATCCAACACAACCGCCGTCAAATCCTTCCACAAATTAATAAATCTTTCTGTCACCAGGAATCTGTCCAGCTTGCTATATTTTATCCCATCATCACTTACTCTTGTGAAGTTCCTGCCTCCCAGGGGGATTTCTACCAAGTTGCATTCATCGATGAACTCGTTGAATTTTTTTGCCCTGTATTCCAAAAACTCACAATTAAATCTTTCGGATGCATTTCTCACTTCATTAAAATCCCCACAAAGTATCCAGGCATCACTGGACACGATATTAGTCATATCATCCCAAAATTTTTGTTTACTACAATCATCATGTGGCCCGTAAACGTTCAATAAATTAAAAATACAGCCGTTGGATTTCCAATTCCCTGTTACCCCAATCCCAAAATCAAATCGAATCCCTTGTTCTGCATCAAACAGATTCGTATCCCAAACCAACAATTGACCACCCGACTTTCCGACTTTTTCAATTTGTAGGAATTCAAAATCATCCGATCCCCATAGTTTATTGACCCACGATCTATCTACCACGTTGAGTTTGGTTTCTTGCAGAGCCAAAAAAGACGGTTTTTCCTTAAGAATGAGTTTCCTGACCCACCCCATTTTATCCAGCTCTTTACGAGCCCCGAACCCTCTAATATTTAAGGAGATTATCTTCATAAAAGTAAAACTAAAAACGAGTTACAGGAGCAGACATAGCTTACTGAGTTGGAAGCTTTTGCTTCCATTTAAGGCCAAGTTTGCACCCATATTCTCTAACCCCCGCTGATTCAGAGGTTGCGCAATTAGCTTCACTTGGACAAGGCATGCAGGAATTGAATCTTTCTCCCTCCCCGTTATCATCCATAGCCAGATACTCCTCAATCGAATGTCTGCAACACGAACTACAGACCGATTTAAGGGGTTGATCTGCTCTCGATTTTCTAGCAGCTTTTTTGAGGTTAATCATTCTTGAAGACGTCTTCCACCGACAAATGTTTGACCAGCAACAGTCCTTCTTATCCACTCCACCGTTTTTGTTTTTGTGATTGAGGTTACCTGTACGATGTTGACCAGATCCCATCGATTTATTCTGCATAATCCTACCCGAGTTTTTGTTATTATTTCGATTAACAATGGACTCAGGGTCATCAGGCCCAATACCCTTTTGTCCCAAACACCCCTTTTTCACTTCAGGCCCAACATCCATCTTACCGTTATTGGGCCCAAACTGATTTACAGGCCCGTTTAACTTTTGTTCGCCTTTCTTGGAACCGCCCGATTCACGTGAAGAAGATTTACACGACTTTTTAGATGATACAGAATAACCTGGGGACAAGGAGTAGTTATTATTAGGGCTATTAATTTTTTCGGCGCCTGTTGGGAAACCCAATGCCTCCACGTCATTCTTTTCTTGGAAAAAATTACGAGTACCAGACCCTTCATCTTCTGCAACCCTATCCTGCCGGCGATGATGACTTCCGGCGACCCTACAGTTACCATCAGGATTGAGAGCCTCGAATGGATTTTCCATAATGATTTCTTCATCTACCTCTTCATCATCACTTTCAAGATCATCATCATCTTCTTCGTCAGTATTATCAAAGGTGTCTTGTACAAATTCATCATCCCCTTCTGAATCCGAGATGTCATCGTGTTCAATATCATCCTTCCTATCTTCAATCATCATGTGGCATGGACAAAATGGTTTCTCTTTGACATAGGCTGTGAATGATTGTTCTCCCACACACGCTTTAATTTCCCCTTCGATGTGATTTGAGACGTATACCTGAATTAAGACACTACCAGAAATCAAATTCTGATGACCCTCCTTTATAGAGCAATTTTCAGTTTCCAGAATATCACCCCATGATCTAGCAATCGATCGAAATGTCTCCTCATTCCAACACCCAACCGGGACCCCTCTAATCTCGACCCAAGTCAGTCTTCTACTTAACATTAGTGGATTTTTAAGCATGTAAGTAGCCGAA
Source organism: Rutidosis leptorrhynchoides (assembly GCF_046630445.1). NCBI lineage: Eukaryota > Viridiplantae > Streptophyta > Magnoliopsida > Asterales > Asteraceae > Rutidosis > Rutidosis leptorrhynchoides. The sequence continues at coordinate 124,718,116 of NC_092334.1, read as the reverse complement.
CACCATTTATGAATGGCATGGTCACGGTTGTTCAGAATATTCTCTGCCTCCACCGTCGAATTAAACATGAGTAGCACCTCAAGGCCACCCAAATATTTGAAAGCACAATTGTTTAGACCTTCTGCCTTGCATAACTCCACGAATTGGGGTAAGATTTTCCAATCTCTAACCGACCCTACCAAGGTACGCTTGATACTAAAATGAGTGTTTCTATTAGCTTGAACCTCCATTACTTTCTGTTTATCAGACGCCGCCACCTTAATCTTCCTGTTTAGAAACACCCTTAAGTCTCTATTTCGAATACTTTCCCTTAAATCACCATGCTGCTGATCAGCCACATCCCGATAATTCCTATCGTCCCTGAAAGTGTTCATGAGTTCTCTTTTGCACCCTGTGTTATAGTACCCACCGTCGGAACTACCTCTTTTGTGCTCTTCATTTGCTTTTCTATCTGTTGCTTTGTATATCCTAATCGGATGCCCATCAAATACAATGTTGCTTAGAGATTTCAGCATACGGTCAGCATCATCCACCTTGAAGAATCTCACAAATCCAAACCTTTTCCCATTTCTAAGTCTTTTGCTCGCCATGTATACATCACGAATGTCACCATGAATCTTGAAAGTTTTCCATAGTTTCTCCACATTCCAATCATCGGGAAAATTGAAAAACATGAAAGATGTTAGATGAACGCCGAATAGACTTGTTAGTCGTTCTTGAAATCCACCGTTGTATCGATCTCTATCCCTATACGTGCCTGCCCTCAAAATCTCACCGGAAACTCTCTCTCTCCTCACGGTTTTCTCTCTCTCTCCCCTCATTTATATTTTATATTTGATATTTGAAATGAACCACTTTCTTTTACCATTTGTAGGTACTTTGTAGCAGCATCATCAGTTGCTTTCTTGTATAGCATCTTTACTGGTTACTCATCATATTTATCACTTAAGAATCAACAAGGAAGCTCAACAGACCAGCTTTTAAGTTTCGTCTTAACTGATTCTGTAAGCTCAACAGACCAGCTTGTATGCATTTGCGAATAACTCACAAACAAAAAAGTTATAAATCTAAATCCCAATTGAGAAAATGCACATATAATATGTGAACAAAATTACGAGGATAGTCTAGTTTTTTGTGTCCACAGAGTCCTTGTGGTTTGCAAATTTTATGTGGTCATTAAAATACCATTAAAGGTTGACCACTCAAAATTTGTAAACTACGATGACTGTCCACGCAAGGAAAAAATAAAGGTATTTAACTAGTAATTTTAGACAAATCACATGAACCATTCTTATAATTTTGTCTAATATACTTTTTTTTTCTTTTATTTACCAAAATAAACTACACTTCTATATTCTTTTTTTGTGGCAAATGGTTGACAGTCGTTAAACCAAACTGACCATTAATCGGCTGTCGATTTTATTATGTGGGGTATACACCTGACATCAGTTCTGGTCAGGGCTTAAACTCCCAACCTTTTATATTTTGGTGACAAGATGCTCCACCCATTACCAACTTAGCTTCCCGCTATTGGCTTTCTATATATTTTTTACATCACCATATGCATAGATCTTTGGTTTATTTTTTTATTTTTTTATTTTTTTTTTTATTTTTTATTTTTTTATATCTCCTGATCGACATAAATAAAAAAATACAATGTAATTATTAGTTTAACATTGAAGATTCAAAAACAATATTTGTACATTAGATTGGTTATAATTGAAATCTATGGTTCATATATATATATGCAGTTGATGTTAGGCATTCTAGGATCAGCAACAGGAGCAGCTGGAGGAGTAGCCTACGAAGCGCTCAAAGGAAACCCTCATATCCATTGGACGAAGATCTGCAGTGTCTTCGATTCTTTCTGTGACCATCTTGTAGCAGCGGGAAGTTTGTCGATCGTAACCTCAGCAATACTCTTACTGCTCGTTTGGCTCTCCGCTAGCAAGATTGCAGAGGAAAGATAGTGCGTGTGGTTAAAGGTGCAGTTTTTCGGTGTTTGGATTGCAAGATCTATTTAACTATTGCATACTTTCTACAGTAGATGAGGATTTCCTATGTAACGTGTCTTGAGTACCATTTTGATGTCATTCTCACAGCGCTTATACAGTACCATATTGAGAGGTACTAATAAAGACAATATTTCTTTCGGCTTATAATTAATTACTCAAGATGTCCTAAAATAACCGTTATATATTGACGTTTAAAAGTTTTTTGATTTCACCCATAACTTAAAATATTTTTATTTGTGTTATTATTTGATGAGATTTATTTATACCAATGAAACCATATTTAAAACACAGTTGATTTATTTAAACTTTATCAAATATTATATAACACAAATCAAAATAAATTAAAATGAAATAGTTTTGAACTTGCGGCCTTGCGGGTATAGCCCAACGATTTCCACATGTACTTTGTGTCATGGGATAGGGAGAGGCCGTGTGTTTAATCCTTAGGGATGACATGATTTTCTTTAAACAAACTGAACACCAATAATGGTGGCATATATTGACCCTATCGGAAGGTTTTACCGGATTCGTTCACGGATCTCTACCCGGACCACTGCCCGAATGGATGTGTTCCCGGATACCGTCGATCGGGTTCGGGTTTATGCCCGAACGTTTGTGTTACGTGCAAATGATGACGGTCGTTGAAATAAATAATCTACTGATGCTAAAAAATCGCCGTTCAAAAAAAAATGATATAGTTTTATTTTGGTATGAACAGAGTACAACTTATAATAATACATACGTTTAGTCTCAAGTGTCCATTTTAGTTAGGTCCACAAACTTAAGAAAAATTACAGTGACTAAAATTAATTTACTCAACTTCATTACTATCGACCAAAATTTATATTGGTTAAATAACGCGGAGAACATTAGAGTGCTCTCAACTATGACAAGTTTTCTGATCAGGATTTGTTGATACATCAGCACTTTCTCATCAGGACTAACTTAAGATTAAATACTCCTAACCATGACATACTTCCTCAAATAAATTGGTAACCATTATATTATTTAATTAAACAATTTACAAAATTTATGCGTATATTACAAATAAAATAAAAATAATAACATATCATTCCCATCCAGCAATCTGCGTGGTAAAGAAAGGGAAAAGGACGGAAAGGCTGGGCGGAATCAGGGCGGCGAGCAGGGCTAGGTGTTGCTATCGGAGTGCTGCTTGGACGGAGGGGAGGACGGTTACAATCACTCAAACGTCGGAACCTCTCTTATAACAGTACAACTCAAAAATAGTAAATTAAACAATTATTATAGAACGAGTGGAGTAATAAAGATAAAGAGGTAATAATAAAATAAGATTTTAAATAATTGAAATTGAAAATATTAATATAAAACACAAAATGTTTTATTTGAGAACACGAGATTTAAAATAACATGGGACCTTAAAATGCGCCCACATTTTAAGAAAAAATTTAAGCTAATCATCTTTGACACTAAACTAAAGTAATGATAACAAAACGGTCTACATATAACGGGCATACTTCAAAGTTAATTTAAGATTTAAGATATTACGATTTACGGATTATCATTTTGTCACATTTTTTTGAAAGCGATACAATTATTATAAATTACTTTATGATTTAAAGTAGTACGGATAGTACATGTCACTATCGAGAGTATTTATGTCATTTCCGATCCACCCTCATATTCTTCCTCTCAGGATAACCTTTTCAATTTATAGTAATTAGTAATAATAAAATAAAATACCAACTATCATAACACTATTAACTTAACCATACATGCGGGACTTGTATGGGGACTTGAGTGGCGATTCTAACATTCCCATTAAGTAGAAAGGAAAGTCAAGAGTTCGAATCAATGGAGCATCAAAAAACCCTTCATGGCCACAAAGATTTACCATAACTTCATACAGATTGCAAAGCAGATTGTCACATCGAGATTAGTCGGATCGCAAAATCAGTCGAAAACTCGAGCTCGAAAGGAAAACAAAACACTATTATTAACTAAATCAAATCTAAAAGATACACTTATATACATTTATACAAACCCTAACACCTTTAATTAAATCGCTATTAACCAAATCAATGATCAGATCAGATAAATAAAAATTAGAACACACTTGATTACTTTTATAAAATGAGTGAAGAATCTCGATTCTATTCATTATATTGAAATATCGATAAGGTAATCAATTTTATGGGCAAATAGGACAAGACTACAAGCCCATTCAACAGGTCCATCTTTAAATGTAACGTTTAAAAGCTCTTTCATTTCACTAACTAGGCCTGTTCAATATTTTAGCCCGGGAGTTTCTTTTCCAAGCCCACGGAGGTGTTGGACATTAGTCCACATTTGCTAGCTAACAACTTGTGACTCACATTTAGTAGACAAATACAAATTGTCTTTTGCATATGTATGGAGTCAAGAAATGTGGCTTTAGTATGCTTAAAGAAAGAAGGTTAAAATTCTCTTCTTTCTAATCACATATCAAGTTGGTTGTTATTGTAGCAAAGTTTGGTTTTGTTTCCTACAAGTCAAAGATGGAAAGCAACAAGTGGCTAGAAATGTCCAAGTGAAGTGTATGCATGTATGCCTTCATCTATAAATAGGTGATCATGCAAAAAGAAGAGATCATCACAAAGAGAGAAAAACATAGTTGATAGGTTTATCAACGGAGTGTGTTTATTTGTGAGGTCGAGAGTTATTCTTGTAAGGATTGTAAAAGAGTGTACGGAAAACTTAGATTTTATACTAAAATCTAAGGGGCTTGGGTTTGGGTTTAACTCATAGTGTACTTTTTCTTGTATCAGGTTCTTTTATATTATAAGAATAAAGGGAACTCTTGGGGTGGACGTAGGCAGGGTTTTTCCGAACCACGTTAAATCGTCGTGTTATCAGTTACTTTATTTTGCTTTCTATTATTTCTCGCAAGTTTGTCTCAAACAAATTATATCCTCGCTTCCGCTGGTGTGGGTGTGCTAGGCAAGTTGTCATAACAAGTGGTATCAGAGCGTATCCAGGTTTATCGGATATTTTTTGGTTTGAGATGGCTGGAAATAGCGGTATGCAGTTTAAGGTGGAGCCATTTGATGGAACCTGGAATTTCACCTTGTGGCAAGCAAAGGTGAAGGATGTCCTGGTTCAACAGGGCTTGGCAAAGCCATTGAAGGGTAAAAAGGATGGAAAGCCAGAAAAGATGACGGACGACGATTGGAATGACATCGTGGAAAGATGTGTCAGTACCATTCGCCTTTCCATCAGTGATAAGATCATTAATAATGTCAGTGGCGAAACAACTGTGACGGGGTTGTGGCTGGCCCTCGAGAAGTTATATCTCGGGAAGAATATGACCATAAAGCTGAACTTGAAGCGTGATCTTTATCGGTTGAAGATGGAGGAAGGCGAGAATATCATTGAACACATGAACGTGTTTAATGGTCTGGTGGATCAACTTGCAAAAGTTGAGGTTAATATTGAGGAAGAAGATAAGGCCCTTATTCTTCTTACCTCTCTTCCCAGTTCGTATGATACTTTGGTTACTACTGTTCTTTACGGAAAGGCTACTGTAAAGATGGAGGAGGTAGTACCGGCACTCTTATCTCAGGATAAGAGACGAAGATCGGATGACCGTTTTGAGCATGAATTTGCTATGGTTGGTCATGGAAAGGGAAAGTTTTTCGGGAAAAGATCTGGTGATAAAAGTAGGTCCAGATCAAGAGACGGAATGAAGGGTATCCAGTGCTTCAAATGTCAGGAGTGGGGTCACTTCAAGAAGGACTGTCCACTTTGGAAGAATGGTAAAGATAAATCTGGGGGTTCGTCGGTTGCAGTTGCAGTTAATGAATCGGTTAATTTGGGAGATGTTCTCACAATCTTCAAAAGTTCTACTTCTGCTCAAGATGAATGGATTTTAGATTCGGGTTGTACGATGCATGTGTGTTCCAAGAAAGCTTATTTTGATAAGCTAATATTAAAGAAGGGGGGGTTGCTGACTTTAGGTGATGGTTCAACGTGTGATGTTGAGGGTGTTGGCATGGTGAAAATAAAATTGTTTCACGGAGCTGCTTACACATTTGGTGGCGTGGCATACGCACCAAAGATGTGCAAAAATCTAATTTCCTTAAGCCAGTTAGATTCTCAAGGATACGGCTATTCGGCCGTAGGTGGAGTTATGAAAATCATACGTGGCGTGAAGGTCCTGATGATTGGAGAGAAGTATGAGGGTTTGTATTGTCTGGTGGGGAGTACTAGATGTACTCGTATCTCGAAGGTTTGGAAAGTGTGCACACAGGAAATTGATCGGGAACATGTGACGACATGTTTGATCAAATTAGGCGATGGTGAGAAGGAAAATCCTACTGTGGGAGAGGTGATTCGAGACTCCTCTCTGGAATCAACTATAAAAGTTGACGGGGTCAGCTGCACATGATTATTGGCCGTTTTATTTGAATCAGAGTTCAGGACCGAGGTGATTCAAGATGTGTGCAGCGGTGATAACGGAGGCCAATGGGGAAAATACTGGGCGATAGTATTTTCGGTGATGAAGAAAATAAATGTTCGTCAAGGTGGAGATTGTTGGACATTAGTCCACATTTGCTAGATAACAACTTGTGACTCACATTTAGTAGACAAATACAAATTGACTTTTGCATGTGTATAGAGTCAAGAAATGTGGCTTTAGTATGCTTAAAGAAAGAAGGTTAAAATTCTCTTCTTTCTAATCACATGTCAAGTTGGTTGTTATTGTATCAAAGTTTGGTTTTGTTTCCTATAAGTCAAAGAAGGAAAGCAACAAGTGGCTAGAAATGTCCAAGTGAAGTGTATGCATGTATGCCTTCATCTATAAATAGGTGATCATGCAAAAAGAAGAGACCATCACAAAGAGAAAGAAAAACATAGTTGATAGGTTTATCAACGGAGTGTGTTTATTTGTGCGGTCGAGAGTTATTCTTGTAAGGATTGTAAAAGAGTATACGGGAAACTTAGATTTTATACTAAAATCTAAGGGGCTTGGGTTTGGGTTTAACTCATAGTTAGATTTTATACTAAAATCTAAGGGGCTTGGGTTTAGGTTTAACTCATAGTGTACTTTTTCTTGTATCAGGTTCTTTTATATTATAAGAATAAAGGGAACTCTTGGGGTGGACGTAGGCAGGGTTTTGCCGAACCACGTTAAATCGTCGTGTTATCAGTTACTTTATTTTGCTTTCTATTATTTCTCGCAAGTTTGTCTCAAACAAATTATATCCTCGCTTCCGCTGGTGTGGGTGTGCTAGGCAAGTTGTCATAACAGGAGGTTTAGCGAACACCTTTTAATAAGGATTTAAGTGTGCATGAGGCATTTATATTAGGGGAATAGCTATGCCATGAAATACAAAGGGCTAGCCAATAAATGATCAGAAGGAACACATGTAGTGACCCGAACTTTTTCATGATTATATATTATATGAGATTAATATTTACATGAATATATGTTTCTAACATGTTAAACAATCAAACTTGTTAAGACTTGATTATTTGAAATGAGTTTCATGTAGACAATTGACCACCCAAGTTGATCGGCGATTCACGAACGTTAAAATTTGTAAAAACTACATGATGATATATATATATATATATATATATATATATATATATATATAGTTAACATGAAATTATGATAAGTCAGTATCTCATTAAGTATATTAACAATGAGTTATATACATGAGAATGAAACTGTTGAATTAAGAAACTCGAAACAGTATATATAACGATTATCGTTATAACAACGTCTTACTAAATACATATGTATTGTATTAAGATATGAACACACTATGTTTAACATGATAAAATGATAATTATATATATCATTAGGTATGTTAACAATGAACTACATATGTAAAACAAGACTACTAATTTAAGAATTCCGAAACGAGGCATATACGTAACGATTATCGTTGTAACGACATTTTAATGTATATATATTGTAGCGACCCGACCAAATCATGTTTGACGGCGCCATCTACGTAGGTCCCATTACATGGTCATAAGTCTTTAAGACAAAGTTTGACCGAAAATATGTCGCTCTCATTTCATAAGTGTAGATGTTTCAAAGTTTACAAAAGTAGTTTCCATAACTAGTACATAACGATGTTTAAAGCACAAATGAAACACGTGCGACACAGTTTAAAGTAGTCAAAAGACGCTCCACATATATGCAAGTATACTTGACATCCAAAGCAAGTATCAAAAAGAATGAGCGGAAGCATGTATCACCTAATGTTCAAGGACCTGAGAAAAACATAGAAATCTGTCAACGAAAACGTTGGTGAAATCATAAGTTTAAGTAAGTAAGTGAGTAAAAGTAAGTCGAACCACAAGATTTTGCATCATTGATAAATAGTAATACATTCTAAAAGTTAATATTCACGAGCATCCAATTATCAAGGCTTAACGTTTCCTTCAATAGTACCCCATCACAATAGTGTTAGAACATACACTGTTTCCCGAAAATATATTTCATCCGAATAACGGTAGCGAACCGTCCGAATGAGGGTTTGTCAAACCCATATGGCCATACAACATAAGTTCACGCCTACACTTACACCCTGCAAGTGTAACTAATGATAATCAAATTGAGGGTTTTGTTCTAAACTCGTATGTAGAATGTTTGTTTTCCTGTACTTGTGTTCACTTAGTTAAAAAGAAACGTTTATGTTTTCTCATCCCAAATGTAAGTTCAAACGAGTAAAAGTGGGACTATGATCTCACCTTGGGCGCAAGAGTAAATAAGTACTTCGACAAGTGACGTGTGCAAAGAACAATGCTAGTCTTGACCTAAACAAATAGGTTGTATCAATAACGATAGTCACAATTGGTCAAAGATGTTCAATTAGTCCTATGGCTCAATACGACTCGATTATGTAGCATGTGAATCAAATTGTCAAGTTTCATGCAAGATACAAGTATAGGATCATGTTAGAAAGATTGCATAATCATTTGGTTAAGTTTGACAAAAAGTCAAACTTTGGTCGGTCAAAGTCAACGAAAAAGTCAACACGTTCGAATCGGGTCCCGAACTATTTTTCTGAGGTTTTTAATCATATATAAGCATGTTAGAACAAGTCTCATGTGAATCGGAGGTCCATAGTGTAGCGACCCGACCAAATCATGTTTGACGGCGCCGACTACTTAGGTCCCGTTACGTGGTCATAAGTCTTTATCATGACGTTTGACCAAAATATGTCGCATTTATTTCATAAGTAAAAGGATGTTTCAAGTTTACAAATGTAGTTCAAAAGACTAGTTACATTACAATGTTTAACGTACGAATGAAACCTATGCGACACAATTTAAAGTAGCCAAAAGACGCTCCAACTATGCATGTATACTCGACATCCAAGCAAGTATCAAAAGTAATGAACGGAAGCATGTATCACACAAATGTTCAAGGACCTGAGAAAAACATGGAAATCTGTCAACGAAAACGTTGGTGAAATCATAGGTTTGAGTAAGTAAGTACAAGTGAACCACAAGATTTGCAACAATGAGATAATAGTAATACATTCCAAAAGTTTGTTTCACGAGCACCTAATTATCAATGCTTAACATTCCTTCCATAGAACCCCATCACAATAGTGTTAGAACATACATTGTTTCTCGAAAATACATTTCATTCGTAAACGGTAGCGAACCATTTGAATGAGGGTTTGTCAAACCCATATGGCCATATAACATAAGTTCTCACTTACACCCGGCAAGTGTAACTAATGATAATCGAATTGAGGATTTTTGTTCAAACTCGTATGTAGAATGTTTGTTTTCCTGTACTTGTGTTCACTTAGTAAAAAGAAACATTTATGTTTTCTCATCCCAAATGTAAGTGCAAAAGAGTAAAAGTGGGACTATGATCTCACCTTGAGCGGAAGAGTAAATAAGTACTTCGACAAGTAACGTGTGCAAAGAACAATGCTAGCCTTGACCTAAACAAATAGGTCGTATCAACAACGGTAAACACAAAAGGTCAAAGATGTTCAATTAGTCCTATGGCTCGTTACGACTCGATTACGTAGCATGTGAATCAATTTGTCAAGTTTCATGCAAGATACAAGTATAGAAACAAGTTTGGAATGTTGCATAATCATTTGGTTAAGTTTGACAAAAAGTCAAACTTTGGTCGGTCAAAGTCAACGAAAAAGTCAACACGTTCGGGTCGGGTCCCGAACTATTTTTCTGAGGTTTTTAATCATATATGAGCATGTTAGAACAAGTTACATGTGAATCGGAGGTGCGTAGCATAGCAAACATTTTCCAAAAATGGACAAAGTTAGACAGCCTACTTTGGCGCGCCGCGCGAGTATATGGCGCGCCGCGCCATTACCTGTGCAGAGAAAACTGGCAGTTTTTAAGTTTTATGCACGAACCTAACTTCAAACATGTAACATCCCGCATTTTTCCGTTAAATTATTTTAACGCCCGTCTTTTTATTGTAATATTATCCTCAGTATCTCGATTCATAGCCTCCATTAGCTAACCTTCTTAAAATATTTTCGTTATTGGATTTTAACATCTCTCGTACTCTCGTGTAATTCAAAATAATTCGTTTGGTTAATTCACGCACCCGCACCCGAACTAGAGGGACTAAACTTGCAAAGAGGCCAAAGATTTGACTAGGTCAACTAGTCAAACCTTCAACCTCCTCCTCTCATTTTCTCTCTTTCTCTCTTTTCATACTTCCATTTTCCTCTCAAGAACTCAACCAAGATTCATCATCTAATTTCGGATTTGGAGGCTAACATCAAAACAAATTACATATTTGGAATCCTCTCTTCATCCTCTTCGACTTGATACCAATTTCATCTCATTTGGGTAACTTTCTAAAATTACTAGATTTTGTGTTCTTGATATTTTTGAATTATAAAAGTGTTAATTAGTGTCTATGGCTCGTGTATAACATGAATATATGTTTTGTTTGTTCGATTTGTTGTTTTGAGTAACTAGTTTGAACACTTGAAAATGGGTTTGCTTAATCTTTGATTTTGGAAGATTAAATGTTGTTAAATCGTTAAAGTTCATGTTTTAATTGTGTTACTAGTATCACTAGCTTCATTTTGATGTGTAGGTTGATTTGTAAAACTTCAAAAAGATGATTAATGATTTTGTGATTCTTGATTAGGGTTTGATCGTTCTTGAGATGAACTTTTTGATGCTTGAATACCATGAAATGTTAATTGTTAGTGTTTAGTTGTAATGCATGTTTCATTACCTTCAAAACGGCATATCATATGTGTGAATTGGATTCCTGAAACTTAAAATGCATTTTGTGAACTTGAAACTTGAAAATGGACTTTAAATGATCACATGACGAGAAATCGGTCATTGGAAATGATGTTTTTGTTTGATGAAACATGTTTAGTTATGTTCTTTGTCAAAAGAGCTTTCCAACGATATAAGGTGCGAGTTCTAAATGTTTACGGTTTGCATTTTGTGCTAAAATGAATTTTGGATCAAGACTTGAACATTTGAAACTGGCCAGGTACCAGCTCCCGTGTATTGTCGCGGCGCGACAATTGTGGGCCGCGGCGCGGCATAAGCCGTGTCCAGGCTCTGACCTCCATGTCCAAAATACGAAAAATGTTTGGCATACTACGGACCTCCGATTCACATGAAACTTGTTCTAACATGCTCATATATGATTAAAAACCTCAGAAAAATAGTTCGGGACCCGACCCGAACATGTTGACTTTTTCGTTGACTTTGACCCGGCCAAGTTGACTTTTAATCAAACTTAACCAAATATTTGTGCAATCGTTCTAACATGTTTTTATACTTGTACCTTGCATGAAACATGACAATTTGATTCACATGCTATTATGATCGAGTCTTAACGAGCCATAGGACTAATTGAACATCTTTGACCTATCGTGTTTACCGTTATTGATACAACCTATTGTTTAGGTCAATACTAGCATTGTTCTTTGCACACGTTTACTTGTTGAAGTACTTTACTACTCGTGCACTCAAGGTGAGATCATAGTCCCACTTTTACTCTTTTTGAACTTACATTTGGGATGAGAAAACATAAACATTTCTTTTACTAAGTGAACACAAGTACAGGAAAACAAACATTCTACATACGAGTTTAGAACAAAATCCTCAATTCGATTATCATTAGTTACACTTGCCGGGTGTAAGCGAGAACTTATGTTGTATGGATCCATATGGGTTTGACAAACCCTCATTCAAACGGTTCGCTACCGTTTACGAATGAAATATATTTTCGAGAAACAGTGTATGTTCTAGCACTAAGTGATGGGGTTCAATGGAAGGAAATGTTAAGCATTGATAATTGGGTGCTCGTGAAACAAACTTTTGGAATGTATTACTATTATTTCATTGATGCAAATCTTGTGGTTCACTTGTACTTACTTACTTAAACCTATGATTTCACCAACATTTTCGTTGACAGATTTCTATGTTTTTCTCATGTCTTTGAACGCTATGTGAAACATGCTTCCGCTCATTATTTTGATACTTGCATTGGATGTCGAGTATACATGCATTTCATGGAGCGTCTTTTGACTTTCTTTAAAACTGTGTCGCATAGGTTTCACATGTAACTATAACTTTGTAACGTAACTTTTGGATGAACAATTCTTGTAAACTTTGAAACAATCTTTATTTTTGAAAGGAATGCGACATATCTTTGGTCAAATGTCACGTTAAAGACCTATGACCACGCAATGGGACCTAAGTAGTCGACGCCGTCAATTGACGATTTGTCGGGGTCGCTACAAGTGGTATCAGAGCATTGGTTGTAGGGATTTAGAGTTCATTGGTGTCAACCCCGAGTCATAGGTTACATTAGTGAATCTAGACTACAACCGGCATATAGACATGAAGTAGGAATTACTTGACTATTTGTGCATTTATACTCGAACGTTTCTACTCATAACTAACTCTCGCTTCATCTAAATCTTTCGTTGTTTAATTTGATTGACGCGCCACCTTGACTTTATAGAATAATGTCGAATGCACATATGAATCAGGGTAATATAATTGCCGGGATTATATTACGGTGACTCATATGAACGTTCCGACATTACGACATAAAGAATTTAAGGCGAATCAAGGAAAATTTTCTCTTCATCATTATTCCATATCACGATTAGTATTGTTAAGAATACTAATCAACGATATTCTTGTGTCATGAAGGAACAATGGCTCACCAAGGTCAACACAATACCCTTCCCGAAACTTTAGAACAAGCCCTTCAACGAATGATAGCCACCGCCGTGGGTGAGGCCGTGGCCGATCACTTCTCCAACCACAACAACAATCATGGAGCCGATAATTCAAACGAGGGGTGCTCCTACAAAAACTTCATGGGGTACAAACCTCCCACTTTCGATGGAACCGGGGGACCGATTGCTCTCACCCGATGGTTCGAACAAACGGAAGCCGTTTTTAACATAAGCGGTTGTCAGGACCAAAATAAGGTCAAGTTTTCCACCCTCACTTTCACCGGTGTTGCTCTCTCATGGTGGAACACGTATGTACAATCAGTGGGTATCGATGAGGCCCTTACACTCTCTTGGACCGAATTAAGAGAAAGAATGATCACCGAATACTTCCCGCGCGACGAGACTCGAAGGCTCGAACAGGGTCTAAGGAATTTAAAAACGGTCGGGAATGACCTCGAAGCTTATAATCAACGGTTTACCGAACTAGTCTTAATGTGTCCAAATCTCATGACTCCCGAATCCCTAAGAGTCGAACTTTACATGGATGGCCTCCCGAAGAGCGTTCAACACGGGTTAATGTCATCCAAACCCGCCAACCTACAAGAAGCTTTAACGATGGCCCGCCAATCTATAAAAACGGTGAATGAAATTGAAGCGCCGACACCTACGGCCGAGGACCAACCGGGTAACAACAAAAGAAAATGGGAAGCCTCTCCATCGAGCAACTACAACAACAACTTCACCAAGAAGTCCTTCACCTCCGACGGCAAGAAAGGGTATGCCGGAAACCTGCCCTACTGTAACGAATGTCGCAAACATCATTTGGGTGAATGTGGCAAACCATTTTGCATCAGGTGTCAAAGAAATGGCCATGTGGCCCATATTTGTAAAAGTACCATTACCGTCGCTCAAAAGACGCCCAATGCGCCAAGGGCGGTTGTTTGTTTCGAATGTGGCCAACCGGGTCATTATAGGAATGCGTGCCCAAAGAAGAAAGCCAACCCCAACGCCCGCCGTTGAACTTTCAACATCGACACCTAGGATGCCCGAGACGACGATGGACTAGTCACGGGTACGTTTCTTCACAACAACCCGCATATTTCATACTTATTCGATTCGGTTATCGTTAGACGTTTTATAACCAAGACTTTGACTCGTACTCCTTGCACTCCACCACTCCCCCTAGATATTGCTTAGGCCATTCAAGTGACCCACGAAAAACTATTGTGTGCCACCAAATTTATATCGGAGGATGTACGTTAAACTTATTGGGTGAATAATTTGAATTTTGACTTAACACCTATAGAGTTGAGGAGCTCAAAACCTATTCGTTAAGAAGAAATGTTTCCCTATCGTCTTGTATAGATTATTGTGAACTAAATAATTTCCGGTTAAGAACCGATATTCTTTTTCCCCGTATCAATGACCTCTTGATCAAGTACGAGGATCTCGTGTGTATACCAAATCGATCTCCATCCTTGTTATCATCAATTGAGGGTTGAGGGAGACGATGTCTCCTAAACCATTTTCTGAACTCGCTACGATAGTTGTAAATCTCTCTTAGTACCGTTCAATTAATCTAAGGCTCCGTCTGTATTCATAAACCTCCGGAGCCGCGTGTGCAAACTTATTTAGACAAATCGTTACCGTACTTATAATTGATGTTCTAAACCTATTCAAGCGAAGAAGAAAACGAACAATGTCTCCGACTTACGCTCGAACACTTGAGAAAAGAGCAACTCTATACCGAATTCTCCAAGTGAGAATTTTGGTTAAACGAAGTTCAATTTTTAGACCATGTTGTTAGTGGTCAAAGTATCTCAATACATCTCGCAATCGGAACCACATGTAATCGGGAAACCCTCACGACTCAGACTCGTATTCGTAAAATCTTAGATCTCGCCGGTTATCACTGAAGATTCATTTCCGACTTTTCTCGTGTTGCACGACCTTTAAACTCGTTAACTCACTGAGGGAAAAAAATTTAAACCTCTCCGTGTCTGAACTTTGAACATGATCTTTCACACAAACCTTACTAGCTAAATTCGTTTAGCACACTGGAACTCAAATATGAAAATATTTCTACTTGAACGCCCAAAAGACATACTCTCTCGACTCGAAATCAAGGGAACTGAAATTCGTTAATTTGCTCGATAAATTTGAATACTTAATCATGGACCCGATCAACCTTCTCATCAACACGTGCCACGTTACATAGCCCTGTTATTTCACCATTTTCCGCCTGATATTACTGGAACTTAAGATAACACCCAATCCAAGGATGCTTCACTCTTCTTTGACTTATCATACAACTACGTGTACTATCTCGTT
This sequence comes from Rutidosis leptorrhynchoides, assembly GCF_046630445.1. Taxonomy (NCBI): domain Eukaryota; kingdom Viridiplantae; phylum Streptophyta; class Magnoliopsida; order Asterales; family Asteraceae; genus Rutidosis; species Rutidosis leptorrhynchoides. The sequence continues at coordinate 124,702,572 of NC_092334.1, read as the reverse complement.
ATCCCACCAAGCCTCAACATTCGACCACTAAGTGCGCGACATGGTTACCTCAAGGTGTGAACTCATCCTATTCTAAGTTCTCATTTCACTCCTGTCTTATTGCTCGCATTTCCGTGTAAGGAAACTTTTTATAAAACTTCTCAATGGAGAGAGAAACTCTTCACATTATATTAGTATTCGCCACGATGGTGAATAGTCATAACAACCACTTTCGGGAACCGATGGATCTTCCGCGGTGCGGACCTCTTGAGAAACGAAACCTGTTCAAACGTGTATTAAAGAAAATTCTAGCTCGGCACGGCGTACCATCTCCATTAAAATTTCAGATCGGGATACTCGTCTCACTTCTAAATTCGGGATGCCTTACAAGGAACTGTAGGGACACGTTTAAACATGAATGCCGTGTATCATCCACAATCAACGGACCAAACAAACGTACGTTTCACATCTTGGAAAGACATGTTACGAACTTGTATTATTGCCTTTAGTTGTCTCCTCTCACACAGCAGTTACCATTCGTGTATTAACGCCGCACTTCCGAAACCCTATATGACCGCAAATGTCATACCCCTATTCGTTGGATCAAAGCATGTGGCAAGCAAACCACCGAATCCGAACTCATTCAAGAAATAATAGTTGAGATCGTCCAAGTCTGAGAAGGACTCAAGATGACCCGTAGTCGCCAAAAGGACTATACCGATATTCGACGTAAACCTCTCGAATCCCAAGTTAGTAACCGTGTAATATTGAGACCTCGCACCTTGGAAAGGTGAAATCCGTTTCGGGAATCAGGGAAATTTAAACCACGAAATATTAATCCTTTTGAAACCTTGGGGCGTATTGGAACCGCTCCTACCGTTTAGAACTTCCGACTCAATTAAATTTCCGTTTACCCTACGTTCCATGCAACAAACTTAGAGACGTGTCCTACGGAACAGGAACGTGCTACTCTCCTAGATAAACTTACTATTGATGGCAAACTCCCCTTCATGGGAAACTGGTTGAAATTTTGGATCGTAAAACCAAGTCTTAATACAAACTGAAATCTCGACTGTCAAAATTTGTGGGAATGCCCAAGGATGTATCTTCACTTATTCATAGCATTGGCAACGTAAGGTCTCGAGTAAGAAGCAACGACTATTGCTTCCAACTAAATTTCGGGACGAAATTTCTTTTAAGGTGTGGGTAATGTAACATCCCGCATTTTTCCGTTAAATTATTTTAACGCCCGTCTTTTTATTGTAATATTATCCTCAGTATCTCGATTCATAGCCTCCATTAGCTAACCTTCTTAAAATATTTTCATTATTGGATTTTAACATCTCTCGTACTCTCGTGTAATTCAAAATAATTCGTTTGGTTAATTCACGCACCCGCACCCGAACTAGAGGGACTAAACTTGCAAAGAGGCCAAAGATTTGACTAGGTCAACTAGTCAAACCTTCAACCTCCTCCTCTCATTTTCTCTCTTTCTCTCTTTTCATACTTCCATTTTCCTCTCAAGAACTCAACCAAGATTCATCATCTAATTTCGGATTTGGAGGCTAACATCAAAACAAATTACATATTTGGAATCCTCTCTTCATCCTCTTCGACTTGATACCAATTTCATCTCATTTGGGTAACTTTCTAAAATTACTAGATTTTGTGTTCTTGATGTTTTTGAATTATAAAAGTGTTAATTAGTGTCTATGGCTCGTGTATAACATGAATATATGTTTTGTTTGTTCGATTTGTTGTTTTGAGTAACTAGTTTGAACACTTGAAAATGGGTTTGCTTAATCTTTGATTTTGGAAGATTAAATGTTGTTAAATCGTTAAAGTTCATGTTTTAATTGTGTTACTAGTATCACTAGCTTCATTTTGATGTGTAGGTTGATTTGTAAAACTTCAAAAAGATGATTAATGATTTTGTGATTCTTGATTAGGGTTTGATCGTTCTTGAGATGAACTTTTTGATGCTTGAATACCATGAAATGTTAATTGTTAGTGTTTAGTTGTAATGCATGTTTCATTACCTTCAAAACGGCATATCATATGTGTGAATTGGATTCCTGAAACTTAAAATGCATTTTGTGAACTTGAAACTTGAAAATGGACTTTAAATGATCACATGACGAGAAATCGGTCATTGGAAATGATGTTTTTGTTTGATGAAACATGTTTAGTTATGTTCTTTGTCAAAAGAGCTTTCCAACGATATAAGGTGCGAGTTCTAAATGTTTACGGTTTGCATTTTGTGCTAAAACGAATTTTGGATCAAGACTTGAACATTTGAAACTGGCCAGGTACCAGCTCCCGTGTATTGTCGCGGCGCGACAATTGTGGGCCGCGGCGCGGCATAAGCCGTGTCCAGGCTCTGACCTCCATGTCCAAAATACGAAAAATGTTTGGCATACTACGGACCTCCGATTCACATGAAACTTGTTCTAACATGCTCATATATGATTAAAAACCTCAGAAAAATAGTTCGGGACCCGACCCGAACATGTTGACTTTTTCGTTGACTTTGACCCGGCCAAGTTGACTTTTAATCAAACTTAACCAAATATTTGTGCAATCGTTCTAACATGTTTTTATACTTGTACCTTGCATGAAACATGACAATTTGATTCACATGCTATTATGATCGAGTCTTAACGAGCCATAGGACTAATTGAACATCTTTGACCTATCGTGTTTACCGTTATTGATACAACCTATTGTTTAGGTCAAGACTAGCATTGTTCTTTGCACACGTTTACTTGTTGAAGTACTTTACTACTCGTGCACTCAAGGTGAGATCATAGTCCCACTTTTACTCTTTTTGAACTTACATTTGGGATGAGAAAACATAAACATTTCTTTTACTAAGTGAACACAAGTACAGGAAAACAAACATTCTACATACGAGTTTAGAACAAAATCCTCAATTCGATTATCATTAGTTACACTTGCCGGGTGTAAGCGAGAACTTATGTTGTATGGATCCATATGGGTTTGACAAACCCTCATTCAAACGGTTCGCTACCGTTTACGAATGAAATATATTTTCGAGAAACAGTGTATGTTCTAGCACTAAGTGATGGGGTTCAATGGAAGGAAATGTTAAGCATTGATAATTGGGTGCTCGTGAAACAAACTTTTGGAATGTATTACTATTATTTCATTGATGCAAATCTTGTGGTTCACTTGTACTTACTTACTTAAACCTATGATTTCACCAACGTTTTCGTTGACAGATTTCTATGTTTTTCTCAGGTCTTTGAACGCTATGTGAAACATGCTTCCGCTCATTATTTTGATACTTGCATTGGATGTCGAGTATACATGCATTTCATGGAGCGTCTTTTGACTTTCTTTAAAACTGTGTCGCATAGGTTTCACATGTAACTATAACTTTGTAACGTAACTTTTGGATGAACAATTCTTGTAAACTTTGAAACAATATTTATTTTTGAAAGGAATGCGACATATCTTTGGTCAAATGTCACGTTAAAGACCTATGACCACGCAACAGGACCTAAGTAGTCGACGCCGTCAATTGACGATTTGTCGGGGTCGCTACAAAACAATCACCATTTATGACCCGCAAACAACCAAAGCATGTATCTTATATCATCAGAAAGGTATTTTGACAAGGAAAACAACTAAACACATTTCATCAATCACTTTTACATTTACAACAACCAAAATCACATTCAAAGCTCCTCATTAAATGCATTCAGGTTCATAAATGAAATTCGATGATTCGGCAACCAATTTACATGAATGATATGCCGTTTCGAAGGTGATCAAGCATACAATACAACCTAACACTTACAAATAACATTTCATGTCATTCAAAGCATCAACAGTTCATTTCAAGTTCATCAAACCCTAATCCAAATCCACCAAAACCAATAATCAAGTTTATGAAGTTTTCTAAAACAACCCACACATCAAATTGAAGCTAGTGCTACTAGTAACACATTTAATACTTGCACTTTACCATAACAACAACATTTAAGCAACCAAATTACCAAATCAAACACACCAAAGTTCATATTCAAGCTAGTTACTTCAAATAACGAAATCGAGCACATAAATCATATAATCATGTTAGACTTGAGCCATAGACACTAATTAACAACTTTATAAGTTAAAAACATCAAGAACACAAAATCTAGTGATTTTAGAAAGTTACCCAAACTTGATGAAATTGGTATGGAATCGAAGAGGAAGATGAGAGGATTCCAAATATGTAATTAGTTTAGATTGAAGCTTGCTAGATTTTGATTAGATGATGAATCTTTGAAATGGTGTTTGAGAGAATTTGTGAAAGTATTAGAGAAAAATGGAAAAGAAAATAAATAATGAATGGAGGAGGAAGAGTGTTGACTCTTTGACCTAGTCACCTCTTTGCTCCTTTGTCAAACTTAGTCCCTCAACTTTGGAAACGGGTGCGTGAATTACCTAAACGAGATAATTTAAAACGCGTATTAACGGGAGATGTTATAAACATATAACGGAGTTTAAAATAGTATAACGGAAAAGTAAACGGAAAAAGGCGGGATGTTACATTACCTACTCCTTAAAAGAAATTTCGTCCCGAAATTTAAGTAGGCGTAGTAGTCGTTGTTTCTTCCTCGGGATCTTGCGTTTCCGGAGCCGGGAACAAATGAGGGTATTTATTTTGCATTTGATCTTGCCTTTCCCAAGTAAACTCGGGTCCCCTTTTAGCATTCCAACGGACTTTAACAATCGGAATTCGGCTTTGTTTCAATGTCTTGACGGAGGTGTCCACAATTTCAACTGGTTCCTCCACAAAATGAAGTTTGTCATCAATAGTAAGTTCCTCGAGAGGGATGACGATATCGGGTTCGGCAAGACACTTTTTCAAGTTAGATACATGGAAGGTAGGATGAACGGAGTTCAATTGAGGCGGAAGATCTAAACGATAAGCAACGGTTCCAATACGCTCCAAGATTTCGAAAAGACCAATATACCGTGAATTTAGCTTCCCGCGTTTCCCAAAACGGATTACACCCTTCCAAGGTGCGACTTTTAACATGACGCGGTCACCGACTTGAAATTCAAGGTCGTTGCGTCTTTTGTCGGTATAGCACTTTTGATGACTCCGGGCCGTCCGAAGCCTATCTCGGATTTGAACGATCTTCTCGGTGGTTTCGTGAATGAGTTCGGGTCCGGTGATTTGTACGTCGCCTACTTCGGCCCAACAAAGAGGTGAACGACATTTTCGGCCATATAGCGCTTCAAAAGGTGCGACTTTAATACTCGCGTGATAACTATTGTTGTAAGAGAACTCGGCGAGAGGTAAGTGCTTGTCCCAAGCTTTTCCGAAATCAACCACGCAAGCTCGTAACATGTCCTCTAAGGTTTGAATTGTACGTTCGCTTTGTCCATCGGTTTGAGGATGATATGCGGTGCTCATGTCTAAACGCGTTCCCAACGCTTCTTGCAATGTACGCCAAAATCTAGAAACGAAACGGCCATCTCGGTCAGAGATAATCGATAAAGGTACACCGTGTCGGGCTATGATCTCCTTAATGTAAAGTTGTGCAAGTTTCTCCATTTTGTCCGTTTCTTTCATGGCAAGGAAGTGTGCGGATTTGGTGAGACGGTCAACAATAACCCAAAATGTATCATAACCGCCCGTCGTTTTTGGTAGCTTGGTGATAAAATCCATCGTTATCCTTTCCCACTTCCATTGCGGGATCTCGGGTTGTTGAAGTAGTCCGGACGGTCTTTGGTGTTCGGCTTTGACTTTGGAACATGTCAAACACTTGGAAACATAAGTAGCTACGTCCCTTTTGATGTTCGGCTACCAATATAGTTGTTTAAGGTCGTGGTACATCTTATTGGCACCGGGGTGAATCGAGTATCGTGACTTATGGTACATCTAAAATAAGGCTTCGTAGGTCCCCATAACTAGGCACCCAAATCCTTCCGGCGTAATATCGGAGTCCGGTCTCCCTAATTTCGAATTAAGAGACGAGAATGTTCAAGAGCTCGTATGAAAGGTTTTCATCCTTGAGAGCCTCATCTTGGGCTACCCGAATTTGGCTATTAAGGTTTGTGTGGATGGTGATGTTTAAGGCTCGGACACGAAGAGGCACCGCTCTTTCTTTTCGACTTAAGGCATCGGCTACTACATTTGCCTTCCCGGGATGGTAACGAAGCTCGCAATCGTAATCGTTTAAGGTTTCAATCCACCTTCGTTGTCTCATGTTTAGTTGCTTTTGATCGAAAATGTGTTGGAGACTTTTGTGGTCAGTAAAGATAGTACTCTTGGTTCCATAAAGATAGTGTCTCCACATTTTAAGTGCAAAAACAACGACTCCGAGTTCGAGATCATGCGTCGTGTAGTTTCGTTCATGAATTTTGAGTTGTCGAGAAGCATAAGCAATGACTTTCGTTCGTTGCATCAATACACACCCAAAACCATGTTTCGAGGCATCGCAATATACAACAAAGTCATCATTGCCTTCGGGAAGTGACAAGATAGGAGCAGTGGTTAGCTTCATTTTCAAGATTTGGAATGCGGATTCATGTTCGGTTGCCCAAACGAATTTTCTTCCCTTATGAGTTAACGTGGTTAGAGGACGAGCAACCAAAGAAAAATCCTTGATGAATCTACGGTAGTATCCGGCGAGACCCAAGAATTGACGGATGTGAGTAGGAGTAGTAGGAGTCTCCCATTTACTAATGGCTTCGATTTTTGTTGGATCGACTTTAATACCTTGGTCACTTACAACATGACCAAGAAATTGAACTTCCTTTAACCAAAATTCACACTTGGAGAATTTGGCATAGAGTTGTTCTTGTCTTAAAAGTTCAAGCACAAGTCGGAGGTGTTCCTCGTGTTCTTCTTCACTTTTTGAATAGATTAAAATATCATCGATGAACACGATAACGAATTTGTCAAAATACGGTTTGCACACGCGGTTCATAAGATCCATGAACACCGCCGGTGCGTTAGTGAGACCAAATGGAATTACAAGAAATTCATAACTACCATAACGAGTTCGGAAAGCGGTTTTGGAGACATCTTCCCCCTTAACCCTCAATTGATGATAACCCGAGCGGAGATCGATTTTTGAATATACACAAGACCCTTGTAATTGATCAAAGAGGTCATCGATGCGAGGAAGAGGATATCGGTTCTTAACCGTCAATTTGTTTAGTTCACGATAGTCAATGCACATTCGTAGGGATCCGTCTTTCTTTTTAACAAACAAAATCGGAGCGCCCCAAGGTGAATGGCTAGGTTGGATAAAACCACGATCAAGTAGTTCTTGGATTTGACTTTGCAATTCTTGCATTTTGGATGAAGCGAGTCTATATGGTGCACGTGCTACGGGTGCGGCTCCCGGAATAAGATCGATTTGGAATTCAACCGATCGATGAGGTGGAAGACCCGGCAATTCGTCGGGAAATACATCGGAATAGTCACTAACAATTGGCACATCATCGATGTGCTTCTCATCGGACTCAACTTTCTTAACGTGAGCAAGGATCGCAAAACAACCCTTACGGAGTAGTTTTCTAACTTTAATACACGAAACGAGGTTGAGTCCGGTGCAACTCTTATCGCCATAGACGATCAAAGGTTCACCATTCTCGATAGGGATTCGGATTGCGTTAAGATCACAAAGGATGTGAGATTTCATTTTGGCTAGCCAATTCATACCGATTATTACATCGAAGCTACCTAGTTCCATGGGTATCAAGTCGATTTCAAACTCATTACCCAAAATGTTTAACGTACACCCCCGGTAATATGTGTCGGCACTCAATAGTTTTCCGTTGGCCACTTCAATGGTATAAGTGGTATCTAGTGGACGTGGTGGAGTATTAAAAGAATGAGTCAAAGTCTTGGATACAAAACTCTTATAGGCACCCGAATCGAATAAACAAGTAACATAAGTGTTGTTGAGAAGAAACGTACTAGTGACTAATTCATTATCATCTCGAGCTTCCTCGGTGTTGATGTTGAAAGCTCGGTTGCGCATATTGGGGTTATCTTTCCTCTTCGGGCATGCATTTCTATAATGGCCCGTTTGGCCACATTCATAACAAGTGCCCGTTTTTGGTGCATTGGGCCCCTTTCGAGCGATGGGGGCAACACTTTTACACTCATTGGCCTTATGACCAACTCCTTGGCACCGGTGGCAAATTAACTTGCCACATTCACCAAAGTGATGTTTGTTGCATTTGTTGCAAAGAGGTAGGTTCCCGGCATAACCCTTCTTGCCGTCGGAGGTGTAAGGCTTCTTAGCAAAGTTGTTGTTGCTTGATTGGGAGGGTTCCCACTTTCTTTTGTTGCCGCCCGATTTATCCTCGGCCTTAGGTGCCGGAACTACGATTTCGTCAACTGTTTCTATCAATTTGCGGGCCATGTTCAAAGCTTCTTGATGATTAGTGGGTTTGGATGACATTACTCCGTGTTTGATACTCTTTGGAAGACCATCCATGTAAAGTTCAACCCTTAAAGCTTCGGGGTTCACAAGATTTGGGCACATCAAGGCTAGTTCGGAAAATCGTTGATTATAAGCCTTGAGATCATTTCCGATCGCCTTTAAAGTTCTTAGCTCTTGTTCGAGCCTTCGGGTTTCTTCACGAGGGAAATATTCGACAATCATCTTTTTCCCTCAAGTCGGCCCAAGAGAGGGCGTGAGCTTCATCGGTACCCACCGATTTTACATAAGTATTCCACCATGTAAGAGCGACACCGGCGAAGGTGTGAGTGGAGTATTTGACCTTGTCTTGGTCCCGACAACCGCTTATGCTAAAGACGGCTTCCGTTTGCTCAAACCATCGGGTGAGCACGACCGGTCCCCCGGTTCCATCAAAAGTGTGAGGTTTTCACCCCATGAAGGATTTGTAGGAGCACCCTTCGTTTGAGTTACCGGCTCCATTGTTGTTGTTGTTGTGGTTGTTGTTATTGTTGGAGGAGTGATCGGCCATGGCCGCTTCCAAGGCGGTGGCTATCATTCGTTGTAGAGCTTGTTCGGGAGTCTCATGGTGTGGCACACGACGAGGAGGCATTGTTCCTTCAAAACACAAGAATACCGTTGATTAGTATTTTCAATAATACTAATCATGATATGGAATAAGGATAGAGAGAAAAATTTTCCTTGACTCGCCTTAAATTCTTTATGCAACAATATCGGAACGTTCATATGAGTCACCGTAATATAATCCCGGAAATTATATTACCCTGATTCATATGTGCATTCGACATCATTTCACTAAGTCAAGGTGGCGCGTCAATCAAATTAAACAACGTGAGATTAAGATGAAATAAAAGTATATGTGAGTAGAAACGTTCGAGTATAATGTACAAGTAGTCAAGTAATTCCTACTTCAAGTCTATATGCCGGTTGTAGTCTAGACTCACTAATGTACCCTATGACTCGGGGTTGACACCAACGAACTCTAAATCCCTACAACCAACGCTCTGATACCATCTGTAGCGACCCGACCAAATCATGTTTGACGGCGCCGACTACTTAGGTCCCGTTACGTGGTCATAAGTCTTTATCATGACGTTTGACCAAAATATGTCGCATTTATTTCATAAGTAAAAGGATGTTTCAAGTTTACAAATGTAGTTCAAAAGACTAGTTACATTACAATGTTTAACGTACGAATGAAACCTAAGCGACACAATTTAAAGTAGCCAAAAGACTCTCCAACTATGCATGTATACTCGACATCCAAGCAAGTATCAAAAGTAATGAGCGGAAGCATGTATCGCACAAATGTTCAAGGACCTGAGAAAAACATGGAAATCTGTCAACGAAAACGTTGGTGAAATCATAGGTTTGAGTAAGTAAGTACAAGTGAACCACAAGATTTGCAACAATGAGATAATAGTAATACATTCCAAAAGTTTGTTTCATGAGCACCCAATTATCAATGCTTAACATTCCTTCCATAGAACCCCATCACAATAGTGTTAGAACATACACTGTTTCTCAAAAATACATTTCATTCGTAAACGGTAGCGAACCGTTTGAATGAGGGTTTGTCAAACCCATATGGCCATATAACATAAGTTCTCACTTACACCCGGCAAGTGTAACTAATGATAATCGAATTGAGGATTTTTGTTCAAACTCGTATGTAGAATGTTTGTTTTCCTGTACTTGTGTTCACTTAGTAAAAAGAAACGTTTATGTTTTCTCATCCCAAATGTAAGTGCAAAAGAGTAAAAGTGGGACTATGATCTCACCTTGAGCGGAAGAGTAAATAAGTACTTCGACAAGTAACGTGTGCAAAGAACAATGCTAGCCTTGACCTAAACAAATAGGTCGTATCAACAACGGTAAACACAAAAGGTCAAAGATGTTCAATTAGTCCTATGGCTCGTTACGACTCGATTACGTAGCATGTGAATCAATTTGTCAAGTTTCATGCAAGATACAAGTATAGAAACAAGTTAGGAATGTTGCATAATCATTTGGTTAAGTTTGACAAAAAGTCAAACTTTGGTCGGTCAAAGTCAACGAAAAAGTCAACACGTTCGGGTCGGGTCCCGAACTATTTTTCTGAGGTTTTTAATCATATATGAGCATGTTAGAACAAGTTACATGTGAATCGGAGGTGCGTAGCATAGCAAACATTTTCCAAAAATGGACAAAGTTAGACAGCCTACTTTGGCGCGCCGCGCGGGTATATGCCGCGCCGCGCCATTACCTGTGCAGAGAAAACTGGCAGTTTTTAAGTTTTATGCACGAACCTAACTTCAAACAATCACCATTTATGACCCGCAAACAACCAAAGCATGTATCTTATATCATCGGAAAGGTATTTTGACAAGGAAAACAACTAAACACATTTCATCAATCACTTTTACATTTACAACAACCAAAATCACATTCAAAGCTCCTCATTAAATGCATTCAGGTTCATAAATGAAATTCGATGATTCGGCAACCAATTTACATGAATGATATGCCGTTTCGAAGGTGATCAAGCATACAATACAACCTAACACTTACAAATAACATTTCATGTCATTCAAAGCATCAACAGTTCATTTCAAGTTCATCAAACCCTAATCCAAATCCACCAAAACCAATAATCAAGTTTATGAAGTTTTCTAAAACAACCCACACATCAAATTGAAGCTAGTGCTACTAGTAACACATTTAATACTTGCACTTTACCATAACAACAACATTTAAGCAACCAAATTACCAAATCAAACACACCAAAGTTCATATTCAAGCTAGTTACTTTAAATAACGAAATCGAGCATATAAATCATATAATCATGTTAGACTTGAGGCATAGACACTAATTAACAACTTTATAAGTTAAAAACATCAAGAACACAAAATCTAGTGATTTTAGAAAGTTACCCAAACTTGATGAAATCGGTATGGAATCGAAGAGGAAGATGAGAGGATTCCAAATATGTAATTAGTTTAGATTGAAGCTTGCTAGATTTTGATTAGATGATGAATCTTTGAAATGGTGTTTGAGAGAATTTGTGAAAGTATTAGAGAAAAATGAAAAAGAAAAGAAATAATGAATGGAGGAGGAAGAGTGTTGACTCTTTGACCTAGTCACCTCTTTGCTCCTTTGTCAAACTTAGTCCCTCAACTTTGGAAACGGGTGCGTGAATTACCTAAACGAGATAATTTAAAACGCGTATTAACGGGAGATGTTATAAACATATAACGGAGTTTAAAATAGTATAACGGAAAAGTAAACGGAAAAAGGCGGGATGTTACACATAGCGTGCCAAACATTTTTCATATAATTGACATGTAGGTCAGAACCTGAACACGTTATATGTCGCGCCGCGACAACGGCTGGCCGTGCCGCGGCACATAACGTGTGCTGGTACCTGGCCAGTTTCAATTGTTCAAGTCTTTTCCGAACTTCGATCAAACACAAATCGCAAATCGTAAACACTTATGACACGCATTATATATCGTTGGAAAGGTAATTTGACAAAGAACACAACTAAATACATTTCACCAACCAAAAACATTATTTGTAACAATCGACTTTCCAACATAAATGCCAAATTAATGCTCATCATTTAATGCTCAAGTTCATAAATGCACATTTATGATTCGGGCATTTAATGCATACATATAATACGCCGTTTTGTAGATAATCAAGCATGTAATTCAACTAACTACTTACCAACAACAATTCATGGCATTCAATACATCAAAAATGCATTTAAAGTTCAACAAACCCTAACCCAAAGTTACCAAAATCACTAATCAAGTTTATGGAGTTTTCTAAAGCAACCTACATATCAAATTGGAGCTAGTGATGTTAGGAACACATTTAATACATGCATTTATAACATTTAACATCATTCAAACAACCAAATCACCAAACCAAACATACCAAAGTTCATATTCAAGCTAGTTACTTCAAATAACAAAATCGAGCATATAAATCATATATTCATGTTAGACTTGAGCCATAGACACTAATTAATAACTTTATAACTTAAAAACATCAAGAACACAAAATCTAGTGATTTTAGAAAGTTACCCAAACTTGATGAAGTCGGTATGGAATCGAAGAGGAAGTTGCAAGGATTCCAAATATGTAATTTGTTTTGTGAAACACTTGCTAGATCTTGGATGGATGATGAGTTCTTGAAGATGAAGATTGAGAGAAAAGTTGATAGTATTAAATGAAAAGTGAAAATGAAAAAGGAAATTAATGGGTGGAGGATATGGAGTGTTGACCATTTGACCTAGTCAAATGTTTGGCACTTGGGCAAGTTTGGTCCCTCTAGTTCCATTCGGGTGCGTGAATTACCTAACGAGATAATTTAAAACGCATATTAACGGGAGATGTTATAATTACATAACGGAATTTAAAGTAGTATGACGGAAAGGTAAACGGAAAAAGGCGGGATGTTACATTACCTACTCCTTAAAAGAAATTTCGTCCCGAAATTTAAGCAGGCATAGTAATCGTTGTTTCCTCCTCGGGATCTTGCGTTTTCGGAACCGGGAACAAGTGAGGGTATTTCTTTTGCATTTGGTCTTGCCTTTCCCAAGTAAACTCGGGTCCTCTTTTGGCGTTCCAATGGACTTTAACAATCGAAATTTGGCTTTGTTTCAATGTCTTGACGGAGGTGTCCACAATTTCAACCGGTTCCTCCACAAAATGAAGTTTGTCATCAATAGTAAGTTTCTCGAGAGGGATGACGATATCGGATTCGGCAAGACACTTTTTCAAGTTAGATACATGGAAAGTAGGAAGAACGAAGTTCAATTGAGGCGGAAGATCTAAACGATAAGCAACGGTTCCAACACGCTCTAAGATTTCGAAAGGACCAACATACCGCGGATTTAGTTTCCCACGTTTCCCAAAACGAATGACACCTTTTCAAGGTGCGACTTTTAACATGACACGGTCACTGACTTGAAATTCGAGGTCGTTGCGTCTTTTGTCGGTATAGCACTTTTGACGACTCCGGGCCGTCCGAAGACTTTCTCGGATTTGTACGATCTTCTCGGTGGTTTCGTGAATAAGTTCGGGTCCGGTGATTTGCACGTCACCTACCTCGGCCCAACAAAGAGGTGAACGACATTTTCGACCATATAACGCTTCAAAAGGTGCGGCTTTTATACTCGCGTGATAATTATTATTGTAAGAGAACTCGGCGAGAGGTAAGTGCTTGTCCCAAGCTTTTCCAAAATCGACAACACAAGCTCGTAACATGTCCTCCAAGGTTTGAATTGTGCGTTAGCTTTGTCAATCGGTTTGAGGGTGATATGCGGTGCTCATGTCTAAACGCGTTCCTAACGCTTCTTGCAAGGTACGCCAAAATCTAGAAACAAAACGGCCATCTCGGTTAGAGATAATCGATAAAGGTATACCGTGTCGGGCTACGATCTCCTTGATGTAAAGTTGTGCAAGTTTCTCCATTTTGTCGGTCTCCTTCATGGCGAGAAAGTGTGCGGATTTGGTGAGACGGTCAACAATAACCCAAATGGTATCATAACCGCCGTTGTCTTTGGTAACTTGGTGATAAAATCCATCGTTATCCTTTCCTACTTCCATTGCGGGATCTTGGGTTATTGAAGTAGTCCGGACGGTCTTTGGTGTTCGGCTTTGACTTTGGAACATGTCAAACACTTGGAAACATAAGTAGCTACGTCCCTTTTGATGTTTGGCCACCAATATTGTTGTTTAAGGTAGTGGTACATCTTATTGGCACCGGGGTGAATCGAGTATCGTGACTTATGGGCTTCATCTAAAATAAGGTTTCGTAGGTCCCCATATCTAGGCACCCAAATCCTTCTGGCGAAATATCGGAGTTCGGTCTCCCTAATTTCGAATCGAGAGATGAGAATGTTCAAGAGCTCGTGTGAAACATTTTCATCCTTGAGAGCCTCATCTTGGGCTACCCGAATTTGGCTATTAAGGTTTGTGTGAATGGTGATGTTTAAAGCTCGGACACGAAGAGGCACCGCTCTTTCTTTCGACTTAAGGCATCGGCTACTACATTTGCCTACCCGGGATGGTAACGAAGCTCGCAATCGTAATCGTTTAAGGTTTCAATCCACCTTCGTTGTCTCATGTTTAGTTGCTTTTGAACAAAGATGTGTTGGAGACTTTTTTGATCAGTAAAGATAGTACTCTTGGTTCCATAAAGATAGTGTCTCCACATTTTTAGTGCAAAGACAACTGCTCCGAGTTCAAGATCATGTGTCGTGTAGTTTCGTTCATGAATTTTGAGTTGTCGAGAAGCATAAGAAATGACTTTCGTTCGTTGCATCAACACACACCCAAAACCATGTTTCGAGGCGTCGCAATACACAACAAAATCATCGTTGCCTTCGGGAAGTGACAAGATAGGAGCGGTGGTTAGCTTCATTTTCAAGATTTGAAATGCGGATTCTTGTTCGGTCGCCCAAATGAATTTCTTTCCCTTATGAGTTAACGCGGTTAGAGGACGAGCGACCAAAGAGAAATCCTTGATGAATCCACGATAGTATCCGGCGAGACCCAAGAATTGATGAATGTGAGTAGGAGTAGTAGGAGTCTCCCATTTACTAATGGCTTCAATTTTTGATGGATCGACTTTAATACCTTGGTCACTTACAACATGACCAAGAAATTGAACTTCCTTCAACCAAAATTCGCACTTGGAGAATTTGGCATAGAGTCGTTCTTGTCTCAAAAGTTCAAGCACAAGTCGGAGATGTTGTTCGTGTTCTTCTTCGCTTTTAGAATAGACCAAGATGTCATCGATGAACACAATAACGAATTTGTTAAGATACGGTTTGTACACGCGGTTCATAAGATCCATGAACACCGCCAGTGCGTTAGTGAGACCAAACGGCATGACAAGGAATTCATAACTACCATAACGAGTTCGGAAAGCGGGTTTGGAGACATCTTCCCCCTTAACCCTTAATTGATGATAACCCGAGCGGAGATCGATTTTCGAATATACACAAGACCCTTATAGTTGATCAAAGAGGTCATCGATGCGAGGAAGAGGATATCAATTCTTAACCGTCAATTTGTTTAGTTCACAATAATCAATGCACATTCGTAGGGATCCGTCTTTCTTTTTAACAAACAAAATCGGAGCGCCCCAAGGTGAATGGCTAGGTTGGATAAAACCACGATCAAGTAGTTCTTGGATTTGACTTTGCAATTCTTGCATTTCGGATGGAGCGAGTCTATATGGTGCACGTTCTACGGGTGCGGCTCCCGAAATAAGATCGATTTGGAATTCAACCGGTAGAAGAGGTGGAAGACCCGGCAATTCGTCGGGGAAATACATCGGAATAGTCACTAACAATTGGCACATCATCGATGTGCTTCTCATCGGACTCGACTTTCTTAACATGGTCAAGGATTGCAAAACAACCCTTACGAAGTAGTTTTCTAACTTTAATGCACGAAACGAGGTTGAGTCCGGTGCAACTCTTATCGCCATAGACGATCAAAGGTTCGCCGTTCTTGATAGGAATCCGGATTGCGTTAAGATCACAAAGAATGTGAGATTTTGTTTTAGCTAGCCAATTCATACCAATTATTACATCGAAGCTTCCTAGTTCCATAGGTATCAAGTCAATTTCAAACTCATTACCCAAAATGTTTAACGTACACCCCCGGTAATATGTGTCGGCACTCAATAGTCTCCCGTTGGCTACTTCAATGGTATAAGTGGTATCTAGTGGAAGTGGTGGAGTGCTAAAAGAATGAGTCAAAGTCTTGGATACAAAGCATTTATCGGCACCCGAATCGAATGAACAAGTAACATAAGTGTTGTTGAGAAGAAACGTACCCGTGACTAGTTCATTGTCATCCCGGGCTTCCTCGGTGTTAATGTTGAAGGCTCGGCCGCGTGTGTTGGGGTTGGCCTTCTTCTTCGGGCATTCGTTCCTATAATGGCCCGTTTGGCCACATTCGTAACAAGTGACCGTCTTTGGAGGATTGGGCCCCTTTCGAGCGACGGGGGCGGCACTTGTGCAATTGTTGGCTCTATGACCAACTCCTTGGCACCGGTGGCAAATTAGCTTGCCACACTCACCCGAGTGGTGCTTGTGACATTTGTTGCAAAAAGGTTGAGTTCCAACATAACCTTTCTTGCCGTCGTTGGTGAAGGACTTTTTAGTGAAGGTGTTGTTGTTGTAGTTGCTTGATGGAGTGGCTTCCCATTTCCTTTTGTTGCCACCCGATTTTTCCTCGACCTTAGGAGCCGGCACTACGATTTCATCAACCGTTTCAATTAATTGGCGGGCCATGTTCAAAGCGGCTTGGTGATTAGCGGGTTTGGAGGACATCACACCTTATTTGATGCTCTTTGGAAGACCATCCATATAGAGTTCAACCCTTTGAGATTCGGGGTTCACAAGATTAGGACACATCAAGGATAATTCGGTGAAACGTTGGTTATAGGCCTTGAGATCGTTTCCGACCGCCTTCAAAGTTCTTAGATCTTGCTCGAGCTTTCGGGTCTCTTCGTGAGGGAAATATTCAACAATCATCTTTTCCCTTAAATCGGCCCAAGAGAGGGCATGAGCTTCATCGGTACCCACCGATTATACATAGGTGTTCCACCATGTAAGAGCGACACCGATGAGAGTGTGGGTGGAGTACTTGACCTTATCTTGGTCCCGACAACCGCTTATGCTAAAGACGGCCTCCGTTTGTTCGAACCATCGAGTGAGAGTAATCGGTCCCCCAGTTCCATCATAAGTGTGAGGTTTGTACCCCATAAAAGCCTTGTAGGAGCACCCTTCGCTAGAGTTACCAGCTCCTTGGTTGTTGTTGTTGTGGTTGTTGTTGTTGTTGTTGTTGTTGTTGGTGGTGGAATGACCGGCCATGGCCGCCTCTACGGCGGTGGCCACCATTCGTTGTAGTGCTTGTTCGGGAGTTTCACGGCGTGGCACACGGCGAGGAGGCATTGTTCCTTCAAAACAAAAGAATACCGTTGGTTAGTATTCTAAATAATACTAACCGTGATATGGAATAAAGATAGAAAGAAAATTTTCCTTGACTCGCCTTAAATTCTTTATGTCATAATGTCGGAACGTTCATATGAGTCACCGTAATATAATCCCGGAAATTATATTACCCTAATTCATATGTGCATTCGACATTACTTCATATAGTCAAGGTGGCGTGTCAATCAAATTAGTCAACGTGAGATTAAGATAGAATAAGAATAGATATGAGTAGGAGAGTTCGAGTATAAATGCACAAGTAGTCAAGTAATTCCTACGTCAAGTCTATATGCCGGTTGTAGTCTAGACTCACCAATGTACCCTATGACTCGGGGTCAACACCAATGAACTCTAAATCCCTATAACCAATGCTCTGATACCATCTGTAGCGACCCGACCAAATCATGTTTGACGGCGCCGTCTGCGTAGGTCCCATTACATGGTCATAAGTCTTTAAGATAAAGTTTGACCGAAAATATGTCGCTCTCATTTCATAAGTGTAGATGTTTCAAAGTTTACAAAAGTAGTTTCCATAACTAGTACATAACGATGTTTAAAGTACAAATGAAACACGTGCGACACAGTTTAAAGTAGTCAAAAGACGCTCCACATATGCAAGTATACTCGACATCCAAAGCAAGTATCAAAAAGAATGAGCGGAAGCATGTATCACCTAATGTTCAAGGACCTGAGAAAAACATAGAAATCTGTCAACGAAAACGTTGGTGAAATCATAGGTTTAAGTAAGTAAGTGAGTAAAAGTAAGTCGAACCACAAGATTTTGCATCATTGATAAATAGTAATACATTCTAAAAGTTAATATTCACGAGCACCCAATTATCAAGGCTTAACGTTTCCTTCAATAGTACCCCATCACAATAGTGTTAGAACATACACTGTTTCCCGAAAATATATTTCATCCGAATAACGGTAGCGAACCGTCCGAATGAGGGTTTGTCAAACCCATATGGCCATACAACATAAGTTCACGCCTACACTTACACCCTGCAAGTGTAACTAATGATAATCGAATTGAGGATTTTGTTCTAAACTCGTATGTAGAATGTTTGTTTTTTTGTACTTGTGTTCACTTAGTTAAAAAGAAACGTTTATGTTTTCTCATCCCAAATGTAAGTTCAAACGAGTAAAAGTGGGACTATGATCTCACCTTGGGCGCAAGAGTAAATAAGTACTTCGACAAGTGACGTGTGTATAGAACAATGCTAGTCTTGACCTAAACAAATAGATTGTATCAATAACGATAGTCACAATTGGTCAAAGATGTTCAATTAGTCCTATGGCCCAATACGACTCGATTATGTAGCATGTGAATCAAATTGTCAAGTTTCATGCAAGATACAAGTATAGGATCATGTTAGAAAGATTACATAATCATTTGGTTAAGTTTGACAAAAAGTCAAACTTTGGTCGGTCAAAGTCAACGAAAAAGTCAACACGTTCGGGTCGGGTCCCGAACTATTTTTCTGAGGTTTTTAATCATATATAAGCATGTTAGAACAAGTCTCATGTGAATCGGAGGTCCATAGCATGCCAAACATTTTTCATATAATTGACATGTAGGTCAGAACCTGAACACGTTATATGTCGCGCCGCGACAAAGGCTGGCCGCGCCGCGGCACATAACGTGTGCTGGTACCTGGCCAGTTTCAATTGTTCAAGTCTTTTTCGAACTTTGATCAAACACAAATCGCAAACCGTAAACACTTATGATACGCATTATATATCGTTGGAAAGGTAATTTGACAAAGAACACAATTAAATACATTTCACCAACCAAAAACATTATTTGTAACAATCGACTTTCCAACATAAATGCCAAATTAATGCTCATCATTTAATGCTCAAGTTCATAAATGCACATTTATGATTTGGGCATTTAATGCATACATATAATACGCCATTTTGTAGATAATCAAGCATGTAATTCAACTAACTACTTACCAACAACAATTCATGGCATTCAATACATCAAAAATGCATTTAAATTTCAACAAACCCTAACCCAAAGTTACCAAAATCACTAATCAAGTTTATGGAGTTTTCTAAAGCAACCTACACATCAAATTGGAGCTTGTGATGTTAGGAACACATTTAATACATGCATTTATAACATTTAACATCATTCAAACAACCAAATCACCAAACCAAACACACCAAAGTTCATATTCAAGCTAGTTACTTCAAATAACGAAATCAAGCATATAAATCATATATTCATGTTAGACTTGATCCATAAACACTAATTAACAACTTTATAACTTAAAAACATCAAGAACACAAAATCTAGTGATTTTAGAAAGTTACCCAAACTTGATGAAGTCGGTATGGAATCGAAGAGGAAGTTGCAAAGATTCCAAATATGTAATTTGTTTTGTGAAACACTTGCTAGATCTTGGATGGATGATGAGTTCTTGAAGATGAAGATTGAGAGAAAAGTTGATAGTATTAAATGAAAAGTGAAAATCAAAAAGGAAATTAATGGGTGGAGGAGATGGAGTGTTGACCATTTGACCTAGTCAAATGTTTGGCACTTGGGCAAGTTTGGTCCCTCTAGTTCCATTCGGGTGCGTGAATTACCTAACGAGATAATTTAAAACGCATATTAACGGGAGATGTTATAATTACATAACGGAATTTAAAGTAGTATGACGGAAAGGTAAACGGAAAAAGGCGGGATGTTACATATATCATATTAAGATATATTCATACATCATAATATCATGATAATGTAATAATTTAACATCTCATTAGATATAATAAACATTGGGTTAACAACATTAAATGAGATCGTTAATTTAAATGTTTCAAAACAACACTTACATGTAACGACTAACGATGACTTAACGACTCAGTTAAAATGTATATACATGTAGTATATTAAGATGTATTTGTACACTTTTGAAAGACTTCAAGACACATATCAAAGTACTTCTACTTAACAAAAATGCTTACAATTACATTCTCATTCATTTTCATCAACAATTCTACTCGTATGCACCCGTATTCATACTCGTACAATACACAGCTCTTAGATGTATATACTATTGGTATATACACTTCAATTATCAGCTCTTAGCAGCCTTAATGAGTCACCTAAACATGTGGGAACCATAATTTGGCAACTAGCATGAAATATCTCACAAAATTACAAACTAATGGAGCCTATATGAAGACTCATAGTTTACGTGAATATGTACACACCACAAACACATTCTCATTCAATTTTTATGCATCAAATTGATCTCTCTCAAACTCTCTATTGATGTTCTAAGTGTTCTTCATCATCTTCAACAAAATCAAGCTCAATCTAGTTCATAAATCCTAACTTAGATCAACTTTCAAAACAGCTACTCAAGTAAACTTCAAGAACACTTTCAAGATTACAAGTCTACTTCCAAGCTTTCTAATCCATTCCAATCAATCATCTAAGATCAAGAAACCTTTGTTATTTATAGTAGGTTATCTTTCTAATTTAAGGTAATACTCATATTCAAACTTTGATTCAATTTCTATAACTATAAACTATCTTAATTCGAGTAAAAATCTTACTTGAACTTGTTTTCGTGTCATGATTCTACTTCAAGAACTTTTAAGCCATCCAAGATCCTTTGAAGCTAGATAATTTCTTGTCACTTCCAGTAGGTTTACCTACTAAACTTGAGGTAGTAATGATGTTCATAACATCATTCGATTTATATATATATATAACTATCTTATTCAAAGGTTTAAACTTGTAATCACTAGAACATAGTTTAGTTAATTCTAAACTTGTTCGCAAACAAAGTTAATCCTTCTAACTTGACTTTTAAAATCAACTAAACACATGTTCTATATCTATGTGATATGCTAACTTAATGATTTAAAACCTGAAAACACGAAGAACACCGTAAAATTGGACATACACCGTCGTAGTGAAACCGGGGGCTGTTTTGGGTTAGATAATTAAAAACTATGATAAACTTTGATTTAAAAGTTGATCTTCTGGGAAAATGATTTTTCTTATGAACATGAAACTATATCCCAAAATCATGGTTAAACTCAAAGTGAAAGTATGTTTTTCAAAATGGTCATCAAGACGTCGTTCTTTCGACTGAAATGACTACCTCTTACAAAATTGACTTGTAACCTGTATTTTCGACTATAAACTTATACTTTTTCTGTTTAGTTTCATAAATTTCAGTTCATTATGAAACCATATCAACTTGAATCACTCAAAACGGATTTAAAACGAAGAAGTTATGGGTAAAACAAAATTGGATAATTTTTCTTGTTGTAGCTACGTAAAATTTGTAACAAATCTATACTAACCATAACTTAACTAACTTATATTGTATTATACATGTACTCTAACATATTATGTAACCTTGATAAACCATAGACACGTATACAATATTTTGACATATCATATCGACGTCATCTATATATATTATTTGGAACAACCATAGACACTCTATATGCGGTAATGATCGAGTTAGCTATACAGGGTTGAGGTTGATTCCAAAATAACATATATACTTTGAGTTGTGATCGAGTCTAAGACTTGTATGCACTGGGTCGTGGATTGACTCGAGATAATATATATTGATTTATTTCTGTATTACTAACTGTGGACAATTATTTGTGGACTACAAACGTTGGACTATCAACTTAACAAACTTAAATCGTTAAAACATAATAAAATATGGTATAATTATATTTCGATCATACTTTGATATATATATATATATATACATATTTGTTATAGGTTCGTGAATTGACCAGTGGCCAAGTGTTATTTTTCGACGAAGTGATAATCTGTGAAAGTGAGTTATAGTCCCATTTTTACTATCTAATATTTTGGGATGAGAATACATGCAGTTTTGTAAATGTTTTACAAAATAGACACAAGTACTTGAAATTATATTCTATGTTGGATTATGAATACAGAATATCACCCTTTTAGCTTGGTAACCTAAAAATTAGGGAACAGACACCCTAATTGACGCGAATCCTAAAGGTAGATCTACGGGCACTAACTCCCCCCATACTGGAAAATGGTATGCTTTAGTACTTCGAGTTATTAATACAGATGGATTTCTGTTTTGGGGATATTATATATGCATTTTGTTAATGTCGGTTACCAGGTGTTCAACATATGAATGGTTTTTATGCAGTTCGCATGTTATTGAAAAATGGAAATGGAAATCTTGTGGTCTATTATTACGATTTGATAAATATATAGGTTAAACCTATAACTCACCAACATTTTTTTTGACTTTTAAGCATGTTTATTCTCAGGTGTTTATTAAGAGCTTCCGCTGTTGCATGCTAATTTAAGGACAAGAATTGGAGTCAGCATGCTTGTAATATATTGTTTAAAAACTGCATTCGGTGATTTAAATCGATGTGTAATATTGTTGTAAACCAATATGTAATATTCGTGTGTAAAACGTTATCTTTTAGATCATCATTACTTGATAATCTACGTTATGGTTCTTGAACCTTTATTGATAAAATAAAGGTTATGGTTTGTTTTTAAATAAAACGAATGCAGTCTTTGAAAAACGTCTCATATAGAGGTCAAACCTCGCAGCGAAATCAATTAATATGAAACGTTTATAATCAATCTGAACATGACATTTCAACACACATGAAGCAGGGGATGGATGGCAGTCGTCCGGTGATTGGGGATCACACAATGATAATTGATTGGGGATCGCACAATGATAATTACAATGGGAAGCAAGGTTGTAAGGCGGAGCTTTCGGAGAAAATCCGGCTATCTAAAGGAAATCATGGGGCTATTTGGGGAAAAGTAATATATACGAGAATCAATTTGGAGAGTTTGTTTCTACACAGAAGCGAATCCGGAAATATTGCCTCAGTTTGAATTGTTAGTTGAAATCACTAGTAATCGTGGATTAGCATGTCGCGCGTGAATATGTAGCCGGGTGAAACATAAAAAATTACGCTCATGATCAAGTTACAAAGTAAGATCTATGATCATATTATGCTAACTATTCGTATTTTGTTCATTCCATCGGTATGCTCTCATGTACCTGTAAATGTGATCCGTCTTCCAGAACCAAGGGGTCTTTCTATGTAACCTCTACGATTAAAATGCCTCCATATTTTAAAATGTTTAACAATATGCTCTCGAAAAATTGTAATTGCAAAAATGCCTTCGCACCACGCACTTGGTTTTTAGTGCGTAATTCCGAATAATTCACCGAGACAACCTATTATCCTCCCAACTCGCACCAAACACGTGCGCGGTGTGTGGTGTGATTTGTACCAAAACTTTGAATGGTCGTATCTTTTGATTCTTTGTCCCAATTTAATAACCATTTTTTTTAAATCATGTATTTTTGTAGATATATCCGATGGCAAATAGGCGGTTTGTCCTAAGATTTTTTTTTTAATTCGGCTTCGAAGACCTTTAATTTTGAGGTTTACATGGATTGTGACTTTTAAACATACTTCAACCACTCATAACTTGCTACAGAAGATTCTAAATTGTAATTCGTGAAATGTATCACCAATTGTGACTAAAAGTAAACGAAACCCTTCAATCAATTTGGATCTTAAGACATATTTCGTAAATCGAACATTTCTACATTTGACGTAAATCACAATATGAGGTCTAATTTCAAAATTATTTTTGTCACTTCAGCAGCTTTCCAACGAATACATCTTGAGATAATAAAGGTTGTAAGGTTTTCGTGTTCTAGTTACCCGAGAAGGACGAGTAATCCGACCCCATATTCTACTGTACGCAGCCCATCAGGAATACTCCCTGGCTGTTTCCAACCTTTTCGTGGCCACCTAAAGATTCAAACCTGAGACCTCTTGCAAGGATGTTAAGGGCTCCAACCACTGGGCTACCTTCGGATGTTTTAAAATTGGTGACCGTATCAGAATAATGATTCAAAAGATAGGGTCATTCAAAGTTCTAGTGCTACACGCACTAAGCACTGTGCATGTTGCTCATGTTTGGTGCGAGTTGCAAGGATAATAAGTTGTCTCGGTGATTATCTTGGTAACACACATCGATAACCAAGCACAATGCATGGTGCGAGGGCATTTTTGCATTTACGAAAATTTAAGAGCATATCGTTAAACATTCTAGGATTTTGAGGAATTTTGAACCATTTCCCTTTATATTATATACATATATACATTAATTTTTTAAGTGTTGTAAAATAAATAAATGAATTGTTGTAAAATGGCACATATATAACTGAATTCGGTTAAATAAAAAGGGGGTTAAAAACAGGACCATTGAATATATATATATATATATATATATATATATATATATATATATATATATATATATATATATATATATATATATATATATATATATATATATATACATATATATATTAAAATAAATAAATGAATTGTTGTAAAATGGCACATATATAACTGAATTCGGTTAAATATATATATATATATATATATATATATATATATATATATATATATATAGGGGCAGGATCAATGGGGAAGTAACCAATCGGGGGGAAGCGGGGGGAAGTAAATTTTTTTTTTCGTTTTTCGAAAAAACTTTGTTCACAAACATTATAGATTGGATGAAAATAAGAATATTTAGAGAAGACACTTCGTGATGAATGTTATTATTTTGGCGGGAAAACGATCGACAAAAATAACATTCAAGATAATATTGTTCGTGAAGAATGTTAACGTTTTTTTTTCTTCATATTTTGTGAAGTAAAATTTAGTCCGATTTAGAGTTTAGGGTTTAGGGTTTAGGGTTTGGTGTTTTGGGTTTATGGAACCCTAAACTCTAAACCGTTCGTGTTAAAAACTCAATCTAAATCCTATATCTAAACCCTAAACCCAAAATTTCTAAACCCTAATATCTAAACCCTATAAACCCTAATATCTAAACCCTAATATCTAAAACCTCAACATACGCTCGAAAGACACGATAATTGTTATATATTACTTCTTTGAGCGTTTTTCCGCCAAAATAATAACATTCATCACGAAGTGTCTTTTCTAAATGTTATTATTTTCATCCAATCTATAATGTTCGTGAACAAAGTTTTTTCAAAAAACGAAAAGAAAAAAAAATTTTGCTTCCCTCCGCTTCCCCTCGATTGGTTCCTTCCCTCTTGATCCTACCACTATATATATATATATATATATATATATATATATATATATATATATATATATATATATATATATATGTATATATATATATTATTAATCATGAAATTAAATTCTCCTTGTCATCTGCTCCTTAATCCTCTCTTAATCTTGCTGACATGTTAAATCCCTAATTAATCTTGATTAATATTAAATAAAATACAAATTAACACGTGTCCCTATGAAACTACATGTTCGTAAAATAAGCAGTTTTAATCAGTTTTAGGGCTCCGCCTCTGTCTCTGATTTCTCCCAAATTCGTTCTTCTCTTCCTCAAACATCAATTAGGGTTAAAAAAAACCTGTTCGTTCATCTACTTCTCCCTGAATTGTTTTCGCTTTCTAGGGTTTCAAACCCCACTTTACAATCATCGTTTATCAATCATCTGTTCGGCGTGACGAGATTTGAACCAATACTAGCGATCCACATATTCGATTAGGGTTTACTATACCTGTTAATCAACGATTTCGAGTTTAATGACATGATGCAAATGTGTTATTCGAGGTATGCAAATATAAATCGTTGTTTATCATCAACCGATTTAATGTTAATAATCATGGACTATTTTATAATTTGATTATTTGATTTTTTTTATTATGCTTCTTCTCTTTGATTTATGCGGGATAATCAATCGCTCGCTCTCCGTGTTTCGTTCCGTTTTTGCCTTGGTGACCAGCCGGATCCGGATCAACTCCGTATTTGTGCTTCGTTAGCCTCCAAACCTTCTAAAAAGGTAATGGTTTTGTTTATTTCAACATTTTTTATTGAGTTTTTTATATATTACTATGAATCTAGAACTTCAGTATAATTAGTGAGTTCAAATAAATGCTTTTAGAGCTTCATGTAATGTGTAGGTTAATACTTAATATGTATATATTATTTTAATCGATGGTGCTACTTTTTCTATTGAACAATGTGAAGTGTTTGTTATTATGAAACAATAGAAGATACTACTATAATGTAACTCAAAGGTTACTTGTCTGCTTTTTTTACGATATCATGTTAAAACTAGCCCTAAAGCTGTAGTAATAATTTGGCTTTTTTATATGTGAGAATAGTAGTGCAATGCATCTTTCATGTAACTCTCTAACTCTGCTTGGTAAGCTTAACAAGTTTAATATGTTTTGCAGGTCAACCTGAACCACTATGCTCGAAAATAGTTTGATTCATGCCAACTCAAAGTGGAATTTTGCCCAGTAAGATTTCAAATATTTCTATTGATTAGTACTGTAACTAATTGTTGAATTAAGTGTCCCAATTAATTAATGGTGGGTTATTCAATTTTTCTCATTTAAGGTGTTTATTTCCAGTATTTTTTGAGTAAATATTGTCACTGCAACAAGTAACATGGTAAAGTTAGATAGAAAGAACAACTTTTAGTTCTTACATTCAGAATGAACATAATAATTACAAGCACATAATTGTGCTACAGGGCACAACTTTTTTCATCTCATTCTTTATGATAGCTTTTTTTCTTCATCCAACCATATTTGACATTTTGGATATGTAACTTTGTACATACTGTTGGGCAAACCTTTACATCAAGTAATCTTTTTAAGTGATCATTGTTGAAATTCTCATTGCATTGAAATCGTGTCTTTAGATTACCGATCTGTTTGTAAACATCACAACACATGTTGCTACGCCGAAACATGAAATATTGTCCACTGAAGAAAATGAGCAGTTGCTTATAAAATATAAACTATCTAATAAGCAGGTAACATTACCAACTATCTTTTTGAACTAGAAAAAGGACCAACAAATAACTTTAATAATATTCAGTATGCCTGTTTATTGTTCTAACATATGATTTTGTTTTTGTTAGCTTCCGTATACGTTGGAGAGTGATGCTTTTTCAAGATACTATGGCCGAGAAGAAACAGGTGGTGAAGTTCACGTATAACGGTAAAACTACCGGTTGGTTTGTCACTTATCGTTGTGTAATATGAATTGTTATGAGAAAGATATTACTCAAAATCAGTCAACTCTTTTGATTCATATCCATCGAATAATTCTTCATCGCCACTTACAAAAATCACCGCATCAGAAGGTGATCATAAATGTCTATCAATATACTACTTTATCTATTCTTTATTTTATTTCCATTTTTCTCCTTAACCGAAGTTGATTATAAATGTAGAATAATTATGTGAATTTTGTCAGGGCTTACCAGAGTTTGAATGGACAGTTGGAAATTACTTGTCGAATGATGAAGGTATAATTTTAATGACATAAATAAGTTACATGTCAGACCGTTTTCTGCCATGCGATTTGTATATTGCAATTGGAAATCCATGTTTCGACTTGATCATTATTACGTGAATTATTTGGTTCTTTGCTTTTGATATTAGGTAATGCTTATATAGCAGTTTTTTATATTTATAAGTCGTAAATTGTATTCGCAAATTTATTTATGAAGTTTTTGCAAAGTATTTGAACACCTCTTGAAGTAACACCAGTAGGTGGCAAAACATTGTTTTTTGTTTAGTTTTGTTTGTCATTTCTTGAATATTAATATGTATATCAGTATATGTATATTTATATTAATCTTAACAATATAACTACAAATGCAGGTGTCTGCTATTATGATCAATCTGGGATGCAAGAAATGGGTGTTAACCCTGGTGATTTCGACGATGATAATGGTGGTGGCTTGGTTAGCAACCTCTATTTGTCTTATTATTTACATACTCATACTGATTTACAAATATCATTTCACTTTAGTGTAGTGATTGTAACTTATATTTGACTTCCAGTCTTTGAACGTTCTCGGGCACTTCTAATGCAGAATCTGGATCGTAGTGGAACCACACCAAGGTCCAATATGAATTCTCAGCTATACTTTTATTTTATCTGTAACATATATTGTGATCAAAGTCTAATGATTATAATTTTGCAGTGTTATTGGCTCAATGGGGGTCCCCTCACTAATAGTATGGGCCTACCACTACCACCGGCATCAGGGGTTGTTCATATTCCTGGCCTTGCATCAATGTCGGCTGTAGCTCTTTCGGTTCCTACTTTTACGGTTCCATCCATATAGAGCATTGGTGTTACCAGTGAATGTGTATTGTTGAAAAACATGTTTGATCATGAATTGGAGGTTAGTCGTGTAAATTAAACAACTCTTCCTTCCATTTGTTATTAAATCTCCTACACACTTTTATATATTTATACAGGACGGGCAACATTTTTTATTTAGATATCAAGGAAGAAGTTCAATATCAATGCTCAAAGTATGGAAAGCTAAGGCATATTTATGTGGAGCAGTAAGTTTATTATTATATGACACAGTGTGTTAAATTTTAGAATCAACAAATGTAGTGGGTGAGAATTTTGTAAGGTTTGAGTTTTTTTGTACAAATGGAAAACCTAAAAAATCAATATATGTTTTTGTGAGAATATCATTTCAGATATATTTTATTTGTATTATATATTCTTGGCTGTTGTACATTAGTTTTGACCCATTTTTTTTATGGCTTTAATGTTATTGAAGTGTTCAGACCTTCTTAATGTTGTTTATTAGTATCAACATCTCCAACTCTAAAGTTTTAAGCATCAAGGTAGTGTTTCTCTAATGTTGTAACATCCCGTCTTTTTCCGTTTACTTTTCATTTAATTATCTTAAAGTCCGTTATATAATTATAACATCTTCCGTTAATACGCGTTTTTGAAATATCTCGTTTAGGTAATTCACGCACCCACTTTTAAACTTGAGGGACTAAACTTGCCAAGAGGCCAAAGATTTGATTAGGTCAAATGGTCAAATCTTATCTCCTCCATTCATTCATCACCTCTCACTTTTTAATACTTCCATCTTTTCTCTCCATTCTTCATCTTCAAATATTCATCATCCAAATCATAACTAGCAAGCGTTCATCAAAACAAATTACATATTTGAAATCCTTGCAACTTCCTCTTCGAATCCATACCAACTTCATCTCATTTGGGTAACTTTCTAAAAACACTAGATTTTATGTTCTTGATATTTTTGACTTATAAAAGTGTTAGTTAGTGTCTATGGCTCGAGTCTAACATGAATATATGATTTGTATGCTCGATCTCGTTGTTTTAGTGTAACTAGCATGAACTTGAAAAGTGTGTGTTTAATCTTGAGTTTTGGATGATTAAATGTTGTTGTTATGATAAAGTTCATGTACTAAATGTGCCATTAGCATCACTAGCTTCATTTTGATGTGTAGGTTGATTAAGAAAACATCACTAATATGATTTATGAGTTTGTGATTTTTGGTTAGGGTTTGGTAGTCTTCAATGTGAATTTTAATGCATTAAATGCTTGGCAAAGTTGTTTGTAAATTTTTAGTTGCAATGTATGTTCAAGTACCTTCGAAACGGCATATCATACATGTAAATTGGTTGCCCGAATCATGAAACGCATTTAATGAACTTGAATGTAATAAATGATGAGCATTTAATGTGGTTTTGATTGTTGTAAATGCTAGAATTGATTGATGATGTGTGGTTAGTTGCATTCCTCGTCAAAATACCTTTCCGGTGATATAAGATGCATGTTTTGAATGTTTTCGGATCATAAAATGTGTTTGATTAAAGTTTAGTTCGTGTACTTGTGAAAAATCAGCAACTGCAACTGATCAGGTGTTTGGACGCCGTCCAGCCCTTCACATCTGGACGCCGTCCAGCCAATCTGGACGCCGTCCAAATGAACTATCAGATTTTGCTTTGCTTGGTCAATTACCGTTTAATTCTAACTATGCTATGCACCTCCAATTAACATGTAACTTGTTCTAACATACTCATATATGATTATAAAACTCGGAAAAATTGTCCGAGACCCGACCCGAACGTGTTAACTTTTTCGTTGACTTTGACTTGACCAAAGTTCACTTTCATCCAAACTTAACCAAATATTTATGCAATCGTTCTAGCGTACTTTTATACTTGTGTCTTGCATGAAACTTGACAACGTGATTCACATGCAACGAAATTGAGTCGTAACGAGCCATAGGACTAATTGAACACTTTGACCGAACGTGTTTATCGATATTGATACAACCTATTTGTTTAGGTCAAGACTAGAATTCGTTCTTGCACACGTTACCTTGTGAAGTACATTTATATTCGTGCAATCAAGGTGAGATCATAGTCCCACTTTTACTCTTTTAAACTTACATTTGGGATGAGAAAACATAAACGTTTCATTTTACAAAGTGAACACAAGTACGGAAACAAACATTCTACGTACGAGTTAGAACAAAAATCCTCAATTCGATTATCATTAGTTACACTTGCCGGGTGTAAGCGAGAACTTATATTGTATGGCCATATAGGTTTGACAAACCCTCATTCGGACGGTTCGCTACCGTTATGCGGATGAAATATATTTTCGAGAATAAAGTGTAGGTTCTAACACTATGTGATGGGGTAACGTTAGTTAAGCCTTGATAATTGGGTGCTCGTGATAACCATTTTTAGAATGATCATACTATTACTTCAACGTTGTAAATCTTGTGGTTCAACTTACTTACTTATGTACTCACTTACTACACCTATGATTTCACCAACGTTTTCGTTGACAGATTTTCTATATTTTTCTCAGGTCCTTGAACGATATGTGTTACATGCTTCCGCACTCTATTTTTGATACTTGCTTGGATGTCGAGTATACTTGCATACATGGAGTGTCTTTTGACTTTACACTAAATTGTGTCGCATAGGTTTCATCTGTACTTAAAATTGTTGTATCGTATTAGTCGTTGAACTACTTTGTAAACTTTGAAACATCTTTACATATGAAATGAATGCGACATATTTTAGTCAAACGTTGTTTTAAAGACTTATGACCACGTAACGGGACCTAAGTAGACGGCGCCGTCAATGACGATTTTATCGGGTTGCTACAGATGGTTGATGTCAAAGCTAAGGTATACGAAATAGTTTATATTTTACTAGGAAAAACTATTAAATACGATACAATTTTACACAAGTTATTTATTTATTTATAGAATGGATATACTTAAACCTTGCTACAACACTTATAGGCAGTGTACCTAATCGTACAGTAGTGTAGTTTTTAGTAAGTCCGGTTCGTTCCACAGGGAATCTTTTTTTTTAAACAAAGCTCAACGCTATATTAGTTTACTTTTATAAAAATACAAATATATATATAAGTAATATTATTATTATAAAGGGGGGTTTTTACCGTTTAATGACCGGTTTGTCGATTTTAAAACTTTAGTCGCAGTTAAAACCAAATGTAAAATATTAAAAATAAATACAAGACTTAAATTAAAGCATGAAGTAAATAACGATAAATGAAATTACGAATAATAAAAGTGCGATAAAATAAACTTGCGATAATTAAAAAGTACGATAATTAAAAGTGCAATTAAATATAATAACAATAAAAATGCGATAATTAGAAGTGCAATTAAATATAAAATAAAGGAAATTAAATATGAAATAAAAGAATTATGCTTATTTAAACTTCCGTAATCATGATGTTTGACGTGTTGATTTTAGTTTTATGCCCATGGGTTAATTGTCCTTTGTCCTGGATTATTTAATATGTCCGTCTGGTTTTTGTCCACAACAGTCCATCAGTCATAAATATAAAGTGCGAGTGTCCTCGTCAAATTATCCTTATACCCGAAGTTAAATATTCCAACTAATTGGGGATTCGAATTGTAACAAGGTTTTAATACTTTGTTTAATGAATACACCAGGTTATCAACTGCGTGTAAACCAAAGTTTTACTACTTTGTTAGCAATTACACCAATTACCCTTGAATGTAATTTCACCCCTGTTTTAATTATTCTAGTGGCTATTAATCCATTCCCGTGTCCGGTTAAATGAACGATTATTCGTACATATAAATACCCCGCCCATCGTGTCCGATCGAGTGTATATGGTAATTTATAGGGACGCCCAATTGTAAATCTTTATATTAACATTAACAAACTTTCATTTAGTTAAACAAATATAAAGCCCATTAATAGCCCATAGTCTAATTTCCACAAGTGTCGTTCTTTTGTCCAAACCCCAATTATGGTACAAAGCCCAATTACCCAATTTTAGTAATTAGCCCAACATCATGATTACTTCGTTTTAAATAAGCATAATAATAACTTAGCTACGAGACATTAATATAAAAAGGTTGAACATAACTTACAATGATTAAAAATAGCGTAGCGTTACACGGACAGAATTTCGACTTACACCCTTACAATATTCGCTAACATACCCTTATTATTAAAATTATAATTAAAATTAAAATATAAATTATAAATATAAATATATATTTTACGTATGAGAAGAAGAAGAAAAAGATGGATGAAAATGATCAGAATTCGGTTTGCTTTATAGGGAGTTTTAAAACTGGGGGCTCCGCGACTCGAGGCCTTTTTGGCCTTCAAACTCCGCGAGTCGCGGAGTTTCAAATTACAGCTCAAAACTTTTGGAGTCTTTCTTGCCGACGGATTTTATATATAAATATAAAATATAAATAATTAATATAATTATTTATATATTATATTATATTCTTGTGCATAGTAGACTTGTAATTTTTAGTTCGTTGCGTCGAGCGTTGAGAGGTGACTCATGTCCCGGTTCCGGATTTTTGAACGTCCTTGCGTACAATTTTATATTTTGTACTTTGCGTTTTGAATCTTGTACTCTTGTAATTTCGAGACGTTTCTTATCAATAATTAGAACCTCTTTGATTGTCTTTTGTACTTTTGAGCTTTTTGGTCGTTTGCGTCTTCAATTCGTCGAATCTGTCTTTTGTCTTCACCTTTTATTATTTAAACGAATATCACTTGTAAATAGAACAGTTGCAATTAAAAGCTTGTCTTTCTTGAGGAATAATGCTATGAAATATATGTTCGTTTTTAGCATTATCAAATATTCCCACACTTGAGCGTTGCTTGTCCTCAAGCAATATCGTCTTGAAATACTAGAATCACTTCTTTATTCTTCACACTTTGTACATCAGTGATTTCTATACGGTGATATAAACAATGGTAGTAACGATATGATTTACAGTCCCACATGACTATAAAAATTTAGATCCATTAAGGAAATTGGATCTTTATGAAAACATTTGATCTTTTGAAAATTAAATCTAGTTTTTACCCTAGATAAGTTTTTCGGAATAACCCTTTACCGGTGTTTGCAAAATATTTTTGTGGGTTTGATGGGTTTCAGATTTGAAAATTTTAGCTCAAAACTTGCGGTTTTGTGTCACCCACTTGCTAACCTTGTATTTGGAAAGCAACACGTCCAGTTTACTTGTCCCGTATATTACCTTTCGGTAAACTACCGTCCGGTTGTAAAGGAAAGCGTTGAACAAGCAACTGTTAAGGCAATGTCCCCTGACATGCTTTTAATTATGGTCTATAACGTGTCGGACGCAATTACTATCCTTGGTAGGAGCAATAGTAAAGCTCACCCTTATGATTTTTCGGTATGGCACAAGGTCCTGTCTTTGACCACTATGCAACCACCGTTCTTACGGTTGACACCCGATTTGGTTCAGGTGACCTAATGAATTCCAGGTGAATTCCTAGGATTTTACGTTCAATGGTAATGAACGCATTAAAAATAGGGTTTTCAGAAAACAAATCGGTTTATAATTTTGATCAAAATATTTTCTCGTTCAAGCTCGAGTTTAGATATCATTGAATTCCATGAGTTTGTAATTCTCAATCTTTAAGGTCAATCTCTAGGATTGAGTAATATCAGTCTTAAAAGCTGATTTTTAATCTTTAAGGAGATTATCCTTTCTGGGGATCTGATTCATTAGTCTTATCCAGCTAAATTGCATGGTGCCCCCCCATTTTACAAGATAAATCCTTCTCATGGTTAGGATAAATCTGACCACATGGCGACCCTATTTGATGCTGAGGTCCATGGATTTCCTGCTGATTTTAGAGATGACTTTTCTAGATTTTTCGTCAACCTACAGCTGGTCTGAACGACAACTTCATGACCTAAATCAAGAAGCGCGTTTCTTTTTCGGAAGACTTTACTTCCTTTTAATGATGGAATTGATTCATCGTGTAGATCCATCTTTTCTTTTCTTTCATTGGGTAAAACAGTTTAGTTTAGTCCAAAGCAAAAGTATTTTCAGTTATTTGTTACAGATATATGTGACATATGTTTAAGATAACTTGGTAAATTTTCCCACACTTGGCTTTTATTTTCCTTTTTATCGTCCTCTATTCCATTTTAAATGAATTTTAACATTTTAGTTTGTTTCTCAATTTATGTTCTTTCCGAGGTAACAATAATTTCGGTGTTAAAACCTAGTTTTATCGTTCATAAATATGTATAAACATGATTTTGAGTTCATTTAATTGAAAATTTTGAAAAATTTTACTAGAATTGGGTAGTCAGTATATAAGACTAGGGCTGTTCTTTATTATCAGAGAGCACTAGATTCTAATACAACTACTGCTTTACTAGTATTTTTAATGGTAACCAAGTGTATAAAGTAAAAAATTTTAAAATCCGAAAGAATTTAACCCCTTCCCACACTTAAGATCTTGCAATGCCCTCATTTGCAAGAAATCAGTAACTATTTAAATTATTGAGGGCGATTTGTGTGAAAATGATTAAATTTTACCAAAGTTTTCAAATATATTGGCGTTTGTTTGCTGAATGATAAATGGTGCACATCATTTGTTCATTCCGTCTTGTTGTTATTTCACATATATTTTGCATCTTGTCGTCAAAATTAGTTGCTTTTGCTGAACTTAATGCCAGTCTTTGAAAATGCGTTGTTTTACCCTGTTGTGTACATAAGATAAACTGCAAACATATATACATATTTTTGAAGTTTGGTATATTACCCCACATTCAAAAATTATTAAAATCTAAGAATAAAAGTTAGATAATTATAAAAATGATTACAATATTAACAAAAGTATTAAACGTATCAATCATTACAAATTACAAAATAAAAAAAAATAAGTAAACTAAGGATGATATTGGTACCAATAGGGGTTCCAGGCATAACCATAGGTGCTATAGAATGCTTCGGCAGGGTTATACGTAGGATATGGTGGCTGCATCTCTATAGACCAAGGAGGGAAGATGGGTTTCGGTGTAGGAATATAGTTTCTACCTATATGTTGGCAATGAGCTATGATTTGGTTCTGATGAACTTGCCAATCTTCAAATGCTCTCTGTCTAGCATTTTCGTATTCCTGAGAAGCTATAAACCTTTGCATTTCTTGCATCTCATTCCCCCCTCCTACATTACCTTGCTGTTGGTTTCTCTCCACCTGTGGATGTCTACCATGGTATCGTACTGCGGCATTATTTCGCCTCTTCAAAACTTTCGCACCATGGTATACATTTAAACCTATAGTATCGCGGGGTTCTGGTTCTTCTACTAATAATCCCCCCCGACTTATATCCACACCGAGATATTCACCAATCAAAGTAATAAAAATACCACATCCTATTATGCTATGCGGTCGCATCCCCCGAACCATAGCTGATAAATAATAACCCACACAATATGGTATACTTACAGCGCTTTGTGGGTCTCGAATACACATATGGTAAAACAAATCCTGTTCATTTACTTTTTCCTTGTTCTTACCCCTTTGTGTAATCGAATTGGCTAAAAACCTATGAATCACTCTTAATTCGGCTCTATCTATATCCAAATAAGAGTAATTTCCCCCTTTGAAATGGTGATGGCTTGTCATTTGACTCCACACACCGTGTGTATCAAAATTTTCATCTATCTTTCTACCGTTTAGTATCAACCCTCTACAATCGGCAGATGCTAACTCCTCAGGCGTATATATACGTAAAGCCTGAGCCATGTCTAGTAAAGACATGTGGCGCATCGAACCGCCTAACAAAAATCTAATAAAAGAACGATCGGTTAAACTAGCTACCCGATCATTCAACTCTATACTACACAACAATTCTTCACACCATACTTTATATACAGGTCTACGCATGGTGAATAAACGTACCCAGTCATTAAAAGTAGAATTACCATACCTCTGTACAAGTAATTCCCTAATTGGCCCGGCCAATTCTACATCTTCTAAGGGTCCCCATTCTATGACCCTCGGTACCTCAACAACCTTAGAATGAAGAGTATGCAAACCCCTTTGATATTTTGGATAATCTATCCAAAGTCTGTCTAATCTCAGGTTCGGGTGCAACTCTTCCAAGTGCATATCAGAAAAGGTCATGACTGGATGAGGTATATCCTGCTTGTAGTAGTTATCCACCTCCTGTTGTTCCGCATTCTCAGCAGGAGCATTGTGGGCTTGGGATGAAGATTCACCCCTTTCAGTCTGCAAAACACATCAAACACAAATTTTGGGCATCCAAATATGCATTAGTGTCAGCAAAATCATCAATCAAAATAATTACAATGACATTATCAATTTATATCAAACTTAAGCTCATTTTCATATTTTCATCAAATCTACACTTTTTCAAATAAGCATATACGAAAATGTTCGCCTAGTTCATAATCATTCAACTCAAATAACATGTCAAAATAATCATTACTAGCAATTAAACAAGTCTCAAATGGCATTATCTTTCAAAAATCAAGTTCATGAATTTTAGACTTGAAAAAGTCCACTTTAATTCTCAAAATCATGTTTAGGCTCAAAGTTTGGATCATTTAACTACCTAGACATGTTACACTACTCAATTTAGCAACAATTCATGACAAAAATCGGCCATAACCTGTTTATATCAAAAAGCCCCAAATTTGCTCAAGAACACAAACCCTAGATTACTCAAAAATTGAAGTTTAAGGCTTCTAATCATGTTAAACAGCATCAATCTAGGTTATACAAGCATAATACATAAACAATTTAAGCATAATTACACTAAAAAGCATCAAAATCAAATTGGGGAAAAAATTGCTCAAGAACACCAAATTTCGGATTAAATGGTGTTTAGGTGTAGAAATTTACCGTTTTTCTTGAGTAATTCCTAGATAGCATCCTTCTAAACATGATTTTAGTAAAAAATTTGGTGATTAACGGTTAAAAATTGTGATTTTGGGGGTGTTTTTGGGTGTTTTTTCGAGCAGTTTTTCGCAGGTTTTCGGTTTTGTGGAGTGCACTGATCTGTGTTTTTACGTTTTATTTTTTTCTGTAAATTGGTCCCTCCGCGACTCGCGGGGATTAAACCTCCAAACTCCGCGAGTCGCAGAGTTTGATATTTTTTTTTTTTTTTTATAATCATTAACTTATAAAACAATTAAGTACTTAATTTTAAAATTTTGTTTCCTTTGTTATTTAGGACGAGGTCGTTTCGGATCGATGTCCTAGTCCGTCCCTCGACAAAATTTTAAAATTTGTCTTTTTGTAGCGATTGTTTTAAAAGCTAAGATTTTTGGTTTTTTTTTTAATGTTTTTGGCATACTTTAATTCAATAAGATTAAAAATAATGATAATAAAAGTTCTCGTCCCTCCCTTGGGTAAAGCAATTTCGGTTCAAAGACCTAGTCTTCAACTTACGACGAATTTTAAAAATCATATTCTTAACTTAATGAGATAAAGTAAATTTTTGTTTTTAAATTCACACAACTTAAATATAAAATTCAAAATTAATATTAAAAATTCACACCAAACTTAAAATTTGAAATGCATAAAATTAAAAATTCATATTATAAAAATTAAAAGTTCACATCAAACTTAATTTAAAAATTCATATTATAAATTCACACCAAACTTATATTAATTTTTTCAAATATTTACAATTTTAAAAATATTGATTTTACAAAGTTTACAATATTAATTTAAGATTTATATATTAATTTTAAAAACATGGTAAAAATAAAATTAAAAATCTTTTTTGTCTTTTTATCCCACTTTAATCAATCAAATATTATCAAAAATATGCGCCCCTCTTTTCGGTAAAGTAATTTCGGTTCCAAGACCTAATTTAACTCATGACGAATTTTTGAAATATTTTGGGTTGATTGATTAAAGATATTTATACCTTAAGAATAAACGTTAAATTTCGCAGTGATGTAATAAATTTTTGAATGATATCAATAATTTCGGTCGCCAAACCTAATTTTATTCAATACCAATTTAATACTTTTTAGCGAACAAATTAGCATTTATTATCAAAAGGTTAAAAATAAAAATAAAAACTGTACAGACATACCTGTGAAATACATTTCTTAGTTATATGATCTATCCCATTCATAAGATAGTCGGTTTAATTGGTTTTCCATGGCTACATAGGCGTAACCTCGAGCATTCAGTGTCTTTTCTTCTAAACATATGAACGGTCCGTCTCTGCATAAAGTAACAAATTCGGTATTTGAATAGGTTTGATTATTTGAACATTTACCTCCATGTGACCATTTTCCGCATTTGTGACATCTTTCTAGGTGTCGTGCTCTTCTTTTCGCTGCGGATTTTGATTTTCCTTTACCAAATTGTAACTTATTATCTTCGCATCTGGATTCTTTTCTAACTCCGTCCATTCTTTCTCTGATTACCGATACTAATTCACTCGGTAGTATGTCATTATTTCTTTTAGTGATCAAAGCGTGTAGCATTAGACCATGGTTTAGTTCACAGGCAGTCTTCATTTTGTATAAACCTAAAAAAAAATAAAAATTCAGAATGGGGGGAGAAGACTAGTTCTTTAGGGTCTGCTAGGGAAAGACCATTCGGGTTCCATTTTCGAGAACTACACGAAAACAGACAATCTAACTCTAACAGAAATACATATTATCCTTTAAAGACTTGATTCTCCCCACACTTAGTTAGCTGTGGTGTCGAAATTGTGATTAACTTCGTTGTCGACTTCCATCGGACCATGTATGTAATGTTTAACTCTGTGACCATTAACTTTAAATTCAATCCCATTTGAATTTATCAATTCTATCGTTCCGTATGGGAAAACTCTTTTGACTATGAATGGTCCAGACCATCTTGATTTCAATTTTCCAGGAAATAGCTTGAATCGTGAATTGAAAAGAAGAACTCTGTCTCCTTCTTTAAATTCTTTTGAACTTCTGATTCTTTTATCATGCCATTTCTTCGTTCTTTCTTTATAGATTAACGAATTATCGTATGCTTCATGTCTTAATTCTTCTAATTCGTTTAGTTGACTTAATCGTAGACGTCCGGCTTCATGTAAATCAAGATTACATGTCTTCAAAGCCCAAAATGCTTTGTGTTCAATTTCTACTGGAAGATGACATGCTTTTCCATAAACAAGTCTAAAAGGTGTGGTTCCAATTGGAGTTTTGTAGGCTGTTCTAAAAGCCCAAAGTGCATCCTCCAATTTAATGGACCATTCCTTCGGATTTGATCCTACGGTTTTCTCTAGAATACGTTTTAAGGCTCGGTTGGTATTTTCAACTTGTCCACTTGTTTGTGGATGATATGCAGTGGAGATTTTATGAGTTACTCCATATCTTTTAAGAACTTTCTCAAGTTGATTATTACAGAAATGAGTACCCCGATCACTTATTAAAGCTTTCGGTGTTCCAAACCTTGCAAAAAGACGTTTTAAAAAGTTGACTACGACTCGTGCATCGTTAGTTGGGAGAGCTTGTGCTTCCGCCCATTTAGATACATAATCAATGGCTACGATTATATATAGATTATTATGAGATTTTGGAAATGGACCCATAAAGTCAATACCCCAAATGTCAAATACTTCACATACTTGGATGACATTTTGTGGCATTTCATCACGTTGACTTATTTTTCCGGCCCTTTGACAAGCATCACAGGATTTGCAGAGAAGGTGTGCGTCTTTGTAAATTGTAGGCCAATAGAATCCAGCTTCATAAACTTTTCTTGCTGTTAGTTGAGGCCCATAATGCCCTCCTGTTGGTCCTGTGTGACAATGGTTTAATATTTTACTAGCTTCATCTCCAAATACACATCGGTGAATTATTCCATTGGGACAACTTTTAAACAGATGTGGATCTTCCCAGAAATAGTGTTTTATATCACTAAAGAATTTCTTTCGTCTTTGGTACGATAATCCTTTTTCAAGGAATCCACAAACTAAGTAGTTTGCATAGTCTGCAAACCATGGGATTTCTTTATAATCTATCTTCAATAGATATTCATCAGGAAAGTTGTCTTGTATGGCTGATTCATTTAGAACTTCTAATTCGGGATTTTCAAGACGAGAAAGATGATCAGCGGCGAGATTTTCTGCTCCTCTTTTATCTCGGATTTCAATATCAAACTCTTGTAAGAGTAAGATCCAACGGATTAATCTTGGTTTAGCATCTTGTTTTGAAAATAGGTATCTAAGAGCAGAATGGTCGGTATAGACCACCGTTTTTGCTAGAACGAGATATGATCGAAATTTGTCAAAAGCAAAGACAATAGCAAGGAGTTCTTTTTCAGTAGTTGTATAGTTCGTTTGTGCTCCTTGTAACGTCTTACTAGCATAATATATAGGTTGAAATCATTTTTCAATCCTTTGTCCTAAAACGGCTCCCATTGCAAAATCACTTGCATCGCACATGAGTTCAAATGGTAGATTCCAATTTGGCGTTATCATGATCGGCGCATTAGTGAGTTTCTATTTAAGAATATTAAAAGATTTGATACACTCATCTGAAAAGATGAATGGCGCATCCTTTTTTAGGAGTTTATTCATAGGAGTGGCAATCTTAGAAAAATCTTTTATGAAACGTCGGTAAAAACCGGCATGCCCTAGAAAACTCCTAACTCCTCTAACATTGGTGGGATGTGGAAGTTTAGCAATTACATCTACTTTAGCTCTATCCACTTCAATTCCTTCTTTTGAAATTTTATGTCCAAGAACGATGCCTTCTTTAACCATGAAATGGCATTTCTCCCAATTAAGTACTAGATTTGATTGTTCGCATCTAAGAAGCATTCGTTCCAGATTAACTAGACATGATTCAAATGTATCACCGAAGACTGAAAAGTCATCCATGAAAACTTCCATGCATTCTTCTATCATGTCGTGAAAAATCGCCATCATGCACCTTTGAAAGGTTGCAGGGGCGTTGCAAAGTCCAAATGGCATGCGTTTGTAAGCAAAAGTACCATAAGGGCACATGAATGTGGTTTTCTCTTGGTCCTCGGGTGCTATTGGAATTTGAAAATATCCGGAAAATCCATCTAGAAAACAATAGTAACTATTTCCGGCTAATCTTTCCAACATTTGATCAATGAAAGGTAAGGGAAAGTGATCTTTTCTGGTGGCGTCATTTAATTTTCTATAATCAATACACACACGCCATCCTGTTACAGTCCTAGTAGGAATAAGCTCATTTTTCTCATTTGTAATGACAGTCATGCCACCCTTCTTAGGCACGCATTGAACTGGGCTTACCCATGGACTATCAGAGATTGGATAAATTAAACCTGCATCTAGCAGTTTAATAATCTCTTTCTAAACTACATCTTGCATATTAGGATTTAGTCTTCGTTGGCGTTGCACATACGTTTTATGACCTTCTTCCATAAGGATTTTATGTGTGCAATACGAAGGACTTATTCCTTTAATATCATGAATCTTCCATGCAATGGCTGGTTTATGAGCTTTCAACACAGAAATGAGTTGTGATTTCTCATTTTCAGTAAAAGAAGACGATATTATTACAGGTAATTCAGATTCACCATGTAAATAAGCATATTCCAAATGGTTTGGAAGTGGCTTTAACTCTAATTTCGGGGGTTCTTCTATCGATGATTTATATCGATATCTGTCTTCTTCTTTTAGCATTTGAATTTCTTCTGTTGTTGGTTCATATCCATTAGCTATAAGTGTAGCTAACATTTCAGCTTCATCAATTGGTTCATTACCTTCTCCTAAAGAGCATTCTCCTGTTCCTTGTAATTCTGGAAATTCTTCTAATAATTCTGCATGTGCATCTATAGTTTGAATATAATAACATGTATCATCTGCAGATTGTGGTTGTTGCATTGCTCTATCAACTGAAAAGGTAACACTCTCATCCTCTATACTTAGGGTCAGTTTCTTACCGAACACGTCTATCATTGCTTTAGCCGTGTTTAAGAATGGTCTTCCTAATATGAGAGGAACTTGAGAATCTTCTTCCATGTCCAGAACAACAAAATCTACTGGGAATACTAAAGTACCAACTTTAACTAGCATGTTTTCCATTATCCCTCTAGGATATTTTATTGATCTATCGGCTAGTTGTATGCTTATTCTGATTGGTTTTAATTCTCCAAGG
Source organism: Rutidosis leptorrhynchoides (assembly GCF_046630445.1). Taxonomy (NCBI): domain Eukaryota; kingdom Viridiplantae; phylum Streptophyta; class Magnoliopsida; order Asterales; family Asteraceae; genus Rutidosis; species Rutidosis leptorrhynchoides. The sequence goes on along the minus strand of NC_092334.1, from coordinate 124,659,758 downwards.
TCTAGTTTAGTGTATAGTGAATACGGCATTAGATTTATACTAGCACCTAAATCTGCTAATGCTTCTATTGAACTAAGACTACCCAGAAAACATGGAATTGTGAAACTTCCTGGATCAGATAGTTTTTCTGGTATCTTATTCAACAGCACTGCTGAACAATTAGCATTCATAGTAACAGCCGAGAGTTCTTCCATTTTCTTTCTATTTGAGATTAGATCTTTCAAGAATTTAGCATATCTAGGCATTCCTGAAATCACATCAATGAAAGGAAGATTTACATTTATCTGTTTAAACATATCCAAGAATTTGGATTGCTCGGCTTCAAGTTTTTCTTTCTTCATTTTACTCGGATAAGGAAGTGGTGGTTGATATGGTTTAACATAAGGTTTATCCTTAGCTGTGTTATCTTCATTAATCTTTTCAACTACCGGTTCTTTTTCCTTATCTTGATCAGGTTGTGGTTCTTGTGGAGTAGGAATGGCTTCATCAGAAGTTACAGGTATTTCAGGTGGTTTAAGTGTTGTACCACTTCTTGTGGTAATGGCTTTAGCTGTTTCATTCCGGGGGTTAGCGTTTGTATCACTAGGTAGACTTCCCGGTTTTCTTTCACCTATTAACCTTGCTAGGTTACTTACTTCTTGTTCCAGATTTTGAATAGAAGCTTGTTGATTTCTAAATGCTTGAGCATTTTGTTCATTGGTTTGTTTCTGAGATGTGAAAAACTGCGTTTGAGTTTCAACTAGCTTTGTCATCATATCTTCTAAATTCGGCTTTTTATCATCGGTTTGTTGTGGTGGTTTGTTTTGAAAATTCGGTCTTTGCTGGTTGTAAGTATTATTGGATACTTGTTGATTGCTAGGACCTTGTTGGTTGTTGTATGGAATATTTCGGTTATAATTTTGGTTTTGATTGTAAATCGGTCTTGGCGGTTGATAATTATTCTGATAATTATTTCCAGGCCTTTGGTTTATGTATGAAATATTCTCTCTTTGTTCCATTGTTAATTCAATACTGAGACAATCTTTTGTCAAATGTGGTCCTCCACACTGCTCACAACTAATTCGTATTGAGTGAATATCCTTAGTCATCTTTTCCATTCGTCTCTCCACAGCATCTATCTTTGCGGAAATGGAATCTAAGTCATGGCTAGAATCGGCTCTAGCTGCTTTAGATGATCTAATGATATCTTTTTCTTGGTGCCACTCATGTGAGTGGGAAGCAGTGTTATCAATAATTTTGTAAGCATCAGTTTCGGTTTTCTTCATAATAGAACCACCAGCTGCTATATCTATGTCTTTCCTTGTAGTGATGTCGCATCCTTGGTAGAATATTTGTACTATTTGACAGGTGTCTAAACCATGTTGCGGACATCCTCTTAACAACTTTCCATATCTTGTTCATGCCTCATATAGAGTTTCATTTGGCTTCTGTGTAAACGTAACAATTTCTGCTTGAAGTCTTACGGCTTTAGATGCAGGAAAGAATTGTTTAAGAAATTTGTCAACTAAAACATCCCATGTATCAATCGCCCCTTCAGGTAATGATTCCAACCAATCTTTGGCTTCTCCCTTTAAAGTCCAGGGAAATAACATGAGATATATCTGTTCATCCTCCACTTCTCGGATTTTAAATAGTGTGCAGATCCTATTAAAGGTACGTAGATGTTCATTTGGATCTTCCTTCGGCGCACCACTAAATTGGCATTGATTAGTCACCATGTGTAGAATTTGTCCTTTGATTTCATAATCTGGCGCATTAATGTCTGGATGAGTAATTGCGTGACCTTGGCCAGTGCGTTTAGCTCTCATTCGGTCTTCCATACTTAAAGGTTCCAGATTCTCCATAATTGAATTTGTTGAATCGGTATCACTAGATGATTCTGATTTAATGGTTCGTTCCTCAACAATCTCTGTTTGAATGATTGGTGCCTCCGGAGGAAAGTTTAGTGGTTCAGGATCTACGAACCGTTCCTGAATATTCTCCGGATTCTCAATTGTGAGGTCGGGTTCAAAAAATGGATTATCGGAAATTTGAACTGAAGTACTTGGTCGACTGGATGACGATTCTAAAGAAAATTCAACGGTGGTTATATTTGCTAAATGTCTTGATCTAGTTACAGGTGGTGAACGTACAAAAGGTGGTGAACATCTTGCTCGGTGCATTCACTGAATATCCTATTAGTTTTAAAAAGGAAGAAAAATTATAATAAGTTATCCAATTAATAGACTTTTCTGATTTTGCCCACGTTTCGAATAGCCAAAAGATGCAGCAGAGGGGCAGGATTCGTTTGGTCTCAATATAATTGAGGACTGTTTGGCTCCAATAACCCGGTCCACGTACAAATCCAACTATTACTACGAACCAGAAAATTTTGATGTCTATTAATTTAACCACTTAAAATAAATTTTCGTAATTTTAAGAAATTTAGATAAGAAAAAATCTATGTCCTAAAACTAGAATAGCGAGAAATAAGAAAGAAAAAGAGTTCGTCGAAAAAGGTCGAAAAAGAAAAATGGTTGAAAAATAAAAGGTGACGGAAAAATAAAAGAAACTTATAAAACTTAAAAATACTTGACTAACCTAACCTTATTACTACAACTAACTTAAAATTATAATCGCAAATTGAAATTACTAACTGGAATGATAATTGGTACATAGTAAAAGTCGTCTAAAAATATTAAAGCTTACAAGAAAAACTAAATCCCAAATGGAAATAACTTAAAAAGAAACTAAAACTTAAAAAGGTGTCGCAAAATTCTAAAGTACCTAAATCTTAGTCTAAAGAAAAAGCACTTAAGGAATTCTACGGCAAAGCCTAAAAATCTAGGAGTAAAAATAACTATGGCAAAATCTAAGTTTAAAACTAAATATGAGCTAAAAATACAAATATTACGCTAAAACAATTAAAAAGGGACAAAATATAAAAATATACAAAAAGTTGTAAAAATTACAATTTTTATAAAAATATTATTTTTATATTATTTATTTATTTATTAAAACTACTAATTTTACAATTTAATTAAACTAATTAAACTAAATAAAACAAATTAAATAAAAAGAAATTTTAAAATAAAACTTAATTTTAATAATAATTGATAATTAGGGTTTTATATTAATAATTATTATAATTACCCGTAATTAATGCTTGATTAGGGCTCTGGTCAGCTGTGTCAGATGGTCTCCGCGACTTGCGGTATTCAAGGCTTCAAACCCCGCGACTCGCGGGGTTCCAAAATTCAGCTGACAGGTTATTTTAAATTCGACGCGTTTTTCTTTATTTTTTTTTATTTTTTTATTTTCTGTTTTTAAATATGTGTATTAATAAAACTTTATATTTAAAACTTAAATAAAAATAGAATTACTTTATAATTTTATAAATAAAAATCTTAAAACTAGATTTATATATATATATTTTTTTTATGTTTTTAAATAAAAACAAAATACTTAAATAAAACTTATGTTTTTATAAAATAAAAACAAAGAAACTTTATAAAACTTAAATATTTATCAAACTCCTAAAAATATTTATATTTTTCTTTTTCTTTTTATATTTTCGAATATTTAAAACTTTTTTTTTTTTTATATAGAGCGTTGCGCTTCCGGCATTTAGAAAGTTCCCCGGCAGCGGCGCCAAAAATACTTGATGTCAAAGCTAAGGTATACGAAATAGTTTATATTTTACTAGGAAAAACTATTAAATACGATACAATTTTACACAAGATATTTATTTATTTATAGAATGTATATACTTAAACCTTGCTACAACACTTATAGGCAGTGTACCTAATCGTACAGTAGTGTAGTTTTTAGTAAGTCCGGTTCGTTCCACATGGAATCTTTTTTTTAAACAAAGCTCAACGCTATATTAGTTTACTTTTATAAAAATACAAATATATATATAAGTAATATTATTATTATAAAGGGGGGTTTTTACCGTTTAATGACCGGTTTGTCGATTTTAAAACTTTAGTCGCAGTTAAAACCAAATGTAAAATATTAAAAATAAATACAAGACTTAAATTAAAGCATGAAGTAAATAACGATAAATGAAATTACGAATAATAAAAGTGCGATAAAATAAACTTGCGATAATTAAAAAGTACGATAATTAAAAGTGCAATTAAATATAATAACAATAAAAATGCGATAATTAGAAGTGCAATTAAATATAAAATAAAGGAAATTAAATATGAAATAAAAGAATTATGCTTATTTAAACTTCTGTAATCATGATGTTTGACGTGTTGATTTTAGTTTTATGCTCATGGGTTAATTGTCCTTTGTCCTGGATTATTTAATATGTCCGTCTGGTTTTTGTCCACAACAGTCCATCAGTCATAAATATAAAGTGCGAGTGTCCTCGTCAAATTATCCTTATACCCGAAGTTAAATATTCCAACTAATTGGGGATTCGAATTGTAACAAGGTTTTAATACCTTGTTTAATGAATACACCAGGTTATCAACTGCGTGTAAACCAAGGTTTTACTACTTTGTTAGCAATTACACCAATTACCCTTGAATGTAATTTCACCCCTGTTTTAATTATTCTAGTGGCTATTAATCCATTCCCGTGTCCGGTTAAATGAACGATTATTCGTACATATAAATACCCCGCCCATCGTGTCCGATCGAGTGTATATGGTAATTTATAGGGACGCCCAATTGTAAATCTTTATATTAACATTAACAAACTTTCATTTAGTTAAACAAATATAAAGCCCATTAATAGCCCATAGTCTAATTTCCACAAGTGTCGTTCTTTTGTCCAAACCCCAATTATGGTACAAAGCCCAATTACCCAATTTTAGTAATTAGCCCAACATCATGATTACTTCGTTTTAAATAAGCATAATAATAACTTAGCTACGAGACATTAATATAAAAAGGTTGAACATAACTTACAATGATTAAAAATAGCGTAGCGTTACACGGACAGAATTTCGACTTACACCCTTACAATATTCGCTAACATACCCTTATTATTAGAATTATAATTAAAATTAAAATATAAATTATAAATATATATATATATATATATTTTACGTATGAGAAGAAGAAGAAAAAGATGGATGAAAATGATCAGAATTCGGTTTGCTTTATAGGGAGTTTTAAAACTGGGGGCTCCGCGACTCGCGGCCTTTTTGGCCTTCAAACTCCGCGAGTCGCGGAGTTTCAAATTATAGCTCAAAACTTTTGGAGTCTTTCTTGCCGACGGATTTTATATATAAATATAAAATATAAATAATTAATATAATTATTTATATATTATATTATATTCTTGTGCATAGTAGACTTGTAATTTTTAGTTCGTTGCGTCGAGCGTTGAGAGGTGACTCATGTCCCGGTTCCGGATTTTTGAACGTCCTTGCGTACAATTTTATATTTTGTACTTTGCGTTTTGAATCTTGTACTCTTGTAATTTCGAGACGTTTATTATCAATAATTAGAACCTCTTTGATTGTCTTTTGTACTTTTGAGCTTTTTGGTCGTTTGCGTCTTCAATTCGTCGAATCTGTCTTTTGTCTTCACCTTTTATTATTTAAACGAATATCACTTGTAAATAGAACAGTTGCAATTAAAAGCTTGTCTTTCTTGAGGAATAATGCTATGAAATATATGTTCGTTTTTAGCATTATCAATGGTATCAGAGCGTTGGTTGTAGGGATTTAGAGCTCATTTATGTCAATCCCGAGTCATAGGGTACATTAGTGAGTCTAGACTACAACCGGCATATAGACTTGAAGTAGGACTTGCTTGACTACTTGTGCATTTATACTTGAACTCTTCTATTCGTATCTAACTATTACTTCATCTTAATCTCACGTTGTTTAATTTGATTGACACACCACCTTGACTTTATGAGGTAATGTCGAATGCACATATGAATTAGGGTAATATAATTTCCGGGATTATATTACGGTGACTCATATGGCCGTTCCGACATTATAACATAAAGAATTTAGGGCGAGTCATGGAAAATTTTCTATCTTTGTTTCATATCACGATTAGTATTATTGAGAATACTAATCAACGATATTCTTTTGTCTTGAAGGAACAATGCCTCCTCGCCGAGTCCCATACAATGAAACTCCCGAACAAGCTCTTCAACGAATGATAGCCACCGCCGTAGATGCGGCCATGGCAGGTCACTCTTCCAACAACAATAACAATAACAACAACCACAACAACAACAACAATGGAGCGGTAACTCAAACGAGGGATGCTCCTACAAAGCATTCATGGGGTGCAAACCTCATACTTTTGATGGGACCGGAGGACCGGTTGCTCTCACTCAATGGTTTGAGCAAACGGAAGCCGTTTTTAGCATAAGCAGTTGCTGAGACCAAGACAAGGTCAAATATTCCACCCACACTTTTTCCGGTATCGCTCTCAAGTGGTGGAACACGTATGTACAATCGGTGGGTACCGATGAAGCCCACACTCTCTCTTGGTCCGACTTAAAGGAAAAGATAATCACCGAATACTTTCCGCGCGAAGAGACCCGAAGGCTCGAAAGCGAGCTAAGAAGTTTGAAAGCGGTCGAAAACGACCTCAACGCTTATAATCAACGGTTTTCCGAGCTAGCTCTAATGTGTCCAAACCTTGTAAATCCCGAGCCTCTATGAGTTGAACTTTACATGGATGGCCTTTCTAAGAGCATCAAACACGGGGTAATGTCATCTAAACCCGCCAACCTACAAGAAGCTTTAAAGATGGCCCGCCAAATGATTGAAATGGTGAATGAAATCGTAGTACCGGCACCTAAGGCCGAGGATAAATTGGGTGGCAACAAAAGAAAATGGGAAGCCACTCAATCAAGCAACTACAACAACAACAACTTCACCAAAAAGCCTTTCACCTCCGATGTCAAGAAAAGTTATGCCGGAACCAAACCTTTTTGCAACAAATGCCACAAGCATCACTTTGGTGAATGTGGCAAGCTAATTTGCCATCGGTGCCAAGGAAGTTGTCATATGGCCAACGATTGTAGAAGTGCCGCTGCCGTCGCTCGAAAGGGGCCCGATGCACCAAAGACGGTCACTTGTTACGAATGTGGCCAACAAGGTCATTTTAGAAATGCATGCCCAAAGAAGAAAGATAACCCCAATACGCACGGCAGAGCTTTCAACATTAACACCGAGGAAGCCCGAGATGACAATGAACTAGCCACGGGTACGTTTCTTCTCAACAATTCTTATGTCTCTTGCTTATTCGATTCGGGTGCCGATAAGAGCTTTGTATCCAAGACCTTGACTCATTATTTTCGCACTCCACCACTCCTACTAGATACTACTTATACCATTGAAATGGCCAACGGGAAACTATTGAGTGCCGACAAATTTTATCGGGGGTGTACGTTAAACTTAATGGGTAAAGAGTTTGAAATTGACTTGATACCTATAGAACTAGGGAGCTTCGATGCAATAATTGGTATGGATTGGTTAGCCAAAATGAAATCTCACATCCTTTGTGATCTTAAAGCGATTCAAATTCCTATCGAGAATGGTGAACCCTTGATTGTCTATGGCGATAAGAGTTGCACCTGACTCAACCTCGTCTCGTGCCTTAAAGTTGAAAAGTACCTTCGTAAAGGTTGTTTCGTGATCCTAGCCCACGTTAAGAAAGTCGAGACCGATGAGAAGCATATCGATGATGTGCCAATTGTTAGTGACTTTTCCGATGTATTCCCCGACGAATTATCGGGTCTTCCACCTCATCGACCGGTTGAATTCCAAATCGATCTTATTCCGGGAGCCGCACCCGTAGCACATGCACCATATAGACTTGCTCCATCCGAAATGCAAGAATTGCAAAGTCAAATTTAAGAACTACTTGACCGTGGTTTTATCCAACCTAGCCATTCACCATGGGGCGCTCCGATTTTATTCGTTAAGAAGAAAGATGGATCCCTACGAATGTGCATCGACTATCGTGAACTAAACAAATTGACGGTTAAGAACCGATATCCTCTTCCACGCATCGATGACCTCTTTGATCAACTACAAGGATCTTGTGTATATTCAAAAATCGATCTCCGCTCGGGTTATCATCAACTAATGGTTAAGGGGGAGGATGTCACCAAAACCGCTTTTTGGACTCGCTATGGTAGTTACGAATTCCTTGTCATGCCATTTGGTCTAACTAATGCACCGACGGTGTTCATAGATCTTATGAACCTCGTGTGCAAACCGTATCTCGACAAGTTCGTTACTGTATTCATTGATGACATATTGGTCTATTCTAAAAGCGAAGAAGAGCACGAACAACACCTTCGACTCGTTCTCGAACTCTTGAGACAAGAACGACTCTATGCTAAGTTCTCCAAGTGTGAATTTTGGTTGAAGGAAGTTCAATTTCTTGGTCATGTTGTAAGCGACCAACGTATTAAGGTCAATCCCGCAAAAATAGAAGCCATTAGCAAATGGAAAACCCCTACTACTCCTACACACATTCGTTAATTCTTAGGCCTCACCGGGTATTATCGTAGGTTCATCGAGAATTTCTCTTTGGTTGCTCGTCCTTTAACCGCGTTAACTCATAAGGGAAAGAAATTCGTTTGGGCAACCGAACAAGAGTCCGCATTTCAAATTTTGAAGACAAAGCTAACCACCACTCCTATCTTGTCACTTCCCGAAGGCAATGATGATTTTTTTGTATATTGCGATGCCTCGAAACATGGTTTTGGGTGTGTATTGATGCAATGAAAGAAAGTCATTGCTTATGCATCCCGACAATTGAAAGTCCATGAACGGAACTACACAACACATGATCTCGAACTCGGAGGCGTCGTCTTTGTACTTAAAATGTGGAGACACTATCTTTATGGAACCAAAAGCACCATCTTCACCGATCACAAAAGCCTCCAACACATCTTTGACCAAAAGCAACTAAACATAAGACAACGACGGTGGATTGAAACTTTAAACGATTACGATTGTGAGCTTCGTTACCATCCGGGAAAGGCAAATGTAGTAGCCGATGCCTTAAGTCAAAAGGAAAGAATGGTGCCTCTTTGTGTCCGAGCTTTAAACATCACCATCCACACCAATCTCAATAATCAAACTCGTGTAGCCCAAGATGAGGCTCTCAAGGATGAAAACATCTCTCTCGAACGCTTGAACGTCCTCGCCTCTCGATTCGAAGTTAAGGAGACCAGACTCCGATATTTCGCCGGAAGAATTTGGGTGCCTAGTTATGGGGACTTGCGAAGCCTTATTCTAGACGAAGCCCATAAGTCAAGGTATTCGATTCACCCCGGTGCCAATAAGATGTACCACGGCCTCAAAGAACAATATTGGTGGCCGAACATTAAAAGGGACGTCGCTACTTATGTTGGAAAGTACCTAACTTGCTCCAAAGTCAAAGCCGAACATCAAAGACCATTCGGATTACTTCAACAACCCGAAATCCCGCAATGGAAGTGGGAAAGAATAACGATGGATTTTATCACAAAACTACCCAAGACAATAGGCGGTTATGATACCATTTGGGTTATTGTTGACCGTCTCACCAAATCCGCCCACTTCCTAGCCATGAAGAAAACCGAAAAAATGGAGAAACTTGCACAACTTTACATTAAAGAGATCGTAGCCCGTCACAGTGTACCATTATCGATTATTTCCGACTGGACGTTTTGTTTCTAGATTTTGGCGTACTTTACAAGAAGCGTTGGGGACACGATTAGACATGAGCACCGCATACCATCCGTAAACTGACGGACAAAGCGAACGCACAATTCAAACCTTGGAAGACATGTTACGAGCTTGCGTTATCGATTTTGGAAAAGCTTGGGACAAGCACTTACCTCTCACCGAATTCTCTTACAACAATAGTTATCACGCGAGTATTAACGCCGCACCATTCGAAGCACTATATGGCCGCAAATGTCGTTCACCTCTTTGTTGGGCCGAAGTAGGTGACACACAAATCATCATACCCGAACTCATTCATGAAACAACCGAGAAGATCGTTCAAATCCGAGATAGGCTTAGGACGGACCGTAGTCGTCAAAAGAGCTATATCGACATTAGACGCAACGACCTCAAATTTTAAGTCGGTGACCGCGTAATGTTAATAGTCGCACCTTGGAAAGGTGTAATCCTTTTTGGGAAACTCGGGAAGCTAAATCCGCGGTATATTAGTCCTTTCGAAATCTTGGAGCGTGTTAGAACCGTTGCTTATCGTTTAGATCTCCCGCCTCAACTGAGCTCCGTTCATCCTACTTTCCATGTATCAAATTTGAAGAAGTGTTTTTCCGAACCCGAACTCGTCATTCCTCTCGAGGATCTTACTATTGATGACAAACTTCATTTTGTGGAAGAACCAGTTGAAATTGTGAACCACTCCGTCAAAACGCTAAAACAAAGCCGAATTCCGATTGTCAAAGTCCGTTGGAACGCCAAGAGAGGACCCTAGTTTATTTGAGAAAGGCAAGATCAAATGAAAAAGAAGTACCCTCATTTATTCGTGGATTTGGAAACGCAAGATCTCGAGGAAGAAACAACGACTACTACGCCTACTTAAATTTCGGGACGAAATTTCTTTTAAGGAGTAGGTAATGTAACATCCCGACTTTTTCCATTTACTTTCTGTTTAATTATCTTAAAGTCCATTATACAATTATAACATCTTCCGTTAATACGCGTTTTTGAAATATCTCATTTGGGTAATTCACGCACCCGCTTTTAAACTTGAGGGACTAAACTTGCCAAGAGGCCAATGATTTGACTAGGTCAAAGGGTCAAACCTTATCTCCTCCATTCATTCATCACCTCCCACTTTTTAATACTTCCATCTTTTCTCTCCATTCTTCATCTTCAAAGATTCATCATCCAAATCATAACTAGCAAGCATTCATCAAAACAAATTACATATTTGAAATCCTTGCAACTTCCTCTTCGAATCCATACCAACTTCATCTCATTTGGATAACTTTCTATAAACACTAGATTTTATGTTCTTGATGTTTTTGACTTATAAAAGTGTTAGTTAGTGTCTATGGCTCGAGTCTAACATGAATATATAATTTGTATGCACGATCTCGTTGTTTTAGTGTAACTAGCACGAACTTGAAAAGTGTGTGTTTAATCTTGAGTTTTGGATGATTAAATGTTGTTGTTATGATAAAGTTCATGTATTAAATGTGCCACTAGCATCACTAGCTTCATATTGATGTGTAGGTTGATTAAGAAAACATCACTAACATGATTTATGAGTTTGTGATTTTTGGTTAGGGTTTGGTAGTCTTCAATGTGAATTTTGATGCATTAAATGCTTGGCAAAGTTGTTTGTAAATGTTTAGTTGCAATGTATGTTCAAGTACCTTTGAAACGGCATATCATACATGTAAAATGGTTGCCCGAATCATGAAACGCATTTAATGAACTTGAATGTAATAAATGATGAGCATTTAATGTGGTTTTGATTGTTGTAAATGCTATAATTGATTGATGATGTGTGGTTAGTTGCATTCCTCCTCAAAATACCTTTCCGGTGATATAAGATGCATGTTTTGAATGTTTTCGGATCATAAAATGTGTTTGATTAAAGTTTGGTTCGTGCACTTGTGAAAATTCAGCAACTGCAACTGATCAGGTGTTTGGACGACATCCAAACATTTGGGATGCCGTCCAGCCCTTCACATCTGGATGCCGTCCAGCCAATCTAGACGCCGTCCAAATGAACTATCAGATTCTGCTTTGCTTGGTCAATTACTGTTTAATTCTAACTATGCTATGCACCTCCGATTAACATGTAACTTGTTCTAACATGCTCATATCTGATTATAAAACTCGGAAAAATTGTCCGAGACCCGACCCGAACGTGTTGACTTTTTCGTTGACTTTGACTTGACCAAAGTTGACTTTCATCCAAACTTAACCAAATATTTATGCAATCGTTCTAGCGTACTTTTATACTTGTATCTTGCATGAAACTTGACAACGTGATTCACATGCTACGAAATTGAGTCGTAACGAGCCATAGGACTAATTGAACAATTTGACCGACCTTGTTTACCGATATTGATACAACCTATTTGTTTAGGTCAAGACTAGCATTCGTTCTTGCACATGTTACCTTGTGAAGTACATTATATTCATGCAATCAAGGTGAGATCATAGTCCCACTTTTACTCTTTTAAACTTACATTTGGGATGAGAAAACATAAATGTTTCGTTTTACAAAGTGAACACAAGTACGGAAACAAACATTCTACGTACGAGTTAGAACAAAAATCCTCAATTCGATTATCATTAGTTACACTTGCCGGGTGTAAGCGAGAACTTATATTGTATGGCCATATAGGTTTGACAAACCCTCATTCGGACGGTTCGCTACCGTTATGCGGATGAAATATATTTTCGAGAATAAAGTGTAGGTTCTAACACTATGTGATGGGGTAACGTTAGTTAAGCCTTGATAATTGGGTGCTCGTGATAACCATTTTTAGAATGATCATACTATTACTTCAACGTTGTAAATCTTGTGGTTCAACTTACATACTTACGTACTCATTTACTACACCTATGATTTCACCAACGTTTTCGTTGACAGATTTTCTATGTTTTTTTCAGGTCCTTGAACGATATGTGTTACATGCTTTCGCACTCTATTTTTGATACTTGCTTGGATGTCGAGTATACTTGCATACATGGAGCATCTTTTGACTTTACATTAAATCGTGTCGCATAGGTTTCATTTGTACTTAAAAGCGTTGCATCGTATTAGTCGTTGAACTACTTTGTAAACTTTGAAACATCTTTACATATGAAATGAATGCGACATATTTTGGTCAATTGTTGTTTTAAAGACTTATGACCACGTAACAGGACCTAAGTAGGCGGCGCCGTCAATGACGATTTTTTCGGGTCGCTACAAATGTTGGCTCAACTTTCAAGTCTAGGTAGAGGTTGGGATAAAAAACACATAGTTAGAATTGTTGACGAGAAGGTTGTTCTCGCTGTTCAATCATATCATTTGGTACCATTCTCGATTAATTTTTTCTTATATAGTTATATTATAATGTGTAAAGTGTTTTGGTTGTCTATTTGGTCCCTTTGACCCGTTTGCCCAAATTTGTGTTATATTGTAAAAAGATCACCTAGGACATGACCCGTTTACCCTAATTTATGTTATATTGGAAAAAGATCACCTAGCTAATTTATGTTATATTGGAAAAAGATCACCTAGGACATGACCCTTTGCCCAAATCAATATCAATACTAACTTTGTCAAATTATGAAGTACTCCAATCACGTAAATACTTCTATTCATCCCATAGTGTGATTTTATCGAATAAACCTCCTAACTGATCTTTTTCAGCAAGATATATTATTTTCAAAATCATCTTAGAACTTTTGTAGCTATAATTTACAAGTTAATGGGCTCATTTAATGTAGCTATATTTTACAAGTTAATGAGCTCATTCAGTATGATATATTATTTTACAACATCTGTAGCTATATTTTACAAGTTAATGTAGCTATATTTTACTAATGCATATATACTTATATGAGTTCATTTAAACAAGTTTATATATATTATATACCAATACGGGCTCATTTAACCGTGTCATGTTTATGAGCTAATTTGTAGATGTGCTTAATCTAATGTGTATGTGCCGAAAAGTGAAGCCGAGAAGAAAGACATTTGGTGTTAATGGGCTTTAACCCTATCATGCTTGGGAGTTTTTTGTGACAACCCGAAAATTTACGACCAAATTTAAACTTAATCTTTATATTATTTCGACACGATAAGCAAAGTTTGTTAAGTTGAATTTCAAATTTTAAACTTTGTTCATACATTCATTTAGCCTCGACCAAATTCTGAAGATTTACGAACCATTATATAAATGGATATGATTATATATATATATGTATGTATATTATAACTTGAGAATATTAACAAAGTATTAAACGTATAATACTTTACATGAACATATTTGTTTCAATATGTTTATCGATGGAATTAGAAGATAATATCAAGTAATTGATTTATTGTGATATGATTACGGGTCTCTGTTGAGAGGTCCAATTTGATTCAGAAAACCTTTCCTTTTAACGATATTCGGAAATTTGGTAAAGTGATTTACATGTAAGAACAAAAGTGTAAATTATCGAGGATTAGACAAAAGTTAGTGGAGATTTTTGATTAACTTTTAACGTGTGCTTTACACTATATTTCCTCGTGTCTTTTGATAGGTTAATAATTTAGCTTTCATAATAGTTGATCATGTAGAAGAAATATTTGGGATAAGGTTCGTCGATTAGATAAACTCATTTGACATGTTACATTAGGATGATTTCATACGTTTGATTATCCTTTAGACTTAACCCTACGATGCACGAATAAATCGTAAGTTAAAAACTTGAAACCTGTTAAGATTTATATATGATTTTACTTTCTTAAACGAAATGGTTTTTCGAGATAATAGACTTTTATTATTAAAAACATTTTATAATATAACAACTACTACTACTATAATCTTTTTAATTAAATGATTTTGAATATTATATATTTTGATGTTTTTATAAACGGTTATGCTTAAATGAGTTATATCAATTTTAAGCTTTGAAATGCAAACGTCACGAAATAATACTTTCTATTATTTAAACGATTTCAAAATATATATAATAAGCTTTGAATATAAATAGTTTTGATAGATTATATATATATTATATTATTAAATAAATATTTCAAATTTATATTTAGAAATGAAAGTGTATATATATATATATATATATATATATATATATATATATATATATATATATATATATTACAATGAAATAAGATTTAATATTAATTTAGTTATAAAAAGTTTTTATTTAAAAATAATACTATTATATATATAGGCACATGTATACATAACGAGACGTTGATTTATAGAAGCAAATGATCATAACACTTAAATGTTCATGTTATCCTTCAAGTGATTTATTTTAATGGTGATTAAGTCTAATTAATGATAAAGGTACACCTCGCGTAACGTATAATGCAAGTTTTTTCGGCGTACGAGAGGACGTTTGAAAAATCGGAACCAGGACGTTAGTTGAGTGATAACGTACAAGTCATCGGAACTAAGAGTACAAGTCCACTATGCACATGAATATAATATTATATATATAATTATTAAGATTATATATATATATATATATATATATATATATATATATATATATATATATATATATATATATATATTTATAATTAATAAAAACCGTCGGCAGTGTAAAACAAAAGTTAGTGAGTCTGATCCAGCTGGCCATGCGATCGCATGGCATTTGGCCTCTACACCCATGTGATCTCATGGAGTGTCAAAATTGAAAATCTTCTATAAATTCATTCGGTTCCTGGTTCGGCTAAGCACACACATATCTCCATCTCTATTCCTCCGTATTATATTTATTATTACTATATTATTATTATTAATCTTATTATTATTATTATTATTAGTAGTATATGTATTATTATTAGTATTATACATAAAATACTACGACGAGGTTCTGCTCGCATGTTTTCAAAACGGGGTTTTCGAGAGGGATAGAGCTAAGGAAATTATGGGTTATAGCTAAGGAGGTTATGTGTATTGTTCGGGATATACTCATGAGGTCAAACTAGTGTTTATCATCTCCGTTGCGTCTACGTAATTTCCTGCAATATTGAATCTCAATATTGATACGTGAGCACTCACATCTTATCTTTTATATATTAATGGTGTATCCCTGACTAGTGCTCGAGTATATATGATTATGCATGCTTGTATGTTTAATTTAGTCGTTATAAAGTTTATGATAAACCACGAATTTGATATATATGCTGCTGAGATAAGGTATATGATATGCATGTCTTTGAAAAGCTGGCAAAGAATTAATAACTTTTCATTTAGATATCGTATGGCTTTGATGAACGAATTAAAAGATATGGCCAACTGAATTATTATTTATTAATTCTAATAATAATATTATTATTACTATCATCGTTATAGTTATCGTTATTATTATTATTATCTAATAATTATCATTATTATTATTATTTTCATTATCGCTATTAATAAGAGTATTATCATTAAAAATTGTTATTATTATTATTATTATTACTATCGTTATTTTCATTAAGGTTATTATTAATATTATTATTATTATTATTATTATTATTATTATTATTATTATTATTATTATTATTATTATTATTATTATTATTATTATTATTATTATTATTATTATTATTATTATTATTATTATAATATTTAGTATCATTATTATTAAAACTAATATTAGTATCATTTAAGTATTATAAATATTATTATTATTATCATTATTATGAATGCGATATAAGAAAAGACTAAAAGCTATTAAACAAATCGATTTAGGAAATAATAAGGATAAGTATCATGATGAAATTTAGATATTGATTTAAATAAAAATATCGTTTTCATTATTTTTATCATTATTATTATTATTAAAAGTATCATTAATAATAAAACTATTATTTTTATTAAAATTATCATCTTTTAATAGAAATATCATTGTTATTATAAAATATCACTATTATTATCATTTTAGTATTATTATTATTAAAAATTATCATTTTTAATAAAATTGTTATTTATATATATATATATAATATTATTATTATTACAGTTATTATTAAAAAGTATCATTATTATTAAAAGTATCATAATTAGAATTATCATTTTATTATAATTAATATCATCATTAATAAATATAAATATTGTTATTATTATTAGTAGAATAATAATTATTATTATTACAAAATAATACGACTTTTACTCATTATTATTATTATTATCAATATTATTTTATTAAATAAATATGTAATACAAAGATATTTTTACCACATGTAATATAATTACATTAATAATACATACTAGTATATTTTTATGATATTAAGTGAATTTTATAAATTTTATTACTTAAAATATAAAAGTATATTCTATCATATATAAATTTTAATATAAATTTTTATTAACAAATGACTTTTATTATTTACTCTAATAAAATCTGATAAATATATTTAAATATATAAGACGACTATATTTAAGATATATGATAAACATGTATAGATTTTGGAAGTCATTTTGGGTCAAGTTGACTTTTGTTGACTTTTGCATGATAATCTCGAGCATTAGGATTGTGATACACTACGACTTGACCTAAATTGTTAGACAGATATTGACCAACATATAAATATATATACTTAATATAGGTTCATGAATCCGAGGCCAACCCTACACTTGCTCAATGACGTCATATGTATTTTTACTACGAAATGCAGTATTGTGAGTTTCATTTGCTCCCTTTTTAAATGCTTTTGCAATATATATTTTTGGGACTGAGAATACATGCGCTGCTTTTATAAATGTTTGACGAAATGGACACAAATAATCGAAACTACATTTTATGGTTGGATTATCGAATCGAATATGCCCCTTTTAGTCTGGTAATCTAAGAATTAGGGAACAGACACCCTAATTGACGCAAATCCTAAAGATATATCTATTGGGCCCAACAAGCCCCATCCAAAGTACCAGATGCTTTAGTACTTCGAATTTATCATGTCCGAAGGGAGTCCCGGAATGATGGGGATATTCTATATGCATCTTGTTAAGGTCGGTTACCAGTTGTTCAATCCATATGAATGATTTTTATCTCTATGCAGTGCGAAATGCCTGATATGAGTTGATGTTTATGAAAACTGGAAGTGAAAATCTTGTGGTCTATTAAATTAATGGAAATGATTGTTTATCATAAACTAATGAACTCACCAACCTTTTAGTTGACACTTGAAAGCATATTTATTCTCAGGTATTTAAGAAATCTTCCGCTGTGCATTTGCTCATTTTAAAGATATTATTTGGAGTCATTCATGGCATATTTCAAAAGACGTTGCATTCAAGTCGTTGAGTTCAATAAAGATTATTATTAAGTAAATGACAGATTAGGTCATTTATAGTTTGGATATTATGAAATGGTATGCATGCCTGTCAACTTTCGATGTAATGAAAGTTTGTCTTTTAAAAACGAATGCAATGTTTGTAAAATGTATCATATATAGGTCAAATACCTCGCAATGTAACCATATGTTATTGTATTCGTCCTTATGGATTAGGACGGGTCGTCTCATTTTTGTGTTAGGCCTCTTTGGTGTGGACAATACAAGGTTTTTCAATGGGTCACTTCGGCTAAAATATGTGCGACCCATCCGTTTTACATATGGTTTTTACAACCTATGTTTCTAATTCACGATGTTGTATTCATGGCAATATCATTTTGTTTTGTAGGTGTTTTTTGTGGTTTAATTTTGTTCGCATAGCTTCTATACTTTTGTTAACCTCTTTTACTTCTGTTATAATGTTGTTTGAATTTGAAAAGCATTTTATAAAAAAATGTAATACATTAATATTACAACTGCATGTTTATTTCATTCACAACAATTGTGATATTGTCTTTATCATATCGTTAATTGATATAACATATTACGATTCCAGTTTATTTGATTAAGAGTCGTCGTGCAACGCACGGGCTCTTAAATCTAGTGTGTGTGTATATATATATATATAGGGGCAGGATCAATGGGGAAGTAACCAATCGGGGGGAAGCGGAGGGAAGCAAAAAAAAAAAATTTCGTTTTTTTGGAATTTTTTTTCCGGCATCAAGATCACACGAAAATATGAACATTTAGAAGAGACACTTCATGATGAATGTTATTATTTAGGCGGGAAAACGATCGACAAAAATAACATTCAAGATAATATTGTTCGTGAAGAATATGAACTTTTTTTTCTTCATGTTTTGTGAAGTAAAATTTAGCCTGATTTAGAGTTTAGGGCTTAGGGTTTAGGGTTTGGGGTTCTGGGTTTATTCCATAAACCCAAAACACCAAACCCCAAACTCTAAACTCTAAACCCTAAACTCTAAACCGTTCGTGTTAAAAACTCAATCTAAATCCTAAATCTAAACCCTAAACCCTAAATTTCTAAACCCTAATATCTAAACCCTAATATCAAAACCATATAAACCCTAATATCTAAACCCTAATATCTAACCCAATAGCTAAAACCTCATCATACGCTCGAAAAACACGATAATTGTTATATATTACTTCCTCTAGCCTTTTCCCGCCAAAATAAAAACATTTATCACAAAGTGTCTACTAAATGTTCATATTTTCATCCCATCTATAATGTTCGTAAAAAAAGTTTTTTCAAAAAACGAAAAAAAAAAGTTTTTGCTTCCTCCCGCTTCCCCCCGATTGGTTACTTCCCCATTGATCCTGCCCCTATATATATATATATATATATATATATATATATATATATATATATATATATATATATAGTGGTAGGATCAATAGGGAAGTAACCAATCGGGAGGAAGCGGGGGAAGCAAATTTTTTTTTTTCGTTTTTTTGGAATTTTTTTTTTTCAGCATCAAGATCACACGAAAATATGAACATTTAAAAGAGACACTTCGTGATGAATGTTATTATTTAGGCGGGAAGACGATCGACAAAAATAACATTCAAGATAATATTGTTCGTGAAGAATATGAACGTTTTTTTTCTTCATGTTTTGTGAAGTAACATTAAGCCCGATTTAGAGTTTAGGCTTTAGGGTTTAGGGTTTGGTGTTTTGGGTTTATTCTATAAACCCAAAACACCAAACCCTAAACTCTAAACCGTTCGTGTTAAAAACTCAATCTAAATCCTAAATCTAAACCCTAAATCTAAACCCTAAAACCTAAATTTCTAAACCCTAATATATAAACCCTAATATCTAAACCCCAATAGCTAAAGCCTCAACATACGCTCGAAAAACACGATAATTGTTATATATTACTTCTTCGAGCGTTTTCCCGCCAAAATAAAAACATTTATCACAAAGTGTCTCTACTAAATGTTCATATTTTCATCCCATCTATAATGTTCGTGAACAAAGTTTTTTTTCAAAAACGAAAAAAAAATAAAAAATTTGCTTCTCCCGCTTCCCCCGATTGGTTACTTCCCTTTTGATCCTACCAATATATATATATATATATATATATATATATATATATATATAATAAGCTCAATTCTAAGCAAATTAAGCCCTAAATACTTCGGAGTATAATTGGTTAGTTAACAAAGCCAACACCAATCCACCGAATTAAGCACAAAATACTAAGGAGTAATTGGTTATTTAACAGAGTCCACACCATCAAGTACCAAGACCATTTGCAAGCTTTGAAATTGATCAAAATGTTCTCATTTTCAAAAGTATTTGACAAAATGCCCTTAAAAATTGTAATTGCAAAAATACTCCATAATCACGCATCATGCATCATGCACCACGCATGATGCGTCTAACTTGGTGTATGATGCGTGTTTACGAGATAATGACCGAGACATGCATTTTTGCTCGCGAACACGCACCACGCACCATGTACCATGCACGCCGTGTGATGGTTGGTGCTTGGTGCATGGTGCTTGATACATGGTGCTTGTTTTATTTTGGTTTTTAAGTTTCTACCTTTTCGATATATTGTTTTACATTTTCTACCCTAAACCTTTAGATTTTCGTTTTTGTTATATAAATGATTTCCCCTCTTATTCTATAGAGGAGGAATGATTGTTTACATTTTTACCTCTCATATACTCCTCCGTGAGTATTGTGGTAATTGTTTCTTGCCCCAGGGGCACTAGTTACTTAGTTTATCACTAATTACTGTCATGTTTACTTTAGCAAAAACACAATCCAAAATTCAAAACTTCAAATAAATTCTCATTGAGAGGGCAAGTTGCCATGACTTCATGCTTAATCAAATAAAAGTTCGAGGATTTCTAATGACACTACAAAGTTACCGAAATTGAACCAAAATTGATCAGCTTTTCACGCCGTTAACCAGGTCTTTTATTAATCGAATTTGCAAATCCAACCTTAAAACATGAATAATAATTTAAACAACCATTGATCATTTGTATCTTTCCTGATCTTCAATTTCAGAATTGATTTGACACACACAAAAAACAAGAAATATAGAATCAAACAGATACCATGACCATGCTGGTATATTGATCTTAATATTTTTCATTTTTATTATTACCACCTTATGGCTTGATGATCTTCTTCCGAAGCGAGTAAAACGAAAGGCAAACGAGCAGTAAAATTGTGATAGCCGATGTGAGCCCCATTATCAATGAGTATGCTAAGTGATGACAAAACGAACCATACGCACTGCATATCCCCTTCCAGAATGAGTACTTGTTCCCTTTAAGCCCTATGTATCCGACCCCTAGTGCAGCTCCTAGCGCTGAAGATACGATACCTAACAGCACCTGCATTCACCGCAAATATCCGTTCATCATAAGTTAATATACTTTTTTCACATATTTTGTGTTTTGCCCCTGATAAGTACTCTGTACTCACATATACAGTCATAATATTCTGTTTTCAAATCCTATATAGCATCATTACAGATATGACATACTTACAGAATCTAGTGTCGCCACGTAAAATTGGTGCGTTGTAGATCTTCCTCCCATTTTCCTCTGTGACGTAACTGATAATATTCCAGTGAAGACGCTGTGCAAGCACGTCACAAAGAGTGCTACAACATAATATCTGCGCGCAACATAACAATGGTCACATACATCTAAACACAACAACAACATCCAATGCTAAAAATGCGAGATATGGGAAAGTAAGATGTAGACAGACATTCCTCTACCAGTACACACGTACATCTAAACTGTTAATTAATTAAGTTGTTTCAAAGTATTTCGTTCAGTTAAATATCTTTCGCTCATCTAAATACAACAACAACACTCAATCTTACCCTGTTACATCCTAACTAGTTTATCTAACATATATACAGACATAGGTGATAGCAACATACATGTAAGCTGGGGACTGATCCCAATTCGCTTGTAAGGGTACAGCGACAGTGGGCGAAAGGTGTATTATTTTGCTTTCTTTAGAAGTGATTATAATAAATACAGCAGACAATGCAGATGCTAACAAAACCATCCTCAAGGCCACATCAAGGAATGCGCCATGGTTGTTCTTGACACCATGATCTCCACTATCAGCCTTCACTGGTGTCTCTATATCTGCAGAGGTGGCACGTAATACAGTCGCTCCGTTGTGTGCCATAGTTATCGAATTATAGTAGCAAGATGGCAACAAACAGGTTGAACTAAGCTCCTGTTTGCTTGTTAATTGGGATGTATGATACACTAAAAAGAATATTATTTATACATGAATATATTTACTTCCTGAAATTTCATGGTGTAGTTCAGATAATTACTTGTTATCAATCACTTTTTGTATATTTTCTCAATAAGACCAATATAAATTAACATCTTTTTGTTCCTTTTGTAGTGGAAACTAATTAACTACCAAATATTTAACTCTATGTATATTGCCTTCATGCTAGAGTGAATTAATATTAATATCTTTAGCTAGGTGCCAAGTCAAAATGATCATAAGTCTAAAACAGAATGTGGATGGTACTATAACTATCCGTACGTTTTTTAACATTTAAGAATTCTTTATTTAAAATGTTCTAGTGGACATATATATAAATGTTAGAACTTTTCAATTATATTTATATATTTGTTTAAACATAAATTAAATTAAAATATATCTAATAATCTAATTGTGCTACAATTGTTCAGACCCAACTATGTCTAAGTGTCAAGATCTTACGATCTTTTTGTAGTTACTATTAAAATTATACCCAATAGACACCAATTACAATGAACCAATGCTACACATAACTGATGAAACCATAAAACATGTGAACTCGTATCCTCGCACAAACCCAACTAAAGATTCATCAAAAATAAGTCGTTGATTTGTAAAAGCGAAATAATGACCATTTAATAAACCCGGAAACCATCCCTATACTATTAAAAGCCCCAAATAAACTCCGGTCCTTGATCACGCTGAACGTCTATACACAAATTAGGGGCAAACATCCGGATCCAAAGACATTAAGAAAAACTAAAAGTTGGCATCAATAAACACAACAAAAATGAACCTCCAAAAAGAAACTCCCGCTCCGCCAACGAGACCTTAAGAGGTTATGACACTCAACGATAGGTATGCTATAGGATGTATGTAATCGTTGAAGCAGGAAACAAACCTATTGTGTAGAGGAAGCAGGTAACCACGGCCAAAGCCCAAAGAGACAAGTAGTCCCGTTGACCCATAAAGACCAGCGTGAAGGAACACTAGAGAAAAAGCAACGTGGAGGAACGTCTCCACATGAAAGCAACAAGGATAAACTTGTGACCCCCCATATAAAACCATCGTGTACGGATCATCAACAGGTCCATTACAAGGTATAATACTATATGCTGTTTCAAAACAAGTTTTGCATTCATGAAAAGGTAACGTTTTTACCAACATCAAATGTTTTACAAAAGATGACGTCTTTACCAACGTCAAATGTTTTACACAAGGTAACGTGCTTCTACGAATAGAAAGCATTAACATGAGTACGTGACACAAAGGTCATTACAAAACCATTGTTCAAATGAAACATTAGTTGTGAATGCAAAGTAAAAGTTTCATGATTGAGACATCTCTAAACAATGCAGCAGAAGTCTAACACAGCGAGTCTGTAACAGCAAGTCTATAACACCAAGACTATAACAGCAAGTCTAACAGCGGAAGCAACAACGTCTAAGCACCTGAGAAATACATGCTTAAAAAGTCAACACGAATGTTGGTGAGCTATAGTTTGTTTGTAATCAGTAATGTAATGTAGACCACGAGATTTCGTATTCAAAACAGTATAAAAAGTATATGCTTATCCGTGGGCACCCGGTAACTAACTTAACAGGTAATATCACCCCCTAAAAGTACACCTGGCAAGTGCGTAAGTTTACGAAGTATTAAACACTCGTTGAATGCTAGCGCGACTAGCCCGAGTGGGGATGTCAAACCCTATGGATCCATATCTAAGATTCGCGTCTACCGGTTCATAAACCAATAGTTAAACGTAACCGAGCTAAGGGGAACTTTGTGTCGTTATGTCACCCACACATATATAAAGTTTAAGTACTCATGTCTAGTATGTAAAACATAAAAAAACGCATGTATTCTCAGTCTCAAAAATAGTTAAAGTAAAAAGGGAGCTATAACTCACAGTGAATGTGCGGTAAAATCGATACGAAAAGGTAAGCAAGTAGTAAGGCGGTCCAAGCAAGTAAGTGGGTCGATCCAAAAGGTCCTCAACCTAAGTCAATGGTTACTAAGTCAGTAAATTGTCCCCAAAAGTTTTAAAGTAAATAATTTAAGTCTTAAGTGTCATCATCGTCATCATCATTCGTAAAAGATAAGTAAGTTTTCAACAAGAATAGAGATCGAAACAAAGGGCTGACTTCGGACAGCTGCTACGACCTCTATACAAACTGAAATGACCCGCGGCCAGTGGCCAAGCTCCGTTTATGAGTCCTCTTACCACTTCCCAATTTTCAGATCCTAACTCGATGTTGTTTGACCGTGGCGACGGATCAAGCGAGAGTAGGTCAGAAATTTCAGCACGTCGTTACGAAGACGTAGTGATTTTTGGAAGGCTATAAATCCCAAACCGTATATCGGATTTAGGCGAGTCTTGAATGAAAAGTCACCTACTCAAACCAATCTATCTGAAAATCAACTTTCCAGAAGTCCCAGGAGTCTGTTCAGACCCCGAAAAACAGAAACAAGTGCTCCGGTGGGTTTCTTGGTGCTTGATGCTCATCACGGTTCTCATCCTTGATGCGTATAAGCTTCAAGTGTACAACTCTTTGATGTTTTAGCAACATTATGATAAAGTTTTAACCATCAACATACAACTAAAAGTAAAAGCTAACTTTTTACAAGTTTTGAACATCAAGGTTGTCTCTTTATTGTATAAACACAATAAAGCTTCAACCTTTGTCCTTTTGATACAAGTTTATGCATATTCATCATATGAGATGATGAAGACTTGATTTTTATCACCATAAAAATCATAAAAAGGTTCCAAGTAAGTGAGATCTACAATAATAACTTAGATCTCAAGGGTTAAGAAACCCTAAGCTAGAAAGCTTGGATCTTTACAAGATTAATGAGACCATAAGCTAGAAAACTAAGATCTAGTAAAAGTAATGAGATCATAAACTATAAAGCTTAGATCTTCAACAAAATAATGAAACCCTAAGCTAGAAAGCTTGGATCTTTAATGTTCTTGAAGATCCTTAAAGCAAAAAGCTAGATCTACAACTTACATGAAGATCATAAACACAAGTTTTGATCTTTTAACAAAATAAAGTGATCTTATGCTTCAAAACTTAGATCCAACAAAGTAATAAAGATTCAAAGCTAAAAAGCTTGAATCTTTCATGTTCTTGAAGGATTCAAATCAAAGTTTGAATCTACAAGATATAACAAGATCAAAAAGCTAAAAAGCTTGATCTTATGATGATGATGATGATGATGTCGTGTATAAGAAGAAAAGAAGAAGAAGAAGAAAATTTAAAACTTACAATTTTTAGTGTGAGAAAGACTAGAGAGAAAATTTAGAGAGCAAGTGTGTGTAAAATGTAAATGAGATCAAGTGTGAAATGGGTGAATGAGGCTTGGTATTTATAAGGGTGGAGGGTGCTAGGTGGCGTAGGTATTGGGGGGGACAAGGGGACAACTTTTTGCTTTTTGCATGGTGGTGGTCTAAAGGTGGTGCTTATTGTTGGGATCTCATGCAACATGTTTAGTGATGGTTAACAAAAATGCTAGTATGTTGGCTCATCTTAATGGGTTTTTGTCCTACATATTAATGGGTCATAAATCCATTAAAATTGGGCTAACTAAATGGTCCATTAGCTAGAGTAGGGTGGGCCTAAGTCCAATAAGGCAAAAAGTCCAACAAGACTAACTAGTGTGCATTAGTAAATTACTAAGCGTAATTAAGAAACCAATAAGCCAAGTAATTGTCATTAGAAAATAACAATTAGTATTACGTAGTCATAATATTCCAATTATGACAAAAGTTAAACGTGTACCAAGTACGTAGCTCGCTTTAAACGTCAAGTGACACTAACGGTCATAAAAGCATTCGGGGATCAAGTTAAGTGGTTACACACTTAATAACATGCTGTAAGGTATTAACGAAAGTAATTAATCATGAAATAAGATCCCAGAGCATAAACTAGCTCAGTACGCACAAACATGCAGTTTCGTGAAAGTATAGAGCACAAAAATATAAGTCGAAAAAGTCGGGTCATTACATTACCCTCCTGTTAATGAAAATTTCGTCCCGAAATTTTGAGGTGTGACCAACAACGGTACCAAATTTGAAGAAGAAGAAGCGTATCAAAGTTCTGAGAGACTCGTGGGCTCAGAAGTGAGCGATTTACCTTGAAAGGTACTTGGGCGTATAAAAGTAAGAATAGGTATATGCCATTAATTAAGTCTATTGACCTTAGAGATCAAAAAATTGATTCCGTGTCTTGTTAACATGACTATGTCATCTGAATATATACCCACAAAAGGAAAGATGATGTTTTTAGCCTTACCGACATCTTCAGTAAGCTGGATGCATGAAATGCATCATGAATGTTACCAAACTCATCTAAAACATTGAGCGTTTATGTCGCAATATAAAGCTGACAGATAGAATGGAAAACATGGCGATCACAACATACCGCATATGAGCTTATCCTTGGATGGATGAAAGCACAGTTCCATAATGTAACTATATCCTTTCAGTTACATGTTGAAGTTAGGGTTAACATCGACTAGACCAACATATAGTTGCAATCAACGAAGGAAGAAATATATAGAGTAACTACATCAGTGTTATAGACGTTTTAAGCAGTCCCTTCCAAGAGGATAACAAGATTCATAGATTTTTAAAGTAATTTACATTACATTTCCGAAAGAAAATCGCACAAAAGGTGTGATCTTTGAACGAGGGTGAACTCTTCATACAATGAGCGAGTTGATCTGAATTTATCCTTATACTTAAGGGGATGCGCGTATGATAAGATACGTGAACCCTTGGTCATAAAGAATGGTTTACTCCAAGTGAAAAGAATCTCAAAAATAATTTCTTGTACCTCAACATAGTGATTCATAGAGATGATGTTTACGAGGTGTTGCGATTAGCCGTGAAATACTGAGAGTAGAAACCCACCTAGTGCCTTTCCTACAATGGGGTGACCACTGAGTGTACTTCAGAAAACTGATTTATCGGCCCGTGTTTCTGCCATGTCTAACCTTAAAAGGAACATTTTATGAGCGCAAAGACTTCCTAACAAATTTTATAAAACTGCCATCCAAAGTGGCTCAAGAGTTTTTAACAAAGATCTTAATCGTAAGCTTTATCCCTAAAAGGAGGACGAGAAGAAGTGTGATCCATACATGGTGTAGACTAATACGAAAACCATTAATAAAATCAACCAAGGAAGTTTTGAAAAACCTTTAAACGTTTGATGTGACAA
Organism: Rutidosis leptorrhynchoides; assembly: GCF_046630445.1. NCBI lineage: Eukaryota > Viridiplantae > Streptophyta > Magnoliopsida > Asterales > Asteraceae > Rutidosis > Rutidosis leptorrhynchoides. The sequence continues at coordinate 124,632,285 of NC_092334.1, read as the reverse complement.
CATAAACGGAACGAAGTTCTTAGTAAATTTAGAAGTATGTACAACGTGTATCATTTTGCAGAAAACTATTTGACTTAAGTTAAACAACTCAATAAAGGAGCGATTTTTAAATAATTTGAAGGTATAACTTAGTGTTAGTCCCAAATGAAGCTTAGATCTACAGTTTTGATGGATGTTTAGTGGGTTTGAAGTATTAGTTATCAAGAACACTAGAGAGAAAAGATAAAGTATGTAATATGCAAAATGGATAACTAGTTTATTAACAAGTGAGGAGGTTGTTTATATATGAAAACCTCCTAAGTTACAAGAGTTACAAGTTACCATGGTAAAATACAGTAACTACATTACAAAGTAATAATAAAACCGTGCGCCACAAATCTATTACATAAACATATGTCAACAATCTCCCCCTTGGCGTGCGGTTTTCAAAAAATATCATCACCGAATCATCAGCTTTGACTGGCACCTTCCGAGGCCTTTTTCTTTGCTTCTTCCTCAGCTTTCAATGCTTTGATCATGTCACTTCTCGGTGTTGTTCCTTTCATAGTGTTTGGGAATGATGAACTTTTTGAGGCTGGTGATTTTGTATTCAAACCTTGGAACATATTGTGACCCTGTGAAGTAGTTTTTCTTTCGGTTGATTCCCAGCTAAGTGTCAAACTGCCTCATGTACAGCATGAATTCAAGAAGTTCATTGATGTGATTTGCCATCTCGTTTGTCATCAGCTTTTGATAGTTCCCAATGTTTTCTGTTCGCTTGCATATGTCAAAATACTTTAGTGCACGCTTGAGAGTCCCGTCAGAGTATTTTGGCAGCTCTGATTTGCGGATGAAAATTGGCTTTTTGATCTTGTTGCGAAATATGAAACCTTCTTCAGGGGCGTCTAAGCAATAGCAAATCCTAAAAGAAGACAAATCCAGATCACCAATGGTTTAATTTGGTGCGGAGAGCAGAATCTTCTTTCGAATAGACTCGACACCTAACTGCAGATCATATTGAGAAGCCAGTTTGATTCTATCTTTCATGAACCTTCTAACCCTTTCGATTGCCGTTTCGATAACCCAAGTCTTTCTTATTTTGTTTCTCAACCAATTTTACAGAAACAACACATCAACCGGATTAAGTTCAATTAGATCATATTCCGAGAACATGTACTCTTGGTCGTTTGAACGAATCACTCTAAAAAATGGAGTATACACTCTCTTAGACAATGACCTGCAGAGCACACTGTTTATGATGATAATTGGATTTTCTTTCTGTTCTTCCATTTCAAACTCATCCCAGTTCTTGAAAACCCTCCTTTGGTAACGGTACATAATCAACTTTTCTTTCTCATTGAGGAAATCATAACACCCGATTGGTTTGAATCTTTCAGCTACTGGCACGTTTTTGAGTTTATCTTCACTTACGAAGATCCTATAAGCTTGTTCCTCTAGCCAACAGCCCTGTAAAACTTCTTCAGATTGAGGTTCACCAAGATTGATTGGAAGTGATCTGTGTTTGTTGAATTCTCCATGTTGAGGATCGAATGACGTGGATTGATCAGGAGGTGGTGGAGCTGTTGGTTTGGGAAACCTTGGTGCAGGTTCACCGGTGAATTCCTGAGTGACAAACCGATCAAATTCATTTAGCTCTTCCTCATCCGGAGCTTCTTAGTTTATGTAATTTTCTTTGGTGAATGCTCCTTCAGTGACCGCGGTAGGCTGGGGTTTCAAGTTTCTGAAGAACTCTTCCTTTTCTTCTTCGGATTTTGGTATGATAAGCTGTGGAGTGGATGTGATGATAGTTTCAGACTGGGAGGTGATAGGTTCGATGTCTGAACTTGTGTACACCACCATGGCAAGAGAAGTTTCGGCAGAGGTAACCACTTCTTCAGGTATATCGATATCGGTTTCTACTTCCTCTTTGACATCAACAAACATAACTTCATCGAAATCATCTTCATCGTTAGAGTTGATTGTGATCACATCATGTCCGTCTGGGGCAGTATCATCTTCTTCTACTGTGTATTCGATCCCTTCGACCATTCCTTCTGGTATATCAGAGTCATCAACAATTTCTTTCCCTTTCTTGGAAGAGCTAGGTGCAGATTGTGTTTGAATGATAGTTTGGGTGATGTGTACAGTGGATCTTCCTCCAATATTCTCCCTCTCATGTTGGCCACCGGAATCGGGGTCATCATGTCACCGGGAGGAAGATGGTTGATTAACACAACACGGTATCGTTTCAAGAACCGGTGGATAATTCGGGATGAGTTTAAGTGAGTTGAGAAGACCGAGAATAGCTTTTCTGATGTAATCACCTTCAGAAAGGTTAACTGAGAGAAGCTGAGCATGAAATTCATTTTCCCGTTGAATATACGTGAGATTTGGTTGATGAGTGACAGATTGGGTGTTAGGGGATGATGTCATGATTGGAGGTGACAGCGGCGGTGGTGAAGCATTGAGATCAGGTGGTGGTGATGTTAATCGTGGTGGTGATGTAGCCGTGGAAATAATTGGGAAGGATGTGATAGAGCCCTGCAAGGAAGTGTTAGTGAAAATAGCCTGAGATTCTTGATGAAACTCAGTTGTCACCACTGTTGAGCTGGAAAGCTGAGCAGTGAGGCCTGTTGAGACAGGACTTCCAAGCGATCTTAGAGAAGCAATTTCTGGGGATTTGCTAACCTCTAAGCTTGTTGTTGCAGTCTGAGCTATAGACACTGATTGTTCGGTATAGGACTGCACCAAATCCCTACGAGCACTAGACACATTCTCAAATTGTTTTTGGCGAATCTCATCTAGAGATGCCAATTCAAACTCATATGAAACAGATGTTTGGGCATCTGAGTGGCTTCCTAATGTTTGCGGGGGGGGGGGGGGGGGGGGGGGGGCTAACATTTTCTTTTTGCCCCATCTCACACCCGGTCCGCACATCCTCTCTTGATTTTTTAACCACACCCTCATTTCCATCCTTATCACTCCGAACAATATCGTGAAGAACCTTCTGAAGTTGTTCAGAGGTTACCTGCTTTGATTCTGCTTTTCTTTTAGACCTAATTTCACCCTCATTTCTTTTCCCCTCAATTTTTTTTTTCTGTGACCCTCGCTTACTAGACCCCTCACCAGGTGTCCTATCAGTTCCTGGGTTAGGATCCCCGGGTTGTAGAGGATCCATAGGAGCTCCTATCTGTCTCATATAAGCAGTAATTCTTGGATCATCACGAGGTCCAAGATTTAGTAAATGCACAGGAATAGGTTGAGCTGGCACATTCTGTGATCCTATTCTCTTTTGAATGAACTCTATGAACGGATGCTCTACAAGTGGATCAACACGATCTCTAGGTATGGGATCTGGAGTCTGGTTGCTGTCATCAATTACTGCTCCAAGAATTAAGGAATAGAATCTTGGGAATTGAATGTATGATAGAAGAGGTGCTGAGTGGATTTCTATCATGCGTTCCCAGATGACACGACCAAAGTCAGCAGATGGCAGGAACACAATGCCATAGAAGATTTTTAACAAGAATACAGTGATGTGATCGGTTCCAGTTTGCATTGGATTGAAGCAACGATTGATGAGAGTATATAGGACATCTCATCGTTGTGCCATTCGTTTCTTTTTAAACTCCCGTATCTTTGTCAACTCTCCTTCGTATCCAAGTTGATGTATGGAAGCAAGCATTGCATTTTCTGAAGGGAAAATATCGTATTGAGCACGGGCGGGAATTCCCAAGAATCGTCTCATGTCAGCTAGTGTGAAGGTGGCTCTCCGATCAGGGTTCTGAGAGGCTAGAAAAGAAAAATAGTCGGGTGCATCGTTAACTGGAGGGTGGTAGGTCATGGTGTCCTGCATTAGACGAAGTTGTCGTACTGAGACATGATCGAATTCAGTGAAAAGGTTATGCATTGGGTGATTTAGAAGTATGGGGATCCAAAAGGAGCAAGGGGTGGGAACATCCTCGTTGAAAAAGACATTGTTTGACATTGCTGTGAAATCATGAACAAGGTTAGTGAAAAACACAGTTCATTTGGTGTTTTGGTGAAAATAGTCATAAAGCATTAATTGTTTCAATTTTAAAAGATTGTCAAGGTTCATTTGAAACAGTACTAACACTTAACAATTTTGAACAAAATTGGTTTTCGAGCATTAGTCAAATTTTGAGCAAAGTTTTAGATCATGAAGGTTTTCGTGCAAGCATTTCATCTATCAAAGGGTTTCAGACAAAGGTTTTCACACAGACAACCTTTTTCGAGTATAAAGTTTTTCAGTCACACTTTTCGAGCAATAACAGGTTTTTTAAACAACAATTTTTCATACATGAAAGGAATTCAGACAGACAACCTTTTTCGAGCAGGAAGGTTGTCAGACACATTTTTTTTTCGAGTAGGTTAGGTTTTCAGACAGAGACCTTTTCAGACACAAGGGGGGTTCTCACACAACTAAATTTTCGAGCACAAAAAGGTTTTCGGTCATGACTTTTTCGGGCACCTTTTTCGAGCGCTCGAAAATGAAGAGATTTTCGAGCACCCTGTTTGTTTGAGTTTCATGTTCATCTTTTTGCAGAAAATACAACAATTGGGCCAATTTAAGATTTAATGAATGAGATCTATTGTAAACTAAACCTGTTTAACATCATGAATTAAGACAAATCATCTGAAATTTCTCAGATTTATTCGTGAACCCTAAAATTACTCCTATTCAAATTCGAGGTTGCAACAAGCATCTATTCAAGTAATTAAGGAATAAATCAAGTTCTTCTTATCACAATCAAGATCTCTAAGTTAATTTATTATCACAGATTCGTTTTATGGGTGCAATCAATCAACTTAGGTTTCTAGGGTTCGACACCCCTGTATACACACAACATATATTCATCAAATACTTATCCAAATCATGGGAATTTCAACACTTTAAGTGATTACAGAGACAGAAAATGTTCTATAAAACAACAATTTTAGCCATAAACACATGATTTTAAAGTGAAAATACCGATTAGGTTTACTTGTGAAGATGATGAACAGTGGCAATGAACAGGGTGTTCTAGAGAGCACGTGAGCCTGACAAAATTAGATTTTCTAAAGTGATATTTGAAAGTGATGTGTTGGAAAGTGAACCTTTAACCTTATATTGACACAGGAAGTCCGAAAAATTAGCTTTTCAGTCGGTTTTTGCTCGAGAAAGGATAAGTTCAGAGTTGTTGCACGAAAATTTCAATTTCAAGCACAATTTGCTCGAAAACCTTCAGTCTTAGAATTTTGCTCGAAAACATTCACTAGATTTTGGATTTTAAGAGATTTTGGTACCCTATAATAACCTTTAAGAATTTTAAGAAATTCTGTGAAATAATCAAGTTATCGTTTAAACTTTAATTATTTTTCAAAATTTAATTTTCTCAGGTTTTATCAGTAATTTAGACCGGGAACCATGAGGCAGTCATATAGACACATCCTCTTAAGGCAGTCACAAAGACATATCCTTTGTCATTTGTTGACTGTGAGTTTGAGGCAGTCATTTAGACACATCCTCTTAAGGTAGTCACAGAGACTTATCCTCCGTCATTTGTTGACTGAGATTTTGAGGCAGTCATTTAGACACATCCTCTTGAGGTGATCACAGAGACTCATCCTCCATCATTTGTTGACATTTTGATGTTAACTCCCCCTAGACAGTTGCCAGTTTCAGGAGAGTTAGTTTTGTAAGAGCGAGTTTTACATTGATGTTCGTGTAAAAGTCATTTTAGATCTTGAAAATTAACATAATGAAACCGGGTCTCACACTGTAATTTATGTGAGAGCCATTGTTCTTATCTCCCCCTCAAAATATGAAGTATCAGATTTTGAAAAACACAACGCTCCCCCTAGGCAAGTGCATCACTCCCCCTAGACACTTGTCGGGACCCTAAATGGAGTTGAAATCAATCATGCCAATTTTGTCAACTAGATATTTAAATGTGGGTTCATCTAAGGCCTTGGTTAAAAGGTCAGCAAGTTGAATTTTGGTGGGTACGAAGTACAATTCGACATTGCCTTTTTCAACATGATCCTTGATAAAGTGGTAACGAATGTCAATGTGTTTGGTTCGAGAGTGGTGCACCGGGTTGCTGGTGATAGCAATGGCACTCTGAGAGTCGCAATAGATCGGGATTTTGTGGAATCTGAATCCATAGTCAAGTAGTTGGGACTGCATCCACAGTATTTGGGAGCAACAGCTTGCAGCTACAATATACTCAGATTCAGCAGTGGAAAGAGAGATGCAATTTTGCTTGCGAGAGGACCAGCTGACTAACTTGTGACCTAGGAATTGGAGACCACCAGAGGTGCTTTTCCGGTTTACTTGGTCACCAGCATGATCAGCATCCGTGAATGCTATAAGGTTGAAGCCGGTTCCGAAGGGATACCAGAGTCCGAGATTGGGCGTGCCTTTGAGATAGCTAAAGATTCTCATTACTGCCTTGTTGTGAGAATATCTAGGGTTGGCCTGAAAACGGGCACGCAGACATACAGCAAACATGATGTCGGGTCTACTAGCAGTGAGATACATAAATGAGCCAATAAAGCTCCTAGAGAGTGTTTGATCGAAAGATTGACCATCCAGATCAGCATGTAATGAAATGTTGATTGACATTGGAGTGGAGCTAGTTTTCATCTCAGGAAAGTTAAATTTTTTGAACATGTCAGAAATGTATTTTGATTGACCGATGAAAATCCCCGTTGGAAGTTGTTTAACTTCTAATCCTAGAAAGAAGTTGAGTTCTTCGAGCATGCTCATTTCAAACTTGTTCTTCATGAGTTCAGAAAACTCATAGCAGAGAGCGGGGGAAGTGGAACCGAAAATGATGTCATCAACATAGACTTGAATTAACAAGATATGTTCTTTCTATTTTCTGATGAATAGAGTCGTGTCAATGGTTCCACGTGAGAAGCCGTTCTTGAGAAGAAACGCGGTTAGGGTTTCATACCATGCCCTGGGTGCCTGTTTTAGACCATAAATTCACTTGGAAAGGAGATACACGTGATTTGGGCGTTTGGAGTCTATGAAACCTTCAGGTTGGCTGACGTAGACCTCTTCTTGAAGAACCCCATTCAGAAAGGCAGTTTTTACGTCCATTTGATAAACGGTGAATCGCTTGTGAGCAGCATATGAAAGAAATAGACGGATGGCTTCTAATCGAACCACATGATCAAATGTTTCATCGTAGTCAATTCCTTCTTGTTGTCTGTATCCTTTTGCTACAAGACGTGCTTTGTTACGAATGATGATGCCGTGAGGATTCTTCTTATTTTTGAAGACCCACTTGGTATCAATAATGGTTTTTCCAGATGGACGAGGAACAAGTTCCCATACTTCATGCTGATCAAATTGATGGATTTCTTCTTGCATGGCTATAGACCAGTCGGGATCTTGGAGGGCCTCAAAGGCAGTTTTAGGTTCGATCGTGCTTAGAAAGGCAGTGAAAAGGCATTCATTGTTGGAAGCCTTGCGAGTGCGAACGGGAGCGTCTAGATCACCAATGATTTGATGAATTGGATGATCCGCAGTCCATTTCGTGGAATGTGGGAGAGGTGTAGTAGATTCATTATTAAAGGAGGAGTCGGTATACGAGGAAGATGAGGATCCAGGACGTTCAGTGTTGTCAGTGGGGTAGGTGGCATGTTCTTCCCACAGAGGAACAAGGGTATCTGCATTTTGTTCGGTGGAAAGTATGGGAGGGGTTGCAGCGTCTAGAGACCTAGTACCTGTTTCATTTGAAGGAGTTTCTTCACTAGATTCGAGAGGAGATGATTCAACAGCTGAAGGAGGAGGGTTGAAAATGGGAGCGTTGTTTGAGGAAGACACTCCAGTATCAAGGTCATCTAGAAGAAGAAAATCAGAAGAATTACTTTCGTTCGATGGTGATTCGCCCACAACCGCTGGAGTAGAGGAACAGATTGTGATTGATTCGGGGAGAGCCGGTTCCGAGGGTACCGTGGGGTTTGATGGCAATGGAGGGATGATGGGTTCAAACAATACATCTAGATCATCAGAGGTGGCCAGTGGAACATGTCAGAAGTGAGGATCAGAATTGAGTCCGGGGTGAGAGCCGTTATGACCAAGAACCATTCCAGACATCTCATCAAACTTGACATTGGTGCTTTCTTTAATGATTCGAGTTCGATGATTATAAACACGATATGCCACACGATCTTGAGAGTAGCCAATAAATATTGCTTCATCACCACAAACATCAAACTTTCCAAGGTTATCCTCGTCGTTTAGAACATAGCACACGCATCCGAATATGCGAAAGAACTTCACGTTGGGTCGACATTTGAAGAGCAGTTCGTATGGAGTTTTGTCGAACTGACGATTAATAATGGAACGATTTTAGGTGAAGCACACAGTGTTAACAGCTTCAGCCCAGAGAGACGGGGGTAGCTTGGAATAAACAAGCATTGTTCTTGCTGCTTCAACAGGGGTGCGATTACGTCTTTCTATAACTCCATTTTATTGTGGAGTACGAGCGGCAGAGTTTTGATGGTTGATGCCAGCATGATCGAGATAAGAGTTAAGAACATAGTTTTGAAATTCCGTGCCGTTATCAGTTCTGAGAGTACGTACAAGCATATTGGTGGATAATTGGATTCTTTTCAGAAAATCAATGATTATTTTCGGAGTTTCAGACTTACTTTTCAGAAATCTGACCCATGTGTATCGTGAATAGTCATCAACTATCACCAGGATGTACTTTCTTCCACCAAGACTGGAAACACGCATTGGTCCGCAAAGGTCCATGTGAAGCATATGAAGTGGACTGGAGGTGTTGAATTCGGTTTTTGATTTGTAGGAGGATTTATGAATCTTTCCCATCGCACATGAAGGGCAAACGTGTGAAGTATCGAATGAGATGAGTAGAACACCGTCAACAAGGTTGTTGGAGACAAGTTTGTTGAGGTTCTGAGAGTGTAGATGTGACATCCGGTGATGCCACAACCATGAGGTTTCAGAGGAAGCTTTGGAAAAAAGGCAGAGTGGTTGTAAGTTTAAAGACATGTTTTTCATGGCAAGAGAGTAAGGAGTGGATTCACGTTTTCCTTCAAGTAGGTTGTCACCCTTCATGGTTTGAACACAGCACATAGATCTTTCAAATATTACGTGAAGATCACTATCACAGAATTGACTGACACTGAAGAGATAACACCCAAGACCACGAACATAGGACACACGTTTGATGGTCACACCGTTAAACACATAATCTCCATACCCCTCGATTGTTGCAATTTCGTCATTTCCAAAGTGAACAGTACCTAGAAACTTGTTGACATAGTTTGTCAACATTGATTTATCACCAGTCATGTGTTTGGAACAACCAGAATCCAGATACCAAACACAAGCTGGGATAACCTGCAAAACAGAGTTAAGCACAAGTTTTAGGGACCCCAATTATCTCGGGTTCCTTGTAAGCAGATATACTCAGAGAATTTAGATCATTAGGATCATTAGATGAAACATTCAACAAGGTCTGAACATTCATTACAACACACGAATCATGGTTTTGATGACCAAAATACAGACGTCTTTTACATCTATTACACATTAATGACCCGGACTGAGAAGCAAGACTTGAAGATGCTTGGACTGTTTCAGTCTTGGGTTTCCATGCTTTCAAAATGCTTTGTTTTGGTTTAGGTCCTGTGAAATTTAAAACACCAAATTTAGACCTAGTTTGAAAATGATTCATGTCTTTAAGTAATGACTGTCTAGCCCTTTGTGCTCTTTTGCGACGGTTTCACTTTTGAGTCTTGGTTAATCCATCAGATATCCGCTTTGCAGCCTGGTTGAGATTTGGTAGTTGCGGATGTTTGATGGATTTGGGGTTGTGTTTCAATGATCTACCACTGTTGCTCTGAAAGGAGTTAGAGTGGTTGAAATTTTGGAGAACGTGATGGCTGCTTGAACCACCCCTCTTGTCTAGAGTAGACGGTGCAGGGTGGTTGTGTGATTTTCTTGTTGAGTGGTCATACACACCATGTTCTTGGATAATTCTTTGAACAGGGTTGTTTCGCCTTCCTATCAAGGTTGCGGAATGTGGTGGTTTGGGATCAGCACCTCTTTTAGTGACAATCATCTCCAAACGAGAGCCACGAATAGGGTTTTTTAGGATGGTGACAGCCGGAATGACAGGTTTCCTTGAATTCACTACCGTAGTGTAAGGAAAGCCTTGGTGATGTGGGGAGAGAACTCGTTGAGAATAGGTGGGTACCCATGGAACAAATTTCTCTTTTGTTGAATTTGATTCCTTTTGATGAGAATAGTTTTGTGACAATGTTGGACCAAAATTCTTTTCGGCTTTTTCAAAATCACGATTCATTAAAACTTTTACTTGCAAATCGATGTTGTCCTTTTCAATAAGGGCAACATGTTTCTTATATCCTTTTAGTTCAAGTTTTAAGTCAACGATTTCTTTCCCGAGAGAATCAGCAAGAACATTTGAGGGTTCGATGGGGTGGCAGGGCGACGGTCCCTGAGGGGCTTTGGACTTTGAAATCATTTCACAGAAAGTGGTCGCTTGACTAGCAATCTGTTTTTGAAGTTCATGCACATCATGAGCAAGTTGATCATTTGTTGTTACATGGAGTGAGATTTGGTGTTGCATGGCTTTTATGATCATCAGAAATTTTCGTTCATTGTCAAAAGAATTCATTTTATTTTCGAAAAGTTCCTTTTCCAAACTGATGATGTATTTTTCTAATACCAAAGTTGGTAAATAGACAATACGTTTTTGACCTTCCGAATTCTCACTTTCATTAAATAAATCAGGTAAGCTTTCATATGAAAATGAGTTTTTCTTTTTCAAATAAAGAGCGTTGATTTTATCATAGATTAGAGCAATTTCTCGTTTCATTTTAGTTGATCTTTTAGCCAATGCTTCCTCAACCTCACTGTTGGATGCAAATGTGAGTCGTGCAGGTAGACCAATCATCAAGTATTTACTATCATACAAACAGGGCTCTGCTTTGGCCATTTTGGACAAGGTGAGAGGGTTTTCAAAACCTAGGCCTTTGTTCTCACGGAAGGAGTCCTTTGGACGATTCTTGAAAAGGGTTTGATTCGAGATGTGTCCTGCTAAAACAACCTTAGACTGTTCGGTCATGTAGAGCTTTTCTTCAAATTTTCCTAGACGAGTTTGAAGCTCTAGATTATGTGCAGTAAGTTTAGAACATTCAGAGGTTTTCTTAGCAAGATCAAAGAGAGGTTCTCTTATCTTTTCTTCTAAGGTATCTAGGAGAGTTTTCTTAGAAGCAGTGAGTTTCTTAATTTCTTTCTCAGCATTGTCTACTTTCAGAAAAAGAACTTCATTTCTTAACCAAAAGTTTGTCCTTTCTATTCGTAACGGTCTCACACTAGATTCTAGCTCCTTTAATTGTGTTACTTTATTAGCTAGATCCTTCTGAAGTGTTAAGTATGCATTGTTTGACACTTTGATTTTCAATTCAGCTTTTAACCTATGGTTCTCATTTTGTAGTCCACTAACTTGACTAGCAAATGATCTAAGATCCTTACTCATTTTAGCAAACTTGTCAATATACATATTAGGTAATTCAGGGAGCTTCTTATCATGATTATGAGAAGCAGGTTCATTTCTAATGGGCACATTAATTTGGATAGAATGGTCATTGGGTCTCTTAGAGGTTGCTTGCAATACATCAGAAACACATTCAGAACTATTAATTATAGAGTTATAATATTCATGAATTATGTCGGTGTAAAGTTGTACCTCTTCCTCATCATTGGAAGAAACACTGTCAGGATCATGGTTCATGTTGGTGAGTTTCACTACGTTGGCACGTTCGGGCTCTTGTTCACTGTCTGACCAATTTAGCCAAACGTCATCTGAGGCTTTGAGGACCTTCCCCTTTTCGGCATCTTGGGCGAGCAACATCTTTTTCTTGTAGTACTCGGCATCCTTTCGTTTGGGTAGTCTGCATTCTCGAGCAAAGTGACCTGTTTTACCACAGTTGAAACAAACATTATCGGGGTCCTTGCTGTCAGGGGCCCGGTATTGAGTGGTTGGTGTTTCGGGTTTTTTGTAGTAAGAAGAGCTGGATGAGGTTCGATTGTTGTTGTTTTTCTTAAAGCCGCCAGATGATCTCCTGAGATTCTGTTGCTTACTGAACATTGCGGCTGCCTTGATGAGATCCCAATGTTCTTCATCAACATCAGAGTATGTGTCCTCATCAGAGGAAATGGTTTGTTTTGTTTTGAGTGAGTTGGAGCGGTTGGAAGGGGTTTTGGTGGAGCTTTTGTTAACAAACAAGGCCATTGGATCACTGGTTTCAGTGAGATTGGATTTAGGGTTTTGGGCGGCTAGAACATCAGGTTGATGATTCATTAGTTTCCCTACAACTTCATGGATGTTGTACTTCTTAGTGTTTTTGGATGCACGGAAGTTGTTTCCATAAGGAGTCCAGGTGGCATTTAGTTTCTTCAGAAATTTCATGTTCAGCGCTTGATTTTCCTTTTTCACTCCAACCTTCTTTAGCTCATTAATGACTTCACAGAAACGTCTGTAGCAGTCTTTTAGGGGTTCATCGGGTTTCTGAAAGTAGTCCTCATACATTGCGAGCGCTATGTCGAGTTTTGTCTATTCAGATTGACTGTATCCTTCCTGTTGACGGGTGATTTCATCTAGAAGTTCTTTTCCGGATTTCAGAGAGCTGACGGATTTGTACATGTCATGAGGAAGGGCTTGCATGATGATGGACCTGGAATCAATATCGGCTTGAGCTCTCTTAGCTTCTTCACCTTGAAGTTCATAGGGTTTTAGGACTTCGCCGGTGTCAGGGTGAAGTGAGATCTTGTGTCCATTGAGAAATGATTCCCAGAGGTATTTGGTTTGTTCTCCTTTTCCATCGATGAAGTTGTCAAATCTTCCTTTCCATTCGTCAAACAGTCCCTCGAACAGCATGGGAGGACGAGTATCCGAGCCTACAACCAAAGCATCACGGTTTGCAGTAGCCATCTTAACTTAGAAGTGTGAACTGAGTGGTGCAGAGGAGTAGAAATTGAGTGTGGAATAACACTTGTATAAACATAGTGAAATTAAGGTTTTGGTGTAAAACCACTTGTGAATACTGAATGGTTTTTGAGCAAAGCCAAATTTCAAGTTAACCTATGTTTTCAAGCACCACAAAAGAAGTAGGGAAATGGAGATTTTCGAGCAGCACAGTTCTGAGATCAAAATCCTAGGTTTTCGAGCAGGCAGGATAATAGAGCAACTAGTTAGGTTTTCGAGCAGGTACTGTATTCGAACAACTAAGGTATTCGAGCACCTACTTAATTCTAGAGCACCTAAAGTATTTCGAGCAGATAACTAGGGTTTTAAGCAAAACCAAACCCACAAAACAGGGTGGTTTTCGAGCAAAACCAGGTTATCTGGACACAAGGTTTTCGAGCACAAAAGGACAGAATCTTTAAAGTTTTCGAGCAAAATGAGATTTTCGTGCAAGGTTTTCGGGCACCATAAATCACTGTTTTTTAGTCAATCTTTTAAGATTTAAGCTTAATTTTTTCGAGCAGATGCTCAAGTTGCTTACTGTTTTCGAGCAAAAATCACCTTTTTCAAAGTTTTTCGAGCACTTTGACTGAAAAACGTTTAGTTCAGTGAGTTTAAAATTCAAACTTGTTTGACTTTTAAGAAAGAGAAAGCCATGCACGTGAACTCTTACACTTAAGTACAAGGTGATGCATACAAGGACAAGTCTTTTGTCCTTTCTGACATAAGTCGAGGTAATATGTCAAGGACAAGTCACTTTCGTACCAAAAACTAATGGGTAAAGCCGTTTTCGGTGGGTATTAACCGAAGGTTCAAAGTTTGGAGCCTAAATCAACTAAACACGTGGCAAAAGCAATAGAGTTTTTCGGGCAAAACCTTAGGGTTTCACTGTAGTGAAGTAACCCTAGGAGGTTTTCGAGCAGTTTCAAACCCAGATGGGGTTTTTCGAGCACAAAATCTGGAAAACTTAAGCAATTTTTCAAGTTATTTCAAGTAGATTTAGCAGAGTTTCAAGGCAAATCAGCAATGAATCATGTAGTATTACAGCCTTTAAATAATCTAAGCAAGAATTAAGTGAGAAAATACAAGAATATTTCGATTAACCCATGAACAAAGTGACAAAATCATCATTTTTCAAGCATAGCAGCAGGAACATGAACATAGGAACATGAATAACAATCTAAATAAATGTGCTAAGCATTAATCTAACAGAACATAACACAGAATTCATGTTATTTCAACATACAAGTCAGAAACATGTTAAACATATTTTATCACTCAAAAGTATAGTATTTATTCGGTTCTAAGTAACTTTTTCGTGCATGATAATTTAAGAAACAAGTGAATCTGAGGAATAATCTTCGAATTTTAGAGCATGTTCAAGCAATATTTGACAGATAACTAGCATACACAAACATATTCTTAACATACAACAACCATATTTATGACCAAAAAGAGAAAATCGTGATACCTCAACCGAATAATACCAAACACTTCAAAAACACGATTCTTGAAGCTTCAATCCTTGGATCAACAAGCAAGATAGCAAGTCCCGCTCTGATACCAATTGTTAGTCCCAAATGAAGCTTAGATCTACAGTTTTGATGGATGTTTAATGGGTTTGAAGTATTAGTTATCAAGAACACTAGAGAGAAAAGATAAAGTATGTAATATGCAAAATGGATAACTAGTTTATTAACAAGTGAGGAGGTTGTTTATATATGACAACCTCCTAAGTTACAAGAGTTACAAGTTACCATGGTAAAATACAGTAACTACATTACAAAGTAATAATAAAACCGTGCGCCACAAATCTATTACATAAACATATGTCAACACTTAGTATGTACTAGCCAAAATAATTAAAGGTAAATGTATTAACTTAATTATATACATACATATATGATTTTATAAATCGCATAAGTGACAGAAATTTTTTTTATTACTTTCATTTGTCCAAAAATCTCGTGAGGACCGCACAAATAAACAACGTGTAAAAATTTTGATAAACATAGTTTTTCGTATTTCAAAGGTTACGAGTTGAAAAAGGTCGAGTGAAAAATCTTTGAATCATCGGGTGACATGTTACTAGGTAATGAAAACTAATGGATTAAATGTAGTTTTGTTAATTATCAGGACATAAGTCTTTGGACCAAAAATGTTCACGTGCGAAGCCGTTGCTAAAAAGTGAGGTATGAAGGATAGAGCATGAGGAAGAGAGGTTAATCGCTTCTAGACTTTGCAAAATGCCAAACAGGTTATGACTAATATTAAAGTCGGAATACTGATGGTGTTGATATCACTATATGAGAATCTCTTGGAATAAGTAAGGTGTTAGAGTTATGTAAGAAAGAGCATCGTTCCAACTGTTGTGGCAAATAAGATCCTTGGGGTAACGCAATAGTTTTGAATGGTTTAAGTATTAGTGGATGCCCAAAGGCTCTGCATGACGTGGCAGTAAGTGCCTTGATCACACATACACATACACATGAATTTCTTGATTTCGACGGTTGTAAAGTCTTCATGATGACTTGGATACGAATAACACGAGAAATTTTATATAACAAGCAACGAAAATTTTATAGAAATCGTTTTAGGTGACAATGTAAGAAAAGAAACGAAGTTCTTAGTAAACTAGAGTTATGTACAACATGTACTATTCTAAGTAAAATATCTTTTGAATAAAAGAATTAATTTGTAAAAGTGAAAGTAAAATTTCATATGTACTAGTCAAAAATAAGTAATTATTTACTTTATTTTATATAACATATACGATTTCAAAAATTTGCACGAATGGCAAATAAAATAAATTTATTTTTATAAAACTTTGAGAGGATCGCACAGTAAAATAGTGTGTGTAAAATTTTGGCAAACAAAATTTTCATATTTCGGAGGTTACAAGTTGGAAAAAGATTGATGAGGATCGAGTAAAAGATTTTTGAAAATTTCGGGTGATATTTGAGCAACAATGTCATGAGGTAATGAAAACTGTTGAATTTAAATGTGGTTGATGACTACTAGTAGGGCATAAGTCCTTTGACCAAAAATGCTTAAGTGTGAAGCTGTTGCTTATAAGTAAGATACGAATGGGAGAGTATGCGGATGAGAATTAACCACCCATTGATTTTGGAAAATTTTGAACTGGTATGACTAATATCGAAGTAAGAAGCATGATGGTGTGATTACCATCGAATAAGAAACCTCTCGGAATAAGTTAAGATTTAGAGTCGCGTAAGAATGAGTATCAAATAAGATTCTTGTGTGACGACCCGGAAATTTTCGACCAAATTTAAACTTAATCTTTATATGAATTTGACACGATAAGCAAGGTCTGTAATGTTGAATCTCAAAATTTTTTTAACTGTTTCATATATTCAATTGACCTTCGATCATTCCTGGCGATTCACGAACCACTATTTGTAAATAGATACATGTATATGAAAATATAATTTGAAATATTATATGATTTATTTATTAGAATTTATTATGTAAAATAAAATAAAATATGATATTATAATTATTATTATTTAAAATATATATATATATATATATATATATATATATATATATATATATATATATATATATATATATATATATATATATATATATATATATATATATATATATATATATATATATATATAAATAAAGTATATTAAAAATAAATATTAAATGATTGTAATACTCATTTGATGTCCCGATTGATATTAAGTAAGTTAAATTCAAACTTATATGATTTTAAAATAAACGGTTATTCGAAAATGAGTTTTACAAATTATAGACTTATTAAAAATGTATTTAGAAACTATTTGTTGAATTTTGAAACTTTTTATATTTTACTTGGGGTTGGGAGTGAATAATTAATGTAAAATTTATTTGATAGTTAATGATTAAATTTTATACCATAATGACCAAAATAAATAAAGCTATTTAATTTAAAATTTTGAGATTTTTTTAAAAGACTTTTATCCGCCACTAATTATCAACAGGATACGAAATAGTAGTTCGTGAAAACTGTCGGTAGTATGCAAACAAGTAAACTTCATGAGATTTAATATTACTGTTTAATACTGTGCCTAATTTGAGTTTTACTGTGCTTGATTGATTTACTGTTGGTTTTGTTTCTTCTTAACACCATCTTAATATATTACGGAGCATGAATTATATATAATTATACATGTGCATAATATATAAGCACACACCCACCACTGCTCCATATTTCTATTATTTTGTGTTTTCAAACCAACCAAACATCATAACCACGATTGATCACCAACTTAAACCCACCACAGATTCCATTATTTTTATGAATTCACAAGAAACTTCAAATACAACCCAACCCGAACATCATCTGTTCTAGTTATATTTCGATGATCACCATCACTGAACCGCCACCCTATCATCACCAAAATCACCACCATCGCCCACAACCATCACAGCTACACCACGAGCCACCTCTATCTCTCTTCCTCTCTTCTTCAAACCGTGATCCGTCTTCACCTCTCACGAACCACTACCACCTTGAGATCATCAACCATCGCCACCTTGTTCCCTTTCTAATATTCAATTAACCATCACCTTCAACCCTAGCAACCACCATGACCGACACTCTTCAACTCTCTCTCTTGCTTCACGTATATAATATATTTCTGTTTCAGTCACAAACAGCTCGACAACATTGAAAAACCACCACCTACGACCACTGTTATCCCTGCTGCTACTGTCATTGTTATTCTATCCAAAAACACTAATCAAAACCACATCCACAAAACCCAAACCTGCTGTAACTCGTTTAGAGTTACTGCTGCGTTTTTTTTAGTCACGAAACCAATTACTAATCAAACTGGTCAACTGTTTTTTTTTTGCTTATGTTATGTTGTTTTAAAAGTGAAAGAAACAATTGGAATACTGTTTTTGATCTTGTCGGTTGGAAAATAAAAAGATTAGCATACTCTTATAATTGCACAAAACTATCATCCACTAACTTTTGCAAACGTGGACTTCTTCTATATTTTTTTTTGTGTGCCGTATACCTTTGCTTTTAGGAAAATGATCCAGATTTTCTTTTTCTATTTGGTCCACGATTCGGTTGGTTTAATGGACTGAGGTCCAACTTAATTTTTTTGGGGCCAAAGCTATAAAGGTAAACGCTCATTTTGTTTTGTTGAGGTCCGACGATAAAGGATGATGATTAGGTAAATGATGATAATTAATGGCGATAAAACGATACAAGGATAATTGTGAGGTAGATGAGGTAATGATGACAATGGTTACGGTAATAAGAAGGACAACATGATTATTTAAAGATGATGGTTAGGATGTTACGGTGACAATAATGATACATAATATGGTTATGATGATTCTATATTGATAACTATATGATGATACGTACGAATATGATATTGATAATGATAATGATGATGAATGGTTTGATCCCTGATCGACGTATATTGTTGAAGAAGAAAAAGGAAACAGAAAAGGAAGATTAAATATATTTTAGGCGTAATATAATTCAGAAAACAGATTTAGGAGAATGGTTCGGGAGTGTGGTTGGGGAACAAGAGGTCCTGAGTTCGAACCTAAGCTGCTGCAGTTTTTTTTTTAACTGCACAGGTTGGGCTTATCTTAAATGATGGGCTGCTATAGAAATAAGAAGATGTTCTAGTAAACTGGAATAAGAAGAGAATGGATGGAGGAATGGTTATGGTTGTTTGTTAGTAACCGAGAGGTCTAGGCTTCGAGCCCGGGCATAGGCACTTATTTTTGGAACTTTTTTCCTAGAGAGGTAGTTATTATTGTTACTATTATTATTATTATTATTATTATTATTATTATTATTATTATTATTATTATTATTATTATTATTATTATTATTATTATTATTATTATTATTATTATTATTATTATTACTACTACTACTACTACTACTACTACTACTACTACTACTACTACTACTACTACTACTACTACTACTACTACTACTACTACTACTACTACTACTACTACTACTATTATTATTATTATTATTATTATTATTATTATTATTATTATTATTAAAAGTATTTTATTGTTAAAAATGTCATTATTAGTAAAATTATCATTCTTACTAAAATTATCATTTTATTTACATTAACACTATTATTATTATTATTAATATCACTATTAATATTATTAATATTATTATTACCACAAATATTATTTATATAAAATATATTTATTACATACCTATACTAATATTACATAGTTTTATATTTTTAAACAAAATATTATTTTATTAAGTGGTACATAATATTTAAATATATTATACAATATAGATAGTAATATGATTATATATGTAAAAATTAATCTTAATACATTATAAACGTAATTGATTAATATTATACGTGTTAATATATATACTTGATATAGGTTCGTGAATCCGAGGCCAACCTTGCATTGTTCAGTTCCGTCGTATGCATATTTTTACTACAAAATATCGTATCGTGAGTTCATTTGATTCCCTTTTACTCTTTACATTTTTGGAACTGAGAATACATGCGCTGTTTTTACAACTGCTTTATTTAATGCTTTTGAAATATATTTTGAACTGCGAATACATGAAATGCTTTTATAAATGTTTGAAGAGATAGACACAAGCAAAACATTCCTCGAATGAATCATTATGCAGACAGAAGTGCTGCGGATTATTATTGAATTATGTGGACATGATAATTGCCACCATTGAATTATGTGGACATGATAATTGCCACCATTGAATTAGGTGGACATGATAATTGCCACCATTGAATTATGTGGACATGATAATTGCCACCAATTGATGTGAATGTTATGTATCGAGAGAATGATTTTTATACACAGGTTATGTGTATTATATTTTGTACACGAGATATGAGTACGGTTACTAAGATTTATGAAAAGGATTTCGTACACGAGAAAGTTGTACTGTATTTAAAAGATATTGCATGTACATTATAGGTGGGTATAGGATTCGGGCCCATTTGTACCATGCAGCATTTAAATCTTGTGGTCTATCAAAATGATAAATTTTATTGTTTATGATAAACCTATGAACTCACCAACCTTTTGGTTTACACTTGAAAGCATGTTTATTCTCGGGTATTAAGGAAATCTTCCGCTATGCATTTACTCATTTTAAAGATATTACTTGGAGTCATTCTTGGCATATTTCAAAAGACGTTGCATTCGAGTCATTAAGTTCATCAAGGTTGATAAGGAGTCATTGATAGATTGATATATTAGGAAATGGTATGCATGCCTGTTTAACTTTCGATGAAATGAAAGTTTGTCTTTTAAAAAAGAATGCAATGTTTGTAAAATGTATCATATAGAGGTCAAATACCTCGCGATGTAATCATATGTTATTGTATTCGTCCTTATGGATTAGGACGGGTTACTACATCTTGGGTAGTCTTTAATATAGGATTTGAATTGCTGAAGTGACGGGATACAATTTCCTGTATCGTGGTGCATGTTTGTCCATTGTATCGGTCTCCTTCATGGCTAGAAAGTGAGCAGTTTTGGTGAGGCGGTCAACGATAACCCAGATAGTGTCATAATCGCCTACCGTTTTCGGTAGCTTCGTGATGAAATCCATTGTTATTCCTTCCCATTTTCATTGTGGAATTTTGGGTTGTTGAAGTAACCCAGATGGCTTTTGGCTCACCATTCTCGCGAGGTATACGAATAATCTTCTCACTATAAATAACTTTCGCTTTCATCCTTGAAAGCCAGTCCGTTCCAACTATTTCATCAAAGCTTCCTAACTTGATGAGTAATAGGTTAATCCTAAAGTACATTCCAACTATTGCATCAAGTTTCCCAAATTGATGGGTGTTAGGTTAATCTTAAGGTTCATTCCAACCAAATCTTATTATACTACAGTGAAAAATTCTATCAATATTCTCAAATATCATCTGCTTGTGCGTAGGTAACTAATCCTTTCCACTACTACTTTAAAACTTCCAAGTTTTGTTGACATGAGGTCATCTCCAAATGACCCACCTGTTAATTTTAAGGTACCACCTTAAATTATTCCTCTATATCTGCCAGCTTACCATTATCTTGTCCTATAGAATACTTAACTCTCATGGTTGTTAATGGCTTATTAGTCATAATGCTAGGGTCCTTAGATATAAGGTTTCTATCACTCTAGTATTAAGCAACTTCGAGACAACAAAACGTTGTGATGAATCGTACCCTAACTATAATCAGGATCCATGCGAGTCTCCATAGCTGAAATAACGATTGCTCTACCGCAAGTAAGTCCAAAGTTTTTCCTATTTGAGAACTTTTTCCTTAAGTGTCCAGGGTGTCTGTATCTATAACAAATCTTCGGGTTATCAATTCTGCAATCAAGGCCCTTCTTGTACGGTGTCTGGGCTATGTGGTTATTCTTTCCCTACCTCTAACAGACCATAATGCATATACTCAAGTGGTTCCTACCAAAATTTTCTTTGAATCACTTCATATTCCTTACGTAGTAACATTGGAACTTCTGCATGATTTACTTCAATATAATCACGCTGGCCTGGCGTCATTATGTTGTACTAAATCGTACGTTCATTCCAATATCACTCCATATGGTCAATGTAACGTGATCACTTCAAGTTGTACTCAATTTCATCTAACGGTGCTTTATCTATGCTATCTCAAAACAAAATCTACATAATTAATCTCATGATTTCTTGGTGTGGGTGCGTAGGTTCCATAGGTCATGCATCAATGCCTACATGTCTCGAAATTTTCTTCAAAATGTTCGGGTTCAGGTAAAGTCGTTAGGTTCCTTTCTAGAAATTCAATCTGGGTCTCGTGTCAAGTTGTGCGTGTAGCAAGTAGTAATACGATATGTCTTGAGGCGACTCCCAAGTCTTTGGGTATGGCTGAGCATCAGTAGGAGACATTCTGACCTTGTGAAAGGAGATGCCTTCTCGACTTCTCCAATGCCTAAGAGTGTTAGGGACCTAAGTCCAGAAGTGTCGTTAGATCGTCGAGCAGTGGTGAAGGATGAAAGAGATAAGTGACGGTCATGAAATCGTAAGGGATACGGGTCAACTTGCGGAAACTGAACAACCTTCTAATGTTCATACGTTGTACGTGGGTAACTAGGGTGAGCTCGGAGGTGGGGCGAGGTGCAGTTACTCCGACAAGTCCTCACATATCTCCTCTTCCGAAGATCAACTTTAGTGGGCGTGTAATCCGAGGGGTACTCTTCCTAGATTGCGTGAAGTAATGTTTCGATCTCTGAGATGGTGGAACAGTAGTAACCGGTGGATTACAATACTAGTCCTTAGGATTAGACGAGTGGGAAGAGGGTTCAGAAAAACATCTGAACTAGGAAAGATAAAATTTCCAAGTCGGTAAAATGTCCCGTTCATATTGATTATAAACGTTCCATATTAATTGATTTCGTCGCGAGGTTTTGACCTCTATATGAGACATTTTTCAAAGACAGCATTCATTTTTAAAACAACCATAACCTTTATTTTATCGATAAAGGTTTAAAAAGCATTACGTAGATTATCAAATAATGATAATCTAAAATATACCCTTTACACACGACCATTACATAATGGTTTACAATATGAATATATTACATCAAAAATAAGTTTCTTGAATGCAGTTTTTACATAATATCATACAAGCATGGACTCCAAATCTTGTCCTTATTTTAGTATGCAACAGCGGAAACTCTTAATAATCACCTGAGAATAAACATGCTTAAAACGTCAACAAAAATGTTGGTGAGTTATAGGTTTAACCTATATATTATCAAATCATAATAATAGACCACAAGATTTCATATTTCAATATACATCCCATACATAGAGATAAAATTCATTCATATGGTGAACACCTGGTAACCGACATTAACAAGATGCATATAAGAATATCCCCTATCATTCCGGGAAATCCTTCGGACATGATAAAAACGAATTCGAAGTACTAAAGCATCCGGTACTTTGGATGGGGTTCGTTAGGTCCAATAGATCTATCTTTAGGATTCGCGTCAATTAGTAGATCGGTTTACTAATTCTTAGGTTACCAAGCAAAAGGGGCATATTCGGCTTCGAACATTCACCCATATAATGTAGTTTTAATTACTTGTGTCTATTTCGTAAAATATTTATAAAACTGCACGTATTCTCATCCCAAAATATTAGATTTTAAAAGTGGGACTATAACTCACTTTCACATATTTTTACTTCGTCGGGAAGTAAGACTTAGCCACTGATCGATTCACGAACCTATAAAAAATATGTACATATATATATCAAAGTATGTTCAAAATATATTTACAACATTTTTAATACGTTTTAATGTTTTAAGTTTATTAAGTCAGCTGTCCTCGTTAGTAACCTACAACTAGTTGTCCACAATTAGATGTACAAAAATAAATCGATATATATTATCTTGAATCAATCCATGACCCAGTGTATACACGTCTCAGGCTAGATCACAACTCAAAGTATATATATTTTTAGAATCAACCTCAATCCTGTATAGCTAACTCCAACATTAGTGCATATAGAGTGTCTATGGTTGTTCCAAATAATATATATAGATGGGTCGATATGATATGTCAAAACATTTGCATACGTATCTATGGTATCCCAAGATTACATAATATATAAGAATACATGTATAATACAATATAAGTTAGCTAGGATATGATTAATATAAATTTGTTACCAACTTTCACGTAGCTACAACAAGCAAAAATATCCAATCTTGTTTTACCCATAACTTCTTCGTTTTATATCCGTTTTGAGTGTTTCAAGTTGCTATGGTTTCATATTGAACTTAAGTTTATGAATCTAAACAGAAAAAGTATAAGTTTATAGTTGGAAATACAGGTTACAAGTCATTTTTGTAAAGGTAGTCATTTCAGTCGAAAGAACGACGTCTAGATAACCATTTTGAAAAACATACTTCCACTTTGAGTTTAACCATGATTTTTGGATATAGTTTCACGTTCATAAGAAAAATTATTTTCCCAGAAGAACAAATTTTAAATCATAGTTTATCATAGTTTTTAATTAACTAACCCAAAACAGCCCGCGGTGTTACTACGACGGCGTATATCCGGTTTTACGGTGTTTTTCGTGTTTTCCGATTTTAAATCATTAAGTTAGCATATCATATAAATATAGAACATGTGTTTAGTTGATTTTAAAAGTCAAGTTAGAAGGATTAACTTTTGTTTGCGAACAAGTTTAGAATTAACTAAACTATGTTCTAGTGATTACATGTTCAAATCTTCGAATAAGATAGTTTTATATATATGAATCGAATGATGTTATGAACATCATTACTACCTCAAGTTTAGTAGATAAACCTACTGGAAGTGACAAGAAATGATCTAGCTTCAAAGGATCTTGGATAGCTTGAAAGTTCTTGAAGTAGAATCATGACACAAAAACAAGTTCAAGTAAGATTGTCACTAGAATTAAGATAGTTATAGTTATAGGAATTGAATCAAAGTTTGTATATGAGTATTACCTTGATTTAGAATGATATCGTACTGTAAACAACAAGGATTTCTTGAGGTTAGATGATCACTTTACAAGATTGGAAGTGAGCTAGTAAACTTGAAAGTATTCTTGATTTTATGAAACTAGAACTTGTAGAATTTATGAAGAACACTTAGAACTTGAAGATAGAACTTGAGAGAGATTAATTAGATGAAGAAAATTGAAGAATGAAAGTGTTTGTTAGTGTTTTTGGTCGTCGGTATATGGATTAGATATAAAGGATGTGTAATTTTATTTACATGTAAATAAGTCATGAATGATTACTAATATTTTTGTAATTTTATGAGATATTTCATGCTAGTTGCCAAATGATGGTTCCCACATGTGTTAGGTGACTCACAAAGGCTGCTAAGTGCTGATCATTGGAGTGTATATACCAATAGTACATACATCTAAAAGCTGTGTATTGTACGAGTACGAATACGGGTGCATACGAGTAGAATTGTTGATGAAACTGAACGAGGATGTAATTGTAAGCATTTTTGTTAAGTAGGAGTATTTTGATAAGTGTATTGAAGTCTTTCAAAAGTGTATGAATACATATTAAAACACTACATGTATATACATTTTAACTTAGTCGTTAAGTCATCGTTAGTCGTTACATGTAAATGTTGTTTTGAAACCTTTAGGTTAACGATCTTGTTAAATGTTCTTAACCCATTGTTTATTATATCTAAAGAGATGTTAAATTATTACATTATCATGATATTATGATATATTAATATATCTTAGTATGATATATATACAGTTAAATGTTGTTACAACGATAATCGTTACATATATGTCTCGTTTCGAAATCATTAAGTTAGTAGTCTTGTTTTTACATATGTAGTTCATTGTTAATACACTTAATGACATGTTTACTTATCATTTATCATGATTAAACATAGTGTATCAATATCTTAATATGATTCATATGTATTTAGTAAGACCTTGATATAACGATAATCGTTATATATATCGTTTTCGAGTTTCTTAATTCAATAGGCTCATTTTTATGTATATAACTCATTGTTAAAATACCTAATGAGATACATACTTATCATAATATCATGTTAACTATATATATATCCATATATATGTCATCATATAGTTTTTACAAGTGTTAACGTTCGTGAATCACCGGTCAACTTGGGTGGTCAATTGTCTACATGAAACCTATTTCAATTAATCAAGTCTTAACAAGTTTGATTGCTTAACATGTTGGAAACACTTAATCATGTAAATATCAATTTCATTTAATATATATAAACATGGAAAAGTTCGGGTCACTACAGTCGGTACAGCGAATAGCAGACGTGTAGCGAGAACGTAATCAGGCATAATAACTACAGCAGCCTAGATCGTCTACAGCAGTATATAGCATGGCAATAATAATAGTATCAAACAGAAGTATTATGCAAAAAGCAGATAGTAGCATGCAGTAGCGAGAATAAGCAGTAGCATACAACAAGATCATATAGCAGTAAAAGTAAGCAGTAGCATGCAGCAGTTCCGCCGAAACAAGTAAATGAGCAAGTTGTAGATTTGTCCTATTAGTGAATCATACTCGACTCGGTCAAGCACTAATGCAACCTAATTCCCTACAACCAATGCTCTGATACCAAATGTGACGCCCCGTACAAAACTATCGTGTATGGATCATCAACAACAGGTCCATTACAAGGTATAATACTATATGCTGTTTCAAAATAAGTTTTGCATTCATGAAAAGGTAACATTTTTACCAACGTCAAATGTTTTACAAAAGATGACGTCTTTACTAACGTCAAATGTTTTACAAAAGGTAACGTGCTTCAACGAATAAAAGCATTAACATGAGTACGTGACACAAAGGTCATTACAAAACCATTGTTCAAATGAAACATTAGTTGTGAATGCAAAGTAAAAGTTCCATGATTGAGACATCTCTAAACAATGCAGTAGAAGTCTAACACATCGAGTCTGTAACAGCAAGTCTATAACACCGAGACTATAATAGCAAGTCTAACAGCGGAAGAAACAACATCTAAGCACATGAGAAATACATGCTTAAAAAGTCAACACGAATGTTGGTGAGCTATAGTTTGTTTGTAATCAGTAATGTAATGTAGACTACGAGATTTCGTATTCAAAACAGTATGAAAAGTATATGCTTATCCGTGGGCACCCGGTAACTAACTTAACAAGTAATATCACCCCCTAAAAGTACACCTGGCAAGTGCGTAAGTTTACGAAGTATTAAACACCCTTTGAATGCTAGCGCAACTAGCCCGAGTGGGGATGTCAAACCCTATGGATCCATATCTAAGATTCGTGTCTACCTGTTCATAAACCAATAGTTAAACGTTACCGAGCTAAGGGGAATCTTTGTGCCGTTATGTCACCCACACATATATAAAGTTTAAGTACTCATGTCTAGTATATAAAACATAAAAAAACGCATGTATTCTCAGTCCCAAAAATAGTTAAAGTAAAAAGGGAGCTATAACTCACAGTGAATGTGCGGTAAAATCGATACGAAAAGGTAAGCAAGTAGTAAGTCAGTCCAAGCAAGTAAGTTGGTCGATCCAAAAGGTCCTCAACCTAAGTCAATGGTTACTAAGTTAGTAAATTATCCCAAAAAGTTTAAAAGTAAATAAGTTAAGTCTTAAGTATCATCATTGTCATCATCATTCGTAAAAGATAAAGTATGTTTTCAACAAGAATAGAGATCGAAACAAAGGGCTGACTTCGGACAGCTGCTACGACCTCTATACAAATAGAAAAGACGCGCAGCCAGTGGCCAAGGCTCCGTTTGTGAGTCCTCTTACCACTGCCCAATTTTCAGATCCTATCTCGATGTCGTTTGACCGTGGCGACTGTTCAAGCGCGAGTAGGTCAGAAATTTCAGCACGTCATTACGAAGGCGTAGTGATTTTCGGAAGGCTATAAATCCTAAACCGTATATCGGATTTAGGCGAGTCTTGAACGAAAAGTCATCTAATCAAACCGAAATATCTGAAAATCAACTTTCCAGAAGTCCCAGGAGTCTGATCAGACCCCGAAAAACAGAAACAAGTGCTCCGGTGGGTTTCTTGGTGCTTGATGCTCATCACGGTTCTCATCCTTGATGCGTATAAGCTTCAAGTGTACAACTCTTTGACGTTTTAGCATCATTATGACCAAGTTTTAACCATCAACACACAACTAAAAGTAAAAGCTAACTTTTTACAAGTTTTGAACATCAAGGTTGTCTCTTTATTGTATAAACACAATAAAGCTTCAACCTTTGTCCTTTTGATACAAGTTTATGCATCTTCATCATATGAGATGATGAAGACTTAATTTTTATCACCATAAAAATCATAAAAAGGTTCCAAGTAAGTGAGATCTACAATAATAACTTAGATCTCAAGTGTTAAGAAACCCTAAGCTAAAAAGCTTGGATCTTTACAAGATTAATGAGACCATAAGCTAGAAAGCTAAGATCTAGTAAAAGTAATGAGATCATAAACTAAAAAGCTTAGATCTTCAACAAAATAATGAAACCCTAAGCTAGAAAGCTTGGATCTTTAATGTTCTTGAAGATCCTTAAAGCAAAAAGCTAGATCTACAACTTACATGAAGATCATAAACACAAGTTTTGATCTTTTAACAAAATAAAGTGATCTTATGCTTCAAAACTTAGATCCAACAAAGTAATGAAGATTCAAAGCTAAAAAGCTTGAATCTTTCATGTTCTTGAAGGATTCAAATCAAAGTTTGAATCTACAAGATATAACAAGATCAAAAAGCTAAAAAGCTTGATCTTATGATGATGATGATGATGTCGTGTATAAGAAGAAAAGAAGAAGAAGAAGAAGAAAATTTAAAATTTACAATTTTTAGTGTGAGAAAGACTAGAGAGAAAATTTAGAGAGCAAGTGTGTGTAAAATGTGAATGAGATCAAATGTGAAATGGGTGAATGAGGCTTGGTATTTATAGGGGTGGAGGGTGCTAGGTGGCGTAGGTATTGGGGGGACAAGGGGACAACTTTTTGCTTTTTGCATGGTGGTGGTCTAAAGGTGGTGCTTATTGTTGGGATCCCATGAAACATGTTTAGTGATAGTTAACAAAAATGCTAGTATGTTGGCTCATCTTAATGGGTTTTTGTCCTACATTTTAATAGGTCACAAATTCATTAAAATTGGGCTAACTAAATGGTCCATTAGCTAGAGTAGGGTGGGCCTAAGTCCAATAAGGCAAAAAGTCCAACAAGACTAACTAGTGTGCATTAGTAAATTACTAAGCGTAACTAAGAAACCAATAAGCCAAGTAATTGTCATTAGAAAATAACAATTAGTATTACGTAGTCATAATATTCCAATTATGACAAAAGTTAAACGTGTACCAAGTACGTAGCTCGCTTTAAACGTCAAGTGACACTAACGGTCATAAAAGCATTCGGGGATCAAGTTGAGTGGTTACACACTTAATAACATGTTGTAAGGTATTAACGAAAGTAATTAATCATGAAATAAGATCCCAGAGCATAAACTAGCTCAGTACGCACAAACATGCAGTTTCGTGAAAGTATAGAGCACAAAAATATAAGTCGAAAAAGTCGGGTCGTTACAAAACTGTTGGGAAGTTATCACACGTCGGTCATGAGACAAAATAAATGTATGCATATAAGTCTAAGGGGAAGTCCATCTATCACCAATTGGTTTTAGAAAAGTATGGACTCTTGGACTTATATGTTTCACATGTTGTTGGCCTATACGATTTATCAATTCTGTCATGGTATCAGAGCTCAAGTAAGCGGTTTTACAAAGCGAGTCCGAGTCAGGCCCCCATGTGTGTTCCACCATCTCTACAAAGAGATCGAGTTAGGCCACTATCGTGCCGCCATCTCTACAACCGTTCCACGCCTCGATGTGAGGGGGCGTGTTGGGAAGTTATCCCACATCGGTCATGGGACAAAACAAATGTATGCATATAAGTCTAAGGGGAAGTCCCTCTATCACCAATTAATTTTAGAAAAGGATGGACTCTTGGACTTATATGTTGCACATATTGTTGGCCTATACGATTTATCAATTCTGTCATAAACACCGAGCGAATGATGCCTATAGACAACTAAAAACGTGAACACGCCGATCAAAATCACCCCTAACATTAATACTACCTCTAACAATCAGCTAAACAAAATCGATGTCCATGTATCAACATAAAAACAATTGAAAACAAAGAACGATTATAACCACCGCAAACCAGTCACAAAACACATACAAAGAATCATCCAAACTACACTCTAATATTAAAACTGCAACCACAATGGTTTATAGGGGCAGGTTCAAACGAGAACCACAAAAAAGACGAGAACTGCGAGAACTTTTTAATTTCATAACTTTTATGCATTTATATGCAACAAATTACATGCAAATGTAAATTAATGTTCATATCATTAACAAACATATGTTCATTACCACAAATTACATGTTAAATTATTAATTATATAAAGTGTTCACATGCTACAAAAACAAGTATACACAAGTGAACAGAAAACTATATATTTTATTATATAAGTAAAATATAAGTTTTTTCAAATTATTTTATGTTCATTCTTACTCTCCATTAACATTTATAGGTGATTCAATATATTCACATGTGAAATTATCTTTGTAAATTAAAATTTCTCGCAGTTCTTGCCTTTTTGTGGTTGTCGTTTGAACTTTTGACATGGTTTATATATATATATATATATATATATATATATATATATATATATATATATATATATATATATAGTAAGAACTTTTTTAGTCTGAGAACTCTAGGAACTTAAAAATACACTGAAATTCAAACAAAAAGGGGACACGGACGAACAAAAAAGGGTACGGACGAACAAAAAACACGGTAGTCGAGCAAAAAAAAAATACGGACGAACAAAAAAAAATTTTTGTTCGAATTACAAAAATGTAGAACTCATTTTTGTTCGAATATCAATATTTTTGTTCGACTACCCGTGTGTTCTACATTTTTTTTGTTCGACTTTCAAAAATGTAGAACACGTTTTTGTTCGAATTTAACGATTTTTGTTCGAATTTCTTTTTTTTGTTCGGCCGTCCTTTTTTTTTTGTTCGACTTTCCCCATTTTGCTCGACTATCATGTTTTTTGTTCGCTCGTGTCCCATTTTTGCTCGAATTTCCCTTTTTTGTTCGAATTTCAGGATATTTTTGAGTTCTCAGGGTTCTCATACAAAAACAGTTTTCATTTAATCCCTCTAATATATATATATATATATATATATATATATATATATATATATATATATATATATATATATGTATATATATGTATATGTATATATACATATACATATATATATACATATACATATATATATATATATACATATACATATATATACATATATATATACATATACATATATATATATACATATATATATATATACATATATATATATATATAAGAGATTTGATTAGGTTACATGTCATTAGCTCCTTAAATATTGCATATTAAGCCAAGTGTAATTTCTACATGTCACAATTATTCATATATACCCTTATCAACTTTTAAAATCACATATTTACCCAAGTAAATCATATAATATCATATATACCCAATTTCAATACTAAAACAATCATATGTACCCATTTAATTTAAATATTCACTAAACCCAATTTTCGACAAATTAATTCCTATTTGATCCCTACTCTTAAATACTACTACGATCATCATAAAAACTACAAACTACATACATGTGTTCATATACACATGTCCTATTATTATAGTATATTCATACACACATTTTTCATATAAAATCATAAGAAAAACTACCGAACAATTTTTAATACTAATTTTGAGGGAATGGTAACACATTACTCTGTATCAGTAAAATTATACCATTACATAATTAGATTCAACGCATTTCTTAATTCTGATAGAACTCGAGCAATTTTTTGTTATTGCAAGTACACCCAATATGAAATATATATGTATTTTATAGTCCCATCCTGTCAACGAAACATACTAACATACTAGAAATGTGTCCTTTTTTAAAGATTTTTCGACGATCGTCGGAGCACATTGAAAAAAGTGACACATGGACGGTTTGTTTCTAAGAACAACCAATAATTAAAGATTTGTTAGTTTGTTTATTGTAATTAAAATGAAAATAATTGGGACGGAGGGAGTACATAATTTGTTTGTGAAGATATAACGTCAAAGAAGAAAATTGGAGAGAAGGTTGAAAAAAGTGGTTTATAAATATACGTCATAAAATATACGTATGTTCCTTCTCTAACCTCTAAAGTATGAATTTGGTGGAAGCTATAAGAGCTAGACCGACTGTACTTCTCTAACCTCTAAATTATGAACTTAGTTCCAACACTTCTTTGTCCATTTCATTTTAGTCTTATTGATTCTTCTGTGTTATTTGTGGTAGTCAAAATATGATGGTAACATATTATTTGAAAGACACACATTTAAAATAATTCAATGAATGAATAACAAAATGGGTACATTTTGACCCTTTTGATCTGGTCAATTAATCAAATCCATTACCATTTTATCTAAACTTTCAAATAGTAACCGCTATGACCTATTGAAAATAGAGTACGGGCTCAAATTAGCGACACTTAAGCTATTGGGTCGACATGTCCCCCTTAAACGCAACCAAAAATATTATTTTAAAATGTAGATCAAGCGTCATAAAATTAAAATAAGTGATTTATTTAAAACGATTGTGAGTAGCCGTGCAACGCACGGGCTCAAAACCTAGTGTATATATATATATATATATATATATATATATATATATATATATATATATATATATATATATATATATATATATATATATATATATATATATATATATAACGTAATAATTACATATAAGTACACTAGTTGAGTAATTACTACAATTACTTTTTTATTCATTGCATTATTTAACACATTTTGATTGAAGCGACCCGTCCTAATCCAAAAGGACTAATACAATAACATATGATTACATTGCGAGGTATTTGACCTCTATATGATATATTTTACAAACATTGCATTCGTTTTGAAAAGACAAACTTTCATTTCATTGTAAGTTGACAAACATGCATACCATTTCATAATATTCAAACTATAAATGACTTAATCTGTCATTTATTTAATAATAATCTTTATTGAACTCAATGACTTGAATGCAACGTCTTTCGAAATATGCCATGAATGACTCCAAGTAATATCTTTAAAATGAGCAAATGCACAACAGAAGATTTCTTTAATACCTGAGAACAAACATGCTTTCAAGTGTCAACCAAAAGGTTGGTGAGTTCATTAGTTTATCATAATAATCATTTCCATAATTTTAATAGACCACAAGATTTCATTTATTCAATAATCTTACACTCGCAAGTGTATAAAAATCATTCATATGATGGACACCTGGTAACCGAACTAACAAGGATGCATATAGAATATCCCCCGCATACTCGCAAGTATGCTATATAATGACAATCGCAATCACCTTTTTTAAATCGAAGTACTAAAGCATTCCAAATTCCAGAATGGGGTTTGTTAGGCCCATAGATCTATCTTTAGGATTCGCGTCAATTAGGGGCCATTTTCCTAATTCTTAGGTTACCAGACTTGAAGAGGCGATATTCGATTTCGATAATCCAGCCATATAATGTAGTTTCGATTACTTGTGTCTATTTCGTCAAACATTTATAAAACAGCGCATGTATTCTCAGTCCCAAAAATATATATTGCAAAAGCATTTAAAAAGGGAGCAAATGAAACTCACAAAACTGTATTTCGTAGCAATAATGCATATGATGGCATTGAACAAGTGCAAGGTTGGCCTCATATTCACGAACCTATATTAAGTATATATATTTATATGTTGGTCAATATTTGTCTAACAATTTAGGTCAAGTCGTAGTGTATCACAATCCTAATGCTCGAGATTGATATGCAAGAGTCAACAAAAGTCAACTTGACTCAAAATGACTTCCAAAATCTATACATGTTTATTATATAACTTAAATATAGTCGTTTTATTATTAAATATAATTATTAGATTTTATTAGGGTAAATAATACAAGTCATTTATTAATAAATAAAAAATTTATAATAAAATTTATATCTAATGAAAAATATAACTTTATATATCTTAAGTAATAAAATTTATACAGTTCACTCAATATCATAAAATATAGTGGTATGTATTATTAATGTAATTATATTACGTGTGGTAAAAATATTTTTGTATCACATATTTATTTGATAAGATAATATTCATAATAATAATAAATAAAAGTTGTATTATTTTGTAATAATAATAATTATTATTCTTATTCTACTAATAATAATAACGATATTTATATTTACTAAAAATGATATTATGATAAAATGATAATTTTTATTAATAATAATACTAAAATGATAATAATAATAATAATGATATTTTATATTAACAATGATATTCATATAAATAATAATTTTTGTAAAAATTATAGTTTTAATATTAATAATACTTTTCATAATAATAATGATGAAAACAATATCTAAATCAATAACTTACAAATTTTTTTTTTCATCATGATACATATACTAATTGTTTCCTAATCGATTTGCTTAATAGTTTTTAATCCTCTTTTATAATGCTTTCGTAATAATGATAATAATCGTACTCATAATAATTAGATAATACTAATATTAGTTTTAAAAATAATGATACTAATAGGTATTATATGATAATATTAATAATAATACTAGTAATTATAATAATAATGATGATAATATTAATAATAATTTTTGATGATAATAACAATAATAACAATAACGATTTTTAAATAATGATACATATATTAATAATGATAATATTAATAATAATAATAATTATTATTATTATTAGATAATAATAATAACGGCGATAATAACAACGATAATAATAATAATCATTTTAACAATAATATTAAAATTCAGTTGACTATAATTTCTAATCCGTTCATCGAAACCATTCGATATCTAAATGAAAAGTTCTTAATTTTTCGCTAGCTTTCCAACGACATGCATATCATATACCCTATCTCAGTAGCATATGTATCTAATTCAGAATTCAACATAATCTATCTAATGACAATATTAAACATACATGCATGCATAATCATATCTACTCGAGCACTAGTCAGGGATACACTATTAATATATAAAAGTTAAGTTATGAGTGCTCACGTATCAATATTGAGATTCAATATTGCAGAAAGTATGTAGACGCAACGGAGATGATAAACACTAGTTTGACCTCACGAGCATACCCCCGAATCATACCCATAACCTCCATAGCTATAACCCATAATTTCCTTAGCTCTATCCCTCTCGAAAAACCCGTTTTGAATTTACTCGCTCATGACCTCGTCGTAGTATTTTATGTATATATACTAATAATAATACTAATAATAATAATAATAATAATAATAATACGATTAATAATAATATTAATCTTAATAATAATAATAATAATAATAATAATAATAATAATAATAATAATAATAATAATAATAATAATAATAATAATAATAATAAATATAAATATGAATATAGAGAGAGTGCGAGAGATAGTTTGAGAGATGGAATGAATTACTCGACCAGATTTCGTTTGGTTTTATAAACATTTGGCCACCTAACCCCTCATGCACTCGTATGAGTTTGTGAGAGGGATCTCATGCAAGTACATGAGTTCCAATTGCATCTCACTTTGTCCCAAAAGTCTAGCCGACATTCTTTTTATATTATTATTTAATATATAATATATTTAATTTATATAATTAATTATATATTATATAATATTTACGTGCATAGTTGACTTGTAATTTTTGTTCCAATGACTTGTACGTTGACACTCGACTAATGTCTCAGATTCGGTTTTTCGAACGACGTTTCGTACGTTTAGAAAACTAGCACTTTACGTTTAGTGACTCGCATCCTTATCAAAATATAGACTTAGATTATTAATAAACTATATCACTCAAGATGTATTTTAATCATTTGAGTGTTTTGGTCATTTGCTTCTATAAATCAACGTCTCGTTATATAATAATATTATTTTAAATCAAAACGTTTTATGACTACGTTATTATTATATCTCGTTACATTATAAAGTGTGTGTATATATATATATATATATATATATATATATATATATATATATATCTCAAAATATAAGTTTGAAATATTTATTTAATAATATAATATTTAGTTTTTCAAAAGTAATTATATTTCAAGACTCATTTATAATTGTTTAAATGATAGAAAATATTATGTCATATTACGTTTATGTTTTTGAAACACAATATATATATATTTGTAATTTATAATATAAAGCTTTAATTAAGTTCTTCAAAATTCATTAACAAAGTATTTTATAAAACGTTTTGATAATAAAGTTCTTTCTAAATTGAAAACGTTTTAGTACTAAATCAAATAAATATGATAACTTTTGTTTTTCCAAAACTAATATATATTTAAGAATCATTTTGTTAAAAGGATAAAATAATGGAAATCGTTATATCGTATTTGAAAAGTAAAATTATATATAATAGGTTTCAAGTTTTTAAATTACTAAATATTGATGAAGCGTGAGATAAAGTCCAAAGGTTAAATGAACGTATGAAATCATTTTAAGATAAAACGTCGATATTTATTTTCTAAGTTATCTATCCCATAACATTACTTTCACATTAAATAATATGAAAGTTAATTAGTTGACACATATATAAGACATCGAACAGGAATTCTACTAACCGTTGTCTAGTTCCTGTTAATTGACACTTTACCAATAATTTTGAATATCGTTAAAAGGGAAAGGTTTGCTAAATCAAAGTGGACCTCTCAACAGAGACTCGTAATCATACAATGTATCTGATAAATCAATCATTTGATATTATCTTCTAATTCCATCGATAAACATATTGAAACAAATACGTTCATATAGAGTATTATACGTTTAATACTTTGTTAATATTCTCAAGTTATAATATATATACAAATATATATAATCATATCCATTTATATAATAGTTCGTGAATCGTCAGAATTTGGTCGAGGTTAAATGAGTGTATGAACACAGTTTAAAATTCTTGAGATTTAATTTAACAAACTCTACTTATCGTGTCAGAAACATATAAAGATTAAAGTTTAAATTTGGTCAGAAATTTTCGGGTTGTCACATTGATCAATATTTATCACCGTCTGTTGACTTTATTTGTAAGATATAGAGTAGTTATATAACTCAGTAAAATGATGTTAGTATAATTAAGACCATCTTTATCCCTGAAGCCCATGATGGGCGTGTTGCTGGGTGGGGTGGGGTGGGGTACTTGATGAGCGTGCTGCCAGACTGCTGGGTAATGGGTGGCGTGCTGAGTGGCGTGTTGGGTATTTTTTATTTTTTTTCATTTTTCTTACATTTAATTTATTTTTTTAATTAGTTTATATTATTATTTTGTAATTATAATAACAAATTAATTTAATAAAACACCACTAAAATTAATATTAAAAATACGATTACAATTATAAAAAAGGTCCTAAAAATAGAAAATTACAATAGGATAATTAAAAAAACATTACAATAACTAAACATTACTTAAATGGTACGACGGTAGTTTGGTGGAAGATTCCAAATATGCGCGGTTAAGTCCGCATGAAGTGCATTATGAACATCTTTGTCGCGAATTTCCTTTTCTCGTGCTGCTCGAGTAGTATTTCGATTCCTAACAAAAACGGGTTGGTTTTCTGGCTCATTTAGATACTCTTCGTCGAGTGACGTTATAGAAAAACCATTATCCTCTTGGATCATATTGTGCAATAGAACACAACAATATAATATGCGGTGCAATTTTTTTGCTCTCCAAGCTCGTCTAGGCACACGTAATATATTGAATCTTCCTTGAAGGACACCAAATGTTCGCTCGACATCTTTTCGTGCACTGTCTTGAAAATGTGTAAACTATGTTAATGGCTCGTCGGTTGGGGATTGGTATGCTTTGATAAGTGTAGCCCAATCCGGATAAATACCGTCGGCGAGATAATAACCATGTGTGTAGTCATGACCATTTACTGTAAATGGTGAAGGTGGAGCGGAACCGTTCTTAAGAGAATCAAACAACGGTGAACGGTTTAACACATTGATGTCATTGTTGGAAACTGCAACACCAAAATATGCGTGCCATATCCACATATCATACGAAGCTACAGCTTCGAGAATAAGAGATGGTTTTTTTTATGCCCACTTGTGTATTGACCTTGCCATGCAACGGGACAATTTTTCCATTCCCAATGCATGCAATCGATGCTCCCAAGCATCCCCCTAAAACCATGCTTTGTTTCGTGCCTTTCGTATATTCGGTGAATATCACGTGCAGTTGGTTTACGTAGATATTCTTGTTGGTACAAATCAGTAACACACAAACAAAAGTTGTCTAAACAGTTTAATGAGGTTAGCTCACTCATATGCAAATATTCGTCCCACATATCACCCCCCGTACCGTACGCCAACTGGCGTAATGCAGATGTGCACTTTTGATATATATTAAAACTTTGACGACCAACGGCGTTGTATGAGTGCCTAAAATATACAAAGTGTGCGGGTAAAGGATTAATGGTGCATTCGCGTATACCTGCTATGATACGCTCAAATAATTGCGGACTCATCCGATAACGTCTTTTAAATTTGTGATCGGGAAACGTAGGTTGTACAGCAAAATAGTCTATGTGTAGACGTACAGCCGCACCTTCGCGATCCCTAGGGATATAGATTCGGGGTCGTCGAGGTCGCTGACTTGGGCCCTCATCAGCTTCTCGGTCTAGCTCTTCGGCGCACGATCGCATAACACTTAATAACATTTCATCGTCCGAAGAATCATCGTCGACGATCTTTAGATAGGCATCCATTTTGATTAAAATGTGATAGTTTATGTGATGGTAGAAATTGAAATTGGAAAGTAAATGAGAGTGTGTTTGAAATTGTGTTTGTATATTGTATATATAGAGAAAATTAAATGTTTTTAATTAATATATGTATATATCCGTTAGTTTTTTGATGGCTTGTATATCTCCACGTCGCCATACTAGTCCAACACGCAGCAACATACCTCGTGCTAGCTTGCTGCACGCCGCCGGATTTTTGGTCCAACACGCCGCGCTACGGCGTGTTCGCCGGCGTGTTGGCCAACACCTCATCGAGCACGTGTGCGCTAAAGGTGGTCTAAGACTGCAAGCGTTTCAATTTATTTACTACTCGTATAAACTAGTGGTGTTGTGGGACAACTTTACTGTGACAAGAATAAAAAAAATATTAAAGTATAAAATGATGACGTCTCGTACGTATTTTTTATAATATATAGTAACTAGTTGTGGAACCCTCGCTTCGCGCCAGGGGTTCGGTTTTTAATGCATTTTATTGCGTTTAGTTTGTAAAATTATTACGTGTCTAACGATAATGTCGTTGAAGCGCAACTCGAGTCGATCTAAAAACTATAACCCATCAAAGATTTAAATGTTATTTTAAATATCTCCGCGTTTCGCTATGAAATTGTTGACTTTTAAAAATTTAATGCAATTAAGTCGTTATTTTGTGGAGAAAAATATAAAGGAAACCAAAAAAGAAAAAATAAAACAATGTTTTAACAGGTAGCGAACAATATAAGGTAAAAAAAAAAAACTATAGTAAACGAACTGGGAAAAAAAAAATGTTACAGTACCGTTGCTACAGCGATTCCATTGCTACAGTAATTCCGTTGCTACATTGTTAACGAGCTATAGTGATTCCGTTGCTACAGTAAAATAGATAAAAAGACGAAACTAACCCTGATACTGTTCACCAGTTTTGTCTAATAGTTAATATAGTAATAGTAATAGTAATATGGTATGATATAATAAAATAATATAACGAGAGATAAGTCCCTCTTTATATACATTTGATGCACATGTAAAAAACGAAGAATTAATAAAATATAAACAATTATAAATGTCGATCAAAATGAAGTTTCGAATGTTATCATTCCTTAAATTATTTCTTTTATGTAGGTTGTATCTTTAATTGATTAAAATATATTATATTCAAAATCGTTACCATTCATCTGGTGTCATCATTCTCGAAAGATGGACTTTTGAGTAAACATTCATTTATATAATTAACAT
Source organism: Rutidosis leptorrhynchoides (assembly GCF_046630445.1). NCBI lineage: Eukaryota > Viridiplantae > Streptophyta > Magnoliopsida > Asterales > Asteraceae > Rutidosis > Rutidosis leptorrhynchoides. The sequence goes on along the minus strand of NC_092334.1, from coordinate 124,592,544 downwards.
TCATGTGATGAATACAATATCAAAATCGATGTATAAAGAACTAGTGAAATTTAATAAATATTGATCAAAATAGATGCTTTTGAGTGTTACCATTCTTTTAATAGTCTATAACACTAATTGATGAATATTTTAATTAAAAGTCGATGCACCGAATGAGTGTTAACTACTTCCCCATCTCATACGTTATAATTCGCTCTTGATAATTCCCGTATAAAAAAAATAAAAAAAATATATACTATATGATAGAGAGAGATGTGATCCGTATACTTGTATTTATGTATATTTTGTGATAATGACTTGGTACATAAATGACGATTTAACATTCATATTAATTCATTAATTATCATGCGTAACCATGAGAATATGAGATCATTATCATTTGTACTCATCATCATTGTACTAATCAAGTATTATTTAATTATTTGTATAATTCACTTGGTGGATCAAGAAACCGATATATGCATGATCGATTGTCGGCCCAAATCAAAATTTCAAAACCCGGTAGCTTAATCCTTCATTATTATTATCCTATATATATATATATATATATATATATATATATATATATATATATATATATATATATATATATATATATACTAAAAAACACGCGCCGAATTTCGTCGTTTCAGTTGTTTTGAATTGTCGTTTTGAGTTTGCGTTCACACTACAAATGGTCCCTCAAATTCGGCTCAATTTACACAACGACCCCTCAACTTTATACTTTTTCAGGGGTAGAACGTGTAACTATATACTTTTTTTTAAAAGAAAAGAAAATAATTTCACCCGAATTTTTAACAGGCCATATCTTCTCGTTCGGTGCGAGTTAAATTTTTCCGAGATCACCGTCCAATTCGAAAAAATCTAACGAACACAACGGGACTAAGTACGCGCGAAACGAAAATCGTTAAAAAAACACTAAATGTTTCGGGCTATATTTCATACATATACATATACGTAAAACAAACAACTCAACCTATTAGATATATTAGGTACCAAAAAACGTATATCTAAATTCGACCGCGCGTTGAATACAACCGCAGCAACGCGCAGTCGAATTTTTTTTCTAGTTGTAATCAATTTATTTTATATATATATATATATATATATATATATATATATATATATATATATATATATATATATATATATATATATATATATATATATATATTATATTATATTATAACCTTCTACTAACATATATAAAGTTTATAAATAGTAAACTTTAAAAGTTTTACAACTTCACACCTAACTTTTAAACTTTCACAATTTTACACTACACTACAAGATAAAGTTTATAACCATCAAACTTTAAAGTTTTTAGAATTTTACACTTTACTTTTCAACATTTACAATTCAACACAAAAACTTTTTAACTTTTTACAAATCAACCACAATACTTTTCATTTATTACAAATCAACCACATACTTTTCACATTTTTGTTATAACTATACTAAAACATAAAATCTATGAACATAAAACTTTTCACCTTTTACAATTTAAAACAAAAACTTTACTAAATGTATGGAACAAACCAACTTCTCGCAAGACCACGAGTTATAATTACTTTGATAGAGAGTCGTCCCATTAATTTTAGCTAGCAATTTACATAAATAAATATCTAAATAAATTTGAACGTTTAAAGTATTGATATGTATGTCAGTACCAACCTCAATTATTAAAACTTCAACACAACGTCAACATAAACTTAAATATTCGATGAATCACAAATCTGGCGCAACGCAAGGCGCCACCACTAGTTATATCTAATAGTTACTAATATAACTAATAGACAAAATTTGTCTTATTAGTTATGAATAGTACTATTTAATATTTCATTTTTCACACACCCAACTCCCTAACTTTCATTAAAATACAAATCGAACCCTCCCATTTTATAGTACTATTTAATAATTCATTTTTCACACTCAACCCCTAACTTTCATTAAAATACAAATCGAAACCCCCCCCCCCCCCCAAATTTTATACCTATATTCTAAAATATTATTTATCACATCACTAACACTAAAAATATTGAATAATAACACTCACCACGCTACTAATGTAATATTGAATAATAACACTCACCACGCTACTATTGTGCTACTTTTTTTTTTGTCTCAAACGATAAAAAAACAATTTTCATAAAAGGAACAACCCTTCAATGATACCAAAAGATGTCGAAAAATATTCTTTTTTACAAAATAGATCAACTAACTTAAAAAAAAAAAAAAATAACGAACGCTAAAAGAAGCAACTTTCACAAAGGAACAACCCTTCAATGTTAGATGTCGAATTTTTTTTTTTTTTTTTACAAAATAGATCAACACTTTTTTTTAACTCGCATTCAAAACGGAGCCCCCAGCGCGAATCGAGGGCTCCACAACTAGTTATATCTAATAGACAAAAACCATGAATAGTAACCAGGGGCAATTTCGTCCTTTCTTTTTTTTGTTTCCTTCCACCTTTTTTACAAAAAACCCCCCCACTTTGTTGAATAATTAAAATCGACCCCCCAACCAGGGGTAAAGTGTCACATAATCATTTTCATAAAAAATCTTAAATAAACTCCACCCAAATATTCAACGGGTCATATCTTCTCGCTCGCAACGAGTTAAATTTTTCCGACACCATCGTTAAACTCGAAATAATTTTAGGAACACAATGACACTAACTATACGCAACACGGACGCTTTTTAAAAAGCGCTAAATATTTGAGGTATTTTTCATACACGTTGATTTTGCGTTAAATTTTACAAAAGTCGACAATTCCATAGCGAAACGCGGAGATGCACATATATTGGTAAATTAAAATAACATTTAAATCTTTCACGGATTATACCGTTTAGTTCGATTCGAGTTGCGCTTCAACGACATCATCGTTAGCCACGAAATAATTTTACAATCTAAACGTAATAAAATACATTGAAAACCGAACCCCCGGCGCGAAGCGGGGGTTCAAAAACTAGTTAGTACCATTAAATTGAATTGACAACCAATCGTATCAACTAAAGTAACTATTCCACAAGCTCGTTTCTAGAATATATTTGATGAGTTATATTTCTTTGAATTCAATAATTTACTTGAAATTCAACGTATCAATCAGAACGCGACATGTGGGGCGACAATCACATGTAATTGAAAAAAAAAATTCAATTTTTTTTATAAAAAAAAAGGTTTTTTGAAAAAAAAAAAGGTTTCAAAATTTTTTTTAACATTTTTTTTTTAAATTTAGCATATTAAATTCAATCACATGTGATTGTAAAACCCAATCACATGTGATTCTGTATTAAATCCAATTAAATGTGATTGAAAAAATTTTTTTGAAAAAAAATTAAAAAAAATTGTTTTTTTTTCCTATCACATGTAATTGAATTTAACATGTAGAATCACATGTGATTGAGTTTTTAAAATCACATGTGATTAAAATGCAGAATCACATTTGATATACTGCATGTCAAAGCCAATTCACATGTGATTGAAAAAAAATAATTCGAAAACCAAAATTTTGAAATTTTTTTTTTGAAAATTTTTTATTTTTTAATCACATGTGATTGTCGCGCCACATGTCGCACTCTGATTAGTCGCTTGAATCTCAACTTAAAAGTTGAATTCATTTCAATATTTCTCTATATTTGATTAATAACGTCTCGTACCTTAGGTCAATTAAACATTAAGGGGCATTCCGGTCAATTATGCTTTGCTCGAGAATGTTGAAAAGGTTGCAAATCATTTCGATATGTGGTTCATGTCTCGAAATCCTCGCATATTTTAGGTAATCTTGGATGCTTTTACGTTTTTATTGGAAAAAATTTCAATCAACATATTCGTGAATTGTTTGAGGTTGAACTTAATGACGTGCTTCTCGTGAAAACACAAACATGGGGCAATGAGCCACTTTAGGAATATAGATTGTGATTCTGAAACTGTTGTTGGGGATCGATTTAATGCTGCTGTCTTTTACTAAAACCGTATAAATGAGGTTCAAACACGTTTGGTCAAGGTTTTGTGTAAACAGAAGTTGGTTTGAGGTAACGTTAATGATTCGACCCATTCACCTGATGTTGTGGAGGTAACTAGCGCGTCCCTTCTTCACCCAACCCACTAGCATGCACACCCAACCTGCAGGGGAGGAAATGTGAGGGATTAGACCACCGCTAAGTGAATGAGATATCCAAACAAATATCACTAAATAGTCACATATTCAGCTTGACACAAGCAATACAAACACAATAACGGTATAACAAGAGGGTCGACAACCCATAGCTAATCAGGCTAGAGTCTACCGATAGTTCTTGGTACTGAATCACTAGTATAGTATTTTTCGCGCAACGTGTGCGTCATCTGAACGATACTACCATTACAATACCGCTTGAACCCAACACACTCTCGTCCGATAACACTAAGACAGAGTGGGTTGACCACTTACCTTCCGTCCTAGAACACCAAGAGCGGAAGGCGGGTCTCTAGTCTTCCGTCTGAAAACATCAAGAGTAGAAGAGAGGTCACATACGTCTGACAACACCTAGATGATTAAACACTTGGCTGGTCAATACTCTTACACCTGAAAACACCAAGAGCGGAAGAGGGGTCACTTACGTCTGAAAACACCTAGACGATTAAACCCTTGTTCACATTTAATCATCTATAAGCACATACAATCACTTACCAAAATTCACAGTCTACACTACACATTACCATAATATTAGCATGGCACTGGTCACCACACTTGTCACTATATAACAATATCCATAAAGATAATCCCACTCACCATACCTGCACAACTCAGCTGTCTAATATTATCGAGTCTTCACATTTGTCCTTAGTACCTGAGAATGATATATTTAAATCAGTATTTATATCTCATATACTAATAACAATTCAGATTATATATCAGAATCACAAAGTTACACAGTTTAAACACATCACTCCCTTCTCACGAATGGCCAGACTTCGCATGAAGTGATACTAGCTTCGCACGAAGCACACCACCTTCGTACGAACAACATACATTAATCAGCCCTTGTTTGTACGAAGTCACACGTACTTCGCACGAACTATCCATCACTTCGCACGAAGTGATTGTCGCTCGTACGAAGCTGAAAAACAGCATACTAGCAACATTTCAACGAGTAATTGAGTTCATACCATTGTATCATACTATAAGGTCATTCAGATAAGTATATAACCATATTTTACAAGTTTACCCAATTTCCCTTTCAATAGCGACACCCGTGCGCATGCAAAACGAAGCATACACACTATCATTTAAATTTTGACTCCATCTAAAGTTTGATTCACATCATTAAATCCTTACCATTAGAAACGGGTCCTATCTTCTCGCTCAGTGCGAGTTAAATTTTTCAGAGACCACCGTGCAACTCGAAAAAATCGTATGAACCCAACGGGACTAACTATACGCGAAACAGACACTTCTAAAAAAAACGCTAAACAAAACGACAACCCGTATCTTCCCGCTCGCCACGAGCTAAATTTTTCCGACGGCAGCGTTAGACTCGAAATAATTTTATGAACAAAACGAAACTAACCACGTTCGAAACGGACACTTTTAAAAAATGTTAAACACAACGACGGCCCGTATCTTTTTGTTCGTCGGGAGTTAAATTTTTCCGACAGCACCGTTACACTCGAAAAAATTTATTGAACAAAACAAAACTAACTACGTCAGAAACGGATACTTTTTTAAAAAAACACTTAACACAACGACATTTAAAACGACGCTTAACACATGAGCCATGTTCCCCTCTTTAAATACACAACGCTACGTTAAATATGAATACGCAGGCCGAAAGCCCCAGCCGCAACGCGCGGGCCGATCCGGACTAGTTATAAACAAACACGTACAACAGATCAGGCCATAAGTTCTGGCCCAGTACATCACGATTGCAATAGATAGACCATTGAATAATGCCTAACAGCAGCTAATGTAAAAAAATAGGAAATAACAGTTGCTGAGGGGGTAATAGTTTACATTTGTTCATTATTATAAATTTATACTGTAATTCACATCTACACCATCCGTCTAAAAAAAAAAAAATAATTCAAATTACTAGTTATTATCTCTATTCTCTATCTATATATTAAAAGAAACACATAAATAAGTCATCACTAACTTTAAAAATTAATCTTAACCATCCATTCAATAGCTTAAACAACATCATACCCATTCAAAATGCCATGCAATCTTCATGACCTCATAATCTTCATAATTATATACCTATATCTAAAAGGTAGAGTGGAAATGAATAGTACTATTCATTTTTTCACTTTCTTCAAACTTAACCCCTTAACTTTCATTAAAATACAAATCGAACCCCCCACTTTATACGTATATTTTTTTTCAAATTTCACAAGCTTAACCCCTAACTTTTATTAAAATCCAAATCGAACCCCCACTTTACTAACTTTTTTTTTACTAATATTCAATTTTCACAAACTTAACCCCCTAACTTTTATTAAAATACAAACATTTTTCCACTTTTTCCAAACTTAACCCCTTAACTTTCATTAAAATACAAATCGAACCCCCCACTTTATACGTATATTTTTCCCCAAATTTCACAAGCTTAACCCCTAACTTTTATTAAAATACAAATCGAACCCCCACTTTACTAACTTTTTTTTTTTACTAATATTCAATTTTCACAAACTTAACCCGCTAACTTTTATTAAAATACAAACATTTTTCCACTTTTTCCAAACTTAACCCCTTAACTTTCATTAAAATACAAATCGAACCCCCCCACTTTATACGTATATTTTCCCCCAAATTTCACAAGCTTAACCCCTAACTTTTATTAAAATACAAATCGAACCCCCACTTTACTAACTTTTTTTGTTGTTGCTAATATTCAATTTTCACATACTTAACCCCCTAACTTTTATTAAAATACAAATCGAACCCCCACTTTATACGTAAAGTTTTTTCAAATTTCACAAACTTAACCCACTAACTTATATTAAAATACAAATCGAACCCCCACTTTACTAACTTTTTTTTTAAAATAAAACCCGAACGCTAAAAGAAGCAACTTTCACAAAAAGAACAACCCTTCAGTGTTATGTCGAAAAAAATTCTTTTTTTACAAAATAGATCAAGACTTTTTTTTTAACTCGCATTCAAAACGGAGCCCAGACGCGAAGCGAGGGCTCCACAACTAGTTAGCACTAAAGAGACTAAAGTGCCCTTGATAATTAAAAAACATACGGGAGCATTCTAACAAAATAGGGGTTCAAGATATCACAATCATTCACGTATTCAGAGAACAAACGAACGCTAATTTCATCCCTAAATCACATGTCTAAAGCTTATTCAAATCGCGAGGTTTCATCTCCTTAATCGAGCTTTTTGATCTTTCCAAATCAAGGGTTAGCTCTAATTTTAAATCGTGAGGTTTCGTAAAGACATATGGGTTTAAAAAATGATCTAGAGTAGCAGAATATCAAACTTCAGAGCTAACCCTTGATCTTTCTCAAATTAATATCAATTACTATGAAACAAACAAAGACCTATTGAATCAAATTAATTTTAAACGTCATGAGGATAGTTTGCACGTATATACAAAATAAAGAGAATAAAAAAAGAAAATCTTTGAATTTCATAGAAAATGTTGAAATCAACAAATGGTATATCTTGGTAACTGTTTCGATTTACATAAATGTTAATGACAATATTTATCAAGTCAATATACTCTTGATATATGGGGTTTGTAAGCTATAGAGATTATGCTGATATCTCCATTTAAAGAGATAACATGCTTGATCAAATTGAAAGTGTTTTTTTTTTTTTTTTTTTTTTCTTTTTCTTTTTCTTCCTGAACTAGTGAATTCAGTTAAATGATTTCATTAATTATTGAATGAACATCATTACACGTTTATATACAAGCTCTATTTGGAACATATATATGAATTTAAAAATTAATCAAAACCGAACCCTAACATTCGTTTAAACTGATTTTCCCGCCTAAAATTTGTTAACACATACTCGCTCAATCTCAAATTAATAGTTTAAATTTGACTTTTGAAATTTTCTTTTCTCAACTTTGACTAAATTTATTTCTTCGCGTTATATAATTTTCTTATTTAAGTTATATTAAATTAATGAAAACACATATAAAAATCAGATCATCCATGTAAATTTTATTAAAAACTATATAACACAAACAAATATATTTAAAGTCAATGTTGAAGAATAAAGACTTTAAAAGTCAAACTGGCACTATTAAATTAGTACCGAGGGAGTATTTACATTTTCTACCCCTATAGTTTATAACTTTACATTTCTGGCTATATTTTGCAACTCGAATACGTTTATTATTCCATATCCTCCACTCAACTTTAGATCAAGTGATCATATTATATTTCGCTTAGTCATTCATAATATTACGTCTTTCAACATATAATTTGATAATATATACATGTGAACTATTTATTTCATGAAATATTATAATGCTATTTATTTTAATTTGTTACATAGATTACGCACCGTTTCTTCACGTTAAGATATTATAATCATGGACTAATCTTTGAGAAACTCGACCAAAAAATTAACTACAAAGTCTCGCTTTTTTTTTTTTTTTTTTGTAATATTATGGTTTTCAACTTCGTGTTATTTGGTTTTTGCAATATTAGTACACCATTACTTCTGATAATGTTTTGTTTTCTAATCAACCAAAAAAATAGTATATAAAATCTCATTAATCGGATAAATTAAAATTTGATTTGACCCTTAAAAACTCCGCGAATTCGCGGGTCTTAAGCTAGTATATATATATATATATATATATATATATATATATATATATATATATATATATCAAAATAATTTCCCTCTACTTAAAATAACACTATAAAATCATTAATCTTGCAATTCTATTATTTTATGTATGGAAGCCATTGAAATTTTTGCTATATAGTTCTATCTCTTGCTTTGTTTGAGAAGTTAAATAATAATTATTACCAGAGAATGAAAAAATGAATAATTTATTAAATTAAAATATACTAAATTGAAAAAGTTATCTTGAAGGACATTACTTTCGACAAGGTGACCAAATTAATACTCCCTGTGTCATTTCAATAGTCCACTTTTATTTTTCAAAGTCATTTGTATTAAACTTTGACTCAAAATATTTTTGTTTGTGTTATATATTATTCGATGAAATTTATATGAATGAATTAAGGTTCAAATGTGTTTTCATTGGTATAATTTTCATCAAATAATATATAACACAAATAAAGTTATTTTATGTCAAAGTTGAGCAAAAAAGACTTTAAAACTCAAAACTAGACTATTAGAATGAGACGGATAGAGTAATTGACAAGTCCGTTCTAACAAAATTTTATTTTACGGCTAATTTTTACCGGACGGGGAAACACACAATTCGTGATTCTCAGAAAAGATCACAACAGATAGTAAGTTTTCTTTTTCCTATTTTTAAAAATTTCTTTCTTATACTACTTGTTCTAATTGTGCCTGAATTACTTAATATAAGGTTGACTTAATTTTGAATAAATTGTTTTTTTATATAAATTTGTAGTTTGCCTAAAAGAGGTCCCAATGGTTATGTCTTAGTCCTTTAAGACTAGACGCCACATCAGCACAATAATTAAAATTAAAAATTTGAAAGATTACAATAATTAAAATTAAAAATTACATTAAAATTTGAAAAATAAAATTACATTAAAATTTAAAAAACTACTCTTCGCCTTCTTCTTCAACGTGGACTTCTTCTTCGTCATCGGGAATGTGTGAAGGTCCTGCCTTGGCTTGATTGTTTGGATTAATTGTCGGATCATGTCAAATTCAATAATGAGGTGGCAGATTATACACGTAATCTACAAGCATATCTCGTAGTAGTCGATGAATGCCCACATCCCTTAATTCCGCGTCCATCCGCATATGTGTGTAGTGACCCAAAATTTTCCATGTTTATATATATTAATTGAGATTGATATTTACATGATTAAATGTTTCCAACATGTTAAGCAATCAAACTTGTTAAGACTTGATTAATTGAAATATGTTTCATATAGACAATTGACCACCCAAGTTGACCGGCGATTCACGAACGTTAAAACTTGTAAAAACGACATGACGATATATATATGGATATACATATGGTTAACATGAGATTATGATAAGTAAGTATCTCCATAAGTATATTAACAATGAGTTATATACATATAAACAAGACTACTAACTTAGGGATTTCGAAACGAGACATATATGTAACGATTATCGTTGTAACGACATTTAAATGTATATATATCATATTAAGATATATTAATATATCATAATATCATGATAATATAATAATTTAATATCTCATTAGATATAATAAACAATGAGTTAACAACATTAATTGAGATCGTTAACTTAAAGGTTTCAAAACAACACTTACATGTAACGACTAACGATGACTTAACGACTCAGTTAAAATGTATATACATGTAGTGTATTTAGATGTATTAAAATACTTTTGGAAGACTTCAAGACATATATCAAAACACTCATACTTAACAAAAATGGTTACAGTTACTTTCCCATTCTTTTCTTTCATCAAGAATTCTAGTCGTATTCTTACCCGTATTATACACAGCTTCAAAACGCACTTACTATGGGTATATACCAATAGAAACTAGCATGGGATTCCACTCTTGATTATGTCATGTATGACTAATCAATTTTAACTTCTACCATGAGCTAGTCAACTAACTAGAACTCCTTTTAACCCCACTCACCACTCACCAATTACCACTCATCATTCACTCCATTTCACTTCTAATTCTCTTTCTAATTCTCTCTCAACACACACACATACTATTATGAACGTATTTTTCCAGTAGTTAATCATCATCTTCATCAAAAATAACTTCAAGAATTAAGCTATAATCATCATAGGAAGAACACTTCAAAAATCCCTTCAAGTTTACTAATTTACTTCCAAGCTTTCTAATCCATTCCAAGTAATCATCTAAGATCAAGAAACCTTTGTTATATACAGTAGGTTATCTTTCTTATTCAAGGTAATATTCATATTCAAACTTTGATTCAATTTCTATAACTATAAACTATCTTAATTCGAGTAAAAATCTTACTTGAACTTGTTTTTGTGTCATGATCCTACTTCAAGAACTTTCAAGCCATCCAAGATCCTTTGAAGCTAGATCATTTCTTGTCTCTTCCAGTAGGTTTACCTACTAAACTTTAGGTGGTAATGATGTTCATAACATCATTCGATTCATATATATAAAACTATCTTATTCGAAGGTTTAAACTCGTAATCACTAGAACATAGTTTAGTTAATTCTAAACTTGTTCGCAAATAAAAGTTAATCCTTCTAACTTGACTTTTAAAATTAACTAAACACATGTTCTATATCTATATGATATGCTAACTTAATGATTTAAAACCTGGAAACACGAAAAACACCGTAAAACCGGATTTACGCCGTCGTAGTAACACCGCGGGCTGTTTTGGGTTAGTTAATTAAAAACTATGATAAACTTTGATTTAAAAGTTGTTATTCTGAGAAAATGATTTTTATTATGAACATGAAACTATATCCAAAAATTATGGTTAAACTCAAAGTGGAAGTATGTTTTCTAAAATGGTCATCTAGACGTCGTTCTTTCGACTGAAATGACTACCTTTACAAAAATGATTTACATGCAGGTTTTATAAATGATTTACAAAATAGACACAAGTACATTCTATGGTTGAATTATCGAAATAGAATATGCCTCTTTTTATTAAGTCTGGTAATCTAAGAATTAGGGAACAGACACCCTAATTGACGCGAATCCTAAAGATAGATCTATTGGGCCTAACAAACCCCATCCAAAGTACCGGATGCTTTAGTACTTCGAAATTTATATCATATCCGAAGGGTGTCCCGGAATAATGGGGATATTCTTATATATGCATCTTGTTAATGTCGGTTACCAGGTGTTCACCATATGAATGATTTTTATCTCTATGTATGGGATGTGTATTGAAATATGAAATCTTGTGGTCTATTATTATGATTTGATATATATAGGTTAAACCTATAACTTACCAATATTTTTGTTGACGTTTTAAGCATGTTTATTCTTAGGTGATTATTAAGAGCTTCCGCTGTCGCATACTTAAATAAGGACGAGATTTGGAGTCCATGCTTGTATGATATTGTGTAAAAACTGCATTCAAGAAACTTATTTTGTTGTAACATATTTGTATTGTAAACCATTATGTAATGGTCGTGTGTAAACAGGATATTTTAGATTATCATTATTTGATAATCTACGTAAAGCTTTTTAAAACCTTTATCTATGAAATAAAGGTTATGGTTTGTTTTAAAAATGAATGCAGTCTTTGAAAAACGTCTCATATAGAGGTCAAAACCTCGCAACGAAATCAATTAATATGGAACGTTTTTAATCAATAAGAACATGACATTTCAGTTGGTATCCGAGCGTTGGTCTTAGAGAACCAGAATTTTGCATTAGTGTGTCTTATCGAGTTTGTTAGGATGCATTAGTGAGTCTGGACTTCGACCGTGTTTACTTGAAAAATGATTGCTTAACAAATTTTGTTGGAAACTATATATTTTTAACATGTGAATATTATGTGATATATTAATCTCTTAACATGTTTGATATTATGTGATAGATGTCTACCTCTAGAACAAGTCCCATTGACTCACCTAATAATAATGAAGAGTCAAATGTAAATTGGAATGATTCGTGGACTGATTCACAAGTTCCCGAAGAGGAACCGGAAGAAGAGTCGGAACCGGAAGAAGAATCGGAACCGGAAGAAGAATCGGAACCGGATGAAGAAATAGAACCGGTGGGGGAAATAATAAAATGGTTAAGTAAAAGAAAATCCTCAACCAACCGACCAAGGTTAATTATGGTCAATGGTGTTTCCGCCAAGGAAGCAAAATATTGGGAGGATTACCAATTCTCCGATGAATCGGATTCCGACGAGAATTCCGATGATGTTATAGAAATTACCCCAACTGAATTTAAAAAGGCAAAAGAAAATAATATGGGAAAGGGCATAAAAATAGAGAAATCTAATTCTCACCCCGATGAACTTTATATGTATCGTCAACCCCCGAAGTCCTTAAGTTGTAACAATGACCCAGGAACCTCTAAACCACCAGGTTTTTCTAAACCGTTGTGGAAAATAACAGCTAGTTTTAGGGGAACATCATATATTCCTAGAAACTTGGCAAAACGAACCAAAACTGAAGAAGAAGAAACAAGCGAGTCGGAATAAGATAGTTGTATTCGTGTGGTGTAATATATGTAATATAGTGTGCTTATACTTTATGATATATGTAAAAATTGCTTGTATTAATAAGTATTTTTTTATGAATCTAACTCTTGTCTATTTTACAGTATAAAAACACAAAATGGATAGACAACCCAATATTTTAAGAAAACCTACCCGGAGACATGATTGATGAAATCTTGTTTAGAGTCGGTCAGAATTCTTCGGCACAACTATTTAAGGCGAGATCAGTTTGTAAGACATTCGAAGAACGTTCCAAGAATGTCTTGGTTTATAAAAGGCTTTCGTTCGAAAGATGGGGGATATCACATTGGGAAATCCATAAGTTACGATGTGTTTACTTTGACGCATATATTGCGGGGAACCCAAATGCTATTTTACGCAATGGGTTAAGAAATTATTTTGACTCAATATATACGAATATTGGACTTCGTGATTTAGAAAAAGCGGCTAACATGCAACATAAAGAAGCATGTTATGCTTACGGATTAGTAATGTTCGCTTCTCACCAAAGTGAGAACAAGAACATCGGCCTACAGCTATTAAACAAAACGTTCCCACAAGTGACGGAGTCGGTAATTGGGGTAAGAAATGAGGTTTTTAGATTGTTACGGGACTGTTGGACATTACGTAACCCTCGTCCCTTTGACGACGTTACAACACGCTGTCTTATCAACGGCCATAACGGTTATATTCCACAAGACCAAGGATGGGAAGTAGTCCTAGTAAAACCAGAATGCATGACTTGTTTCTGGACGTATGAATTACGTGTCTTTATTGCCTTTGCTGAACGACTTGTGTACTAGCTAGAATTATCTTCACAACTATCTTGTATCAAAGTTATTGTGTGTTATATTTCATGCTTTATGTAAAATAAGCGGTATTGTAAGTTTGTAAAATATTGTATAAAAGTTTGAACGCGAAATATTATTATAATCAGTTTTTCATATAGAATTGTAGTAGTTGAATTGTATATTAGCTACTAAGTATGAACTTAACGGGTAGGTACTACCCGAATTTAAACTTATAAAACGCTAATATGAAGAAAAAGCTTTTATAAATGAGTTCATATTATGCTACGAAATACTATTAACTACTCTTAATATTCTATATGATTAACTTGTTCCATTTGATAATTTTGAAGGAAATGGCACCGAATACTCGACACACCGTGAATATGAATGAAGAGGAATTCCGTACTTTTCTAGCTTCAAACATAGTCGCAGTACAGGCTGCGCTACATACCAACAATAACCTTGGATCTAGCAGTACAGGAAATCGTGTAGGATGCACCTACAAAGAATTCACTGCCTGCAAACCTTTGGAATTTGATGGAACCGAAGGACCGATCGGATTGAAAAGGTGGACCGAGAAGGTCGAATCGGTGTTTGCCATAAGTAAGTGTACTGAAGAGGACAAAGTGAAGTACGCTACGCATACCTTCACAGGTTCTGTGTTAACATGGTGGAATACCTATCTAGAGCAAGTGGGATAAGACGATGCGTACGCACTACCGTGGTCAGCATTCAAGCACTTGATGAACGAGAAGTACCGTCCCAGAACCGAGGTCAATAAGCTCAAGACAGAACTTAGAGGGTTACGAACCCAAGGATTTGATATTACCACGTACGAAAGACGATTCACAGAATTGTGCCTATTGTGTCCGGGAGCATTCGAAGATGAGGAATAGAAGATCGACGCGTTTGTGAAAGGATTACCGGAAAGAATCCAAAAAGATATAAGTTCACACGAGCCCGCCTCCATACAACAGGCATGTAGAATGGCTCACAAACTAGTGAACCAGATTGAAGAAAGAATTAAAGAACAGACTGCTGAAGAGGCCAATGTGAAGCAAGTCAAAAGAAAGTGGGAGGAAAACGGTGATAAGAATCACCAATATAACAACAACAGCAATTACAACAATAATCGCAACAATTATCCCAACAATCGCAACATCAATCGCAACTACAACAAACGGCCCAACAACAACAACAACAACAACAACAACAACAACAACAACAGCAACTACAACAATTATCCCAACAACAATAATAACCGCAACAACAACAATAATCAGAAGCAGCTATGCCAAAGGTGTGAAAAGTATCACTCGGGGTTCTGCACCAAATTTTGCAACAAGTGTAAAAGAAATGGTCATAGCGCGGTGAAGTGTGAGGTCTACGGACCAGGGGTTAATAGAACAAAAGGAACAAATGGTGTCGGAACGAGTAATGGCGGAGCAAGTAGTGTCGGAGCAAGTTATGCCAATGTAGTTTGTTATAAATGTGGAAAACCGGGCCACATTATTAGAAATTGCCCAAACCAGGAGAACACGAATGGACAAGGCCGCGGAAGAGTTTTCAATATTAATGCGGCAGAGGCACAGGAAGACCCGGAGCTTGTTACGGGTACGTTTCTTATTGACAATAAATCTACTTACGTTTTATTTGATTCGGGTGCGGATAGAAGCTATATGAGTAGAGATTTTTGTGCTAAATTAAGTTGTCCATTGACGCCTTTGGATAGTAAATTTTTACTCGAATTAGCAAATGGTAAATTAATTTCAGCAGATAATATATGTCAGAATCGAGAAATTAAACTGGTTAGCGAAACATTTAAGATTGATTTGATACCAGTCGAGTTAGGGAGTTTTGATGTGATAATCGGTATGGACTGGTTGAAAGAAGTGAAAGCAGAGATCGTTTGTTACAAAAATGCAATTCGCATTATACGAGAAAAAGGAAAACCCTTAATGGTGTACGGAGAAAAGGGCAACACGAAGCTACATCTTATTAGTAATTTGAAGGCACAAAAACTAATAAGAAAAGGTTTCTATGCTGTTCTAGCACACGTCGAGAAAGTACAAACTAAAAAAAGAGCATCAATGATGTTCCCATTGCAAAAGAATTTCCCGATGTATTTCCGAAAGAATTACCGGGATTACCCCCACATCGATCCGTTGAATTTCAAATAGATCTTGTACCAGGATCTGCACCAATAGCTCGTGCTCCTTATAGACTCGCACCCAGCGAGATGAAAGAACTGCAAAGCCAATTACAAGAACTTTTAGAGCGTGGTTTCATTCGACCAAGCACATCACCGTGGGGAGCTCCTGTTTTGTTTGTCAAGAAGAAAGATGGTACATTCAGGTTGTGCATCGACTACCGAGAGTTGAACAAACTTACCATCAAGAACCGCTACCCACTACCGAGAATCGACGACTTATTTGATCAACTACAAGGCTCGTCTGTTTATTCAAAGATTGACTTACGTTCCGGGTATCATCAAATGCGGGTGAAAGAAGATGATATTCCAAAGACTGCTTTCAGAACACGTTACCGTCATTACGAGTTTATGGTCATGCCGTTTGGTTTAACTAATACACCAGCTGTGTTCATGGACCTTATGAACCGAGTGTGTGGACCATACCTTGACAAGTTTGTCATTGTTTTCATTGATGACATACTTATTTACTCAAAGAATGACCAAGAACACGGTGAACATTTGAGAAAGGTGTTAGAAGTATTGAGGAAGGAAGAATTGTACGCTAAGTTTTCAAAGTGTGCATTTTGGTTGGAAGAAGTTCAATTCCTCGGTCACATAGTGAACAAAGAAGGTATTAAGGTGGATCCGGCAAAGATAGAAACTGTTGAAAAGTGGGAAACCCCGAAAACTCCGAAACACATACGCCAGTTTTTAGGACTAGCTGGTTACTACAGAAGGTTCATCCAAGACTTTTCCAGAATAGCAAAACCCTTGACTGCATTAATGCATAAAGGGAAGAAATTTGAATGGAATGATGAACAAGAGAAAGCGTTTCAGTTATTGAAGAAAAAGCTAACTACGGCACCTATATTGTCATTGCCTGAAGGGAATGATGATTTTGTGATTTATTGTGACGCATCAAAGCAAGGTCTCGGTTGTGTATTAATGCAACGAACGAAGGTGATTGCTTATGTGTCTAGACAATTGAAGATTCACGAACAAAATTATACGACGAATGATTTGGAATTAGGAGCGGTTGTTTTTGCATTAAAGACTTGGAGGCACTACTTATATGGGGTCAAAAGTATTATATATACCGACCACAAAAGTCTTCAACACATATTTAATCAGAAACAACTCAATATGAGGCAGCGTAGGTGGATTGAATTATTGAATGATTACGACTTTGAGATTCGTTACCACCCGGGGAAGGCAAATGTGGTAGCCGATGCCTTGAGCAGGAAGGACAGAGAACCCATTCGAGTAAAATCTATGAATATAATGATTCATAATAACCTTACTACTCAAATAAAGGAGGCGCAACAAGGAGTTTTAAAAGAGGGAAATTTAAAGGATGAAATACCCAAAGGATCGGAGAAGCATCTTAATATTCGGGAAGACGGAACCCGGTATAGGGCTGAAAGGATTTGGGTACCAAAATTTGGAGATATGAGAGAAATGGTACTTAGAGAAGCTCATAAAACCAGATACTCAATACATCCTGGAACGGGGAAGATGTACAAGGATCTCAAGAAACATTTTTGGTGGCCGGGTATGAAAGCCGATGTTGCTAAATACGTAGGAGAATGTTTGACGTGTTCTAAGGTCAAAGCTGAGCATCAGAAACCATCAGGTCTACTTCAACAACCTGAAATCCCGGAATGGAAATGGGAAAACATTACCATGGATTTCATCACTAAATTGCCAAGGACTGCAAGTGGTTTTGATACTATTTGGGTAATAGTTGATCGTCTCACCAAATCAGCACACTTCCTGCCAATAAGAGAAGATGACAAGATGGAGAAGTTAGCACGACTGTATTTGAAGGAAGTCGTCTCCAGACATGGAATACCAATCTCTATTATCTCTGATAGGGATGGCAGATTTATTTCAAGATTCTGGCAGACATTACAGCAAGCATTAGGAACTCGTCTAGACATGAGTACTGCCTATCATCGACAAACTGATGGGCAAAGCGAAAGGACGATACAAACGCTTGAAGACATGCTACGAGCATGTGTTATTGATTTCGGAAACAGTTGGGATTGACATCTACCGTTAGCAGAATTTTCCTACAACAACAGCTACCATTCAAGCATTGAGATGGCGCCGTTTGAAGCACTTTATGGTAGAAAGTGCAGGTCTCCGATTTGTTGGAGTGAAGTGGGGGATAGACAGATTACGGGTCCGGAGATTATACAAGAAACTACCGAGAAGATCATCCAAATTCAACAACGGTTGAAAACCGCCCAAAGTCGACAAAAGAGCTACGCTGACATTAAAAGAAAAGATATAGAATTTGAAATTGGAGAGATGGTCATGCTTAAAGTTGCACCTTGGAAAGGCGTTGTTCGATTTGGTAAACGAGGGAAATTAAATCCAAGGTATATTGGACCATTCAAGATTATTGATCGTGTCGGACCAGTAGCTTACCGACTTGAGTTACCTCAACAACTCGCGGCTGTACATAACACTTTCCACGTCTTGAATTTAAAGAAATGTTTTGCTAAAGAAGATCTCACTATTCCGTTAGATGAAATCCAAATCAACGAAAAACTCCAATTCATCGAAGAACCCGTCGAAATAATGGATCGTGAGGTTAAAAGACTTAAGCAAAACAAGATACCAATTGTTAAGGTTCGATGGAATGCTCGTAGAGGACCCGAGTTCACCTGGGAGTGTGAAGATCAGATGAAGAAGAAATTCCCGCATCTATTTCCAGAAGATTCGTCAACACCTTTAACAGCTTAAAATTTCGGGACGAAATTTATTTAACGGGTAGGTACTGTAGTGACCCGAAATTTTCCATGTTTATATATATTAATTGAGATTGATATTTACATGATTAAATGTTTCCAACATGTTAAGCAATCAAACTTGTTAAGACTTGATTAATTGAAATATGTTTCATATAGACAATTGACCACCCAAGTTGACCGGCGATTCACGAACGTTAAAACTTGTAAAAACGACATGACGATATATATATGGATATACATATGGTTAACATGAGATTATGATAAGTAAGTATCTCCATAAGTATATTAACAATGAGTTATATACATATAAACAAGACTACTAACTTAGGGATTTCGAAACGAGACATATATGTAACGATTATCGTTGTAACGACATTTAAATGTATATATATCATATTAAGATATATTAATATATCATAATATCATGATAATATAATAATTTAACATCTCATTAGATATAATAAATAATGGGTTAACAACATTAATTGAGATCGTTAACTTAAAGGTTTCAAAACAACACTTACATGTAACGACTAACGATGACTTAACGACTCAGTTAAAATGTATATACATGTAGTGTATTTAGATGTATTAAAATACTTTTGGAAGAATTCAAGACATATATCAAAACACTCATACTTAACGAAAATGGTTACAGTTACTTTCCCATTCTTTTCTTTCATCAAGAATTCTAGTCGTATTCTTACCCGTATTATACACAGCTTCAAAACGTACTTACTATGGGTATATACCAATAGGAACTAGCATGGGATTCCACTCTTGATTATGTCATGTATGACTAATCAATTTTAACTTCTACCATGAGCTAGTCAACTAACTAGAACTCATTTTAACCCCACTCACCACTCACCAATTACCACTCATCATTCACTCCATTTCACTTCCAATTCTCTTTCTAATTCCCTCTCAACACACACACACACACACACACTATAATCATTCACTCCATTTCACTTCCAGTAGTTAATCATCATCTTCATCAAAAATCACTTCAAGAATCAAGCTATAATCATCATAGGAAGAACACTTCAAGAACACTTCAAAAATCCCTTCAAGTTTACTAATTTACTTTCAAGCTTTCTAATCCATTCCAAGTAATCATCTAAGATCAAGAAACCTTTTTTTATATACAGTAGGTTATCTTTCTTATTCAAGGTAATATTCATATTCAAACTTTGATTCAATTTCTATAACTATAAACTTTCTTAATTCGAGTAAAAATCTTACTTGAACTTGTTTTTGTGTCATGATCCTACTTCAAGAACTTTCAAGCCATCCAAGATCCTTTGAAGCTAGATCATTTCTTGTCACTTCCAGTAGGTTTACCTACTAAACTTGAGGTAGTAATGATGTTCATAACATCATTCGATTCATATATATAAAACTATCTTATTCGAAGGTTTAAACTCGTAATCACTAGAACATAGTTTAGTTAATTCTAAACTTGTTCGCAAACAAAAGTTAATCCTTCTAACTTGACTTTTAAAATTAACTAAACACATGTTCTATATCTATATGATATGCTAACTTAATGATTTAAAACCTGGAAACACGAAAAACTCCGTAAAACCGGATTTACGCCGTCGTAGTAACACCGCGGGCTGTTTTGGGTTAGTTAATTAAAAACTATGATAAACTTTGATTTAAAAGTTGTTATTCTGAGAAAATGATTTTTATTATGAACATGAAACTATATCCAAAAATTATGGTTAAACTCAAAGTGGAAGTATGTTTTCTAAAATGGTCATCTAGACGTCGTTCTTTCGACTGAAATGACTACCTTTACAAAAATGACTTGTAACTTATTTTTCCGACTATAAACCTATACTTTTTCTGTTTAGATTCATAAAATAGAGTTCAATATGAAACCATAGCAATTTGATTCACTCAAAACGGATTTAAAATGAAGAAGTTATGGGTAAAACAAGATTGGATAATTTTTCTCATTTTAGCTACGTGAAAATTGGTAACAAATCTATTCCAACCATAACTTAATCAACTTGTATTGTATATTATGTAATCTTGAGATACCATAGACACGTATACAATGTTTTGACCTATCATGTCAACACATCTATATATATTTCGGAACAACCATAGACACTCTATATGTGAATGTTGGAGTTAGCTATACAGGGTTGAGGTTGATTCCAAAATATATATAGTTTGAGTTGTGATCAATACTGAGATATGTATACACTGGGTCGTGGATTGATTCAAGATAATATTTATCGATTTATTTCTGTACATCTAACTGTGGACAACTAGTTGTAGGTTACTAACGAGGACAGCTGAATTAATAAACTTAAAACATCAAAATATATTAAAAGTGTTGTAAATATATTTTGAACATACTTTGATATATATGTATATATTGTTATAGGTTCGTGAATCAACCAGTGGCCAAGTCTTACTTCCCGACGAAGTAAAAATCTGTGAAGGTGAGTTATAGTCCCACTTTTAAAATCTAATATTTTTGGGATGAGAATACATGCAGGTTTTATAAATGATTTACAAAATAGACACAAGTACGTGAAACTACATTCTATGGTTGAATTATTGAAATCGAATATGCCCCTTTTTATTAAGTCTGGTAATCTAAGAATTAGGGAACAGACACCCTAATTGACGTGAATCCTAAAGATAGATCTATTGGGCCTAACAAACCCCATCCAAAGTACCGGATGCTTTAGTACTTCGAAATTTATATCATATCCGAAGGGTGTCCCGGAATGATGGGGATATTCTTATATATGCATCTTGTTAATGTCGGTTACCAGGTGTTCACCATATGAATGATTTTTATCTCTATGTATGGGATGTGTATTGAAATATGAAATCTTGTGGTCTATTATTATGATTTGATATATATAGGTTAAACCTATAACTCACCAACATTTTTGTTGACGTTTTAAGCATGTTTATTCTTAGGTGATTATTAAGAGCTTCCGCTATCGCATACTTAAATAAGGACGAGATTTGGAGTCCATGCTTGTATGATATTGTGTAAAAACTGCATTCAAGAAACTTATTTTGTTGTAACATATTTGTATTGTAAACGATTATATAATGGTCGTGTGTAAACAGGATATTTTAGATTATCATTATTTGATAATCTACGTAAAGCTTTTTAAAACCTTTATCTATGAAATAAAGGTTATGGTTTGTTTTAAAAATGAATGCAGTCTTTGAAAAACGTCTCATATAGAGGTCAAAACCTCGCAACGAAATCAATTAATATGGAACGTTTTTAATCAATAAGAACGGGACATTTCAATGTGCCTCGACACTTTCTTGGAATGTTCCTTGTGCACGTCAAATCGAACGATAATTCTCCTCAAGCCCACAAAATTCACGCCCGTTGTCCTCGGTTATCATATTATTTAATATGATACATGTTAACATAATCCTTCTAATTTTGCGGATGTAATACGGTCTTGCCAGATGTTGAGCAATGGTCCATCGACCTTGTAGTACTCCAAATGCTCGTTCAATATCTTTTCTTGCCGATGCTTAGTACTTTGATAATTTTGCTTGTTTCGGGTCTATCGAATTTCTGAACGACTTCACTAATGTTGCCCATTTCGGATAAATTCCATCCGCCAAACAATAACCCTTAGTAAACGTACACCCGTTAACCGTAAACGTACATGGTGGAGCTTCACCGGCTAATAACTCAGTAAACAAATTAGATTGATTAAGTACGTTGATATCATTATTTGAACCCGCAGGCCCAAAATAAGCATGCCAAAACCATCCATCATACGAGGCTACCACTTCAAGCATAATTGAAGGGTAACCATTATCACCTTGTAACATCCCGCGTTTTCCGTTAAATTTATTTTAACACCGTCTTTTTTTTAAAATAATATCTTTCGTATTTAAATTCGTCGACTCCGTTGACGAACGTTCATAATATTCTCGTTATTTAATTATAACATCTCTCGTTAACTTGCGTTTTAAAAATATTCGATCGGTTAAATCCCGCACCCGCTTCTAAACTCGAGGGACTAAAATTGACACGGGGCAAACTAGTTGACTAGGTCAACTAGTCCACCCCAATCACCACCATTCAACCATCTCCCTCTCTCTCTCTTTCTCTCTAGCAAGAACACACACAAACCCCAACTTCATAAAATCATCATCTAAATTCGATCTAGGAGGCTTACAACAAAACAAATTACATTTTCGTGATCCTCTCTTCATTCTCTACGATTTGATACTAACTTCATCGATTTTGGGTAACATTTCTAAAACTCTAGATTTCTCTAAATTTGTGTTTTTGATTTGAAATGGTGTTAGTTAGTGTCTATGGCTCGTGTCTAGCATGAATATATGATTTACTTGCTCGATTTATTGTTTTGAGTAACTAGTTTGAACATTTGAAATGGGTTTGCTTAATCTTGCATTTTGGAAGATTAAATGTTGTTTGATTGTTAAAGTTCATGTTTTAATTGTGTTACTAGTATCACTAGCTTCGTTTTGATGCGTAGGTTGATTTGTAAAACTTCATAAACTTGATTAGTGATTTTGGTGATTTTGGATTAGGGTTGATAAGCTTTATATGAACTTTTGGTGCATCAAATGCTATGAATTGTTGTTGATAAGTGTTTAGTTGCAATGTGTGTTTGATTACCTTCGAAACGGCATATCATACATGTAAATTGGTTGCCCGAATCATTAAATGCGTTTTTAGAACTTGAAACTTTGATTATGAACGTTTAATGCGGTTTTGGGTTGTTGTAAGTGTTGAATTGCTTGATGAAATGTGTCTAGGTGTTTTCCTCGTCAAATTACCTTTCCGATGATATAAGATACATGTTCTAATTGTTTACGGATCATAAAATGTGGTTATTTGGTTTTTAGCTCGTGCATACTTGTGAAAAACAGAAACAGACCTGCACAGATGGTGGCGCGGCGCGCCCCATCCCCGCGCGGCGCGTAGATGTGCCTGGTCAGATTCTGACCTCCTCGTCCCATTTCACGTGAAATGTTTGATGACCTACGGACCTCCGATTCACATGAAACTTGTTCTAATATACTTGTATATGAATATTTAGCATAGAAAAATAGTTCGGGACCCGACCCGAACGCGTTGACTTTTTCGTTGACTTTGACCAAGTTTGACTTTTAGTCAAACTTAACCAAACTTTTATACAATCATTCTAACATGCTTTTATACTTGTTTCTTGTATGAAACTTGACAACGTGATTCACATGCTATATTTAATCGAGTCGTAATGAGCCATAGGACTAATTGAACACATTTCACCCGACCTTGTGTCGTAACCGGTTAATTGATATAACTTACTTGTTTAGGTCAAGGCTAAGCAACTTTCATGCACACGTTTACTTGTTGAAGTACCTTTATACTCGTGCACTCGAGGTGAGATCATAGTCCCACCTTTTCAACAACTTTTATACTTTTAAATCGTGGGCTGAGAAAACATATACTTTGTTACATCTCGTACTACTTACTTTTATGTTTTGAACACAAGTGTGAAAACAAACATTCCACGTGCGAGTTAGAACAAAAATGCCTCAATTCGATTATCATTAGTTACACTTGCAGGGTGTAAGCGAGAACTTATATTGTGTGGCCATACGGGTTTAACAAACCCTCATTCGGACGGTTCGCTACCGTTATGCGGATGAAATATATTTTTGTGTTTTAGTGCGGGTTCTAGCACTGTGTGATGGGGTAACGTTGGTTAAGTTTTGATAATTGAGTGCTCGCGTATAACAACACTTTTGGAATGCAAATGATTTGGATAATCTACGTTATGGAAATACAAAATCTTGTGGTTCAAAAACAACGTTTAATACTTATTAAACCTATGATTTCACCAACGTTTTTGTTGACAGATTTCTCTATGTTTTTCTCAGGTCTTGCACGATATGTGATACATGCTTCCGCTCACTATTTGATACTTGCATTGGATGTCGAGTATACATGCATTACTTGGAGCGTCTTTTGACTTTACTTTAAACCGTGTCGCCTAGATTTCAAATGTACTTATAACCTTGTAACTTAACTTTTGGGTTGAACAATTCTTGTAAACTTTGAAAACAATCTTTATTTGAATATGAGGGCGACATATTTTGGTCAAACATTGTCATAAAGACTTATGACCAGGTAATGGGACCCACGTAGTCGACGCCGTCACTTGACGATTTGTCAGGGTCGCTACAAGTGGTATCAGAGCCTTGGTTGTAGGGATTTAGAGTTCATTTGTGTCCACCCCGAGTCATAGGTACATAGGTGAATCTAGACTACAACCGGCATATAGACTGAAGTAGGAATTACTTGACTATTCGTGCATTTATACTCGAACTCTTCTATCATATCTAACTCGTATTCGATCTTGATCTTACGTTGATAAATTTTGTTGACGCGCCACCTTGACCTTATGAAGTAATGTTAAATGCACATGAGAATCAGGGTAATATAATTTCCGGGATTATATTACGGTGATTCATATGGACATTCCGACATTATGACATAAAGAATTTAAGGCGAGTCAAGGAAAATTTTCTCTACATCATCATTCCATATCATGATTAGTATTATTGAGAATACTAATCAATGATATTCTTGTGTCTTGAAGGAACAATGCCTCCCCGTCGCGGGCCACGTAATGAAACTTCCGAACAAGCTTTTCAACGCATGATAGCCGCCGCCATAGGTGCGGCTATTGCTAGTATCTCCTCCGACATCAATAACAACCACAACCACAACGACCATGGAGCCGGTAATTCAAACGAGGGTTGCTCCTACAAAACTTTCATGGGGTGCAAACCTCACACCTTCGATGGGACCGGAGGACCGGTTGTGCTCACCCGATGGTTTGAGCAAACAGAAGCCGTTTTTAGCATAAGCGGTTGTCGGGACCAAGACAAAGTCAAATATTCCACCCACACTTTTGCCGGTATCGCCCTCACATGGTGGAATACGTATGTGCTGTCGGTGGGTATCGATGAAGCCCACACACTCTCATGGGCCGACTTAAAGAAAAAGATGATCATCGAATACTTCCCGCGCGAAGAGACCCGTAAGCTCGAACACGAACTAAGAACTTTAAAAGCGGTCGGGAATGACCTAAAAGCATATAATCAACGATTTTCTGAGCTATCCTTGATGTGCCCAAACCTCGTGACCCCCGAACCTCTAAGGGTTGAACTTTACATGGATGGTCTCCCCAAGAGCATCAAACAAGGAGTAATGTCATCCAAACCCAGTAATCACCAAGAGGCCCTGAATATGGCCCGTCAATTGATCGAAACGGTAGACGAGATTGAAGTGCCGGCACCTAAAGCCGAGGACGAGTCGGGTGACAACAAAAGAAAATGGGAAGCCCCCCAATCGAGTAACTACAACAACAACTTTTCCAAGGAACCTCTCACCCCCGTCGGCAAGAAAAGTTATGCCGGGACACGACCTTTTTGCAACAAATGCCACAAGCATCATTTTGGTGAATGTGGCAAGCTAATTTGCCATCGGTGCCAAGGTAGTGGTCATATTGCCAAGTATTGTGGAAGTACAGCCCCCGTCACTCAAAAGGGGCCCGACGCACCAAAGCCGAGTATTTGCTACAAATGCGGCCAATCGGGTCATTTTAGGAATGAATGCCCAAAGAATAAAGCAAAAACCAACGCGCGCCGTTGAACTTACAACATCGACACCTAGGATGCCCGAGACGATGATGGACTAGTCACGGGTATGTTTCTTCACAACAAACCGTATATTTCATACTTATTCGATTCGAGTACCGTTAGACGTTTTATAACCAAAGAGTTGACTCGTGCTCTTTATATTCCACCTCTTTCCCCCAGATACTACTTAGACGATTTAAGTGACCGCCGGAATATATTGTGTGCCTATAAATTTTGTTGGAGGATATACGTTAAGACTCTTGACTTGACACCTATAGGACTAGGGAGCTCGGAACCTATTCGTTTAAAAAAAAAAAAAAAAAAAATGTTTTCTCCATCATCTTGTATAGATTATTGTGAACTGAGTAATTTTCGGTTGGAAACCGATACCCTCTCCCTCACATCCATGACTTCATGATTATTTGCACGAATCCCGTATGTTCCAAATCGACCTCCGTTCCGGTTATCATCAATTGGGGGTTAAGTGAGACGATGTCTCCTAAGCCACTTTCCGAACTCGCAACGTTAGTTGTAAAACTCTCTTAGTACCGTTTGATTTATTTAGGGCTCGCCCGTATCCATAAACCTCTTGAACCGCGTATGCAAATTCATATAGACTAATCTGTTATCGTATTTATAGATGACATCTTAACTTATTTAAGTAAAGAAGGAAAACGAGCAACATCACTGTAGTGACCCGAACTTTTCCATGTTTATATATATTAATTGAGATTGATGTTTACATGATTAAATGTTTACAACATGTTAAGCAATCAAACTTGTTAAGACTTGATTAATTGAAATATGTTTCATATAGACAATTGACCACCCAAGTTAATCGGTGATTCACGAACGTTAAAACTTGTAAAAACTATATGATGACATATATATGGATATATATATATATAGTTAACATGATACTATGATAAGAAAACATATCACAAAGTATATTAACAATGAACTACATATGTAAAAACAAGACTACTAACTTAATGATTTTTAAACGAGACATATATGTAACGATTATCGTTGTAAAGACATTTAATGTATATATATCATATTAAGAGATATTCATACATGATAATATCATGATAATATAATAATTTAAAATCTCATTTGATATTATAAACATTGAGTTAACAACATTTAACAAGATCGTTAACCTAAAGGTTTCAAAACAACACTTACATGTAACGACTAACGATGACTTAACGACTCAGTTAAAATGTATATACATGTAGTGTTTTAATATGTATTTATACACTTTTGAAAGACTTCAATACACTTATCAAAATACTTCTACTTAACAAAAATGCTTACAATTACATCCTCGTTCAGTTTCATCAACAATTCTACTCGTATGCACCCGTATTCGTACTCGTACAATACACAGCTTTTAGATGTATGTACTATTGGTATATACACTCCAATTATCAGCTCTTAGCAGCCCATGTGAGTCACCTAACACATGTGGGAACCATCATTTGGCAACTAGCATGAAATATCTCATAAAATTACAAAAATATGAGTAATCATTCATGACTTATTTACATGAAAACAAAATTACATATCCTTTATATCTAATCCATACACCAACGACCAAAAACACCTACAAACACTTTCATTCTTCAATTTTCTTCATCTAATTGATCTCTCTCAAGTTCTATCTTCAAGTTCTAAGTGTTCTTCATAAATTCCAAAAGTTCTAGTTTCATAAAATCAAGAATACTTTCAAGTTTGCTAGCTCACTTCCAATCTTGTAAGGTGATCATCCAACCTCAAGAAATCTTTGTTTCTTACAGTAGGTTATCATTCTAATACAAGGTAATAATCATATTCAAACTTTGGTTCAATTTCTATAACTATAACAATCTTATTTCAAGTGATGATCTTACTTGAACTTGTTTTCGTGTCATGATTCTGCTTCAAGAACTTCGAGCCATCCAAGGATCTATTGAAGCTAGATCCATTTTTCTCTTTTCCAGTAGGTTTATCCAAGGAAATTAAGGTAGTAATGATGTTCATAACATCATTCGATTCATACATATAAAGCTATCTTATTCGAAGGTTTAAACTTGTAATCACTAGAACATAGTTTAGTTAATTCTAAACTTGTTCGCAAACAAAAGTTAATCCTTCTAACTTGACTTTTAAAATCAACTAAACACATGTTCTATATCTATATGATATGCTAACTTAATGATTTAAAACCTGGAAACACGAAAAACACCGTAAAACCGGATTTACGCCGTCGTAGTAACACCGCGGGCTGTTTTGGGTTAGTTAATTAAAAACTATGATAAACTTTGATTTAAAAGTTGTTATTCTGAGAAAATGATTTTTATTATGAACATGAAACCATATCCAAAAATTATGGTTAAACTCAAAGTGGAAGTATGTTTTCTAAAATGGTCATCTAGACGTCGTTCTTTCGACTGAAATGACTACCTTTACAAAAACGACTTGTAACTTATTTTTCCGACTATAAACCTATACTTTTTCTGTTTAGATTCATAAAATAGAGTTCAATATGAAACCATAGCAATTTGATTCACTCAAAACGGATTTAAAATGAAGAAGTTATGGGTAAAACAAGATTGGATAATTTTTCTCTTTTTAGCTACGTGAAAATTGGTAACAAATCTATTCCAACCATAACTTAATCAACTTGTATTGTATATTATGTAATCTTGAGATACCATAGACACGTATACAATGTTTCGACCTATCATGTCGACACATCTATATATATTTCGGAACAACCATAGACACTCTATATGTGAATGTTGGAGTTAGCTATACAGGGTTGAGGTTGATTCCAAAATATATATAGTTTGAGTTGTGATCAATACTGAGATACGTATACACTGGGTCGTGGATTGATTCAAGATAATATTTATCGATTTATTTCTGTACATCTAACTGTGGACAACTAGTTGTAGGTTACTAACGAGGACAGCTGACTTAATAAACTTAAAACATCAAAATATATTAAAAGTGTTGTAAATATATTTTGAACATACATTGATATATATGTATATATTGTTATAGGTTCGTGAATCAACCAGTGGCCAAGTCTTACTTCCCGACGAAGTAAAAATCTGTGAAAGTGAGTTATAGTCCCACTTTTAAAATCTAATATTTTTGGGATGAGAATACATGCAGGTTTTATAAATGATTTACAAAATAGACACAAGTACGTGAAACTACATTCTATGGTTGAATTATCGAAATCGAATATGCCCCTTTTTATTAAGTCTGGTAATCTAAGAATTAGGGAACAGACACCCTAATTGACGCGAATCCTAAAGATAGATCTATTGGGCCTAACAAACCCCATCCAAAGTACCGGATGCTTTAGTACTTCGAAATTTATATCATATCCGAAGGGTGTCCCGGAATGATGGGGATATTCTTATATATGCATCTTGTTATTGTCGGTTACCAGGTGTTCACCATATGAATGATTTTTATCTCTATGTATGGGATGTGTATTGAAATATGAAATCTTGTGGTCTATTGTTACGATTTGATATATATAGGTTAAACCTATAACTCACCAACATTTTTGTTGACGTTTTAAGCATGTTTATTCTCAGGTGATTATTAAGAGCTTCCGCTGTTGCATACTAAAATAAGGACAAGATTTGGAGTCCATGTTTGTATGATATTGTGTAAAAACTGCATTCAAGAAACTGATTTCGATGTAACATATTTGTATTGTAAACCATTATGTAATGGTCGTGTGTAGACATGATATTTTAGATTATCATTATTTGATAATCTACGTAAAGCTTTTTAAACCTTTATTGATGAAATAAAGGTTATGGTTTGTTTTAAAATGAATGCAGTCTTTGAAAAACGTCTCATATAGAGGTCAAAACCTCGCAACGAAATCAATTAATATGGAACGTTTTTAATCAATAAGAACGGGACATTTCAGTTGGTATCCGAGCGTTGGTCTTAGAGAACCAGAAAATTTGCATTAGTGTGTCTTATCGAGTTTGTTAGGATGCATTAGTGAGTCTGGACTTCGACCGTGTTTTCTTTAAAAATGATTGCTTAACATTTTTGTTGGAAACTATATATTTTTAACATATGAATATTATGTGATATATTAATCTCTTAACGTGTTTGATATTATGTGATAGATGTCTACCTATAGAACAAGTCCCATTGACTCACCTAATAATAATGAAGAGTCAAATGTAAATTGGAATGATTTGTGGACTGATTCACAAGTTCCCGAAGAGGAACCGGAAGAAGAGTCGGAACCGGAAGAAGAATCGGAACCGGAAGAAGAATCGGAACCGGATGAAGAAATAGAACCGGTGGGGGAAATAATAAAACGGTTAAGTAAAAGAAAATCCTCAACCAACCGACCAAAGTTAATTATGGTCAATGGTGTTTCCGCCAAGGAAGCAAAATATTGGGAGGATTACCAATTCTCCGATGAATCGGATTCCGACGAGAATTCCGATGATGTTATAGAAATTACCCCAACTGAATTTAAAAAGGCAAAAGAAAATAATAAGGGAAAGGGCATAAAAATAGAGAAATCTAATTCCAACCCCGATGAACTTTATATGTATCGTCAACCCCCGAAGTCCTTAAGTTGTAACAATGACCCGGGAACCTCTAAACCACCAGGTTTTTCTAAACCAATGTGGACAACGACGGCTCGTATTAGGGGAACATCATATATCCCTAGAAACTTGGCAAAACGAACCAAAACCGAAGAAGAAGAAACGAGCGAGTCGGAATAAGATAGTTGTATTCGTGTGGTGTAATATATGTAATATAGTGTTCTTATGCTTTATGATATATGTAAAAATTGCTTGTATTAATAAGTATTTTTTTATGAATCTAACTCTTGTCTATTTTACAGTTTAAAAACACAAAATGGATAGACAACCCAATATTTTAAGAGACCTACCCGGAGACATGATTGATGAAATCTTGTCTAGAGTCGGCCAGAATTCTTCGGCACAACTATTTAAGGCGAGATCAGTTTGTAAGACATTCGAAGAACGTTCCAAGAATGTCTTGGTTTATAAGAGACTTTCGTTTGAAAGATGGGGAATATCACATTGGGAAACCCATAAGTTACGATGTGTTTACTTTGACGCATATATTGCGGGGAACCCAAATGCTATTTTACGCAACGGGTTAAGAAATTATTTTGACTCAATATATCCGAATATTGGACTTCGTGATTTAGAAAAAGCGGCTAACATGCAACATAAAGAAGCATGTTATGCTTACGGATTAGTAATGTTCGCTTCTCACCAAAGTGAGAACAAGAACATCGGGCTACAACTATTAAACAAAACGTTTCCACAAGTGACGGAGTCGGTAATTGGGGTAAGAAATGAGGTTTTTAGATTATTACGGGACTGTTGGACATTACGTAACCCTCGTCCCTTTGATGACATTACAACACGCTGTCTTATCAACGGCCATAACGGTTATGTTGCACAAGACCAAGGATGGGAAGTAGTCCTAGTAAAACCAGAATGCATGACTTGTTTCTGGACGTATGAATTACGTGTCTTTATTGCCTTTGCTGAACGACTTGTGTACTAGCTAGAATTGTCTTCACAACTATCTTGTATCAAAGTTATTGTGTGCTATATTTCATGCTTTATGTAAAATAAGCGGTATTGTAAGTTTGTAAAATATTGTATAAAAGTTTGAACGCGAAATATTATTATAATCAGTTTTTCATATAGAATTGTAGTAGTTGAATTGTATATTAGCTACTAAGTATGAACTTAACGGGTAGGTACTACCCGAATTTAAACTTATAAAACGCTAATATGAAGAAAAAGCTTTTATAAATGAGTTCATATTATGCTACAAAATACTATTAACTACTCTTAATATTCTGTATGATTAACTTGTTCCATTTAACTATTTTGAAGGAAATGGCACCGACTACTCGACACACCGTGAATATGAATGAAGAGGAATTCCGTACTTTTCTAGCTTCAAACATAGCCGCAGTACAGGCTGCGCTACATACCAACAATAACCTTGGATCTAGCAGTACAGGAAATCGTGTAGGATGCACCTACAAAGAATTCACTGCCTGCAAACCTTTGGAATTTGATGGAACCGAAGGACCGATCGGATTGAAACGGTGGACCGAGAAGGTCGAATCGGTGTTTGCCATAAGTAAGTGTACTGAAGAGGACAAAGTAAAGTACGCTACGCATACCTTCACAGGTTCTGCGTTAACATGGTGGAATACCTATCTAGAGCAAGTGGGACAAGACGATGCGTACGCACTACCTTGGTCAGCATTCAAGCACTTGATGAACGAGAAGTACCGTCCCAGAACCGAGGTCAATAAGCTCAAGACAGAACTTAGAGGGTTACGAACCCAAGGATTTGATATTACCACGTACGAAAGACGATTCACAGAATTGTGCCTATTGTGTCCGGGAGCATTCGAAGATGAGGAAGAGAAGATCGACGCATTTGTAAAAGGATTACCGGAAAGAATCCAAGAAGATATAAGTTCACACGAGCCCGCCTCCATACAACAGGCATGTAGAATGGCTCACAAACTCGTGAACCAAATTGAAGAAAGAATTAAAGAACAGACTGCTGAAGAGGCCAATGTGAAGCAAGTCAAAAGAAAGTGGGAGGAAAACGGTGATAAGAATCACCAATACAACAACAACAGCAATTACAACAATAATCGCAACAATTATCCCAACAATCGCAACATCAATCGCAACTACAACAAACGGCCCAACAACAACAACAACAACAACAACAACAACAACAGCAACTACAACAATCATCCCAACAACAATAATAACCGCAACAACAACAACAATCAGAAGCAGCTATGCCAAAGGTGTGAAAAGAATCACTCGGGGTTCTGCACCAAATTTTGCAACAAGTGTAAAAGAAATGGTCATAGCGCGGCGAAGTGTGAGGTCTACGGACCAGGGGTTAATAAAACGAAAGGAACAAATGGTGTCGGAACGAGTAATGGCGGAGCAAGTAGTGTCGGAGCAAGTTATGCCAATGTAGTTTGTTATAAATGTGGAAAACCAGGCCACATTATTAGAAATTGCCCGAACCAGGAGAACACGAATGGACAAGGCCGCGGAAGAGTTTTCAATATTAATGCGATAGAGGCACAGGAAGACCCGGAGCTTGTTACGGGTACGTTTCTTATTGACAATAAATCTGCTTACGTTTTATTTGATTCGGGTGCGGATAGAAGCTATATGAGTAGAGATTTTTGTGCTAAATTAAGTTGTCCATTGACGCCTTTGGATAGTAAATTTTTACTCGAATTAGCAAATGGTAAATTAATTTCAGCAGATAATATATGTCGGAATCGAGAAATTAAACTGGTTAGCGAAACATTTAAGATTGATTTGATACCAGTAGAGTTAGGGAGTTTTGATGTGATAATCGGTATGGACTGGTTGAAAGAAGTGAAAGCGGAGATCGTTTGTTACAAAAATGCAATTCGCATTATACGAGAAAAAGGAAAACCCTTAATGGTGTACGGAGAAAAGGGCAACACGAAGCTACATCTTATTAGTAATTTGAAGGCACAAAAACTAATAAGAAAAGGTTGCTATGCTGTTCTAGCACACGTCGAGAAAGTACAAACTGAAGAAAAGAGCATCAATGATGTTCCCGTCGCAAAAGAATTTCCTGATGTATTTCCGAAAGAATTACCGGGATTACCCCCACATCGATCCGTTGAATTTCAAATAGATCTTGTACCAGGAGCTGCACCAATAGCTCGTGCTCCTTACAGACTCGCACCCAGCGAGATGAAAGAACTACAAAGCCAATTACAAGAACTTTTAGAGCGTGGTTTCATTCGACCAAGCACATCACCGTGGGGAGCTCCTGTTTTGTTTGTCAAGAAGAAAGATGGTACATTCAGGTTGTGTATCGACTACCGAGAGTTGAACAAACTTACCATCAAGAACCGCTACCCACTACCGAGAATCGATGACTTATTTGATCAACTACAAGGCTCGTCTGTTTATTCAAAGATTGACTTACGTTCCGGGTATCATCAAATGCGGGTGAAAGAAGATGATATTCCAAAGACTGCTTTCAGAACACGTTACGGTCATTACGAGTTTATGGTCATGCCGTTTGGTTTAACTAATGCACCAGCTGTGTTCATGGACCTTATGAACCGAGTGTGTGGACCATACCTTGACAAGTTTGTCATTGTTTTCATTGATGACATACTTATTTACTCAAAGAATGACCAAGAACACGGTGAACATTTGAGAAAGGTGTTAGAAGTATTGAGGAAGGAAGAATTGTACGCTAAGTTTTCAAAGTGTGCATTTTGGTTGGAAGAAGTTCAATTCCTCGGTCACATAGTGAACAAAGAAGGTATTAAGGTGGATCCGGCAAAGATAGAAACTGTTGAAAAGTGGGAAACCCCGAAAACTCCGAAACACATACGCCAGTTTTTAGGACTAGCTGGTTACTACAGAAGGTTCATCCAAGACTTTTCCAGAATAGCAAAACCCTTGACTGCATTAACGCATAAAGGGAAGAAATTTGAATGGAATGATGAACAAGAGAAAGCGTTTCAGTTATTGAAGAAAAAGCTAACTACGGCACCTATATTGTCATTGCCTGAAGGGAATGATGATTTTGTGATTTATTGTGATGCATCAAAGCAAGGTCTCGGTTGTGTATTAATGCAACGAACGAAGGTGATTGCTTATGCGTCTAGACAATTGAAGATTCACGAACAAAATTATACGACGCATGATTTGGAATTAGGCGCGGTTGTTTTTGCATTAAAGACTTGGAGGCACTACTTATATGGGGTTAAAAGTATTATATATACCGACCACAAAAGTCTTCAACACATATTTAATCAGAAACAACTGAATATGAGGCAGCGTAGGTGGATTGAATTATTGAATGATTACGACTTTGAGATTCGTTACCACCCGGGGAAGGCAAATGTGGTAGCCGATGCCTTGAGCAGGAAGGACAGAGAACCCATTCGAGTAAAATCTATGAATATAATGATTCATAATAACCTTACTACTCAAATAAAGGAGACGCAACAAGGAGTTTTAAAAGAGGGAAATTTAAAGGATGAAATACCCAAAGGATCGGAGAAGCATCTTAATATTCGGGAAGACGGAACCCGGTATAGGGCTGAAAGGATTTGGGTACCAAAATTTGGAGATATGAGAGAAATGGTACTTAGAGAAGCTCATAAAACCAGATACTCAATACATCCTGGAACGGGGAAGATGTACAAGGATCTCAAGAAACATTTTTGGTGGCCGGGTATCAAAGC
This sequence comes from Rutidosis leptorrhynchoides, assembly GCF_046630445.1. Lineage (NCBI taxonomy): Eukaryota > Viridiplantae > Streptophyta > Magnoliopsida > Asterales > Asteraceae > Rutidosis > Rutidosis leptorrhynchoides. The sequence goes on along the minus strand of NC_092334.1, from coordinate 124,556,496 downwards.
CGATGTTGCTAAATACGTAGGAGAATGTTTGACGTGTTCTAAAGTCAAAGCTGAGCATCAGAAACCATCAGGTCTACTTCAACAACCCGAAATCCCGGAATGGAAATGGGAAAACATTACCATGGATTTCATCACTAAATTGCCAAGGACTGCAAGTGGTTTTGATACTATTTGGGTAATAGTTGATCGTCTCACCAAATCAGCACACTTCCTACCAATAAGAGAAGATGACAAGATGGAGAAGTTAGCACGACTGTATTTGAAGGAAGTCGTCTCCAGACATGGAATACCAATCTCTATTATCTCTGATAGGGATGGCAGATTTATTTCAAGATTCTGGCAGACATTACAGCAAGCATTAGGAACTCGTCTAGACATGAGTACTGCCTATCATCCACAAACTGATGGGCAGAGCGAAAGGACGATACAAACGCTTGAAGACATGCTACGAGCATGTGTTATTGATTTCGGAAACAGTTGGGATCGACATCTACCGTTAGCAGAATTTTCCTACAACAACAGCTACCATTCAAGCATTGAGATGGCGCCGTTTGAAGCACTTTATGGTAGAAAGTGCAGGTCTCCGATTTGTTGGAGTGAAGTGGGGGATAGACAGATTACGGGTCCGGAGATTATACAAGAAACTACCGAGAAGATCATCCAAATTCAACAACGGTTGAAAACCGCCCAAAGTCGACAAAAGAGCTACGCTGACATTAAAAGAAAAGATATAGAATTTGAAATTGGAGAGATGGTCATGCTTAAAGTTGCACCTTGGAAAGGCGTTGTTCGATTTGGTAAACGAGGGAAATTAAATCCAAGGTATATTGGACCATTCAAGATTATTGATCGTGTCGGACCAGTAGCTTACCGACTAGAGTTACCTCAACAACTCGCGGCTGTACATAACACTTTCCACGTCTCGAATTTAAAGAAATGTTTTGCTAAAGAAGACCTCACTATTCCGTTAGATGAAATCCAAATCAACGAAAAACTTCAATTCATCGAAGAACCCGTCGAAATAATGGATCGTGAGGTTAAAAGACTTAAGCAAAACAAGATACCAATTGTTAAGGTTCGATGGAATGCTCGTAGAGGACCCGAGTTCACCTGGGAGCGTGAAGATCAGATGAAGAAGAAATACCCGCATCTATTTCCAGAAGATTCGTCAACACCTTCAACAGCTTAAAATTTCGGGACGAAATTTATTTAACGGGTAGGTACTGTAGTGACCCGAACTTTTCCATGTTTATATATATTAATTGAGATTGATGTTTACATGATTAAATGTTTACAACATGTTAAGCAATCAAACTTGTTAAGACTTGATTAATTGAAATATGTTTCATATAGACAATTGACCACCCAAGTTAATCGGTGATTCACGAACGTTAAAACTTGTAAAAACTATATGATGACATATATATGGATATATATATATATAGTTAACATGATACTATGATAAGAAAACATATCACAAAGTATATTAACAATGAACTACATATGTAAAAACAAGACTACTAACTTAATGATTTTTAAACGAGACATATATGTAACGATTATCGTTGTAAAGACATTTAATGTATATATATCATATTAAGAGATATTCATACATGATAATATCATGATAATATAATAATTTAAAATCTCATTTGATATTATAAACATTGAGTTAACAACATTTAACAAGATCGTTAACCTAAAGGTTTCAAAACAACACTTACATGTAACGACTAACGATGACTTAACGACTCAGTTAAAATGTATATACATGTAGTGTTTTAATATGTATTTATACACTTTTGAAAGACTTCAATACACTTATCAAAATACTTCTACTTAACAAAAATGCTTACAATTACATCCTCGTTCAGTTTCATCAACAATTCTACTCGTATGCACCCGTATTCGTACTCGTACAATACACAGCTTTTAGATGTATGTACTATTGGTATATACACTCCAATTATCAGCTCTTAGCAGCCCATGTGAGTCACCTAACACATGTGGGAACCATCATTTGGCAACTAGCATGAAATATCTCATAAAATTACAAAAATATGAGTAATCATTCATGACTTATTTACATGAAAACAAAATTACATATCCTTTATATCTAATCCATACACCAACGACCAAAAACACCTACAAACACTTTCATTCTTCAATTTTCTTCATCTAATTGATCTCTCTCAAGTTCTATCTTCAAGTTCTAAGTGTTCTTCATAAATTCCAAAAGTTCTAGTTTCATAAAATCAAGAATACTTTCAAGTTTGCTAGCTCACTTCCAATCTTGTAAGGTGATCATCCAACCTCAAGAAATCTTTGTTTCTTACAGTAGGTTATCATTCTAATACAAGGTAATAATCATATTCAAACTTTGGTTCAATTTCTATAACTATAACAATCTTATTTCAAGTGATGATCTTACTTGAACTTGTTTTCGTGTCATGATTCTGCTTCAAGAACTTCGAGCCATCCAAGGATCTATTGAAGCTAGATCCATTTTTCTCTTTTCCAGTAGGTTTATCCAAGGAAATTAAGGTAGTAATGATGTTCATAACATCATTCGATTCATACATATAAAGCTATCTTATTCGAAGGTTTAAACTTGTAATCACTAGAACATAGTTTAGTTAATTCTAAACTTGTTCGCAAACAAAAGTTAATCCTTCTAACTTGACTTTTAAAATCAACTAAACACATGTTCTATATCTATATGATATGCTAACTTAATGATTTAAAACCTGGAAACACGAAAAACACCGTAAAACCGGATTTACGCCGTCGTAGTAACACCGCGGGCTGTTTTGGGTTAGTTAATTAAAAACTATGATAAACTTTGATTTAAAAGTTGTTATTCTGAGAAAATGATTTTTATTATGAACATGAAACCATATCCAAAAATTATGGTTAAACTCAAAGTGGAAGTATGTTTTCTAAAATGGTCATCTAGACGTCGTTCTTTCGACTGAAATGACTACCTTTACAAAAACGACTTGTAACTTATTTTTCCGACTATAAACCTATACTTTTTCTGTTTAGATTCATAAAATAGAGTTCAATATGAAACCATAGCAATTTGATTCACTCAAAACGGATTTAAAATGAAGAAGTTATGGGTAAAACAAGATTGGATAATTTTTCTCTTTTTAGCTACGTGAAAATTGGTAACAAATCTATTCCAACCATAACTTAATCAACTTGTATTGTATATTATGTAATCTTGAGATACCATAGACACGTATACAATGTTTCGACCTATCATGTCGACACATCTATATATATTTCGGAACAACCATAGACACTCTATATGTGAATGTTGGAGTTAGCTATACAGGGTTGAGGTTGATTCCAAAATATATATAGTTTGAGTTGTGATCAATACTGAGATACGTATACACTGGGTCGTGGATTGATTCAAGATAATATTTATCGATTTATTTCTGTACATCTAACTGTGGACAACTAGTTGTAGGTTACTAACGAGGACAGCTGACTTAATAAACTTAAAACATCAAAATATATTAAAAGTGTTGTAAATATATTTTGAACATACATTGATATATATGTATATATTGTTATAGGTTCGTGAATCAACCAGTGGCCAAGTCTTACTTCCCGACGAAGTAAAAATCTGTGAAAGTGAGTTATAGTCCCACTTTTAAAATCTAATATTTTTGGGATGAGAATACATGCAGGTTTTATAAATGATTTACAAAATAGACACAAGTACGTGAAACTACATTCTATGGTTGAATTATCGAAATCGAATATGCCCCTTTTTATTAAGTCTGGTAATCTAAGAATTAGGGAACAGACACCCTAATTGACGCGAATCCTAAAGATAGATCTATTGGGCCTAACAAACCCCATCCAAAGTACCGGATGCTTTAGTACTTCGAAATTTATATCATATCCGAAGGGTGTCCCGGAATGATGGGGATATTCTTATATATGCATCTTGTTATTGTCGGTTACCAGGTGTTCACCATATGAATGATTTTTATCTCTATGTATGGGATGTGTATTGAAATATGAAATCTTGTGGTCTATTGTTACGATTTGATATATATAGGTTAAACCTATAACTCACCAACATTTTTGTTGACGTTTTAAGCATGTTTATTCTCAGGTGATTATTAAGAGCTTCCGCTGTTGCATACTAAAATAAGGACAAGATTTGGAGTCCATGTTTGTATGATATTGTGTAAAAACTGCATTCAAGAAACTGATTTCGATGTAACATATTTGTATTGTAAACCATTATGTAATGGTCGTGTGTAGACATGATATTTTAGATTATCATTATTTGATAATCTACGTAAAGCTTTTTAAACCTTTATTGATGAAATAAAGGTTATGGTTTGTTTTAAAATGAATGCAGTCTTTGAAAAACGTCTCATATAGAGGTCAAAACCTCGCAACGAAATCAATTAATATGGAACGTTTTTAATCAATAAGAACGGGACATTTCAATCACCATCTTACGCTCGAACTTTTGAGAAAAGAGCAACTTTATACCAAATTCTCCGAGTGAGAATTTCTGTTGAACGAAGTCCAATTTTCTAAACCATGATGTTAATGGTCAAGGTATTACAATCAATCTCGAAATCAAGCCACATGTAATCAGGAAACTCTCCCAACTCAGACTTGTATTCGTAAAATCTTAGATCTCGCCTGTTATCACCGAAGATTCATTTCTGACTTTTCTCGTGTTACCCGACTTTTACACTCGTTAACTCACTAAGGGAAAACTTTAAACCTCTCCGTGTTCGAACCTTGAGCGTGATTCTTCACACCAACATTTCTAGTTAAAATCGTATAGCAACAGATGGAACTCAAACATGGAAATATTTCTACTTGAACGCCGAAAGGCATACTCTCTCGACTCAAAAATCAACATAACTAAAATTCGTTATTTTGCACGAAGAATTCAAATACTAAATTGTGGATCCGATCAATATTCTCGTCATCACGTACCACACTACATACCTCTGTTATTTCACCGTTACCGTCTGATATTACTGGAAATTAAGATAACACACAATCCAACGATACTTCACTCTTCTTTGACTTAACGCCCTTGTGTTTCTGATAATCGGTCAACTATTATTCAACCCCGAACTATACAACTACGTGTACTACCTCGTTTCTCTTTCAGACTTCAACTTTTGACAACTAGAGGCACGTTATAGCAACCTCGAGATGTAAACTCATCCTATTCTAAGTCCTCAATTCACTACTATCTTTACCGTTCGCATTTCCGTTTAAAGAAACTCCTTGTAACATTTCTCCATGGATAGAGAAACTCCTCATACTACATAAGTATTCGCCACGAGGGTGAATAGTCCTAACGAACATTTTTCGAACCCTAACTAACTTGTTCAAACGTATCTTAAGAGATTCTATTCCAACACGGTGTATCTTTGTCAATTATTCCGTATCGAAATACTCGTTTCACTTCTAGCTTTACAAGGAACCTTGTGAACCCGCTTAAACATGAGTACCGCGTACCACCCACAAACTGACGAACCGAGCAAACGAACGAATTACGTCTTGGAAAGACATGTCACAAACTCGTATTGTCACCTTTAGTAGATCACTCTTACAACAGTAGTTACCACTCGTGTGTTCACGCGCACTTTCCGAAACCCTATATGACCGCTAATGTCATACCCCTGTTCATTTAACCAAAGCATCAACCACCGAAATCTGAACTCCATCAAGAAACAACAATTGAAATCATTCAAATCCGAGGAGGGCTCGAGACGATCCGTAGTCTCCAAAAGAGTTATACCAAACTTAGATGAAAACCTCACAAATCCCAGTGTGTAACCGCGTAATATTGAGAACCCGCACCTTGGAAGGGTGTAATCCGTTTCGGGAATCAGGGAAAGTTAAACCCGCGACATGTTAACCCTTTTGAAACCTTGGGGCGTATTGGAACCGCTCCCTACCGTTTAGAACTTCCGACTCAATTAAGTTTCCGTTTACCCTACATTTTGTGTAACAAACTTAGAAACGTGTCCTGCGGAACAGGAACGTGCAATCCTGCTGGATACATCAACTATCGATGACAAACTTCTCTTCATAGGAAAACCAGTTGAAACCGGGGATCGTAAAAACCGAACCTTAATGCAACGTAAAACCCTGACTATCCAAATTCATGAGAACCCTCAAGAACGTACTTTCACTTATTCATAGCATTGACAACGTAAAGTCTCGAGTAAGAGATATCAACTACTACTTCCAACTAAATTTCGGGACGAAATTTCTTTTGAGGTGTGGATAATGTAACATCCCGCGTTTTCCGTTAAATTTATTTTAACACCGTCTTTTTTTTTAAAATAATATCTTTCGTATTTAAATTCGTCAACTCCGTTGACGAACGTTCATAATATTCTCGTTATTTAATTATAACATCTCTCGTTAACTTGCGTTTTAAAAATATTCGATCGGTTAAATCCCGCACCCGCTTCTAAACTCGAGGGACTAAAATTGACACGGGGCAAACTAGTTGACTAGGTCAACTAGTCCACCCCAATCACCACCATTCAACCATCTCCCTCTCTCTCTCTTTCTCTCTAGCAAGAACACACACAAACCCCAACTTCATAAAATCATCATCTAAATTCGATCTAGGAGGCTTACAACAAAACAAATTACATTTTCGTGATCCTCTCTTCATTCTCTACGATTTGATACTAACTTCATCGATTTTGGGTAACATTTCTAAAACTCTAGATTTCTCTAAATTCGTGTTTTTGATTTGAAATGGTGTTAGTTAGTGTCTATGGCTCGTGTCTAGCATGAATATATGATTTACTTGCTCGATTTATTGTTTTGAGTAACTAGTTTGAACATTTGAAATGGGTTTGCTTAATCTTGCATTTTGGAAGATTAAATGTTGTTTGATTGTTAAAGTTCATGTTTTAATTGTGTTACTAGTATCACTAGCTTCGTTTTGATGCGTAGGTTGATTTGTAAAACTTCATAAACTTGATTAGTGATTTTGGTGATTTTGGATTAGGGTTGATAAGCTTTATATGAACTTTTGGTGCATCAAATGCTATGAATTGTTGTTGATAAGTGTTTAGTTGCAATGTGTGTTTGATTACCTTCGAAACGGCATATCATACATGTAAATTGGTTGCCCGAATCATGAAATGCGTTTTTAGAACTTGAAACTTTGATTATGAACGTTTAATGCGGTTTTGGGTTGTTGTAAGTGTTGAATTGCTTGATGAAATGTGTCTAGGTGTTTTCCTCGTCAAATTACCTTTCCGATGATATAAGATACATGTTCTAATTGTTTACGGATCATAAAATGTGGTTATTTGGTTTTTAGCTCGTGCATACTTGTGAAAAACAGAAACAGACCTGCACAGATGGTGGCGCGGCGCGCCCCATCCCCGCGCGGCGCGCAGATGTGCCTGGTCAGATTCTGACCTCCTCGTCCCATTTCACGTGAAATGTTTGATGACCTACGGACCTCCGATTCACATGAAACTTGTTCTAATATACTTGTATATGAATATTTAGCATAGAAAAATAGTTCGGGACCCGACCCGAACGCGTTGACTTTTTCGTTGACTTTGACCAAGTTTGACTTTTAGTCAAACTTAACCAAACTTTTATACAATCATTCTAACATGCTTTTATACTTGTTTCTTGTATGAAACTTGACAACGTGATTCACATGCTATATTTAATCGAGTCGTAATGAGCCATAGGACTAATTGAACACATTTCACCCGACCTTGTGTCGTAACCGGTTAATTGATATAACTTACTTGTTTAGGTCAAGGCTAAGCAACTTTCATGCACACGTTTACTTGTTGAAGTACCTTTATACTCGTGCACTCGAGGTGAGATCATAGTCCCACCTTTTCAACAACTTTTATACTTTTAAATCGTGGGCTGAGAAAACATATACTTTATTACATCTCGTACTACTTACTTTTATGTTTTGAACACAAGTGTGAAAACAAACATTCCACGTGCGAGTTAGAACAAAAATGCCTCAATTCGATTATCATTAGTTACACTTGCAGGGTGTAAGCGAGAACTTATATTGTGTGGCCATACGGGTTTAACAAACCCTCATTCGGACGGTTCGCTACCGTTATGCGGATGAAATATATTTTTGTGTTTTAGTGCGGGTTCTAGCACTGTGTGATGGGGTAACGTTGGTTAAGTTTTGATAATTGAGTGCTCGCGTATAACAACACTTTTGGAATGCAAATGATTTGGATAATCTACGTTATGGAAATACAAAATCTTGTGGTTCAAAAACAACGTTTAATACTTATTAAACCTATGATTTCACCAACGTTTTCGTTGACAGATTTCTCTATGTTTTTCTCAGGTCTTGCACGATATGTGATACATGCTTCCGCTCACTATTTGATACTTGCATTGGATGTCGAGTATACATGCATTACTTGGAGCGTCTTTTGACTTTACTTTAAACCGTGTCGCCTAGATTTCAAATGTACTTATAACCTTGTAACTTAACTTTTGGGTTGAACAATTCTTGTAAACTTTGAAAACAATCTTTATTTGAATATGAGGGCGACATATTTTGGTCAAACATTGTCATAAAGACTTATGACCAGGTAATGGGACCCACGTAGTCGACGCCGTCACTTGACGATTTGTCGGGGTCGATACACACCTCGTGTATAATGATCCTTCCAACGTGCCAGACAATTTCTCCATCTCCAATGCATACAATCGATACTTCCTAGCATTCCCGAAAAACCATGTATTTGAGCATGTTTAGTGGTCAAACATTGCACATCTTGTGTAGTTGGTTTTCTCAAATATTCGGTAGCGTACAAATGAAAAACACATTTGCAATAATTGTTTAAACAATCATATGCGGGTTGTTCACTCATATGCAAATATCTATCAAAAAGATCGGCCGAAGTAGCATAAGCTAGTTGATGTATGGCAGATGTTACTTTTTGAACAATATTAAAACCAAGTAATCTGACGGCATCACGTTTTTGATGAAAGTAAGTAAAATATTCAGGAATCGGAGTTTGAGAAAAATTCAATATACCTTAACATATACGAAGAAATAAAGGTTTGCTCATTTGATACCTATTATGAAAATAATCATCCGGAAACATGGGATTTTCGGAAAAATAATCGTTATATAAAGCTCTTGCGCGCCCTTCGCGATCTCCATGTAAATATCTTCGAGGTGTTCTTGGTACGGGGACAACTTCTTCATCATCACTTAACTCATCCAATGCCTCAAGTAATTCGAGTGCGCGAGTATTAGTTGCATTAGTTGTATTTGTGATCGTTAATAAAACGCTTAGTTCGGGATCGTAATTTGAGTTATTTGGATTCATTTTTTTTTGGTAATAGATTGATAAAGAAAATAAAAGTTTAATAAAATGATATTGTAGGTTGAGAGAGTGAAAAAGATAGGTGAATATGTGTGTTAAAAATGAAATTGATTGGGTATATATAGAGTGAAAAAAAAAGGGTAGCCATTTCTATCCGTTGGGTATTTTTTTGCTTTTCTATCTGTTGAACTCGTCCACTTATGATTTAAAAAGGTGATGAGAAGCACGATAAGCTGGGCGGTGGCCTGAGCGGTCCGCTGCCAACAGCGCCCAGGTGTGCGGTTGCCTGGGCGGCCCCCAGGGTCGGACCGTTGAGACCTCTCTAATTACGGAGTAGAATTTTGCTTTTAGTTACTCCGAGAGGTCCCAATGGTTATGTCTTTGTCCTTCAGGACTAGATGCCACCTCAACGCCACATTAGCATTTCCTTTCTAGGACTAAACACATGACTAAACACTCTCAATAGTTACACCTTTCTTCTATATTTTTTAATTACTTTTTGTTTTTCTCTGAACAATATTTATTTAAATAAAACTAAACTTTTATTAAAAATTAAAAACATTACAATAATTAAAATTAAAAATTACATTAAAATTTGAAAAATTAAATTACATTAAAATTAAAAAACTACTCTTCGCTTCTTCTTCAACGTGGACTTCTTTTTCGTCATCGGGAATGTGTGAAAGTCCTGCCTCGGCTTGATTGTTTGGATTAATTGTCATATCATGTCGAATTCGATAATGAGGTGGAAGATTATACACGTGTTCTACAAGCATATCTCGTAGTAGTCGATGAATGCCCACATCCCTTAATTCCGCGTCCATCCGCATATGCGCCTCGACTCTTTCTTGGAATGTTCCTCGTGCACGTCTAATCGGACGATAATTCTCCTCGAGCCCACAAAATGCACGCCCTTTATCCTCGGTTATCATATTATTTAATATGATACATGTTAACATAATCCTTCTAATTTTGCGGATGTAATACGGTCTTGCCGGATGTTGAACAATGGTCCATCGACCTTGTAGTACTCCAAATGCTCTTTCAATATCTTTTCTTGCCGATGCTTAGTACTTTGAGAATTTTGCTTGTTTTGGGTCTATCTGATTTCTGAACGACTTCACTAATGTTGCCCATTCCGGATAAATTCCATCCGCTAAACAATAACCCTTAGTAAACGTACACCCGTTAACCGTAAAAGTACATGGTGGAGCTTCACCGGCTAATAACCCGGTAAACAAATCAGATTGATTAAGTACGTTGATATCATTATTTGAACCCGCAGGTCCAAAATAAGCGTACCAAAACCATCCATCATACGAGGCTACCGCTTCAAGCATAATTGACGGGTAACCATGATCACCTCGTGTATAATGACCCTTCCAACGTGCCAGACAATTTCTCTATCTCCAATACATACAATCGATACTTCGTAGCTTCCTCGGAAAACCATGTATTTGAGCATGTTTAGTGGTCAAACATTGCACATCTTGTGTAGTTGGTTTTCTTAAATATTCGGTAGCGTACAAATGAAAAACACATTTGTATTAATTGTTTAAACAATCATATGATAAGGATAGCCAGTTCGTACATTAATACTAAAAATAGTATATGTGTGAATCCCAACGGATCATGATGATCGCCTTGTGATCTGAGTCCTTTATTTATAGCCATAGTATCCTTTGCTCATTGGTGCTACGTATTCTTTATTACTTTCTTGTCTGTACCGCCTTAGTGCTTGCAAGAGGGGACCAGGGAACAGTACTTGTTACTTTTATGCTAGCTGTCTGTACCTTCCACTTTGTTGCAGGGATCGTGGGTTGTACAGGACAAGTTGGCTCTTTATTGCGCTCTTCGACTATACCTAGCGCACATTTACTTGCGCCAGGCGTGCCTTAGCGCATGGTGCAAATGTGATGTGTAACACGAGCTAATTGGGTATGCGTATCATTAAGTCCCCCCAGTTCGATATTATGCGCAAGAATTGCGCATGGTGTCGAACTCAACTTCTGTCTTAATTTTGTTGCAGATGTGACGTGACAGTCGTCACATCACCTGCTTCTTGCATTGAATTCTGGCTTTTCCTCTTACACAGATTCTGACACGTGTACGACCAGGATCGCTTGCAACCGTCCTTTTTCTTTTATAAATGTACCTTTCCCTTTCATTTGTTACTTTTGCTTCACTTTCAACTTTCAAAATGTCTCTTTGCTTGGATCTTTCGATTGTTGGTTTTATTCCTTCAACCATCATGCCTCAATATGTATCGCATCTCGCGAAGTGCTATCCTCCAATGAGGTTGTTAACGCCTATTGTTCCTGGGCGTTTAGATTGAGCCAACCGGCCTCCTGGCAGGAAAGTGGCGATATATAGTGCAGTTTTTGAGCGGGGGAATCTGCGCATTCCGCCCACGAATTTTTCATGCACGTTCTCTCTCACTTTAAAATAGGTTTGGGTCAGTTAGACCCTGATAGGATGATAGCGCCTGCCGTCTTATTGTTTTCCAGATGTGGTGTAAACCGCACAATTCTATTCCCACAGTAAATCTATTCAAGAACATCTTTCTTTTTGAGCGACTTGACATTGGCTGGTTTGCTTTTCGTGGTAATGCCCATTTAACTGATGGACCGGGGGAGGAGACTCCACCAGATTCAAAGGAGCGTTATTTCTTTGTGGATAACACGTTTATTCCTCAAAAGTTTTCAAACGTAGGCTCCTAGCAATATGGCTATGATGAAAGTCAAAATGATGCACCTCCTTTAAGTTCTAGTGAGAAATCAATGCTGGAAAAGTGTGTGGGTCGCGCATTGCCGTTACGTGCGTATAGTAATAATGCTTTGTACGCTGGTGGTATATCCAGGCATTGGACGAATCCTAATTACTACCCTCACTTTAGTCGCCACCTTCAAGGTATATATAACCTTACTTTATTTTTCCTTTTAACTCTTTCTCCTCTTAGCAGTTACATTTATTTTGGCAGCGATATCTTTCGCGGAGTATTTAGAGTCTTCGTGTTTCTCATTTGTGGCTGTGGATCGTATGCCATTGGGGAAAGGCTTCTCAGCCAGGCACCCCGTCATAGCGATTTCCACTTCTGGTTCTTCACGCAAGAAGAAGAAGAAGATTCCCGCGCAGTACGCTGACCTTCCGAAAGTTCCTCATGGGAAATTTATTCCCTTGCGTGACAACGCGCCTGCTCAGAAGAAGCAAAAGAGATCAGATGCCCCTTCTTCGTCAAAATGTGCTCATGCAGGTGTGTTTCATGCCTTTTTTATTATGTAGTTACTTAATCCTTCATTTGAACAATCTTACTTTTTCGAGTAGATGATAGACACGGATCTAGTGAGAGAAGAAGTACGGGTAGACCTCATCCATCCCATATCCAAGTGGATAGTGATTCTTCCATGGAAGAAGAGCGCGCTAACCCCATGGGCTCTTCTAAGGGTAAGAGTGTTCAAAGCCCTGGCCCAGGCGATGTCTTCTGGTGACGAGATGTCTATGATGAGGGACACGCTGATGAGTCTTTGCGGTAAACTTGAAAATGCGCAACAAGCCAATAAAGAGGTACATGCGCAACTAGATCGCGCAAATTGTCAGAACAACAATTATGAGGAAACTATTTGCGCACTAAAGGCTCAGTATGCCTATCTAGATCAGCGAGCGAAGTCAGCTGCTCAGGAGTTTGGAGTGTTAAATGCAGGGCTTCCCTGCATAGTGGATAATGCGTTGAGTAGCGACGCTGTGAATAACCGATATGAAGATGTGCTAAAGGCCATACAGGATGTCGAACGCCTTCATTTTTGGGATATCATAAAGGAGCACATTTGGGTACCCGTTGTTCTCCCTAACATGAGATATATCTGTTCATCCTCTACTTCTCGTATTTTAAATAGTGTGCAGATCCTATTAAAGGTACGTAGATGTTCATTTGGATCTTCCTTCGGCGTACCACTAAATTGGCATTGATTAGTCACCATGTGTAGAATTTGTCCTTTGATTTCATAATCTGGCGCATTAATGTCTGGATGAGTAATTGCGTGACCTTGGCCAGTGCGTTTAGCTCTCATTCGGTCTTCCATACTTAAAGGTTCCAGATTCTCCATAATTGAATTTGTTGAATCGGTATCACTAGATGATTCTGATTTAATGGTTCGTTCCTCAACAATCTCTGTTTGAATGATTGGTGGTTCCGGAGGAAAGTTTAATGGTTCAGGATCTATGAACCGTTCCTGAATATTCTCTGGATTCTCAATTGTGAGGTTGGGTTCAAAAAATGGATTATCGGAAATTTGAACTGAAGTACTTGGTTGACTGGATGACGATTCTAAAGAAAAATCAACGGCGGTTATATTTGCTAAATGTCTTGATCTAGTTACAGGTGGTGAACGTACAAAAGGTGATGAACGTCTTGCTCGGTGCATTCACTGAATATCCTATTAGTTTTAAAAAGGAAAGAAAAATTATAATAAGTTATCCAATCAATAGACTTTTCTAATTTTACCCACGTTTCGAATAGCCAAAAGATGCAGCAGAGGGGCAGGATTCGTTTGGTCTCAATATAATTGAGGACTGTTTGGCTCCAATAACCCGGTCCACGTACAAATCCAACTATTACTACGAACCAGAAAATTTTGATGTCTATCAATTTAACCACTTAAAATAAATTTTCGTAATTTTAAGAAATTTAGATAAGAAGTAGAAAAAATTCTAAGTCCTAAAAACTAGAATAGCGAGAAATAAGAGAGAAAAAGAGTTCGTCGCAAAAGGTCGAAAAAGAAAAAATGGTTGAAAAATAAAAGGTGACGGAAAAATAAAAGAAACTTATAAAAACTTAAAAATACTTAACTAACCTAACCTTATTACTACAACTAACTTAAAATTATAATCGCAAATTGAAATTACTAATTGGAATGACAATTGGTACATAGTAAAAGTCTAAAAATATTAAAGCTTACAGGAAAAACTAAATCCCAAATGGAAATAACTTAAAAAGAAACTAAAACTTAAAAAGGCGTCGCAAAATTCTAAAGCACCTAAATCTTAGTCTAAAGAAAAAGCACTTAAGGAATTCTACGGCAAAGCCTAAAAATCTAGGAGTAAAAATAACTATAGCAAAAACTAAGTTTAAAATTAAATATGAGCTAAAAATACAAAAGTTATGCTACAACGATTAAAAAGGGACAAAATATAAAAATATACAAAAAGTTGTAAAAATTACAATTTTTATAAAAACATTATTTTTATATTATTTATTTTATTAAACTATTAATTTTACAATTTAAGTAAACTAATTAATACTAAATACATAAATTAAATAAAAAGTAAAAGTAAAAATAAAACTAATAATAATAATAATAATAATTAGGGTTAAATAATAATTATAATTAATAATAACCCGTAATTAATGCTGAATTAGGGCTTTTTGTCGCCTGTCAGAAAGGCTCCGCGAGTTGCGGTAATTAATGAAGAAAACCCCGCGAGTCGCGGGGTTCAGAAATTCAGTTGACAGATTTAATCTTCGACGCGTTTTTTCTTTATTTATTTATTTTTATTTTCTGTTTTCTGTTTTTTTTATATATAAAAGATAGTTAATAAAACTTATATTTTTATAAACTAAAATAAAAATAAAGAAACTTATAAAACTTAAATTTTTAACAAAATCTTAAAAATACTTATATTTTTGTTTTTCTTTTTATATTTTTGAATAATTAAAACGTATTTATACAAAAGCGACTTTTAATAAAAGTAAAATAAAAATCTTTTTTTTTATTATATTAGCGTTGCGCCTCCGGCGTTTAAGAGTGCTCCCCGGCAGCGGCGCCAAAAATACTTGATGTCAAAGCTAAGGTATACGAAATAGTTTATATTTTACTAGGAAAAACTATTAAATACGATACAATTTTACACAAGATATTTATTTATTTATAGAATGGATATACTTAAACCTTGCTACAACACTTATAGGCAGTGTACCTAATCGTATAGTAGTGTAGTTTTTAGTAAGTCCGGTTCGTTCCACAGGGAAATCTTTAAACAAAGCTCAACGCTATATTAGTTTACTTTTATAAAAATACAAATATATATATAAGTAATATTATTATTATTATAAAGGGGGGTTTTTACCGTTTAATGACCGGTTTGTCGATTTTAAGACTTTAGTCGCAGTTAAAACCTAATGTAAAATATTAAAAATAAATACAAGACTTAAATTAAAGCGTAAAGTAAATAACGATAATGAAATTTCGAATAATAAAAGTGCGATAAAATAAACTTGCGATAATTAAAGAGTACAATAATTAAAAGTGCAATTAAATAAAATAACAATAAAAATGCGATAATTAGAAGTGCAATTAAATATAAAATAAAGGAAATTAAATATGAAATAAAAGAATTATGCTTATTTAAACTTCCGTAATCATGATGTTTGACGTGTTGATTTTAGTTTTATGCCCATGGGTTAATTGTCCCTTGTCCTGGATTATTTAATATGTCCGTATGGTTTTTGTCCATAACAGTCCATCAGTCATAAATATAAAGTGCGAGTGTCCTCGTCAAATTATTCTTATACCCGAAGTTAAATATTCCAACTAATTGGGGATTCGAATTGTAACAAGGTTTTAATACTTTGTTTAATGAATACACCAGGTTATCGACTGCGTGTAAACCAAGGTTTTACTACTTTGTTAACAATTACACCAATTACCCTTGAATGTAATTTCACCCCTGTTTTAATTATTCTAGTGGTTATTAATCCATTCCCGTGTCCGGTTAAATGAACGATTATTCGTACATATAAATACCCCGCCCATCGTGTCCGATCGAGTGTATATGGTAATTTATAGGGACGCCCAATTGTAAATCTTTATATTAACATTAACAAACTATCATTTAGTTAAACAAATATAAAGCCCATTAATAGCCCATAGTTTAATTTCCACAAGTGTCGTTCTTTTGTCCAAACCCCAATTATGGTACAAAGCCCAATTACCCAATTTTAGTAATTAGCCCAACATCATGATTACTTCGTTTTAAATAAGCATAATAATAACTTAGCTACGAGACATTAATATAAAAAGGTTGAACATAACTTACAATGATTAAAAATAGCGTAGCGTTACACGGACAGAATTTCGACTTACACCCTTACAACATTCGCTAACATACCCTTATTATTAGAATTATAATTAAAATTAAAATTAAAATATAAATTATATATTTTACGTATATATGAGAGAAGAGAGAAAAATGGATATATTTTTGATCAGAATTCGGTTTGCTTTATAGGGGGTTTTTGAAATTGGGGCTCCGCGACTCGCGGCAAAATCCTCTTCAAACTCCGCGAGTCGCGGAGGATGAATTTACAGCTCACACCCTTGGAGTCTTTCTTTGCCGACGGTTTTTAATATATATATATATATAATATATATATAATTAATATAATTAATTATATATTATATTATATTTATATACATAGTTAACTTGTAATTTTTAGTCCGTTGCGTCGAGCGTTCAGAGTTGACTCTGGTCCCGGTTCCGGATTTTCGAACGTCCTTGCGTACAATTTTATATTTTGTACTTTGCGTTTTGAATCTTGTACTCTTGTAATTTCGAGATGTTTCTTATCAATAATTGGAACCTTTTTAATTGTCTTTTGTACTTTTGAGCTTTTTGGTCGTTTGCGTCTTCAATTCGTCGAATCTTTCTTTTGTCTTCACCTTTTATTATTTAAACGAATATCTCTTGTAAATAGAACAATTGCAACTAAAAGCTTGTCTTTCTTGAGGAATAATGCTATGAAATATATGTTCGTTTTTAGCATTATCAAATATTCCCACACTTGAGCGTTGCTTGTCCTCAAGCAATATCGTCTTGAAATACTAGAATCACTTCTTTATTCTTCACACTTTGTACATCAGTGATTTCTATACGGCGGTATAAACAATGGTAGTAACGATATGGTTTACAGTCCCAAATGACTATAAAAATTTAGATCCATTAAGGAAATTGGATCTTTATGAAAACATTTGATCTTTTGAAATCTAGTTTTTACCCTAGATAAGTTTTCCGGAATAACCCTTTACCGGTGTTTGCAAAATATTTTTGTGGGTTTGGTGGGTTTCAGATTTGAAAATTTTAGCTAAAAACTTGCGGTTTTGTGTCACCCACTTGCTAACCTTGTATTTGGAAAGCAACACGTCCAGTTTACTTGTCCCGTATATTACCTTTCGGTAAACTACCGTTCGGTTGTAAAGGAAAGCGTTGAACAAGCAACTGTTAAGGCAATGTCCCGTGACATGCTTTTGATTATGGTCTATAACGTGTCGGACGCAATTACTATCCTTGGTAGGAGCAATAGTAAAGCTCACCCTTATAATTTTTCAGTATGGCACAAGGTCCTGTCTTTGACCACTATGCAACCACCGTTCTTACTGTTGACACCCGATTTAGTTCAGGTGACCTAATGAATTCCAGGTGAATTCTTAGGATTTTACGTTCAATGGTAATGAACGCATTGAAAATAGGTTTTTCAGAAAACAAATCGGTTTATAATTTTGATCAAAATATTTTCTCGTTCAAGCTCGAGTTTAGATATCATTGAATTCCATGAGTTTGAATTCTCAATCTTTAAGGTCAATCTCTAGGATTGAGTGATATCAGTCTTAAAAGCTGATTTTTAATCTTTAAGGAGATTATCCTTTCTGGGGATCTGATTCATTAGTCTTATCAAGCTAATTTGCACGGTGCCCCCCCATTGTACGAGATAAATCCTTTTCATGGTTAGGATAAATCTGACCACTTGGCGACCCTGTTTAATGCTGAGGTCCGTGGATTTCCTGCTGATTTTAGTGATGACTTTTCTAGATTTTTCGTCAACCTACAGCTGGTCTGGACGACAACTTCATGACCTAAATCAAGAAGCGCGTGTCTTTTTCGGAAGACTTTACTTCCTTTTAATGATGGAATTGATTCATCGTGTAGATCCATCTCTTCTTTTCTTTCATCGGGTAAAACAGTTTAGTTTAGTCCAAAGCAAAAGTATTTTCAGTTATTTGTTACAGATATATGTGACATATGTTTAAGATAACTTGGTAAATTTTCCCACACTTGGCTTTTATTTTCCTTTTTAACGTCCTCTATTCCATTTTAAATGAATTTTAACATTTTAGTTTGTTTCTTAATTTATGTCCTTTCCGAGGTAACAATAATTTCGGTGTTAAAATCTAGTTTTACTAGAATTGGGTAGTCAGTATATAAGACTAGGGCTGTTCTTTTTTATCAGAGAGCACTAGATTCTAATACAACTACTGCTTTACTAGTATTTTTAATGGTAACCAAGTGTATAAAGTAAAAAATGTTAAAATCCGAAAGAATTTAACCCCTTCCCACACTTAAGATCTTGCAATGCCCTCATTTGCAAGAAATCAGTAACAATTTAAATTATTGAGGGTGATTTGTGTGAAAATGATTAAATTTTTACCAAAGTTTCCAAATATATTGGCGTTTGTTTGCTGAATGATAAATGGTGCACATCATTTGTTCATTCCGTCTTGTTGTTATTTCACATATATTTTGCATCTTGTCGTCAAAATTAGTTGCTTTTGCTGAACTTAATGCCAGTCTTTGAAAATGCATTGTTTTACCCTGTTGTGTACATAAGATAAACTGCAAACATATATACATATTTTTGAAGTTTGGTATATTACCCCACATTCAAAAATTATTAAAGTCTAAGAATAAAAGTTAGATAATTATAAAAATGATTACAATATTAACAAAAGTATTAAACATATCAATAATTACAAATTACAAAATAAAAAAAATAATAATAAGTAAACTAAGGATGATATTGGTACCAATAGGGGTTCCAGGCATAACCATAAGTGCTATAGAATGCTTCGGCAGGGTCATACGTAGGATATGGTGGCTGCATCTCTATCGACCAAGGAGGGAAGATGGGTTTCGGTGTAGGAATATAGTTTCTACCTATATGTTGGCAATGAGCTATGATTTGGTTCTGATGAACTTGCCAATCTTCAAATGCTCTCTGTCTAGCATTTTCGTATTCCTGAGAAGCTATAAACCTATGCATTTCTTGCATCTCATTCCCCCCTCCTACATTACCTTGTTGCTGGTTTCTCTCCACCTGTGGATGTCTACCATGGTATCGTACTGCGGCGTTATTTCGCCTCTTCAAAACTTTCGTACCATGGTATACATTTAAACCTATAGTATCGCGGGGTTCCGGCTCTTCTAGTAATAATCCCCCCCGACTTATATCCACACCGAGATATTCACCAATCAAAGTAATAAAAATACCACCTCCTATTATGCTATGTGGTCGCATCCCCCGAACCATAGCTGATAAATAATAACCCACACAATATGGTATACTTACAGCGCTTTGTGGGTCTCGAATACACATATGGTAAAACAAATCCTGTTCATTTACTTTTTCTTTGTTCTTACCCCTTTGTGTAATCGAATTAGCTAAAAACCTATGTATCACTCTTAATTCGGCTCTATCTATATCCAAATAAGAGTAATTTCCCCCTTTGAAACGGTGATGGCTTGTCATTTGACTCCACACACCGTGTGTATCAAAATTTTCATCTATCTTTCTACCGTTTAGTATCAATCCTCTACAATCGGCAGACGCTAATTCCTCAGGCGTATATATACGTAAAGCCTGAGCCATGTCCAGTAAAGACATGTGGCGCATCGAACCGCCTAACAAAAATCTAATAAAAGAACGATCGGTTAAACTAGCTACCCGATCATTCAACTCTATACTACATAACAATTCTTCACACCATACTTTATATACAGGTCTACGTATGGTGAATAAACGTACCCAGTCATTAAAAGAAGAATTACCATACCTCTGTACAAGTAATTCCCTAATTGGCCCGGCCAATTCTACAGCTTCTAAGGGTCCCCATTCTATGACCCTCGGTATCTCAACAACCTTGGAATGAAGAGTATGCAAACCCCTTTGATATTTTGGATAATCTATCCAAAGTCTGTCAAATCTCAGGTTCGGGTGCAACTCTTCCAAGTGCATATCAGAAAAGGTCATGACTGGATGAGGTACATCCTGCTTGTAGTAGTTATCCACCTCCTGTTGTTCCAAATTCTCAGCAGGAGCATTGCGGGCTTGGGATGAAGATTCACCCCTTTCATTCTGCAAAACACATAAAACACAATTTTTGTGCATCCAAATATGCATTAGTGTCAGCAAAATCATCAATCAAAATAATTACAATGACATTATCAATTTATATCAAACTTGAGCTCATTTTCATATTTTCATCAAATCTACACTTTTTCAAATAAGCATATACGAAAATGTTCGCCAAGTTCATAAGCATTCAACTCAAATAACATGTCAAAATAATCATTACTAGCAATTAAACAAGTCTCAAATGGCATTATCTTTCAAAAATCAAGTTCATGAATTTTAGACTTGAAAAAGTCCACTTTAATTCTCAAAATCATGTTTAGGCTCAAAGTTTAGATCATTTAACTACCTAGACATGTTACACTACTCAATTTAGCAACAATTCATGACAAAAATCGGCCATAACCTGTTTATATCAAAAAGCCCCAAATTTGCTCAAGAACACAAACCCTAGATTACTCAAAATTTGAAGTTTAAGGCTTCTAATCATGTTAAACAGCATCAATCTAGGTTATACAAGCATAATACATAAACAATTTAAGCTTAATTACACTAAAAAGCATCAAAATCAAATTGGGGAAAAAATAGCTCAAGAAGATCAAATTTCGGATTAAATGGTGTTTAGGTGTAGAAATTTACCGTTTTTCTTGAGTAATTCTTAGATAGCATCCTTCTCAACATGATTTTAGCAAAAAATTTGGTGATTAACGGTTAAAAATTGGTATTTTTGGGGTGTTTTTGGGTGATTTTTCGGGGTTTTTAGCAGCAGTTTTCGCTGTGTTTTTATTGTTTTGGGGTTGGGACTGATCTGTTGTTCGGTTATATTTTTTTCTGATTTTTAGTCCCTCCGCGAGTCGCGGCAAAATACACTTCAAACTCCGCGACTCGCGGAGTTTTTTTTTTTTTTTTTTTTTTTTTAAATCATTAACTTTTGAAAACAATTAAGAAATTAATTTTAAAATTTTGTTTCCCTTGTTATTTAGGACGAGGTCGTTTCGGATCGATGTCCTAGTCCGTCCTTCGACAAAATTTTAAAATTTGTCTTTTTGTAGCGATTGTTTTAAAAACTAAGATTTTTGGGTTTTTTAATGTTTTTGGCATACTTTAAATCAATAAGATTAAAAATAATGATAATAAAAGTTCTCGTCCCTTCCTTGGGTAAAGCAATTTCGGTTCAAAGACCTAGTCTTCAACTTACGACGAATTTAAAAATCATATTCTTAACTTAATGAGATAAAGTAAATTTTTGTTTTTAAATTCACACAACTTAAATATAAAATTCAAAATTATTATTAAAAATTCACACCAAACTTAAAATTTGAAATGCATAAAATTAAAAATTAATATTTTAAAAATTAAAAATTAAAAATTTACACCAAACTTAATTTAAAAATTTATAAATTCATATTAAACTTATATTAATTTTTCAAATATTTACAATTTTAAATATATTGTTTTTACAAAATTTACAATATTAATTTAAGATTTAAATATTAATTTTAAAAACATGGTAAAAATAAATTTAAAAATCTTTTTGTCTTTTTATCCCACTTTAATCAATCAAATATTATCAAAAATATGCGCCCCTCTTTTCGGTAAAGTAATTTCGGTTCCAAGACCTAATTTAACTCATGACGAATTTTTGAAATATTTTGGGTTGATTGATTAAAGATATTTATACCTTAAGAATAAACGTTAAATTTCGCAGTGATGTAATAAATTTTTGAATGATATCAATAATTTCGGTCGCCAAACCTAATTTTATTCAATAACAATTTAATACTTTTTAGCGAACAAATTAGCGTTTATTATCAAAAGGTTAAAAATAAAAATAAAAATAAAAACTGTACAGACATACCTGTGAAATAGATTTCTTAGTTATATGATCTATCCCATTCATAAGATAGTCGGTTTAATTGGTTTTCCATGGCTACATAGGCGTAACCTCGAGCATTCAGTGTCTTTTCTTCTAAACATATGAACGGTCCGTCTCTGCATAAAGTAACAAATTCGGTATTTGAATAGGTTTGATTATTTGAACATTTACCTCCATGTGACCATTTTCCGCATTTGTGACATCGTTCTAGGTGTCGTGCTCTTCTTTTCGCTGCGGATTTTGATTTTCCTTTACCAAATTGTAACTTATTATCTTCGCATCTGGATTCTTTTCTAACTCCGTCCATTCTTTCTCTGATTACTGATACTATTTCACTCGGGAGTATGTCATTATTACGTTTAGTGATCAAAGCGTGTAGCATTAGACCATGGTTTAGTTCACAGGCAGTCTTCATTTTGTAAAAACCTAAAAAAAATAAAAATTCAGAATGGGGGGAGAAGACTAGTTCTTTAGGGTCTGCTAGGGAAAGACCATTCGGGTTCCATTTTCGAGAACTACACGAAAACAGACAATCTAACTCTAACAGAAATACATATTATCCTTTAAAGACTTGATTCTCCCCACACTTAGTTAGCTGTGGTGTCGAAATTGTGATTAACTTCGTTGTCGACTTCCATCGGACCATGTATGTAATGTTTAACTCTGTGACCATTAACTTTAAATTCAATCCCATTTGAATTTATCAATTCTATCGTTCCGTATGGGAAAACTCTTTTGACTATGAATGGTCCAGACCATCTTGATTTCAATTTTCCAGGAAATAGCTTGAATCGTGAATTGAAAAGAAGAACTCTGTCTCCTTCTTTAAATTCTTTTGAACTTCTGATTCTTTTATCATGCCATTTCTTCGTTCTTTCTTTATAGATTAACGAATTTTCGTATGCTTCATGTCTTAATTCTTCTAATTCATTTAGTTGACTTAATCGTAGACGTCCGGCTTCATGTAAATCCAGATTACATGTCTTCAAAGCCCAAAATGCTTTGTGTTCAATTTCTACTGGAAGATGACATGCTTTTCCATAAACAAGTCTAAAAGGTGTGGTTCCAATTGGAGTTTTGTAGGCTGTTCTAAAAGCCCAGAGTGCATCCTCCAATTTAATGGACCATTCCTTCGGATTTGATCCTACGGTTTTCTCTAGAATACGTTTTAAAGCTCGGTTTGTATTTTCAACTTGTCCACTTGTTTGTGGATGATATGCGGTGGAGATTTTATGAGTTACTCCATATCTTTTAAGAACTTTCTCAAGTTGATTATTACAGAAATGAGTACCCCGATCACTTATTAAAGCTTTCGGTGTTCCAAACCTTGCAAAAAGACGTTTTAAAAAGTTGACTACAACTCGTGCATCGTTAGTTGGGAGAGCTTGTGCTTCCGCCCATTTAGATACATAATCAATGGCTACGAGTATATATAGATTATTATGAGATTTTGGAAATGGACCCATAAAGTCAATACCCCAAATGTCAAATACTTCACATACTTGGATGACATTTTGTGGCATTTCATCACGTTGACTTATTTTTCCGGCCCTTTGACATGCATCACAGGATTTGCAAAGAAGGTGTGCGTCTTTGTAAATTGTTGGCCAATAGAATCCAGCATCATAAACTTTTCTTGCTGTTAGTTGAGGCCCATAATGCCCTCCTGTTGGTCCTGTGTGACAATGGTTTAAAATTTTACTAGCTTCATCTCCAAATACACATCGGCGTATTATTCCATCGGGACAACTTTTAAACAGATTTGGATCTTCCCAGAAATAGTGTTTTATATCACTGAAGAATTTCTTTCGTCTTTGGTACGATAATCCTTTTTCAAGGAATCCACAAACTAAGTAGTTTGCATAGTCTGCAAACCATGGGATTTCTTTATAATCTATCTTCAATAGATATTCATCAGGAAAGTTGTCTTGTATGGCCGATTCATTCAGAACTTCTAATTCGGGATTTTCAAGACGAGAAAGATGATCAGCGGCGAGATTTTCTGCTCCTCTTTTATCTCGGATTTCAATATCAAACTCTTGTAAGAGTAAGATCCAACGGATTAATCTTGGTTTAGCATCTTGTTTTGAAAATAGGTATCTAAGAGCAGAATGGTCGGTATAGACCACCGTTTTTGCTAGAACGAGATATGATCGAAATTTGTCAAAAGCAAAGACAATAGCAAGGAGTTCTTTTTCAGTAGTTGTATAGTTCGTTTGTGCTCCTTGTAATGTCTTACTAGCATAATATATAGGTTGAAATCGTTTTTCAATCCTTTGTCCTAAAACGGCTCCCATTGCAAAATCACTTGCATCGCACATTAGTTCAAATGGTAGATTCCAATTTGGTGTTATCATGATTGGTGCATTAGTGAGTTTCTCTTTAAGAATATTAAAAGATTTGATATACTCATCTGAAAAGATGAATGGAGCATCCTTTTCTAGGAGTTTATTCATAGGAGTGGCAATTTTAGAAAAATCTTTTATAAAACGTCGGTAAAAACCGGCATGCCCTAGAAAACTCCTAACTCCTCTAACATTGGTGGGATGTGGAAGTTTAGCAATTACATCTACTTTAGCTCTATCCACTTCAATTCCTTCTTTTGAAATTTTATGTCCAAGAACGATGCCTTCTTTAACCATGAAATGGCATTTCTCCCAATTAAGTACTAGATTTGATTTTTCGCATCTAATTAGCATTCGTTCCAGATTAACTAGACATGATTTAAATGTATCACCGAAGACTGAAAAGTCATCCATGAAAACTTCCATGCATTCTTCTATCATGTCATGAAAAATCGCCATCATACACCTTTGAAAGGTTGCAGGGGCGTTACAAAGTCCAAATGGCATGCGTTTGTAAGCAAAAGTACCATAAGGGCACGTGAATGTGGTTTTCTCTTGATCTTCGGGTGCTATTGGAATTTGAAAATATCCGGAAAATCCATCTAGAAAACAATAGTAACTATTTCCGACTAATCTTTCCAACATTTGATCTATGAAAGGTAAGGGAAAGTGATCTTTTCTGGTGGCGTCATTTAATTTTCTATAATCAATACATACACGCCATCCTGTTACAGTCCTAGTAGGAATAAGCTCATTTTTCTCATTTGTAATGACAGTCATGCCACCCTTCTTAGGCACGCATTGAACTGGGCTTACCCATGGACTATCAGAGATTGGATAAATTAAACCTGCATCTAGCAGTTTAATAATCTCTTTCTTAACTACATCTTGCATATTAGGATTTAGTCTTCGTTGGCGTTGCACATACATTTTATGACCCTCTTCCATAAGGATTTTATGTGTGCAATACGAAGGACTTATTCCTTTAATATCATGAATCTTCCATGCAATGGCTGGTTTATGAGCTTTCAACACAGAAATGAGTTGTGATTTCTCATTTTCAGTAAGAGAAGATGATATTATTACAGGTAATTCAGATTCACCATGTAAATAAGCGTATTCCAAATGGTTTGGAAGTGGCTTTAACTCTAATTTCGGAGGTTCTTCTATTGATGATTTATATCGATATCTGTCTTCTTCTTTTAGCATTTGAATTTCTTCTGTTGTTGGTTCATATCCATTAGCTATAAGTGTAGCTAACATTTCAGCTTCATCAATTGGTTCATTACCTTCTCCTAAAGAACATTCTCCTGTTCCTTGTAATTCTGGAAATTCTTCTAATAATTCTGCATGTGCATCTATAGTTTGAATATAATAACATGTATCATCTGCAGATTGTGGTTGTTGCATTGCTCTATCAACTGAAAAGGTAACACTCTCATCCTCTATACTTAGGGTCAGTTTCTTACCGAACACGTCTATCATTGCTTTAGCCGTGTTTAAGAATGGTCTTCCTAATATGAGAGGAACTTGAGAATCTTCTTCCATGTCCAAAACAACAAAATCTACTGGAAATACTAAAGTACCAACTTTAACTAGCATGTTCTCCATTATCCCTCTAGGATATTTTATTGATCTATCTGCTAGTTGTATGCTTATTCTTGTTGGTTTCAATTTTCCAAGGTCTAGTTTAGCGTATAGTGAATACGGCATTAGATTTATACTAGCACCTAAGTCTGCCAACGCTTCTATTGAACTAAGACTACCCAGAAAACATGGAATTGTGAAACTTCCTGGATCAGATAATTTTTCTGGTATCTTATTCAACAGCACTGCTGAACAATTAGCATTCATAGTAACAGCCGAGAGTTCTTCCATTTTCTTTCTATTTGAGATTAGATCTTTCAAGAATTTAGCATATCTTGGCATTCCTGAAATCACATCAATGAAAGGAAGATTTACATTTATCTGTTTAAACATATCCAAGAATTTGGATTGCTCGGCTTCAAGTTTTTCTTTCTTCATTTTACTCGGGTAAGGAAGTGGTGGTTGGTATGGTTTAACATAAGGTTTATCCTTAACTGTGTTATTTTCATTAACCTTTTCAACTACCGGTTCTTTTTCCTTATCTTGATCAGGTTGTGGTTCTTGTGGAGTAGGAATAGTTTCATCAGAAGTTACAGGTATTTCAGGTGGTTTAAGTGTTGTACCACTTCTTGTGGTAATAGCTTTAGCTGTTTCATTCCGGGGGTTAGCATTTGTATCGCTAGGTAGACTTCCCGGTTTTCTTTCACCTATTAATCTTGCTAGGTTACTTACTTCTTGTTCCAGATTTTGAATAGAAGCTTATTGATTTCTAAATGCTTGAGCATTTTGTTCATTGGTTTGTTTTTGAGATGTGAAAAACTGCGTTTGAGTTTCAACTAGCTTCGTCATCATATCTTCTAAATTCGGCTTTTTATCATCGGTTTGTTGTGGTGGTTTGTTTTGAAAATTCGGTCTTTGCTGATTATAAGTATTATTGGATACTTGTTGATTGCTAGGACCTTGTTGGTTGTTGTATGGAATATTTCGGTTATAATTCTGGTTTTGATTGTAAATCGGTCTTGGCGGTTGATAATTATTTTGATAATTATTTCCAGGCCTTTGGTTTATGTTTGAAATATTCTCTCTTTGTTCCATTGTTAATTCAATACTGAGACAATCTTTTGTCAAATGTGGTCCTCCACACTGCTCACAACTAATTCGTATTGAGTGAATATCTTTAGTCATCTTTTCCATTCGTCTCTCCACAGCATCTATCTTTGCGGAAATGGAATCTAAGTCATGGCTAGAATCGGCTCTAGATGCTTTAGATGATCTAATGATGTCTTTTTCTTGGTGCCACTCATGTGAGTGGGAAGCAGTGTTATCAATAATTTTGTAAGCATCAGTTTCGGTTTTCTTCATAATAGAACCACCAGCTGCTATATCTATGTCTTTCCTTGTAGTGATGTCGCATCCTTGGTAGAATATTTGTACTATTTGACAGGTGTCTAAACCATGTTGCGGACATCCTCTTAACAACTTTCCATATCTTGTCCACGCCTCATATAGAGTTTCATTTGGTTTCTGTGTAAACGTAACAATTTCTGCTTGAAGTCTTACGGCTTTAGATGCAGGAAAGAATTGTTTAAGAAATTTGTCAACTAAAACGTCCCATGTATCAATCGCCCCTTCAGGTAACGATTCCAACCAATCTTTGGCTTCTCCCTTTAAAGTCCAGGGAAATAACAAGAGATATATCTGTTCATCCTCTACTTCTCGTATTTTAAATAGTGTGCAGATCCTATTAAAGGTACGTAGATGTTCATTTGGATCTTCCTTCGGCGTACCACTAAATTGGCATTGATTAGTCACCATGTGTAGAATTTGTCCTTTGATTTCATAATCTGGTGCATTAATGTCTGGATGAGTAATTGCGTGACCTTGGCCAGTGCGTTTAGCTCTCATTCGGTCTTCCATACTTAAAGGTTCCAGATTCTCCATAATTGAATTTGTTGAATCGGTATCACTAGATGATTCTGATTTAATGGTTCGTTCCTCAACAATCTCTGTTTGAATGATTGGTGGTTCCGGAGGAAAGTTTAATGGTTCAGGATCTATGAACCGTTCCTGAATATTCTCTGGATTCTCAATTGTGAGGTTGGGTTCAAAAAATGGATTATCGGAAATTTGAACTGAAGTACTTGGTTGACTGGATGACGATTCTAAAGAAAAATCAACGGCGGTTATATTTGCTAAATGTCTTGATCTAGTTACAGGTGGTGAACGTACAAAAGGTGATGAACGTCTTGCTCGGTGCATTCACTGAATATCCTATTAGTTTTAAAAAGGAAAGAAAAATTATAATAAGTTATCCAATCAATAGACTTTTCTAATTTTGCCCACGTTTCGAATAGCCAAAAGATGCAGCAGAGGGGCAGGATTCGTTTGGTCTCAATATAATTGAGGACTGTTTGGCTCCAATAACCCGGTCCACGTACAAATCCAACTATTACTACGAACCAGAAAATTTTGATGTCTATCAATTTAACCACTTAAAATAAATTTTCGTAATTTTAAGAAATTTAGATAAGAAGTAGAAAAAATTCTAAGTCCTAAAAACTAGAATAGCGAGAAATAAGAGAGAAAAAGAGTTCGTCGCAAAAGGTCGAAAAAGAAAAAATGGTTGAAAAATAAAAGGTGACGGAAAAATAAAAGAAACTTATAAAAACTTAAAAATACTTAACTAACCTAACCTTATTACTACAACTAACTTAAAATTATAATCGCAAATTGAAATTACTAATTGGAATGACAATTGGTACATAGTAAAAGTCTAAAAATATTAAAGCTTACAGGAAAAACTAAATCCCAAATGGAAATAACTTAAAAAGAAACTAAAACTTAAAAAGGCGTCGCAAAATTCTAAAGCACCTAAATCTTAGTCTAAAGAAAAAGCACTTAAGGAATTCTACGGCAAAGCCTAAAAATCTAGGAGTAAAAATAACTATAGCAAAAACTAAGTTTAAAATTAAATATGAGCTAAAAATACAAAAGTTATGCTACAACGATTAAAAAGGGACAAAATATAAAAATATACAAAAAGTTGTAAAAATTACAATTTTTATAAAAATATTATTTTTATATTATTTATTTTATTAAACTATTAATTTTACAATTTAAGTAAACTAATTAATACTAAATACATAAATTAAATAAAAAGTAAAAGTAAAAATAAAACTAATAATAATAATAATAATAATTAGGGTTAAATAATAATTATAATTAATAATAACCCGTAATTAATGCTGAATTAGGGCTTTTTGTCGCCTGTCAGAAAGGCTCCGCGAGTTGCGGTAATTAATGAAGAAAACCCCGCGAGTCGCGGGGTTCAGAAATTCAGTTGACAGATTTAATCTTCGACGCGTTTTTTCTTTATTTATTTATTTTTATTTTCTGTTTTCTGTTTTTTTTTATATATAAAAGATAGTTAATAAAACTTATATTTTTATAAACTAAAATAAAAATAAAGAAACTTATAAAACTTAAATTTTTAACAAAATCTTAAAAATACTTATATTTTTGTTTTTCTTTTTATATTTTTGAATAATTAAAACGTATTTATACAAAAGCGACTTTTAATAAAAGTAAAATAAAAATCTTTTTTTTTATTATATTAGCGTTGCGCCTCCGGCGTTTAAGAGTGCTCCCCGGCAGCGGCGCCAAAAATACTTGATGTCAAAGCTAAGGTATACGAAATAGTTTATATTTTACTAGGAAAAACTATTAAATACGATACAATTTTACACAAGATATTTATTTATTTATAGAATGGATATACTTAAACCTTGCTACAACACTTATAGGCAGTGTACCTAATCGTATAGTAGTGTAGTTTTTAGTAAGTCCGGTTCGTTCCACAGGGAAATCTTTAAACAAAGCTCAACGCTATATTAGTTTACTTTTATAAAAATACAAATATATATATAAGTAATATTATTATTATAAAGGGGGTTTTTACCGTTTAATGACCGGTTTGTCGATTTTAAGACTTTAGTCGCAGTTAAAACCTAATGTAAAATATTAAAAATAAATACAAGACTTAAATTAAAGCGTAAAGTAAATAACGATAATGAAATTTCGAATAATAAAAGTGCGATAAAATAAACTTGCGATAATTAAAGAGTACAATAATTAAAAGTGCAATTAAATAAAATAACAATAAAAATGCGATAATTAGAAGTGCAATTAAATATAAAATAAAGGAAATTAAATATGAAATAAAAGAATTATGCTTATTTAAACTTCCGTAATCATGATGTTTGACGTGTTGATTTTAGTTTTATGCCCATGGGTTAATTGTCCCTTGTCCTGGATTATTTAATATGTCCGTCTGGTTTTTGTCCATAACAGTCCATCAGTCATAAATATAAAGTGCGAGTGTCCTCGTCAAATTATTCTTATACCCAAAGTTAAATATTCCAACTAATTGGGGATTCGAATTGTAACAAGGTTTTAATACTTTGTTTAATGAATACACCAGGTTATCGACTGCGTGTAAACCAAGGTTTTACTACTTTGTTAACAATTACACCAATTACCCTTGAATGTAATTTCACCCCTGTTTTAATT
Source organism: Rutidosis leptorrhynchoides (assembly GCF_046630445.1). Taxonomy (NCBI): domain Eukaryota; kingdom Viridiplantae; phylum Streptophyta; class Magnoliopsida; order Asterales; family Asteraceae; genus Rutidosis; species Rutidosis leptorrhynchoides. The sequence continues at coordinate 124,525,575 of NC_092334.1, read as the reverse complement.
ATTCTAGTGGTTATTAATCCATTCCCGTGTCCGGTTAAATGAACGATTATTCGTACATATAAATACCCCGCCCATCGTGTCCGATCGAGTGTATATGGTAATTTATAGGGACGCCCAATTGTAAATCTTTATATTAACATTAACAAACTATCATTTAGTTAAACAAATATAAAGCCCATTAATAGCCCATAGTTTAATTTCCACAAGTGTCGTTCTTTTGTCCAAACCCCAATTATGGTACAAAGCCCAATTACCCAATTTTAGTAATTAGCCCAACATCATGATTACTTCGTTTTAAATAAGCATAATAATAACTTAGCTACGAGACATTAATATAAAAAGGTTGAACATAACTTACAATGATTAAAAATAGCGTAGCGTTACACGGACAGAATTTCGACTTACACCCTTACAACATTCGCTAACATACCCTTATTATTAGAATTATAATTAAAATTAAAATTAAAATTAAAATATAAATTATATATTTTACGTATATATGAGAGAAGAGAGAAAAATGGATATATTTTTGATCAGAATTCGGTTTGCTTTATAGGGGGTTTTTGAAATTGGGGCTCCGCGACTTGCGGCAAAATCCTCTTCAAACTCCGCGAGTCGCGGAGGATGAATTTACAGCTCACACCCTTGGAGTCTTTCTCTGCCGACGGTTTTTAATATATATATATAATATATATATAATTAATATAATTAATTATATATTATATTATATTTATATACATAGTTAACTTGTAATTTTTAGTCCGTTGCGTCGAGCGTTCAGAGTTGACTCTGGTCCCGGTTCCGGATTTTCGAACGTCCTTGCGTACAATTTTATATTTTGTACTTTGCGTTTTGAATCTTGTACTCTTGTAATTTCGAGACATTTCTTATCAATAATTGGAACCTTTTTAATTGTCTTTTGTACTTTTGAGCTTTTTGGTCGTTTGCGTCTTCAATTCGTCGAATCTGTCTTTTGTCTTCACCTTTTATTATTTAAACGAATATCTCTTGTAAATAGAACAATTGCAACTAAAAGCTTGTATTTCTTGAGGAATAATGCTATGAAATATATGTTCGTTTTTAGCATTATCAGAAACAAAAGCATATTATCGTGAAATGAATTGTGCGATTTATGATTGATTGTTTTATTTTCATTTTGTTGTCGACATTGATATCGCATATTTAATACGCGTTTTCCTTAGCGATATCGATCACATTTTGGTCCTTTTGGATACGATTTGGTGTTATTTAGATAAGTGTTATGAAAGTTCGAGTTCTAAGACCAAGAAGATGAAATTTGAATTTATTTGATGGTTTTAGTGATTTTCTATGTAAATGAGTGAAAGAGATTGGTTCGATTCGAGTTTGGATGGATTTAGTGAGTTTTTAGGTCCGGAATTAGCAAAATGGGCATGGAGCGCCGCTCAGAAAGGTGGAGCGCCGCTCCATTAGGCAGGAAAAACAGTTCGAGGGGTTTTGGAAGTTAACAGATCAAAATTTAGCTATATTGAGCGCCGCTCCACTTTCAGCCGGCTTCAAAATTTACCTATTTAAAGCACGAATTTTTACCCTAAATATCATATCTTATTCCCAGACAATTTGCAGCAGCTTTTGGACGAAAAAGGTAATTTTTGGGGAATCCCAAGATCATTCTAACGCTTTAATCATTACGGGAACGTGCTTTGATTCATTCATCGTTCAAGATTCAATCATTAATTAGGTTTATCTCTTTGTTTCAAACAATGAATTCTTCTATTCTTTTGATTTTGATTTTGGTTTTAGCTATGATTGCTGGCTAAGCACTTTAATGTTTGTCTAGATTGAATAGTCTTATGTGTTTGGATGATACTTTAATGTTTAATTTGATTAATGCATGATAATTATGAATTTTGATTAAGAACCATTCTTATGGAATTTAATTATTGTTACTAGGCTTGATTAGTGATCTTGTTTGGACAAAGGGAACCCTGTTTCAATTTAGTGAACTAATTTTCAATTGATTTGTCTTAACCAATTGGGTGCTTACTGGACCAAGGGGGTAAACCGGGTAACATAGATTGAACAAAATAGGGGTGAATTGTGTGGAGCGAACGCGTAACCAATTGAATCTTAATCTTATAATTAGTTAATTACTAAGTCACAAACGAAAGAGGTCTTTGGTGAAAGGGAACCCTAAGCCAATAATTTCTAGTTTGACGTGTTTGCTAAAAGAGAACTCTGGGTAAACCGACTCTGTAGTTGCATGTTTTGATAAATTGAACTAGTGCTTAATAACAAATCATCCGACACTGCGAATAGGAGATCTAGGCGAACATTCTTTTATCTATTGAATTCAAATATCTTTACTTTTCGTTAAGTCTGCATTTATTTTCTATAAACTTAAAAACACAAAAATATTGTCTTTTACATTTAATCTATCCTTGATTTGGCTAATCGTTAAATAGCCACAAAACAAATTATCTCGTACTTTCAATTTTCATAGATTAACTTAGTTTATTTTTATTAGTTGCAATCTTAATTCTCACGTTAAACTGTCCTTGGAACGATTTCGGAATTACCAACTTTATACTATTGCACGATCGGGTACACTGCCCGTTAGTATGTAGTAATCTTTAAACCAACATTTTCCAGAGATAAATTATATACTAGATTTTACACATCAAGTTTTTGGTGCCGCTGCCGGGGATAGTTGTGTCGGAAATTAAGATTGTTATCTAATTGTTCTTAGTTTAGTTTTAATTATAGCTTATTATTACTTTTCGTTTATTCTCAGTTGAATCGGTGCGTTTAATCAGTTGTTAGTTGTGATTTCGCAGATAACAGGTAGTGCATGCCACATATGCGTTCTTCTAATTCTCCTATTCTTTAACCATTTGACGAACCTGAAAGAGAGTTATTTAGAGCGTTAAGTCAAGAGAAACAGTCTACAGTGGATTCATCAGCTTCTTCAAGTAATAATATAATTAATTTGGGTAGTAGTGCTGAGACTGTGGTGCCCGATACACCACCTGAAATCCACGAAGAAGAAGACTCTTACGTTTCATTAGATATTTTAGAGACTGAAGAGATGGCCGATCAACCACCTCGTCCTCAGACTATGGCAGAAAAGTTGAAGGCCACCCGAGCTGGCTAAGACAATTCGATTACTCAACCAAACATCACTCACCCTTTTCAAATCACAGGTCCAATTCTGAGTTTGATTTCTTCTGACTGCCAATTTCATGGTAAGGATAGTGAGGATGCTAACGAGCATCTTCGTATTTTCAATGATGTTTGCAACTTATTCAAGTTGCATGAGGTTGCCGATACTTCGATCAAGACAAGGCATTTTTCCTGGACTCTTAAGGGAGAAGCTAAGAGATGGTTAGATAAGCAATCAGAGGGAGCGATTACCTCTTGGGAAGTTTTGGTAGATAAGTTTTTAGCAAAGTTTTTCCCTACGTCTCGAGCTGCTAGACTTCAAGCAGATATTTCGAAATTAAGACAAAAGAGCAGTGAGACATGATTTGATGCTTGGGACCGTTATTCTAATATGTTACGCTCGTGTCCGCAACACGGGTTGATGATTTATAAAAGGTCCAGATTTTCTATAAGGGTTGTGATATCCCAACGCGTCAGAGTATTGATCAAGCAGCATGTGGTACTTTAATGGATAAGACAGAAGAAGAGGCGTTAGAGATAATTGAAAAGCAAGCTGCCTACACTCATGAATGGCATTAAGATCATGAGTCATCCCGTTCAGCTTCAGTTAAGAGAACCGAAACCACTGGTGCGTATGATGATTATGGGTCTATTAATGCTAAGTTAGACAAATTTGGTAGACACTTGGAGAAGTTGGATAAGGACATGCATGGTATTAAGGTTGGTTGTGAGTTTTGCGGGGGATTACATTTAGGAAAAGATTGTGATGCAGGTTTGACTATGAATCAGAAAGAAGAGATCGCTTTTATTAGTCAACAGAAAAATAATCAGTTTCAGGGACATGCTCAGTTTCATAGGAATTTCAACAATCCCTATAATCCTAAAGGTAATCAAGGATCGAGGTTCCAGCCAGGATCTAGTGGAGGATATCAACAGCAAGCTCCCGGGTATTTTCAGGAGCCCTAAGCCAAAGAGAAAAAGTCCAACCTTGAAGCGATGATCGAAAAGCTTGTGATGTCTCAAACTCAGCTTGTTACCACTGTCACCCAAAACAATGAGAAGAATGATCAAATATTTCAAAATCAACAAGTGGCTATTCAGAATCTGGAGAAACAAATTGGTCAACTTGCTAATCAGAGTAATGAGAGGAAACTGGGAGAATTGCCGAGTAAAACAGATACTAACCCGAAGAATGGGCACGTTAATGCTATCACCACCCGAAGTGGTTTAGCATATGATCCACCGCATAAGCCCGATGAATACGATTTGAGGGTGCCGTTAGCTAAGAATAGTGAACCGGTTGTTGTTAGTGAAACGGAGGGGGAAAAGGAGCCGGAACAGGTGATTGAGAAGGTTGTAAGGGTACCGAAAACCGTTGCTGCTAAATCGGTAGTTAAAGAGTATCAACCACCGCTCCCATTCCCAAGGAAGCAGAGATTGGAGAAGCTGGAGGCGAAAAAGTCCAAATTCATGGACTTGATTAAAAAAGTTAACATAAATATGCCTTTTATTGATGTGATTGCAGGTATGCCAAAGTATTAAAGGTTTCTGAAGGATTTGCTAACTAACAGGAAGAAGCTGGAGAACGTGTCTTCAGTCAGGTTGAATGCCGCATGCTCAGCGGTAGTTGCAAACAAGCTTCCCGAGAAGCTTGAGGATCCTAGGAGTTTCACCATTCCTTGTTTACTTAGTAATTTAGATTGTGTGATGGCGTTGGCGGATTTGGGGGCTAGCATAAATTTAATGCCTTATTCTAAGAAAGGTGGTATGACTGTTACCACCAATGATAAAAACGAGTTAATTTCCACTCGGACTGTCACGGGGTGACGTGTTTGTATTGACTATCGTAAGTTGAATGACGCCACACGCAAAGACCAATTCATGTTACCTTTCATGGATCAAATGCTAGAGAGGTTAGCAGGAAACACCTTTTATTGTTTTCTTGATGGTTTTTTGGGCTACTTTCAAATTCCTATCTCGCCCGAGGACCAAGATAAAACCACTTTCACGTGCCCGTATGGCACATTCTCATACCATCGCATGCCCTTTGGCCTACGTAACGCTCCGGTCACTTTTCAAAGGTGCATGATGGCCATATTCCATGATATGATAGAAGATTGCATGGAGGTGTTCATGGATGACTTTTTGGTCTTCAGTGACACTTTTGATTCATGCCTTCTTAATTTAGAGCAGATGTTGGTAAGGTGTGAGAAATCTAATCTTGTGCTCAACTGGGAAAAGTGCCATTTCATGGTACAAGGGGGCATAGTTCTCGGGCACAAGATTTCTAGGAATGGTATTGAGGTGGATCCCGCAAAGGTAACGGCTATTAAGAACCTTCCACCTCCCACCGATGTTAAGGGTGTTCGGAGTTTTCTTGGGTGCCGGTTTTTACCAGCGGTTCATAAAGGATTTTTCCAAAATCGCTAACCTGATGAACAAACTCCTCGAAAAGGACACGCCTTGGAACTTCTCCGAAGAGTGTCACAAGGCATTCGAACTTCTTAAGGAGAAACTCATCAATGCACCTATCATAATTGCTCAGAATTGGTCCCTTTCGTTCGAGCTTATGTGTGATGCATCTGATTTTGCTGTTGGCTCTGTTTTGGGCCAAAGGATAGAGAAACACTTCTGACCCATCTATTATGCAAGCAAGACCTTGCAAGGAGCATAGTTGAATTATACTACCACTGAAAAGGAGCTCCTTGCGGTGGTCTTTTTGTTTGATAAGTTCCGGTCCTACTTAGTCTTATCTAAGACTATAGTCTTTACAGACCATTCTGCTCTAAAGTACCTTTTCGCCAAACTGGATGCCAAACCTCGACTGCTTAGATGGATCTTGCTTTTGCAAGAATTCGATATCGAGATCCGGGATAAGAAGGGTGTTGAGAATCTCGCGGCCGACCATCTGTCTAGACTCGAGAATCCAAATCTCGAAGTCCTTCATGAGTCGAGTATCCATGATGATTTTCTCGATGAATATCTCATAAAAATGGACAAGGTGGACGAGCCATGGTATGTGGACATTGCTAATTATCTCGTGGGGAAATTCTTGGAAAAAGGGTGGTCACATCAAAAGAGAAAGAAATTCTTTAGTGACCTTAAGTACTATTTCTGGGAGGATCCCTATCTTTTTCGTTGTTGTCCCGATGGGGTTATCCACCGGTGTGTTTCCCTATCTTTAACGAGTAAGTGGCAAATATAACTCAGGTTCGTATTTTTGTATGTTTGTTCAGTAACGTGGGACAAAAGTACCTATATAGTTAACCCTAGTGATAAGAGGTGATAGATTAAGATTAACTAAATAAAACAGTAATTTAACTTATAAAGATAAAGATTGATAGGTATGGAGAATAGAATTCTGATGGGGAATTATCACAAGAGTTCAACTTCCTAGGATAAACACTAAATCTCAATCAACTGGGCTATGAACCTAACTGATTTGTCACTAAGAGTTTAGGCCTTGAAGATTCTGACTAAGACGGATATCCCTACTCCCAATGTTAACCTTAAAGGGTTTAAACGACCTTATGGATAAAATCCTAGGTACATGAACAAAGTGGTATACCCATAAAGGAAAGTCTCAGCTTTTCTTAATCCTAGTTGGTCTAACTAAAGCAATATTCCACCACTTAACACTATGCTATGCCTTAACATTAACAGACGTGCAATCTTAGATATCCTAAGGTACTGCTAATTGGATAGTCTCTCCTTTGCGATCACTTATTCAACCCCGGATCATCTTACAACATCTCAAGAACGTTGCTTCTGACGCGAATCATGCTTTTGAGCAAGCTAGTGTTCAATGAACTCTATGTTGCCTACTCTAATCACAACCTAAATGGGCAGCTCTTCTTTGACGAATAAATGGTTATTCATACGTAGGTACTATATCCCTATTGTGACATTAAGCACAAATAACTACTTACCTTGTATCCTAGGGTTGATCAGGTCCTAATACTAGATTATAGCCACGTGAATAAGCGGAAAGGGTGATCCGTAAATTAAACTTATAAACCGTCAGGGTTTCAGCATAACAATAGGATAAGTTTTAGATATAAGTATTCAACATATAATAAACATTTGTAACAGATAGATAAGCATGCAAGATGAAAGCAACTTAAGATAACAAGATAACTTCATTAAATTAAGGAAAACGTTCACCGTTTACAGACGAGATCTGGACCATTACAAGTGTTGACATCCTCTAGACCGCTCCTATTACAATCTTCGGCGTTCGCCTCCGGGTACTTAATTTCTGGCTCGGAGGTGAGAAGGCCTTAAAAGCTCTAGTGAGAGAAAGTGTATTGTAGTGAGAGAGTGAGGAGAGGTGTGTTGAAATTGGATGACAAAAAGCCTTTAAATAGACTTGGATTTTCCCTGCAAATGGCTAGCAGGCCGTTTGCAGGGCCCGTTTGCCAGACCAGCCCGTTTGCAGGGGCCGTTTGCCCTGGCCATTTGTGAGCCAGGAAAGCCGTTTGGCAGGCCGTTTGGCTTGCCTGGTCAGCTGATTTTCCTGGATCGTAACTTGATTTCTTATGTTTCACCGTTTTCGCTCTAGAATCTTCATTTTAGCTCCGTTTCTCTTGATTCTTTTTGCATCGTCTTTGTAATTACTTTATCTACAAATTTAACCAAAAAGCGATTATTTTGCCGACAAATTTTTGAACTTTATGCTTTTGGGACTCAATATCGGGGGTAAAAACATGACTTTTTAGCCGATATTAAGCACTCTTTCGGCCGAAATATTTATCTCCGACGGAATCACTGCCTCGGAGCCTTATACGAAGCTAAATGGTGTTTCTTCTGTGCTGTTCTTTTGCGTTGTTCTGTGCGCCCATAAAACTTTGGGCAATTCGTCCACCCATACTTTACGCTTCATTCCCAAACTTACTTTAATGGCGTGCACGATATCTCGGTTGGTAACTTCACATTTCCCGTTAGCCTGAGGGTGCACAACGAAAGTGAAATCTTGCTTGATGTTCAAGTCTTGGCACCAGCTACGGAAGGGGTTACCTTCGAACTGCATACCGTTGTCGCTAACAATTTCATTGGGTATTCCAAACCTACATACAATGCTTTCCCAGAAAAAATCTCTGATTCGCTTACTTGTGATGGTGCGCATGGGTTTCGCTTCTACCCATTTAGTGAAGAAGTCGATAGCGACCACTAAGTATTCTGCGTTCCCGGCGCCTTTCGTAAAAGGTTACATAATGTCGATAGCCCATTTGCAGAATAGCCATGGCGAGGTGATAGGTATCATGTGATGCTGAGGCGCTCTACTAACCGGCGAATGCAATTGACATTCTTGACAAATCCTTATTCTTTCAGTCGTGTCCGCGTACATCCTTGGCCAATAATAACCTAACCGCTTGATCCTCTCGGTGACTGTTCTGAATCCGGAATGCAAATCGCAGGATCCTTTATGAATCTCGTCAATGATCGTTGCGGCTTCCTTGGGTCCCACACATCGCAGGGTTGCGCCTAGATAGGACTTTCGATACAAGATATCTCCTCATAGTTCATAATTTGGAGCTTTCACTTCGATTTTTGTTGCTTATTTCTCGTTTTCGGGTAGGGATCCAATTCGCAAGAATTCTATGATGTTTGCCATCCAAGTCTTCTCCTCTTCTTTGACCAATGCAACCGTTATCTCAGGCTCAGTAGATTTCTTGAAATTTTGTTCTACCAACACCTTCTTTTCCAAATGATTAAATGTAAGAGCTGCAGCTTACTGAGTACGTCTGCTTGTTTGTTTTGACTTCTCGGTATTTGACTAATCCTAAAGTCGGTGAACGCATCTGACAGGGAGTGAACTAGAGCCAATTACGACTACATGGATTTATCGTTAGCGTCGAACGTGCCATTTATCTGGTTAGCGACCCTTTGTGAGTCCACGTAAGCCTGTAACTTTTTACTCCTATTTCCTTGGCGATTCGTATTCCTGCTAATAGCGCTTCGTATTCTGCCTCATTGTTTGTTACTTTGAAATTAAATCGCAGCGCATACGTGTGCTCCTATTGATGAGGGCCTGTGAGGATTAAACCTGCTTCGGCACCCTCGGAGCTTGCCGCGTCGTCAGTATATAGCTCCCACAATTCGGGAGAGGGCGCGGGGAGTTGTTCAAGATCGAAAATTACGGGCATATCAGCAGCTGTCTCGGCCAAATAATCGGCCATTACATGTCCCTTAATGGCGCTCCTAGCGCAGTACGCGATTTCATGCTCGCCTAGCTCTATCGCCCATTTGGTTAATCTCACCGATATTTCTTGCTTATAGAGCAGTTGTGAAATAGGTTGATTGGTGAGCACCGTAATCGGGTGTGCTTGAAAATATGTGCGTAAACGGCGGGCGGTGACTACGAGCGCGTATATCAATTTTTCTCTGGAGAGATAATTCAACTCACTTCCCGATAGCGCTTTACTAACGAAATATATGGGCATTTGAGCGTCTCCTTGTTCGACGAAAAGGACCGAACTAACAGCCTCTTTAGAGAAGGCAAGGTAAAGTATCAAGCTTTCTCCTGTGATGGGTGCCGTTAGCGTAGGAAGATTTTTTGAGGAGCGCTTTCATTTCTTGGAATGCTTTTTCTGCCTCATCAGTCCATTTGAAGTCTGATTTTTTAGCACAATCTTTCAACGTGTGAAGAATGGAAGCGACCTTTCTGCAGCCTTGAACAAGAATCTCGTCAGCGCTGCTAGTTTCCCATTGAGGCTTTAGATTTGCTTTTTTTTTGTTCTAGGAGAGGGCATTTTGTCAATTGCTTCTATTTTCTTTGGATTCACCTTGATTCCTCGCGGGGTCACTACGTGCCCTAAGTGTGACGACCCGGAAATTTCCGATCAAATTTAAACTTTATCTTTATATGTTTCCGACACGATAAGCAAAGTCTGTAAAGTTGAGTCTTTAAATTTTTGGAACAGTTTACATGAAACCATTTGACCTTCGACAATTCCCGACGATTCACGAACAAATGTTGTAAATAAGTAGATACATATATAAAGGTAAGTATATGTAATAGTATGAAATTATAAAAATATAAATATAAAATATAATACAAATAACATGATATATCTTAAATATTATTTGTATAATTAACATATATTATTATTATCATTACTCTTATTCTTATTATTACTATTAGTATAATTTTAATAAAATTATCATTTATATTATAATTATTATGTTTCTATTATTATTAGTATTATTATATTATTAATATTAATATTGGTATTTTTGTTTAATAACATTCTTATCTTATTAATAAGATTTATATAATACAAAAGTCAGTATGTATATATAGGTGGATATACATCAAATATATATAAAACTAATACGAATACATCTTATATATATATATATATATATATATATATATACACGTATATACACATATATAAATAATTACGTATACGAAAATCATAGGATCCTAAAGTTAACTTTAAATCATTGTCAACTGTATCTGATTTTGTTTGAGTCTTCAGAATTCGTTACCCATTCCAATCAAAGGTACAAAGTTGTTGAAAAATCAATGGAAAACAAACACAGTTACATGGATAAATATAATCTTTACTCTTATCTTTAGTCACTTACTTACGCAAAACACATCACCCTACGAGTGCAAAATAACAACATCACCTTCCTTGATCTCCTCTTCTCTGCTACTAAACTAATTCGTTCTCTACTTTTGATATCGGTTCATGATGTTGGCCAAAAACAAGATTCAATACAAACCATGAACCATTAACATCACCTACAACTATTGCCTTGCTATCCGATTACTTGACGATTGGTTAACTACCAACACTCTACCACTACAACAAACCCTCTTGTTTGCATACTATTGTCTCTACTTCAGAGTGTTCGAAAACCATTAAACCATCCGCCAAACTAACATCTTGGAGTATTATCATCAAATAAAATCGGTGTTCCTTGTTGCTTCCCTACATCATACAACAATACCCAACACCACCATCATCATAAGCTAGTGTATGCAAACCACCACCTTAACCCATCACCACCGACACCCTCACTACTAACACTCCGTTCCTGTAGAATCACCACAACCAACGAACCATTTTACGGTCACCATCTTCACAATTACCGCAACCATCACCATGATTGAAACCTACAAACACCACCACCTTATCTCTCTCTCTCTCTCTCTCTCTCTCTCTCTCTCTTCTCTCTCTCTTTTGCTTCCTGTTTTCCTCAACACCCACCATCACCTTTGAACTTTCACCACCCTTACCACCATGAACTCACGAAAACCGCTGCTGCAATATGTTTCTGTAAAACAAGACTGCTGTAATATCTCTGTGGGAATTTAAAAACACGAAAGAAGATGAATGATGATAAGTTGATGCTCGATTCCTTTTCTGTTTCGGTTAAATAGAAAAGACAATTAAGCAGGAACCCTACCACCTGCAATTTATGATAAAGAAGAAGATGAGGAAAGCAATAATAGAAATATTGAATACGACTTTTCCTTTTGTTTGTCTGTGAACCGATTTAAAGGGGATTAGGATAGTGGAGCAAGTATTGTGGGTTTGTGCTCCCTTTTACTTTGGTCGATACATTATCAAGAAGAAAACCCCACCAATGTTTTATTCCCACTGCTATGAGTAAATCACGATACCTATGATTGAAGTAGGGTCGGTTTATAAGTTTAATCTGTTAAATTTTGAGCTGTTCGAACTGCAATAATTTTGGTACTTCTGCTGCACTATTTTAATTCGGTTTATACTCCTTTTCGTGACCCAATCCAACAACAACAATCATAGGTTATAGTTTCCCTTAATAACCGAAATCCTATAAATCCGAACATTTAACTTGTTGGGCTACTAGACTCTGTGGATCCATTTAAACTTTTGGGCTGCCATTCTTATCTGATTTTGGGCCGTGTTTTGCTGTTTCTCTTTTCCTACTGCTCGAATTAAATATTGGTATTGCAACATGATACATGATACTTTTGATGAGGGTGATGTGATGTTAAGATGTTAATCCGATAAAAGTGAAGATGAATATAATTGATTCTGTGATTGTTGAGTGATGATATTTATTGATGAAGAAAAAGAATCAGATACAATATAGGTTAAAGAAATTTAAGCTGTGAATCAATTAAGAAAAAGCATGGATAGATGGATGGTATAGGGTGTTTTGTGGGTTGAGTGAGAGGTCACGGGTTCGAGCCCGGTTCGGGGCATTTTTTTTTAGAAAAGCTTGGAAGGTATATTTTCGTTATCAAAATTATTATTATTACTACCTTATTATTATTGTTATTATTATTATTATTATTATTATTATTATTATTATTATTATTATTATTATTATTATTATTATTATTATTATTATTATTATTATTATTATTATTATTATTATTATTATTATTGTTATAATTACAAATAAAAATATATATATAAAAACACATTAACATTATATTAATATTACTTAATATTAAATTTTGTTACTAATTAAACTATATTAAAATTCAATATGATAAGTATTAATTATATACAAAGTATGAATTATATATATTAAGTTTATCTATATAACATGTATATTATTAATAATAAAAATATATAAATTAGTTCGATTACAAGTACATGTTTTAATAAATATACAAATGACATAGGTTCGTGAATCCGAGGCCAACCCTGCATTGTTCAGTTTCGCCGCATGAATATTTTTACTACAAAATATTGGATGGTGAGTTCATTTGATTCTCTATTACTCTTTACATTTTTGGGCTGAGAATACATGCACTGCTTTAATAACTGTTTTACAATATTTATATGCGTGAGTTTCATTAATCCATTTTTAAATGCTTTTGCAATATATATTTTTGGGACTGAGAATTTATGCGCTGCTTTTATAACTATTTTACGAAATAGACACAAGTAATCGAAACTACATTCTATGGTTGAATGATAGAAATCGAATATGCCCCTTTTTATTAAGTCTGATAATCTAAGAATTAGGGAACAGAAACCCTAATTGACGCGAACTCTAAAGATAGATCTATCGGGCCCAACAAGCCCCATCCAAAGTACCGGATGCTTTAGTACTTCGAAATTTATATCATGTCCGAAGGAGGATCCCGGAATGATGGGGATATTCATATATGCATATTGTGAATGTCGGTTACCAGGTGTTCAATCCATATGAATGATATTTTTGTCTCTATGCAGGGGACGTATGTTTATGAGAAATGGAAATATGAAATCTTGTGGTCTATTAAAATTATGAAATGATTACTTATGTTAAACTAATGAACTCACCAACCTTTTGGTTGACACTTTAAAGCATGTTTATTCTCAGGTATGAAAGAAACCTTCCGCTGTGCATTTGCTCATATTAGAGACATTACTTGGAGTCATTCATAATATATTTCAAAAGACGTTGCATTCGAGTTGTCGAGTTCATCAAGATTATTATTAAGTCAATTATAGATGGATATATTATGAAATGGTTTGCATGCCGTCAACTTTCGATGAAATGAAAGTATGTCTTTTAAAAACGAATGCAATGTTTGTAAATTGTATCATATAGAGGTCAAATACCTCGCGATGTAATCAACTATTGTGAATCATTTATAATCGATGTGAACTTTGTCCGGATGGATTAGGACGGGTCTTTACAGTTGGTATCAGAGCGGTGGTCTTAGCGAACCAGGTCTACATTAGTGTGTCTAACTGATAAGTCGTTAGGATGCATTAGTGAGTCTGAACTCCGACCGTGTCTGCATGTCAAAAGTTTTGCTTATCATTTAGTGTCGAAAATTTCCTGCTTATCTTTCTTAGGGAATCACTTGCTTATCATTCTTAGTCTAGACACGTTTTACTGCATTGACTGCATGAATAGTGTATAGACAAAATTCATATCTTAGCGTATCTGCTACTTTATATCTTAGCGTATCTGTTACTGTAACTTTGCCTGACAACTTCCGTTGATTCCTCCGTAACTTATGGGATTTTAGTATTATATATGCATATGTAAATTATGTAGTGCAGGGTACTAATCTACGTCCTATAATCTATTTCTTATCGAAAATCCTCCATCTGATCATACGAGATGAATCCTGCAACCAGTTCGAGTCCCTCAGATTCCGATAGCTATTCCGATAGTTATTCCGACAGCTATTCCGACATAGATGTTCACCTAAGCTCCGAAAACAGCGTCATTGGCATGAATCAACCAATCAGCCATTATCAATTCATCTGATGGGTTCGTAGTCGACTTAATTAATGGAAACGCGCAGAAGGCAATCCCTTCCACCAACCGAATTCACCTCTTGAAAATTAACCTGAAGCGTTTACCGGCGAACCTGTTCGAGACACCATTTTCAGTCTCATTTCCAGAGTAACTCGACAAGATTATATTCTATCCACAATTCTGAACCTTATTCATCCGCTCGTTTCGACTGACAATCATCCTGAAGTAATAAGTCAACGAACTTCGCGCTCGAATAATCAATTCGCAGAATATGGTGCAAAATGTACCAGCTTCAGCAACATCACCGGCACCAACAGTACCATCAATAACAGCACCAGTACCATCAACAATCCATGCTTCAATATCATCATCTGTACTTTGAGTATGATCTTCGATCTATGTATCGTTCTACCTCATTTATCTTCGTTCGACATGACGAATATGTAATCTCTAAAGTTTTAGAGATTATTTATTCTAGTTCAACCGAAAAGCAAATGAGTTTAATATCATATTAACTCATTAAATCCATGAATACATCTGAAGAAAATATATATGTATATATGTTTTCATAAAGATTGTAATTAAAAATTCTCTTGTACAAACTGTTAATGGTGAAAATATTTTAACGGGTAGGTAATACCCGAGGAATATTTAAATTTCACATTAATAAGTTACACTGTACATTCTTCCAATCTGATTCAACAGTCATTTACTATCCTACTTACATCTACAGATATACGAATCTGTTCACCGCAGAATAACCATTTTCATTCAATTTCATGTTTGGATTTTGACCTATCAGAATCCAACAAGTGGCATAATGAAGAACACATTTGACGAAATAAAAATTTGATAGAAACAAACAAATTAACTATAAAAAAAAAAAAAAAAAATTGTTAAGAATACACGCTAACTGTTTCCAGCTAGCTGTTCCTAGCTAACTGATTACATTTTATTTATCGAAGTTTATTTATCGCAATTTAATTATCGCAATTTTATTTATCGACATTTAATTTCTGTTATTTACTTTACGCACTTTATTTATCGTCATTTAATTTCTGTTATTTATTTTACGCACTTTAAATATCGGGACATGTATACAAGGTTTTGACATATTATATCGACGCATCTATATATATTATTTGGAATAACCATAGACACTCTATATGCAGTAATGTTGGAGTTAGCTATACAGGGTTGAGGTTGATTCTACAATAATATATATAGTTTGAGTTGTGATCGAGTCTGAGACGTATACGGGTCACGACATGTATTAATTAATTCGAATATTATATATTAAGCTATATATGAATGATTGCACTGTCAACTGTGGACTATCGACTGTGGACTAATAACATTGGACAATTAAAATGAATTAAAATATTGATTATAACATATGAAACTAAACATTTCTTCAAGTTTGCCACTTGATTTCATCTCAAATCTCATCGTATCTTGACAATTATAATCTGCGTTCAAACCTTTCATGATCCTTGAAAACACCCCAATCGAGAGGATGAACCAATCGCACTTTATCTACGGAAGAAAAGATGAATGCATATAGTTATGCACCTGAAAACACTCGGAACCTGAGTAAACATTTAACACGTATCTGTGCTAATTCCTTTAAGTGTTATTATTACCCAAAATAACTTGGTAATTCCTTTCAAAATAGCAAATTTTGTCACAGCTCCAGCAAGTCAACTTCGACTTTCGTTCTAAACAACCTTATTATAACCTTGATATATATGCGTGCTCTTTTATTGTTACCAGGGAAGCTTTTATATTCCACCAGATTACAAACAGCGTTTAATCATCTAAAAACCCAATTCTCTTGAAACCACCTCGGATTGATAACAGACGATTCAGATATCGTAACATTAAATGCAGAGGAAACAGGAAAAAAATTTTGATGGTCTAAACGGCCAAAAGTTTGATGATAAAGAATAGAATGTTGGGAACGCTCGATAGAAAATTTGGTACTGAAAAACGGATTGAGCAAACCACAAAGGAGACTGCGGTCAAATACAAGGATCAAACCCAATATTCAAAGAATCCAGGAGATTCTGGATCCGATGAAAACTTTAGAGAATATCTTGCTTCAAAGCCATGTTAAAATCTTGCGGAAAATTTTTCTTCATCAACCTTCGAACTTAGAATTTCAAAATATCATCATAAATATCTTCGATATTTCTGAGGATATTTTTATAAATATTCTTGTCCAAAATTATCTACCTCTTCGTGTTTTCTGTATTTCATTATATTGGAAACTTCTATAAAATCTAAGTATAAATTATGAATGAATTGTGGAGAAGTGTTGGAAATTGAAGCATGGGTTAATATAATATAATGACGCCCGGCTAACGTGATTATATTACAGTAACTCATGCTGAGTTTCTAATGAAACGTGATGATGGTTCACAGTAGATCATACCATCATCATGTGCTATGTTACATAACTCTTTCATTCTAATTAACCTCTGAACATATCAATAAAATATATTCTTGATAGTTCTATCTTCAGTAATTTTGATAAATTTGAAAATCAAATCGTGCTATCACGTTCCACCTTGCTTAGAACATTATAATCATTCAAAACTCTATATCTACGAATTCTGGACCATTATTCGCTTGACTTGAAGTCGGGAAGAGAAAACAAAAGCATAGAGCTTCGAAATATAAGGGAGAATATAAAGCCCGATAACAACACATAAATTACAAACCGTGTATGTCAATGTTTATAGCAACATAAAGCCACGGGAGAATTAAAAACACTATAACCCCAAGGGCGAAGTAGAAGAAAGTAGATTCCTCTGGTGGAAGTTGGAAAAGGAGAATGAATGTTACGATAGTAAGGATGAGGACAAGGATCAGAACTGGATTAAGCATTTTCACAATCCTTGGAAATGTAAATCAAGGAAAGAAAATATAGAAGTGGTGAAAATAATGGAACGGTAGAGATAAATTTATAATAAGAGTATCCGACATAGCAATCGAGGCAGATATCAGCATTTAATTTAAGAGATCTTAATTACCTTATTCAACGAAGAATCAGATCTTTTAGATTTCGAAATTTTTTTTTAAATCCCTGAAATTCCGAAAATCCACTGTGACTACGTCCAAAAGTTAAAGCTCTATCTCAATCTTTGTAACAGCTTCACTCGTACGCTTTACATAATCAAATCGTTTTATCTATATTACTCAATAATGATAAAATTCTATTTATCAACTCATATTCGTCACGAAAATATTCTTATTGTTAACCATGACAACCTCACTCAAATTTCGGGATGAAATTTATTTAACGGGTAGGTACTGTGACGACCCGGAAATTTCCGATCAAATTTAAACTTTATCTTTATATGTTTCCGACACGATAAGCAAAGTCTGTAAAGTTGAGTCTTTAAATTTTTGGAACAGTTTACATGAAACCATTTGACCTTCGACAATTCCCGACGATTCACGAACAAATGTTGTAAATAAGTAGATACATATATAAAGGTAAGTATATGTAATAGTATGAAATTATAAAAATATAAATATGAAATTTAATACAAATAACATGATATATCTTAAATATTATTTGTATAATTAACATATATTATTATTATCATTACTCTTATTCTTATTATTACTATTAGTATAATTTTAATAAAATTATCATTTATATTATAATTATTATGTTTCTATTATTATTAGTATTATTATTATTATATTATTAATATTAATATTGGTATTTTTCTTTAATAACATTCTTATCTTATTAATAAGATTTATATAATACAAAAGTCAGTATGTATATATAGGTGGATATACATCAGATATATATAAAACTAATACTAATACAGCTTATATATATATATACACGTATATACACATATATAAATAATTACGTATACAAAAATCATAGGATCCTAAAGTTAACTTTAAATCATTGTCAACTGTATCTGATTTTGTTTGAGTCTTCAGAATTCGTTACCCATTCCAATCAAAGGTACAAAGTTGTTGAAAAATCAATGGAAACAAACACAGTTACATGGATAAATATAATCTTTACTCTTATCATTAGTCACTTACTTACGCAAAACACATCACCCTACGAGTGCAAAATAACAACATCACCTTCCTTGATCTCCTCTTCTTTGCTACTAAACTAATTCATTCTCTACTTTCGATATCGGTTCATGATGTTGGCCAAAAACAAGATTCAATACAAACCATGAACCATTAACATCACCTACAACTATTGCCTTGCTATTCGATTACTCGACGATTGGTTAACTACCAACACTCTACCACTATAACAAACCCTCTCGTTTGCATACTATTGTCTCTACTTCAGAGTGTTCGGAAACCATTAAATCATCCGCCAAACTAACATCTTGGAGTATTATCATCAAATAAAATCGGTGTTCCTTGTTGCTTCCCTACATCATACAACAATACCCAACACCACCATCATCATAAGCTAGTGTATGCAAACCACCACCTTAACCCATCACCACCGACACCCTCACTACTAACACTCCGTTCCTGTAGAATCACCACAACCAACGAACCATTTTACGGTCACCATCTTCACAATTACCGCAACCATCACCATGATTGAAACCTACAAACAGCACCACCTTATCTCTCTCTCTCTCTCTTCTCTCTCTCTTTTGCTTCCTGTTTTCCTCAACACCCACCATCACCTTTGAACTTTCACCACCCTTACCACCATGAACCCACGAAAACCGCTGCTGCAATATGTTTCTGTAAAACAAGACTGCTGTAATATCTCTGTGGGAATTTAAAAATGAGAAAGAAGATGAATGATGATAAGTTGATGCTCGATTCCTTTTCTGTTTCGGTTAAATAGAAAAGACAATTAAGCAGGAACCCTACCACCTGCAATTTATGTTAAAGAAGAAGATGAGGAAAGCAATAATAGAAATATTGAATACGACTTTTCCTTTTGTTTGTCTGTGAACCGATTTAAAGGGGATTAGGATAGTGGAGCAAGTATTGTGGGTTTGTGCTCCCTTTTACTTTGGTCGATACATTATCAAGAAGAAAACCCCACCAATGTTTTATTCCCACTGCTATGAGTAAATCACGATACCTATGATTGAAGTAGGGTCGGTTTATAAGTTTAATCTGTTAAATTTTGAGCTGTTCGAACTGCAATAATTTTGGTACTTCTGCTGCACTATTTTAATTCGGTTTATACTCCTTTTCGTGACCCAATCCAACAACAAAAATCATAGGTTATAGTTTCCCTTAATAACCGAAATCCTATAAATCCAAACATTTAACTTGTTGGGCTACTAGACTCTGTGGATCCATTTAAACTTTTGGGCTGCCATTCTTATCTGATTTTGGGCCGTGTTTTGCTGTTTCTCTTTTCCTACTGCTCAAATTAAATATTGGTATTGCAACATGATACATGATACTTTTGATGAGGGTGATGTGATGTTAAGATGTTAATCCGATAAAAGTGAAGATGAATATAATTGATTCTGTAATTGTTGAGTGATGATATTTATTGATGAAGAAAAAGAATCAGATACAATATAGGTTAAAGAAATTTAAGCTGTGAATCAATTAAGAAAAAGCATGGATAGATGGATGGTATAGGGTGTTTTATGGGTTGAGTGAGAGGTCACAGGTTCGAGCCCGGTTCGGGGCATTTTTTTTTAGAAAAGCTTGGAAGGTATATTTTCGTTATCAAAATTATTATTATTACTACCTTATTATTATTGTTATTATTATTATTATTATTATTATTATTATTATTTTTATTATTATTATTATTATTATTATTATTATTATTATTATTATTACTATTATCACTATTATTATTATTGTTATAATTACAAATAAAAATATATATATAAAAACACATTAACATTATATTAATATTACTTAATATTAAATTTTGTTACTAATTAAACTATATTAAAATTCAATATGATAAGTATTAATTATATACAAAGTATGAATTATATATATTAAGTTTATCTATATAACATGTATATTATTAATAATAAAAATATATAAATTCGTTCGATTACAAGTACATGTTTTAATAAATATACAAATGACATAGGTTCGTGAATCCGAGGCCAACCCTGCATTGTTCAGTTTCGCCGCATGAATATTTTTACTACAAAATATTGGATGGTGAGTTCATTTGATTCCCTTTTACTCTTTACATTTTTGGGCTGAGAATACATGCACTGCTTTAATAACTGTTTTACAATATTTATATGCGTGAGTTTCATTAATCCCTTTTTAAATGCTTTTGCAATATATATTTTTGGGACTGAGAATTTATGCGCTGCTTTTATAACTGTTTTACGAAATAGACACAAGTAATCGAAACTACATTCTATGGTTGAATGATCGAAATCGAATATGCCCCTTTTTATTAAGTCTGGTAATCTAAGAATTAGGGAACAGAAACCCTAATTGACGCGAACTCTAAAGATAGATCTATCGGGCCCAACAAGCCCCATCCAAAGTACCGGATGCTTTAGTACTTCGAAATTTATATCATGTCCGAAGGAGGATCCCGGAATGATGGGGATATTCATATATGCATATTGTGAATGTCGGTTACCAGGTGTTCAATCCATATGAATGATATTTTTATCTCTATGCAGGGGACGTATGTTTATGAGAAATGGAAATATGAAATCTTGTGGTCTATTAAAATTATGAAATGATTACTTATGTTAAACTAATGAACTCACCAACCTTTTGGTTGACACTTTAAAGCATGTTTATTCTCAGGTATGAAAGAAACCTTCCGCTGTGCATTTGCTCATATTAGAGACATTACTTGGAGTCATTCATAATATATTTCAAAAGACATTGCATTCGAGTTGTCGAGTTCATCAAGATTATTATTAAGTCAATTATAGATGGATATATTATGAAATGGTTTGCATGCCGTCAACTTTCGATGAAATGAAAGTATGTCTTTTAAAAACGAATGCAATGTTTGTAAATTGTATCATATAGAGGTCAAATACCTCGCGATGTAATCAACTATTGTGAATCGTTTATAATCGATGTGGACTTTGTCCGGATGGATTAGGACGGGTCTTTACACTAAGAAGTTTCCTTCTTCTTCACCGAAGCTACACTTTGCGAGTTTAAGCTTCATATTAATGCTTCTAAGCCTGTAAATGTTTCTAGGACACTGTTACTTTTGGTAACAAGATCGTCAATGTATGCTTCTAAATTGTGCTCGATTTGTTTAACGAACGCGGTATTTATGGTGCGTTGATATGTGACGCCCACATTTTTTAAACCAAAGGGCATCTTGGTATAACATTATATCCCTTGTTCTGTAGGAATGCATTCTTTTCTTCATCCTCCTCAGCCATTTGTATTTGGTGGTATCCTTTGTAAGCATCCAGGATACACTTAAACTTGGAACCAGCGAGTGATTCAACCTTCCAGTCTATCTCTGGTAGCGGGTAGTTATCTTTGGGACACGCTTAATATCCTTAAAATCGATGATCAGTCGCCATGTAACGACCCGTCAAAATCGCTATTGACGCGGCACGTTAATCATTGATTCCACAGTGAGGTTTTGACCTCTATATGATACGTTTTGATAAAATATTGCATTCATTAAAATAAGTGACATTCTAAACATAGAAAGTTATAAACATGTGGGCGAGTGCTTAGGTATAAGCAAAACCCCAAAATACATAAGTCTTTAATTTACAGGTTGACATCACAGTCCAATTATTTATTACAAATGCAGATTTATTTTGAATGCAATAAACTTTGTACAAAGCATGAGAGACTCCATGCAGGCAACAAGCACATCACAGCGGACGCATTCTAAGGACCTGAGAATAAAACATGCTAAAAAGTCAACACGAATATTGGCGAGTTATAGGTTTAATTGCTCGAGTCATAAACATATATAAAGATAGACCACAAGATTTCATCAAAAGTTTATCAATAGATTCTACGTAACAGAGCACCCTGGTAACTAAACTTAACGCTATAGTGATAATTACCCCATTCGTTTTAATACACGCAAACCAACGTGTCTTAAAATCAAATAACATACGTCCGTTAAAAGGCTAGCGCTCTAGCTCGGACGGGGATGTCAAGCCCTATGGATCCATATACAATTATTCGTGCCCACCAGTCCATATCCTATGTACTGGCAGCTACTAGTTACCAAAGCTAAGGGATTTCCGGTTTAACTCAGTGTAGAATTTAGTATGTACTTGTGTCTTATCGCGTTTAAAATAAATTGCATGTATTCTTAGCCCAAAAATATTTAAAGTATTTAAAAAGGGAGACTATAAACTCACGGTTCAATATTGAGACTAAATATTGTAGGCAAATTGCGTAGACGTAATGATGGTAGACGACTGTATGGTTGACCTTGGATTCAAGAACAATACCCCGAACAATATCCAATATTTCCTTAGCTTAAAACGGTTTGAAACCCGAATTAAAAATACCCTCGAATATACTTTATTATTATTAAGCTTAAAATTAAAATTATAATTAAAATTATATATATAAAAGAATCAGAGAGATAAAAGTGTGATACTTCGTTCGAGCAAACTGACCTTTTATAATACTTTTGCATTTACTGTAGCTCATGCGATCGCATGAGTTTTCAGTGTTTTTGCCATGCGATCGCATGGCCGCCTTTTCCGTTTTTATTTGCAAGTTCGTCGACATCAAATAGTGTTTACTGTAGCAAATAGTGTTTACTGTAGCAAATAGTGTTTACTGTAGCAAATAGTGTTTACTGTAGCAAAGTCGTTTTCATTGTAGCACTGTAGCAAAATACGGGTTCACTGTAGCAAATAGTGTTTTACTGTAGCAAATAGTGTTTTACTGTAGCAAAGTCATTTTTACTGTAGCAAATATTGTTTTACTGTAGGAAAGTCATTTTTTACTTGTACATATATATATATACATACATATAATTGTTCATGAATCATCGAGAGTAGTCAAAGGTAATTGTATATATATGAAACAGTTCTAAAATTTTGAGACTCAATCTAACAGACTTTGTTTAACGTGTCAAAATAATAAATCGTATAGAGAGTTAGGTTAAATAAGTCAAAATTTTCCTGGTCATCACACGCCACGTCCCGTCGGACTTTGCCACCAAGACGGGGTTGGCTACCCACGTCTGGTAGTTTAATTTGCGAAGTATGTTGGCTTATCTAGCTTGTCAACTTCTCTGTACAACCATTCGCTCGTATCTGGAGCCATTGGTAGCTTCTTCTGTTTGATGGGAGTCAGATTAGTGCTAGCGTTGAGGCGATGCTGCAATATTTCTCGCGGCACCCCCGTCATATCCGCATCGCGCCAACAGAATACATCTGAATTAGGGATGAGGATATTTCTCAACTTGTCTTTGGTTTCCTATGTTAGACTTCCCCCTATTTTCACCTTTTGTTCTGGGTACGAGGGGTTAACTATGACCAACCATTCTTTCGTGCCCCTTTCTTCGGGAGGAACGTCCTTCTTGTCGGTAACGACGCGCACAAGGCATCTAGCTGTGTTGATTCGAGGGTAGCGATCCCTCTGTTGGGAACCTGACCATTCCATGGATCGTGGAAGGTATGGCACCGAACTTTTGAATGGAGGTTCTGCCCAATATAGCATTGTACCTAGAGTGAGAGCACACAACGCAGAACTATATGTTCTCAGTGTGCTTCTTGAGCTTGTCTTTGTTGTTCGTTAGTTCTAATCTCAAGTCCAGAATTCCAATAGGCCATGCTGACTCTCCTGAGAACCCAGATAAGGCCGTGGTGGGAGGTTTGATAGTTTGCCTTATTGGTGTGGGTAATTGTCGAAAGCAGTACTCGTACATGATGTCGACACTACTACTGTTATCCATGTGAAGGCGCTTCACACCATGACCTGACTCAGGCTAGGCAAATCCCACATTGCCCACACACATGAGTGATCATGGGATTATAATGTAATACTCACGCTTAAATGACACAACGCGTTTTGGGACCACATGCAGAGCAGATGTGTGAGTACGCTGCAGTTAAGCGTGCTCGGGCGAGAGCACTACCAGGATGGGTGACCTCCTGGGAAAGTGCTTCTCGTGTGTGGTTGCCAAGAAAAAGCCGTGCGCCTACGGGCAAAGCGGACAATATTGTGGTCATGTTAAGCTGGGGTGTTACAGAATGGTATCAGAGCCACTCATGTGCCGTTGGGGTGGTGGGGCAAACCTCATCGAGGACGATGAGTCCCTAAGGGGGGGTGAATGTAACACCCTAGGCAAATCCCACATTGCCCACACACATGAGTGATCATGGGATTATAATGTAATACTCACGCTTAAATGACACAACGCGTTTTGGGACCACATGCAGAGCAGATGTGTGAGTACGCTGCAGTTAAGCGTGCTCGGGCGAGAGCACTACCAGGATGGGTGACCTCCTGGGAAAGTGCTTCTCGTGTGTGGTTGCCAAGAAAAATCCGTGCGCCTGCGGGCAAAGCGGACAATATTGTGGTCATGTTAAGCTGGGGTGTTACACAGGCAAGTATCCTTGCACCACGATAGGTGCGCAGGAGGTGTTGAAGACGGCAGCGAAGGATATATCTGCTGTTTCTAAAATTCCGCCAGTGCCCGGTTTGCGATTGACTCCTTGTTTTTGTTGGCAGTTAGCCATTGAGCGCACTTTGTTCTTTCTTAACAGATACCTGTAAAGAAAAAGCGAGTGAGTAGTGGACATAAAGAGAAAAGATCTATCAAAACCTTTTAACTTGGAGTCCCACGGATGGCGCCAAATGATCGAGCATGGAATAAATGTGGCGGGTTCGGTCCATGCTTGACATCGATGAAGGGAGATTTAAGGGTCAACTGAGTTTAACTCTCTGGTCCGGTGTACCGTGAATAACCCCTCGTGAGATGCGGATCTCAACAGGGGTGGTTAAACATAGACCAACCATCGGCGGGTCACCCGGTTTATGATGGTTCAGGTGGATTGTAGGATTTGTGTTCATTGAACGTTACCTGTAACCTGTTAATGGAGTATACCGTGAGTTCCGATGGCGCGGGTATAAGGTGCGCTGATAAGGATAGCGCGGTCTGTCCGCACCTTAATACTAAAAATAGTATTGGTGTGAATCCCAACGGATCATGATGATCGCCTTGTGATCCGAGTCCTTTATTTATAGCCATAGTATCCTTTGCTCATTGGTGCCACGTGTTCTTTATTACTTTCTTCTATGTACCGCCTTAGTGCTTGGAGGAGGGGACTAGGGAATAATACTTGTTACTTTTATGCTGGCTGTCTGTACCTTCCACTTTGTTGCAGGGATCGTGGGTTGTACAGGACACGTTGGCTCCTTATTGCGCTCTTCGATGTACCTAGCGCACGTTTACTTGCGCCAAACGTGCCTTAGCGCTAGAGCTTCGCACACATGGTGCAAGTGTGATGCGCAATACGAGCTAATCGGGTATGCGTATCATTATCTCCTTATCTTTAAATTCTAGCTCCACTCCAAGATCTGAACGCATGGGTTGAAAACTGGAGTGCTGCAAAAAAAAAACTAAAAAACTAAAAAAAAAGATTTACAGTGATTATATCTTTTCTTCTTTGGATGATTTGGCGTTACCAAATAAGATTGTTTATAATAAAATATTGGTTAAATTATAATCTGTATAATGCCATTAGAATGTACTACGTAGTAATTTTTTTAATTGGCTTATATTTAGAAGCAAGTTGATTTTATTATATTTTGTAATCTTTTCCTAGCTGTTTGATAGTTTTATTCTTATAAATCTTCTGTCCAATTTATTTTATTAGTATCATGTTCTGTTTACGGGTTAATAATTAACCTTTTATGAGATTAACCACGACTTTTTACCAAATTTGCTGTTGCAACTTTAAACTTAATTTGTAATCTAAGCAACCTTTAATGATTGATTCATTACTGACCATAGATTTCAGAATCGAATTACACACAAGAAAAATTTACATATAGAACTTAAACAAAAAAAGGTGAAATAACATCACACTGGAACATTATACTTAACAGTTTCTTCCTGTTGATCAGCCTATGGCTTTGCGATTCTCTTCATAAGCGAGTAAAAGGAGAGCCAAACAAGTAGCATAAGTATTATGGTGGATATGATTGCCATTGTTATCGAGGCTGCCAAGTGATGACAAAAGGAACCATACGCGTTACAGATCTCCTTCCAGTATGAGTACTTGTTTCCACGTAGTCCTATGTATGCAACTCCCATTGTTGCTCCCATCGCTGATGATACAATACCAAATAGTAACTGCAAGTAACATACAAAATCCGTTAGTAAGCAGAGAACAAAGCTTCTGCTAAAAAAAAACTAGAGGTGTTGTGTTTTCATATCCTTAATAGTCAGTTTGAGTGTTTGGATATGATTGAAGTGATCATTGCTATACATTATCCAAAATGTATAATTGTATTGAGTAGCATATTGGCACGACTGTTTACTTCCAAAGAACCATAAAAACATATAGGATACTATTTTAAAGTTTAGTGGTGTCATATACAACTTTAAAGGTATTTTATACAAACAAGAAAAAAAAATCAAAGTAGTGGTGCCACTTGACACCCTTCGACGGTTGCTAGAATTGCCCCTGATCTTGTTAACACCACCTTAATTAATATCATATTGATTAGAGCTCGCCTAAGACCTAATTAATACTCTAATATGGTACAAAATCAAGGGCTTACAGAATCTACAATCGCCACATGAAACTGCTTCTTCGTAGATCTTCCTCCTGTCAACTTTAGTGCCGAAAGCGATTGGAGACCGGTGACAATACTGTACACGCATGCCACCAGGAGCGCAACTACAAAGTATCTGCATGACATGCACACATTTCTTAGATAACATTGGCGGTGTAAATAAGCTAAGTTACTCTAGCTTGACTAGTTAAAAGCTCCATTTAAGCAAGCTCTAACTTGAGCTTGAACATACTTAATTTGGAGTTCGTTAATAAACTATATATATATATATATATATATATATATATATATATATATATATATATAGAGGTAGGATAAAGAGGGAAGTAACCAATGGGGTTTTTTTTTTTTCGTTTTTTGAAAAAACTTTGTTCACGAACATTATAGATTGGATGAAAATATGAACATTTAATAAAGACACTTTGTGATAAATGTTTTTATTTTGGCGGGAAAACGCTCGAAGAAGTAATATATAACAATTATCGTGTTTTTCGAGCGTATGTTGAGGTTTTAGATATTAGGGTTTAGAAACTGAGGGTTTAGGGTTTAGATTTAGGATTTAGATTGAGTTTTTAACACGAACGGTTTAGACTTTAGGGTTTAGGGTTTAGAGTTTGGTGTTTTGGGTTTATGGAATAAACCCAAAACACCAAACCCTAAACCCTAAACTATAAATCGGGCTAAATTTTACTTCACAAAACATAAAAAAAAAAAAAAAAAAAAACGTTAACATTCTTCACGAACAATATTATTTTGAATGTTATTTTTGTCGATCGTTTTCCCGCCAAAATAATAACATTCATCACGAATTGTCTGTTTTAAATGTTCATATTTTCATCCATTCTATAATGTTCGTGAACAAAGTTTTTTCAATTGATCCTGCCCATATATATATATATATATATATATATATATATATATATATATATATATATATATATAGTCGAACTCCAGCAGAGCTAGAGCTTGTATAATTTCAAGCAAGCCAAATTTTAAACGAACCGATTCATTCACACCCTACATAACACTCCTCGTCTGTAAATTTTATTATGTATCGTGTGAATATACTTTAATTACATAACTGATTAGAATTTTAGAAACCAGTGATAGCAACTTACATGTAAGACGGAACCTGAGTCCAGTTTGCATCCAAGGGTAACGCGAGAGTGGGTGAGAAGTGTATTAACTTGCTTTGTTTAGAAGTGACCATAACAATGACAGCAGCCAAGGCAGACATAGACAAAACCACCCGTAAGGCCACATCCAACACCCCATGACTCTTATTGACGCCATTTTCTTTATTAGCCACCATGTGCTCTGGTGGTTGGTCTGACCACTTAACCGGTATCTCCATATCGACGGATGTGGCACGTAGAGGAGCCGTTCCATTATGTGCCATTTCGCCTATGGTGATATATAGAAGCAAAGTGATCAAATTGAAGATAAATGTGTTTGTAATTGGGATGTATGTTAGTATGTTACACTATGAAATATGACACACTAACATATTTATACAAGAATATGTCAGTTTATGTGCATGGTACTTTCAGGATATCTTGATGTAATTTATTTTTTAAATCATGTGCAATACAACATTAATAATTTTCTTTTGTTTTTTATTTATGTTTTAGTAAAGTATTGCCGCTAATTTCCTAAAGTGGAGTCTATAACTACCACCTACTTAACTTTTATAGCCTTCCTGTTATAAATTATGAGATCTTTTTAGTGTTGACGGCGTGATAGGGCGTGATGGGTATTTTTGTGAGATATAGTATTGATTTGGTAAAAGTGATGGCGTGATGGAGTTTGTAGTGGTAGACGTGATGGTTGTGTGATGGGTTAAATTGGTCCCATATTTTAATTTTACTTTTCATTTTTGTTTGAATTATTATTATTATTATTATTATTATTATTATTATTATTATTACAGAGTAAATTTTTTTTAACATCACTTTTATTAAAACACGAACACGGTTACATTTTTTTAAACTAAACATTTAACACAATCACAACGATAATTAAGCTAAACATTTAGAAATCATCCGAAAAGAACTTACCATCCGTGTCGTATTGTGGCCCGGAGGGTACATAGTCCTCTTCATCAGAATGCACAACGTATTCGTTCTCATCTCGGAATTCGATATACACTTTGATTTTTTCGTTACGGGTCACTACTCGACCAACAAGAGTATTCTAGTCTTCTTCATCTTGAAGAAGAGTGACTAGAATGTTGGACTCCTTGAAAAATCATACCTGTTTTTGTGAAACATGTATGTCTTCTTTGAGAAATTCAAGCAGATCGGGCAACTGATAATTACGGACGTTCATACAGTGCTCTCTTTCTTCACCACCGTACCAAAATAATTCTTGACCTCACGATCGAATTCACCACCGAAGTTAACTTGTGGCACATCAGACATTTGACACATTTTGAAATGGAATGTGAGAAGTATGCAATTAGGTGTATGTGGTGTGATTTGATGAGAAATGAGGGGTTGTATTTATAGAGGTAGAATATATCTGTATGAATGAATGCAGCTGTTTGAATTAAAGCATCTTTTTTTTGAATACAACTGTTGAATACGGCTTTAATAATTAAAGCATCTCTGTTGAATACAGTTTTATCATCAAAGTATCTCTGTTGAATACAGCTTTATCATCAAAGCATCTCTATTGAATACAACTTTATCATTAAAATATATATGTTGAATACAACTTTAATAATTGAAGCATCTGTTTGAATTTGTGATGACCCGTCCAAATCCATTTGGACGAATACATCATTCATCGATTTCATAGTGAGGTACTGACCTCTACATGATACGTTTTGTAAATATTGCATTCTTTTGAAAAGGCACACCATTAATGAATATCAAATTCCAAGGTTTTCGACATCTGATAATTTCTACATATAGACAATCACCGTAAATAATAGTTTACCGTAATACATCCGTTGACAATGCAGTCAAAATAAGATATATGGTGATGATTTTGTGAATGCAAAGTTTTCTCGAATAAAGCATGTATGACTCCATGCACATAGCTTGTATAACGTATAAGCAAACAGCAAAAGACTTCTAGGAACATGAGAATAAACATTCTTAAAAGTGTCAACACAAAGGTTGGTGAGTTCATAGTTTTAATGTTGCGCATAATCTGTATATAAAGGTGGATCACAAGATTTCAGTTGCTTCATCCAGAAACGTTTATCAAAATATTCAACGAAATTGAGCACCCTGGTAACTAAACTTTAACGTTATAATAAGTACCCCTGTTTTAACATACATGCAACCAATATGTACAATACACGCAATCCAACGTGTACTAAACTCAAATAGCATACGTCTGTTTTATAGTTCAAGCTAGGGTTTCTATACCTGGAACAAACGGGGATGTCAAGCCCTATGGATCCATATATAACTACTCGCGCCCACCAGTTCTTATAACCGGCAGTTACTAGTTACCAAAGCTAATGGATTTTTGGTTCAAACTCAGTGTAGAATTAAGTATGTACTTGTGTCCATTGTGTTTAAAATAAAGTGCATGTATTCTCAGCCCAAAAATATAGATTGCAAAAGCAATTAAAAAGGGAGCAAATGAAACTCACCTTAGCAGCACATAAGGTCATTCACCGAAATGTGACCGAAACTCGGAATGCAAGATAACCGTAGATCTCAACCTAGAGAACATATGTTGGTCAATACATGTCTAACAAGCTAGGTCGGGTCATAGTGTATCACAATCCTAATGCTCGAGACCGACATGCAAAAGTTAACAAAAGTAATCTCAAAAGTTAATCTGACCCAATATGATCTTTAAATCTATACATGTTTATTATATTACCATAGTATAAGTCATGATAATTGAACGAATTTATAGTTTATCAAACTCAAAATATTATTTATTGCAGGAGCTATATTATATTTGAATTATCATGGCAATCGAAAATATTTTATTATTTAACATAGTTTTTCTATACTTGTAAAATCAGATTATAGTGTTTATAAAGTTTTAAAACATGATAAGACAGTCAACTTTGACAATTGTTCAACAAAACGAGACGTGCCTTATATAGAAATTCATTTACTCGATTAGTAATATCTAAAAATCCAATTTATCAATCTCATAGATAAGTTGTTTAAATATTAATTTACAGTTTCAAACACAATTTCAATTAACGTCAAACATAATTCAGTTGACCATATCTTTTAATCCGTTCATCGAAATCAAGCGATTTCTAAATGAAAAATTATTAATTTTTCGATAGCTTTCCAACGACATGCATATCATATACTTTATATCAGTAGCATATGTATCAAATTCGTGATTCATCATAAACTATCTAACGATAAAATTAAAGCATACAAGCATGCATAAACATATATACTCGAGCACTAGACATGGATACACTATCAATATATAAAAGATAAGATATGAATGCTCATGTATCAATATTGTGATTCAATATTGCAGGAAAGTACGTAGACGCTACGGAGATGATAAACACTAGGTGTGACTCACGAGCTATACCCCCGAACTATACCCATAACCTCCATAGCTATAACCCATAATTTCCTTAGCTCTATCCCGCTCGTAAAACTCGTTTTAAAAACATGCGAGCAGAACCTCTTCGTACTATTTTATGTATAATACTTAATAATAATAATACTACTACTAATAATAATACGATTAATAATAATAATATTAATCTAAATAAAAATAATAATAATATTAATATATATATATATATATATATATATATATATATATATATATATATATATATATATATATATATATATATATATATATATATATATATAGAGAATGTGTGTAGAGAGATTGAGAGAAAACAGATGAATGAATTCGGCCAGAAAATGTCGAGCTTTATAGTACTTGGCCTCAACAACCCTGCCATGCGATCGCATGGCATTATAGGCCATTCCCCATGCGATCGCATGGGGTGCCTTTCCAGCCCACACTCGTTTGTTTTCTTGCTTGTCGATATATATATATATATATATATATATATATATATATATATATATATATATATATATATATATATATATTATATTCATGTGCATAGTTGACTTGTAATTTTAGGTCCGATAACACATACGTTGACGCTCGGCTTATGTCCCGGTTCTGTTTTTTCGAACGTCCTTTCATACGCTAAGAAAACTTGTACTTTACGTCTCGCGACACGTACCTTTATTAATAATTAAACTTATTCGCCAATAATTTATATTACAAGGAATGTAATTTATACATTTGAGTGTTTTGATCATTTGCTTCATTAAATCATCGTCTCGTTATTAATACATATATATTTTCAATATTCATAAACACATTTTAAATACACGTTGAGAGTTATTTATATATTTAATTATGATAATTAATATCATTTTGTATATATTCAAATTATGTTATTTAAACAAAACATTTTAACAATCAATTCCTATTATATCTAAAAAACATTTTCGCACGTTTGAAATTAAATCAATCAAATATTATAAAATTTGGTTCTCCATTAACTTTTGTCTAACTTTCATTAATTGACACTTTGTTCTTACTTGCAGATTACTTTACCATTTATTCCGAATACCGTTTAAAAAGGAACGATTTCTCAAATCAACGCGAACCTCACAACAGAGACCTGTAACAATATCATAATCCTTAAGGGACTCGATAAATCTATTTTAATTCAATCGTTTGGCATTATCTTTTAACTCCGTAGTTAAATATATCAATTAGATATTCAAACCAATAAGTTTAATGTATAGTATTATACAATTAGTACTTTGTTATCGTTTTCTAGTTATAATATACACATATCTATTTACACATAATTGTTCGTGAATCGTAGAGAATAGTCGAAAAGTAGTTCAAAAATTTTGAGATTCAACTTTATAGACTTTGCTTATCGTGTCGGAAACATTAAAGATTAAGTTTAAATTTGGTCAGAAATTTCTGGGTCGTCACAGTACCTACCCGTTAAAGAAATTTTGTCCCGAAATTTGAGTGAGGTCGTCATGGCTAACAATAAAAATGTTTTTATGACGAATATAAGTGGATAAATAGAGTTTTATCATTATTGATTAATATAGATAAAACGATTCGATCATGTGAAGCGTACGAGTGTAGTTGTCACAAAATGTTGAGATAGAGATTTAACTTTTGACGTACTCATGGTGAATTTTCGGATTTCAAGGAATTTAAAGATAATCCTTGAAATCTATAATAGGTTTGATTCTCCGGTAATCAAGGAAATTATGATCCTCTTCGATTATATGCGGTAATCTGCCTCAATTGCTATGTCTGATATTTTGCTATAAATTGACCTCTTCCATTTCATTATTTTCTCCACCTCTATACTTTCTTCCTTAATTCTTACTTCTAAAAGATTGTGAAAATGCTTAATCCAGTTCTGATTCTTGATATTTTCCTGGCTATCGTATCCTTCATTCTTCTTTTTCATCTACCACCAGAGGAAGATATTTTCTTCTACTATTACCTTGGGGTTATAATGTTTTTAATTCTTTCATGTCTTTATGTTGCAATACGTATTGATATACACAGTTTGTAATTTAGGTGTTGTTGTCGGACTTTATATTTTCCTTTATATTTCGGAGTTCCATGCTTTTGTTTCTTCTTCCCGACTTCAAGTCAAGCGAATAATGGTCCAAAATTCGTAGGTATGGAGTTTCGAATAATCATAATATACAAAGCAGAAAGGAAAGGTAATAGCACGATTTGATTTGTCAAATTACCAGAATATCCAGAAAAGACCGAATCATCAAGAAAAATATTTTCTTTATATGTTTAGAGGTTAAATAGAATGAAAGAGTTATGTAACATGGTTCATGATGAGGGTATGATCTGTGAACCTTTATCACATTCCATTAGAAACTCAGCATGACTTACTGTAATATAATCACGTTGATCAAGTGTCATTATATTATATTAACTCATGCTTCAATTCCCAACACTACTTCAAAAACATTCATATTTTAAATTCGAATTTTTCAGAATTTAGAAACTAAAACAGTTTCCTTTATGATATAACACAGATATCGCGAAGAGATAAATGATTTCAGATAAGAATAGTTATGAAAATATCTTCAAAAATACCGAGGATATTTATAATGAAAGATACGATGATATCTTAGAATTTCTAATATAGGAGGATGATAAAGAAGTTTTGTCCGTAAAGGTTTAGAGTAAGGAGCAAGGTATTCGCTAAAGGCTTCAGCAGACACTGAATCATTTGGATTCTTTGAAGGCAGGCTTAGTCTTTGTGATTTGTCCACAGCCTCCTTCATGGTTTGCTCAATCCGTTTTCTAGTTTCAAACCTTCTCTTTTTCTGAGCTTTGCCAACACACTACTTTTGGCTGTTAAGGTCGTTTACAGTTTTTGCTACTTCATCATCATTTTTCAAAGTTTCGAGAACTGATTCGTAAATTGGAGTGCTTATTCGAAATTTCAGAATTGGAATACATAAGTCCAGAAGATAGACGTTATATGTATATGTATAACTGTTGATGTAGAAACGCTGCGAAATAATGATTGAAGCTTTTTGGTATGACAATTATCATTACAAGATGCAGATAGGCACATGATAGGGTTTCAATGAATATAATGATTTTTTCGGAAATTCAAAGATCAACAAAATTGTTGGTAAGTTTCCTGCTAATGTGGTGGGACATAAACGGTTCCCCGGTAACGACGACGAAAAGGGCAAACATATATATCAAGGTTACAATGAGGTTAATCCGAATGAAAAAGTAAAAGTTGATTTGCTGGAGGTGTGACAAAATTGGCTAATTTGGAAAGAGATTGCAAAGTTATTTTCGATAATAACAATGCCAAGGGATCATAGATTCGTTTTAAACTTCTACTTAGATTTCAAGAGTTTTCCAGGTGCATGACTATATGCATAAGTTCTTCTTTTCGTAGATAACGTGTGGTTGGATCCTCCTCTCGGTTGTTTCTTAATTGAGGTGTTTTCAAGAATCGTGAAGGGTTTGAATGCAGATTGTAATCGTCAATATACATATGATGTTCTAGAATTTTTGAACAGCATAATTATTTTTCTGGGTTTTATGAATAGGAGTGATGTTCTAGCACAGTTTTGAAGTCAAAGTATAGCTTTAAAAAATGTAGGGATCTAAGAGTGATGATATCGATTATATCTCGACTTGGATTCTGATATGTTAAAATCAGAATATGTAATTGAATTTGAATGAGTATGGTTGTTTTGATTTTTATTGTAAGACCCGAATATTTATTTTGTATACTTGTTTATAAAAGACATATGAGATCGGGCTTCGTTTAATATTTATATGGAATTAATATGCAAAGGAATCTGGTTCAGCTGTGTTGCGCGCCGCGCAGGGTTGGGGCGCGCCGTGCCGATTGCTGCTGACAGAACCCTCTTTATTTTTAATTGCTTTAATGAGGGGTAAAAGGGTAAAATTACATGGGGCCGGATTTGTGAGGCTTATGAGCTAGTTTGGATCAGTTTTGGATCCCATTCACATCCACTTATCATCTTCATCCATTCTTAGAGAGAGAGAGAGAGAGGCTTAGAGAGAGATTGAAGGTTTTGGTGAGGAAGAAGCTCGAATCGTTCAAAGTCTCGGGTTTTAAAGTTGTTCTCCTCGTTCCTAGCTACGTTGTGGTGGTATTGGTAAGCTCAAACTCCGAATTTCATTTGTTTAACTTGATATTCAATTTAGGGTTTTGAGTTAATTTGTTGAGTAACCCACTTAGGTGATGAAATGGGTTTATGGTGACTAGTTATTCTTGTCACTTGGCGGGTTTTGGGTTGGATGACGTTTTGGCCTTGATTAGGCTTTGGTTTGGAGTTTAATCACTTGGATTAGTGATTATGGAAGTATTGGAACCCATTTAGGGTAATTTGGGTGACTAATTGTGACTTTGGGTCAAATTAGGTTTTGGTGGTAATTATGACCCGATTGGCGAATTAATGAGGTTTATAAACTTAAAATGGATTAAGTTGAAGTATTAAATCGAGTTAAATGTGTTTTGGTGTCAAACTTGTAAAGGATGAGATTTTGACCTTTATGGGTCAAAATTAGGGTTTAAGTGTCAAAATGGGTATGACACGTGTTTAACACTTGAGTTCGGGTTTATTTAGCATATTATGACCATTCTCACTTGTGTTAGTGATTATTGGTTAGTTCGGATACGGTTTGTGCTTGGAAGTGCATTTGGGTCGAAATTGCACTAAGGGTCGAATTGGGTGGTTTGTAAATCCATCCTAATTGTGTTGTGATATTTGTGATAATGGAATAGGTACTTTCCATTGACGAGTTGCGGATTACTTGGAAGCTTTTTTCAAGACTTCAAGGTGAGTGATAATATCCTATGTGCATATGTATGTGTAGGATGGGTGCGGGTCGGGTGAAGTGATTCTCGGTTATAGAGCTCACTTCACATATAGGTGGACTTGATGGACTTGTGTATAAGTCCAATTGGCACGGTTGTGCGTTTTGGTTGACCATCTTTGGCGAGGTGCACATTTTGTGTGCACATTATCACACATGGTTGTGATTTGGTTGTTATAACCCTAATGGTGAAGGGTTGATATGGTTGTGTTGTGGATGACCCCGATGTGGTGGATTTTATAATCCCGTGACCGTGGGCTTTAGTAATGAGAAATGAATCTCGGGTAGTGCGGATTCATGGTGACTCGGGTTGTTCGGTCACCTTATTGAGGTAGTGGATCTCGGGTAGTGCGGATTCACGATGACTCGGGTTGTTCGGTCATCTTATGGTTGAGAAGTGAATTTCGGGTTGTGCGAATTCACAAGGCTCGGGTTGTTCGGCCAATGTTCGTGTGATTGAGGTTAAGGGGTTAACCTTGTGTATTATTATTATTGTATTATATTAATGTGTTGTTGTGTTGTAGCTAACCCTCCGGTGTAGCTATTTGGCGATGTTTACTTTGTCGTTGGTGGACTATCTTTTGTGTTGTATCTTTAGCTCGTTGCTTAGATCGTACGGTATGCTTAGTGTAGATGCTTTATACTTGGATGCTTCGGTATGCGGTATTTGTTTTGTGTGGCGTATTCATTTTATACATATATATGTATGTAGTATATTATCATTCACTAAGCATTAGCTTACCCTCTTGTTGTTGACTCTTTTTATAGATTGCATGCGGATGGTGGCTCGGGTAAGCGCGAGGACTAGAAGACTTGCATAGTTGCTTTAGTGACTTGCTTTTGGATTGTTTAGGATTGGGTAGTGTATTCCCGATCGCCATGCTCGGCTTTGTTTTGTATTAAAATCTTAAAGTCAAAAATTGTATTTTTGGTACTTAAGGTGGTAATATGGGTCGATGTCGGACCCACTCCGTAAACTTAATTTTATTAATTAAACGTGCTAGTTTTATATATATGAATTCATGGTTGAAAGCGTTTTGGCTAAAAATGTCGGGAACTAGTCGAACATTTTCGTTAAATTGACTTCCGGGGACAGCGGGCTGTCCAGGTGGTTTGGCGCGCCGCGCACCCACCTGGCGCGCCGCGCAATTGAACTGCACCAGAAATTTTTTTTTGTTGTAAAATTTAACGGGAATTGCCGTGGTTTGGTTTGGGTTGTTACAAGTGGTATCAGAGCATGGTCTAAGGGATTTAGGTGACTTGAGATAGGTGCCTAGACTTAGACTTTTGTGTGCGCGTAATTTGTTGCGGGACTTGTAGGATTACGGGTCAGGAACGGGTTTAGTTAGTGCCTTGTTTATAGGTCGACTAACGTTTATATTAGTAATGCGGATATTATTAATATATTATTTGTGTTGTGGTGTAATTCTCGCGTGTGCTTCTATCGCGTAGAATTTTGTTTGTGTTTGTTTATAGCATCGAGCGAGGTGGTCGTTGTACTAACGAGTCGATGCGGCGTGCGTGCGTAATAAGAACTTGCAGACCTTATTACGGGTGCAAATCGTGTCTAACAAGTGATGTACGACGAGTGTTTAGCAAGATGGGAGGGTGTTGTGCGTGTCGTTTTATACGTGCGTGGACTAATCGTTTTGCATTCTTTAGAATGACGACGCGAAACGAGACCGAGACGAACGACACGGAATTTAACGCTAGAGTTACGGCCGCCGTTGCGGAGCAAATGAGGGCGTTTCGAGAAGAAATGGATGGGAAGTATTCCGAATTCCAAAATAGGGGTGAAATGGAGCGTTGTCTTAAGAGCTTCATGAGGACTAAACCCCCTATGTATGATGGGAAACCGGATCCTTTGGTGAGTACGACTTGGGTTTCGGATGTCGAAGGGTGTTTTCGTACTATGGAATGCCCACCCGAGAAAAAGACGAGACTCGCTACTAGTTTGTTGCGAGGTAGGGCGAAGGATTGGTTGGATGGCAAGATTGATCTTGTCGGTGGTGAGACGTTTATGGCATTATCATGGGACGAATTTAAGGAGGAATTCTTCTAGGAGTTCCGAACTTCAGCCGATTTATCGGAATTGCATTGTGAGTTGCGAAATTTGCAACAGGGTTCTATGGACTTGAATACTTTAAAGACGACTTTTATGTCGAAGGCTCGTTTTTGCCCGGAATATTTGGGGAACGATCGTTTGTTGATGGAGGATTTCTATCGAACTTTGAGCGATGACTTGAAAAGCAAAATTAGCCGGGGTTACGCGAAGTCGTTTGCGGAGTTATTTGCGGTGGCTAGAGGTTTCGAGTCTTATACGCGATCGAAAAAGGCCGAACCTTCAAGTGAGAGAAGGGTTATTACTTATGGTGCTCCGAGTAAGAGGACTAAGGGTCCGAGTGCGAGTACGAGTAATGTGGTAAAGGGCGCGGTGGATTCTCGTGCGCCTAGGTGTTTCAATTGTGGCGTTAGGGGTCACAAGTTGTGGGAATGCACAATGCCGAGAAGTGATGACAGAATGTGCTACTATTGTCATAAAGAGGGACATCGCAAGCCGGATTGTCCCGAGTTGGCGGCGGCGAATGCCGCAAGGAGACGTTGAGGTACGTTTCATTTTAATAAATATGTCTTTTGAATATTTATTTATGTGGCGTTTAGGTTCGGATTTGTTAGATGCATTGTGTTGTGCATGTTATTGTTAAGGGTGATGTTCCTAATGGAAGTACCCTGTGACGATGTTTGATTTTTGGGACGAAGGGCGTAAGACTTGGTGCAACCAAGCATTCCTTAGTATTTGGGAAATGTTACTACCAAGCCACGGAAATGGATTTGGTGTTCGATTGTTAAGCGCGTGTTCGCTTCTGTGTTGAAGTGATGAACCATGGGGTTCGTCGGGTGATTGGAACCTTTGAGATCGAGTGTTTAAAATCTTGACGTATGTTGGTAATGGAGTCTTTATGACGCGACATTAGGTGCCTCTTTTATACCTACTAGCGTGGTGTCGACTCCGATTGTGTTGTGGTTACATTGTACTTAGGGTCCCGGGAGAAACCCTTAGGTACATGAGTGACTAAGTGAAACTTGACAAACTAAAGCAATTGGATAATTGCGAGGGTATGGTTTGTGTAATCGTGCTACACTTTTCGTTCGAAGTGTTTAAGGATTGAGTGAAATCCTTTGTATGCTCAAGGTTGGAGCAAGGTGTAGTGATGGGTCGTGTGTACCCAATCGTCAGTAAAGTCTACCTTTGGTAGCATTGTACGGTTGTACGAGTTGTGAGATAGGAACGTGGTTCCAAGTGGGGGAGTCGCACTCCCGCACGAGGAAGTTTTAGTGTGATATTTCGGATGATGCTTTTGGTAGATCCGGAAATTTTTGTCGAGCCCTAGTTTTGGTCGATTTGTGGTAGGGTACGATTTCGGATAAATTGTACTTATGGTTTGGATTGGAATTACCACCGAGGTGGTAATGTGGTAAATCTCGTTGAGAGATAATGGACGTGTTTGGTGAGCAAGGTGAAATCCTTCGGTTAAGGAAGGTGTGTGTCGGGTTCTCTTTTGGAGAATTCTTGTTCGGTACCTATGCTTGATATAGGTGGTTCTTGCTCGATTATGGTATGTGATTGATGAAGCATGACTT
The DNA here is from genome assembly GCF_046630445.1 of Rutidosis leptorrhynchoides. NCBI lineage: Eukaryota > Viridiplantae > Streptophyta > Magnoliopsida > Asterales > Asteraceae > Rutidosis > Rutidosis leptorrhynchoides. Next base: position 124,485,432 of record NC_092334.1, on the reverse strand, counting down.
TCGGAGTCCGCTGACTTCATCATGGGATTGACGATTAATGAAGCATGATCTTCGGGTCCGCTGACTTCATTATGGTATGGTTGATTGATGGAGCATGATCTTTAGGGTCCGCTGACTTCATCATGGGAGTACGTGATTGATGGAGCATGATCTTTAGGGTCCGCTGACTTCGTCATGAGCGTGGTGTTGAGATCGGTGAAGCATGATCTTCGGGTCCGCTGACTTCATCCGGTATTGAGATTGGTGGAGCATGACCTTCGGGGTCCGCTGACTTCATCAAGAGAGTTGTGTTGTGGGACGTGAATATCGGGTTGTTCGTATTCACAATATTTCGGGTAGTACGATTGTCCCTGTTGGTTGGGCTCATAGTTTGAGGTAGTGAATGTCGGGTAGTTCGGATTCACTAAGGCTCGGGTTGTACGGCCATCCTCGGTTACACTATGTGGCAGTGGTAGTGAATATCGGTTTGCGCGTATTCACGATGACTCGGGTTGTGCGGTCATTCTGTTGTGAGATATATGGATTGGGTTGGTGGATTTCGGGTTGTGCGAATTCACTAAGGTTCGGGTTGTTTCGACCATCCTCCATATGTGTTTTGGCTCGGGTTGTTTCGGCCATGTTGAGTTGTGATCTATCGGTTGTTTTATACACCGATGGTGGGGTCATGAGGACTGTGTGGTTTGATCTATTGGTTGTTTTATACGCCGGTAGTGGGGTCGTGAGGACCATGTTGTGTGATTAGTGATGCGATAGCCGTGTTTCGCTCACATGTTGTCACGGGTGTGACGAGAGTTGATTTTGTACACCTTCGGGTTTAGCGTTGCCATAGTCGTTTTGGACGCTATCGGTTTCTAACCGTTGGATTATGATGTTACAGTAGTGGCGTATTGGTCGTATAGCGCACTACAAAGGATGTCTAGTGATTTGGTGTTATCCGCAAGGATTCGTTTGGTTCGGTCTTCATCGTTTCGGATTGTTGACTTTAGGTTGAGACTTGGTTGCTTTTAGCGTTGTACTCGGTAATAGTACACTAAGGAATTAATATCTCGGTATGAGATTGGTTGGGTTTTTCCCAGTGTTAGGGAATGAGCATGGTGTTAGTGCTCGAATTGTGGATTTGATAAATCGCGGGTGACGATTTAGTTGTGGAAGGCGATTCGTTGGGAAAAATTGCTTAGGAAAGTCGGATTGGACTTATGTTGAGGACCGTAGAGTGGAGTCCGTTTGGTCAAGTGATGAGGATCACGAGGACGTGATCGAGTTTAAGTGGGGGAGAGTTGTAAGACCCGAATATTTATTTTGTATACTTGTTTATAAAAGACATATGAGATCGGGCTTCGTTTAATATTTATATGGAATTAATATGCAAAGGAATCTGGTTCAGCTGTGTTGCGCGCCGCGCAGGGTTGGGGCGCGCCGCGCCGATTGCTGCTGACAGAACCCTCTTTATTTTTAATTGCTTTAATGAGGGGTAAAAGGGTAAAATCACATGGGGCCGGATTTGTGAGGCTTATGAGCTAGTTTGGATCAGTTTTGGATCCCATTCACATCCACTTATCATCTTCATCCATTCTTAGAGAGAGAGAGAGAGAGGCTTAGAGAGAGATTGAAGGTTTTGGTGAGGAAGAAGCTCGAATCGTTCAAAGTCTCGGGTTTTAAAGTTGTTCTCCTCGTTCCTAGCTACGTTGTGGTGGTATTGGTAAGCTCAAACTCCGAATTTCATTTGTTTAACTTGATATTCAATTTAGGGTTTTGAGTTAATTTGTTGAGTAACCCACTTAGGTGATGAAATGGGTTTATGGTGACTAGTTATTCTTGTCACTTGGCGGGTTTTGGGTTGGATGACGTTTTGGCCTTGATTAGGCTTTGGTTTGGAGTTTAATCACTTGGATTAGTGATTATGGAAGTATTGGAACCCATTTAGGGTAATTTGGGTGACTAATTGTGACTTTGGGTCAAATTAGGTTTTGGTGGTAATTATGACCCGATTGGCGAATTAATGAGGTTTATAAACTTAAAATGGATTAAGTTGAAGTATTAAATCGAGTTAAATGTGTTTTGGTGTCAAACTTGTAAAGGATGAGATTTTGACCTTTATGGGTCAAAATTAGGGTTTAAGTGTCAAAATGGGTATGACACGTGTTTAACACTTGAGTTCGGGTTTATTTAGCATATTATGACCATTCTCACTTGTGTTAGTGATTATTGGTTAGTTCGGATACGGTTTGTGCTTGGAAGTGCATTTGGGTCGAAATTGCACTAAGGGTCGAATTGGGTGGTTTGTAAATCCATCCTAATTGTGTTGTGATATTTGTGATAATGGAATAGGTACTTTCCATTGACGAGTTGCGGATTACTTGGAAGCTTTTTTCAAGACTTCAAGGTGAGTGATAATATCCTATGTGCATATGTATGTGTAGGATGGGTGCGGGTCGGGTGAAGTGATTCTCGGTTATAGAGCTCACTTCACATATAGGTGGACTTGATGGACTTGTGTATAAGTCCAATTGGCACGGTTGTGCGTTTTGGTTGACCATCTTTGGCGAGGTGCACATTTTGTGTGCACATTATCACACATGGTTGTGATTTGGTTGTTATAACCCTAATGGTGAAGGGTTGATATGGTTGTGTTGTGGATGACCCCGATGTGGTGGATTTTATAATCCCGTGACCGTGGGCTTTAGTAATGAGAAATGAATATCGGGTAGTGCGGATTCATGGTGACTCGGGTTGTTCGGTCACCTTATTGAGGTAGTGGATCTCGGGTAGTGCGGATTCACGATGACTCGGGTTGTTCGGTCATCTTATGGTTGAGAAGTGAATTTCGGGTTGTGCGAATTCACAAGGCTCGGGTTGTTCGGCCAATGTTCGTGTGATTGAGGTTAAGGGGTTAACCTTGTGTATTATTATTATTGTATTATATTAATGTGTTGTTGTGTTGTAGCTAACCCTCCGGGTGTAGCTATTTGGCGATGTTTACTTTGTCGTTGGTGGACTATCTTTTGTGTTGTATCTTTAGCTCGTTGCTTAGATCGTACGGTATGCTTAGTGTAGATGCTTTATACTTGGATGCTTCGGTATGCGGTATTTGTTTTGTGTGGCGTATTCATTTTATACATATATATGTATGTAGTATATTATCATTCACTAAGCATTAGCTTACCCTCTCGTTGTTGACTCTTTTTATAGATTGCATGCGGATGGTGGCTCGGGTAAGCGCGAGGACTAGAAGACTTGCATAGTTGCTTTAGTGACTTGCTTTTGGATTGTTTAGGATTGGGTAGTGTATTCCCGATCGCCATGCTCGGCTTTGTTTTGTATTAAAATCTTAAAGTCAAAAATTGTATTTTTGGTACTTAAGGTGGTAATATGGGTCGATGTCGGACCCACTCCGTAAACTTAATTTTATTAATTAAACGTGCTAGTTTTATATATATGAATTCATGGTTGAAAGCGTTTTGGCTAAAAATGTCGGGAACTAGTCGAACATTTTCGTTAAATTGACTTCCGGGGACAGCGGGCTGTCCAGGTGGTTTGGCGCGCCGCGCACCCACCTGGCGCGCCGCGCAATTGAACTGCACCAGAAATTTTTTTTTGTTGTAAAATTTAACGGGAATTGCCGTGGTTTGGTTTGGGTTGTTACATTTATGAAAGAATATATCTCGTTGTGAAAGTAGTGAATATAGTTGATGATTTGTTGAATCAGAATCGAAGAATGTAACATATTAATTGTGAATTTATATATCTCTCGGGTATTACCTACCCGTTAAAATATTCTCACCATTAATAGTTTGTACAAAAGAATTTTTAATTACAATATTTATGAAAATATACCTACATATATATATTTTTTTAGATGTAATCATGGATTTTAATGAGTTAACATAATATTAATCTCATCTAGTTTTCGATTAGAACTAGAATATATAATCTCTAAAACCTTAGATATTACATAATCGTCGTAGAATATTTCTTCAATGAAGTTATGAATTAATACTTCATCGTTTGTTGTTGTTGGTATTCCTTGGTATCTATGGTGCGTATGATGTTGATGCTCGTGCAACATCTTGTAATGTTGAATCATGGGATGTGGATGTTGTTAATGGTAGTAATGGTATTGATGGTGTTGATGATGGTGGTACTGTTGATGCCGGTGATGCTGCTGGTGCTTATAACCTTTGCACCATATTCTCTAAAGCCACTACTCGAGCGCGAAGCTCGTTGACTTCTTCTATTACACCGGAGTGATTATCGGTTCGGACGAGCGGATGAATAAGATCTAAAATTTGAGATAGTATATAATCATGACGAGATACTCTGGAAATGAGAGAGAAATGGTATTACGAACAGGTTCGCCGGTAAGTGCTTCAGGTTCTTCGTCAAGAGGGGAATATGGTGGATGGAAGGGATCACCTTCTTCTTGTCTCCAATGATTGAGTACGCTACGAACCCATCCCCAATTCATCCAGAATAGATGATGGCTAATTGGTTGCTCCATTCTGGTCACACTGCTTTCGGAGCTCAAGGAGTTCGAGGAATCAAGTGAGAAATCCATATTATATGATCGGATAAAGGGTTTTCCATATGAGATAGGTGGTGAATACTAAATGATATCTTCGTCTCCTTGAATACGTATATATAGCAAAAAGATTCCGTAATTTACGGAGAAATTTAGGAAAAGTGTCAGACAAAGTATGCTGAGATAAATATGATAAGATATGATTTTTCTATACTTTCATTTATGCAATAATTTCAGTAAGACGTGTCTAGACTAAAGAATGATAAGCAAGAAATTTCTGATAAGAAATGATAATCAAAACTCGGTAAAAACAGATACGGTCATAGTCCAGACTCACTAATGCATCCTAACAATTAGCAGTTAAACACACTAATGCAACTTCTGGTTCCCTATGACCTCAAGCTCTGATACCAACTGTGATGACCCGTCCAAATCCATTTGGACGAATACATCATTCATCGATTTCATAGTGAGGTACTGACCTCTACATGATACGTTTTGTAAATATTGCATTCTTTTGAAAAGGCACACCATTAATGAATACCAAATTCCAAGGTTTTTGACATCTGATAATTTCTACATATAGACAATCACCGTAAATAATAGTTTACCGTAATACATCCGTTGACAATGCAGTCAAAATAAGACATATGGTGATGATTTTGTGAATGCAAAGTTTTCTCGAATAAAGCATGTATGACTCCATGCACATAGCTTGTATAACGTATAAGCAAACAGCAAAAGACTTCTAGGAACCTGAGAATAAACATTCTTAAAAGTGTCAACACAAAGGTTGGTGAGTTCATAGTTTTAATGTTGCGCATAATCTGTATATAAAGGTGGATCACAAGATTTCAGTTGCTTCATCCAGAAACGTTTATCAAAATATTCTACGAAATTGAGCACCCTGGTAACTAAACTTTAGCGTTATAATAAGTACCCATGTTTTAACATACATGCAACCAACATGTACAATACACGCAATCCAACGTGTACTAAACTCAAATAGCATACGTCTGTTTTATAGTTCAGGCTAGGGTTTCTATACCTGTAACAGACGGGGATGTCAAGCCCTATGCATCCATATATAACTACTCGCGCCCACCAGTTCTTATAATCGACAGTTACTAGTTACCAAAGCTAAGGGATTTTCGGTTCAAACTCATTGTAGAATTAAGTATGTACTTGTGTCCATTGTGTTTAAAATAAAGTGCATGTATTCTCAGCCCAAAAATATAGATTGCAAAAGCAATTAAAAAGAGAGCAAATGAAACTCACCTTAGCAGCACATAAGGTCATTCACCGAAATGTGACCGAAACTCGGAATGCAAGATAACCGTAGATCTCAACCTAGAGAACATATGTTGGTCAATACATGTCTAACAAGCTAGGTAGGGTCATAGTGTATCACAATCCTAATGCTCGAGACCGACATGCAAAAGTTAACAAAAGTAATCTCAAAAGTTAATCTGACCCAATATGATCTTTAAATCTATACATGTTTATTATATTAACATAGTATAAGTCATGATAATTGTTCAACAAAACGAGACGTGCCTTATATAGAAATTCATTTACTCGATTAGTAATATCTAAAAATCCAATTTATCAATCTCATAGCAAGTTGTTTAAATATTAATTTACAGTTTCAAACACAATTTCAATTAACGTCAAACATAATTCAGTTGACCATATCTTTTAATCCGTTCATCGAATTCACGCGATTTCTAAATGAAAAGTTATTAATTTTTCGATAGCTTTCCAACGACATGCATATCATATACTTTATATCAGTAGCATATGTATCAAATTCGTGATTCATCATAAACTATCTAACGATAAAATTAAAGCATACAAGCATGCATAAACATATATACTCGAGCACTAGACATGGATACACTATCAATATATAAAAGATAATATATGAATGCTCACGTATCAATATTGTGATTCAATATTGTGATTCAATATTGCAGGAAAGTACGTAGACACTACGGAGATGATAAACACTAGGTTTGACTCACGAGCTATACCCCCGAACTATACCCATAACCTCCATAGGTATAACCCATAATTTCCTTAGCTCTATCCCGCTCGTAAAACTCGTTTAAAACACATGCGAGCAGAACCTCGTCGTAGTAATTTATGTATAATACTTAATAATAATAATACTACTAATAATAATAATACGATTAATAATAATAATATTAATCTTAATAATAATAATAATATTAATATATATATATATATATATATATATATATATATATATATATATATATATATATATATATATATATATATATATATAAGTGTAGAGAGATTGAGAGAAAACAGATGAATGAATTCGACCAGAAAACGTCGAGCTTTATAGTACTTGGCCTCAACAACCCTGCCATGCGATCGCATGGCATTATAGGCCATTCCCCATGCGATCGACTTATGTCCCACACTCGTTTGTTTTCTTGCTTGTCGACATATATATATATATATATATATATATATATATATATATATATATATAATTTATATTAATTATATATATATATATATATATATATATATATATATATATATATATATATATATATATATATATATATATATATATATATATATATTCATGTGCATAGTTGACTTGTAATTTTAGGTCCAATAACTTATACGTTGACGCTCGACTTATGTCCCGGTTCCAGTTTTTCGAACGTCATTTCGTACGCTAATAAAACTTGTACTTTACGTCTCGCAAAACATACCTTTATTAATAATTAAACTTATTCGCCAATAATTTATATTACAAGGAATGTAATTTATACATATGAGTGTTTTGATCATTTGTTTCATTAAATCATCGTCTCATTATTAATACATATATATTTTCAATATTCATAAACACATTTTAAATACACGTTGCGAGTTATTTCCATTTACATTAAATGGAGCAAATGGTGCAGTTCCATCCTTAATGTCATCGAACAATGAAGATTGATTCAAAACATTAACATCGTTGTTAGCACCTGCAGCACCGAAGAATGCATGCCAAATCCACGTATCATATGAAGCAACGACTTCAAGAGCAATGGTTGGGTGACCATGATGGCCACTAGTATATTTCCCTTTCCAAGCAACTGGACAATTTAAAATGTCCCGTTCTTATTGATTAAAAACGTTCCATATTAATTGATTTCGTTGCGAGGTTTTGACCTCTATATGAGACGTTTTTCAAAGACTGCATTCATTTTTAAAACAAACCATAACCTTTATTTCATAAATAAAGGTTTAAAAAGCTTTACGTAGATTATCAAATAATGATAATCTAAAATATCCTGTTTACACATGACCATTACATAATGGTTTACAATACAAATATGTTACATCGAAATCAGTTTCTTGAATGCAGTTTTTACACAATATCATACAAACATGGACTCCAAATCTTGTCCTTATTTTAGTATGCAACAGCGGAAGCTCTTAGTATTCACTGAGAATAAACATGCTTTAAACGTCAACAAAAATGTTGGTGAGTTATAGGTTTAACCTATATATATCAAATCGTAACAATAGACCACAAGATTTCATATTTCAATACACATCCCATACATAGAGATAAAAATCATTCATATGGTGAACACCTGGTAACCGACATTAACAAGATGCATATATATAAGAATATCCCCATCATTCCGGGACACCCTTCGGATATGATATAAATTTCGAAGTACTAAAGCATCCGGTACTTTGGATGGGGTTTGTTAGGCCCAATAGATCTATCTTTAGGATTCGCGTCAATTAGGGTGTCTGTTCCCTAATTCTTAGATTACCAGACTTAATAAAAAGGGGCATATTCGATTTCGATAATTCAACCATAGAATGTAGTTTCACGTACTTGTGTCTATTTTGTAAATCATTTATAAAACCTGCATGTATTCTCATCCCAAAAATACTAGATTTTAAAAGTGGGACTATAACTCACTTTCACAGATTTTTACTTCGTCGGGAAGTAAGACTTGGCCACTGGTTGATTCACGAACCTATAACAATATATACATATATTTCAAAGTATGTTTAAAATATATTTACAACACTTTTAATATATTTTGATGCTTTAAGTTTATTAAGTCAACTGTCCTCGTTAGTAACCTACAACTAGTTGTCCACAGTTAGATGTACAGAAATAAATCGATAAATATTATCTTGAATCAATCCACGACCCAGTGTATACATATCTCAGTATTGATCACAACTCAAACTATATATATTTTGGAATCAACCTCAACCCTGTATAGCTAACTCCAACATTCACATATAGAGTGTCTATGGTTGTTCCGAAATATATATAGATGTGTCGACATGATAGGTCAAAACATTGTATACGTGTCTATGGTATCTCAAGATTACATAATATACAATACAAGTTGATTAAGTTATGGTTGGAATAGATTTGTTACCAATTTTCACGTAGCTAAAATGAGAAAAATTATCCAATCTTGTTTTACCCATAACTTCTTCATTTTAAATCCGTTTTGAGTGAATCAAATTGCTATGGTTTCATATTGAACTCTATTTTATGAATCTAAACAGAAAAGTATAGGTTTATAGTCGGAAAAATAAGTTACAAGTCATTTTTGTAAAGGTAGTCATTTCAGTCGAAAGAACGACGTCTAGATGACCATTTTAGAAAACATACTTCCACTTTGAGTTTAACCATAATTTTTGGATATAGTTTCATGTTCATAATAAAAATCATTTTCTCAGAATAACAACTTTTAAATCAAAGTTTATCATAGTTTTTAATTAACTAACCCAAAACAGCCCGCGGTGTTACTACGACGGCGTAAATCCGGTTTTACGGTGTTTTTCGTGTTTCCAGGTTTTAAATCATTAAGTTAGCATATCATATAGATATAGAACATGTGTGTAGTTAATTTTAAAAGTCAAGTTAGAAGGATTAACTTTTGTTTGCGAACAAGTTTAGAATTAACTAAACTATGTTCTAGTGATTACGAGTTTAAACCTTCGAATAAGATAGTTTTATATATATGAATCGAATGATGTTATGAACATCATTACTACCTCAAGTTTAGTAGGTAAACCTACTGGAAGTGACAAGAAATGATCTAGCTTCAAAGGATCTTGGATGGCTTGAAAGTTCTTGAAGTAGGATCATGACACAAAAACAAGTTCAAGTAAGATTTTTACTCGAATTAAGATAGTTTATAGTTATAGAAATTGAATCAAAGCTTGAATATGAATATTACCTTGAATAAGAAAGATAACCTACTGTATATAACAAAGGTTTCTTGATCTTAGATGATTACTTGGAATGGATTAGAAAACTTGGAAGTAAATTAGTAAACTTGAAGGGATTTTTGAAGTGTTCTTGAAGTGTTCTTCCTATGATGATTATAGCTTGATTCTTGAAGTGATTTTTGATAAAGATGATGATTAACTACTGGAAAAATACGTTCATAATAGTGTGTGTGTGTGTTGAGAGAGAATTAGAAAGAGAATTGGAAGTGAAATGGAGTGAATGATGAGTGGTAATTGGTGAGTGGTGAGTGGGGTTAAAAGGAGTTCTAGTTAGTTGACTAGCTCATGGTAGAAGTTAAAATTGATTAGTCATACATGACATAATCAAGAGTGGAATCCCATGCTAGTTCTATTGGTATATACTCATAGTAAGTACGTTTTGAAGCTGTGTATAATACGGGTAAGAATACGACTAGAATTCTTGATGAAAGAAAAGAATGGAAAAGTAACTGTAACCATTTTCGTTAAGTATGAGTGTTTTGATATATGTCTTGAAGTCTTCCAAAAGTATTTTAATACATCTAAATACACTACATGTATATACATTTTAACTGAGTCGTTAAGTCATCGTTAGTCGTTACATGTAAGTGTTGTTTTGAAACCTTTAAGTTAACGATCTCAATTAATGTTGTTAACCCATTGTTTATTATATCTAATGAGATGTTAAATTATTATATTATCATGATATTATGATATATTAATATATCTTAATATGATTTATATACATTTAAATGTCGTTACAACGATAATCGTTACACATATGTCTCGTTTCGAAATCCTTAAGTTAGTATTCTTGTTTATATGTATATAACTCATTGTTAATATACTTATGGAGATACTTACTTATCATAATCTCATGTTAACCATATGTATATCCATATATATATCGTCATGTCATTTTTACAAGTTTTAACGTTCGTGAATCGCCGGTCAACTTGGGTGGTCAATTGTCTATATGAAACATATTTCAATTAATCAAGTCTTAACAAGTTTAATTGCTTAACATGTTGGAAACATTTAATCATGTAAATATCAATCTCAATTAATATATATATAAACATGGAAAAGTTCGGGTCACTACACAATTCTTCCACTTCCAATGCATGCAGTCTATACTTCCTAGCATTCCCTTAAAATCATGTTTTTCTTCATGAGCGTTATACAAACGATCTATATTTCTACCATTTGGTTTCCTCAAGTATTCATTAACATAAAGTTCCAAAATACATTTACTAAATACATTAAGACATATTACTGATGTACCTTCAGCCATTTGTAAGTATTCGTCAAACATGTCTGATGTTGTACCATAAGCCAATTGACGCAACGCAGATGTACACTTTTGTATCGTAGTAAAACCTTGTCGACCAAGTGCATCAATTTTTTGTTTATAATAATCAAAATGCTTTGGTAAAGGTTTATGTGACACCCTTTGATGGACGAATTTCAACTTCGATGTAAAATATCTGAAAACCTCATCAATCGTCATACTTCCTGTCATCTTCATACTCAGAAACTATGTTTCCAATCGTTCCATCTCATATTCAGAGCAATACTGTTCGCGAACCTTAGTAGAAAATTGTTCCCAGGTTATTTGACTGGTATGTTCTTTGGGCAAATATGTAGTAATAGAGTCTCACCATTCCATTGCTTCACCTTTGAGAAGTCTACTAGCAAATAGCACCCTGGATTCAGATTCACAAAAACATGCTTCTAATGCGCGCTCTACTTCTCTTAACCAATTAAGTGTCGTTGTAGGGTTTGTATGACCATTGTACTCTGGAGGTTTGCAGCCTAAAAACTCTTTCTCGTCTCGGGACTTGAAACGGATACATCATTTGATTCAAAAATGGCTGATTATACTGGAATGGCATTCGAGGATGTTGATATGAAGTTTGAGGAAACTGCGATTGGGAACTGCCTCTAGCTTAAGTATAAAAGTTCTGAGGAAATGTTCTGTTCAACGCAGTGGTATTAGGGTTCCATTGTGCATGTTGTTGCTCCAGTTCCTTAATTCGTTCTTTAGCTTCTAGTAACTGACTCTAGAGATTTATCACTTCTCGAGAGGTTTCTTCCTCCGAAGACACATGTCTATGTTTGTCAGGGATTCGAAAAGTACCAGTTCCAGGGACGACAGGGTCAGTAGCATTATCTTCATTGTCTACCATTTCTGCACTACCACAACACTCACACCAAAACTTAGTATAAACTCTTGTTAGTACTAGCAACTAACGCATATCCTGTCCTAGCACTCACTTATCCCATCCCTAGAATGTTATGTATGACATCTCCTAAGTTTGGGAACATGACATTTAGATCACAATGCGCATGTTGCTAAACCACGCTCAGATACCAACTTGTGACACTGCTATGATATTTTTTTTATAAATACGTGGCGGAAGCATTATATTAATTAAATTCGATATAAACTATAACTAATGTTAATTCAGTTCCACTGGCGAGAAGCGAAAATTACTAACCCGTAAGCATAACATGCTTCTTTATGTTGCATGTTAGCCGCTTTTTCTAAATCACGAAGTCCTATATTCGGATATACTAAGTCAAAATAATTTCTTAACCCATTGCGTAAAATAGCATTTGGGTTCCCCACAATATATGCGTCAAAGTAAACACATCGTAACTTATGGATTTCCCAATGTGATATCCCCCATCTTTCGAACGAAAGCCTTTTATAAACCAAGGCATTCTTGGAACGTTCTTCGAATGTCTTACAAACTGATCTCGCCTTAAATAGTTGTGCCGAGGAATTCTGACTGACTCTAGACAAGATTTCATCAATCATGTCTCCGGGTAGGTCTCTTAAAATATTGGGTTGTCTATCCATTTTGTGTTTTTATACTGTAAAATAGACAAGAGTTAGATTCATAAAAAAATACTTATTAATACAAGCAATTTTTACATATATCATAAAGCATAAGCACACTATATTACATATATTACACCACACAAATACAACTATCTTATTCCGACTCGCTCATTTCTTCTTGTTCGGTTTTGGTTCGTTTTGCCAAGTTTCTAGGGATATATGATGTTCCCCTAATACGAGCCGTCGTTGTCCACATTGGTTTAGAAAAACCTGGTGGTTTAGAGGTTCCCGGGTCATTGTTACAACTTAAGGACTTCGGGGGTTGACGATACATATAAAGTTCATCGGGGTTGGAATTAGATTTCTCTATTTTTATGCCCTTTCCCTTATTATTTTATTTTGCCTTTTTAAATTCAGTTGGGGTAATTTCTATAACATCATCGGAATTCTCGTCGGAATCCGATTCATCGGAGAATTGGTAATCCTCCCAATATTTTGCTTCCTTGGCGGAAACACCATTGACCATAATTAACCTTGGTCGGTTGGTTGAGGATTCTCTTTTACTTAACCGTTTTATTATTTCCCCCACCGGTTCTATTTCTTCTTCCGGTTCCGATTCTTCTTTCGGTTCCGATTCTTCTTCCGGTTCCGACTCTTCTTCCGGTTCCTCTTCGGGAACTTGTGAATCAGTCCACGAATCATTCCAATTTACATTTGACTCTTCATTATTATTAGGTGAGTCAATGGGACTTGTTCTAGAGGTAGACATCTATCACATAATATCAAACACGTTAAGAGATTAATATATCACATAATATTCATATATTAAAAATATATAGTTTCCAAAAAAATGTTAAGCAATCATTTTTAAAGAAAACACGGTCGAAGTCCAGACTCACTAATGCATCCTAACAAACTCGATAAGACACACTAATGCAAATTTTCTGGTTCTCTAAGACCAACGCTCGGATACCAACTGAAATGTCCCGTTCTTATTGATTAAAAACGTTCCATATTAATTGATTTCGTTGCGAGGTTTTGACCTCTATATGAGACGTTTTTCAAAGACTGCATTCATTTTTAAAACAAACCATAACCTTTATTTCATAAATAAAGGTTTAAAAAGCTTTACGTAGATTATCAAATAATGATAATCTAAAATATCCTGTTTACACATGACCATTACATAATGGTTTACAATACAAATATGTTACATCGAAATCAGTTTCTTGAATGCAGTTTTTACACAATATCATACAAACATGGACTCCAAATCTTGTCCTTATTTTAGTATGCAACAGCGGAAGCTCTTAGTATTCACTGAGAATAAACATGCTTTAAACGTCAACAAAAATGTTGGTGAGTTATAGGTTTAACCTATATATATCAAATCGTAACAATAGACCACAAGATTTCATATTTCAATACACATCCCATACATAGAGATAAAAATCATTCATATGGTGAACACCTGGTAACCGACATTAACAAGATGCATATATATAAGAATATCCCCATCATTCCGGGACACCCTTCGGATATGATATAAATTTCGAAGTACTAAAGCATCCGGTACTTTGGATGGGGTTTGTTAGGCCCAATAGATCTATCTTTAGGATTCGCGTCAATTAGGGTGTCTGTTCCCTAATTCTTAGATTACCAGACTTAATAAAAAGGGGCATATTCGATTTCGATCATTCAACCATAGAATGTAGTTTCACGTACTTGTGTCTATTTTGTAAATCATTTATAAAACCTGCATGTATTCTCATCCCAAAAATACTAGATTTTAAAAGTGGGACTATAACTCACTTTCACAGATTTTTACTTCGTCGGGAAGTAAGACTTGGCCACTGGTTGATTCACGAACCTATAACAATATGTACATATATTTCAAAGTATGTTTAAAATATATTTACAACACTTTTAATATATTTTGATGCTTTAAGTTTATTAAGTCAACTGTCCTCGTTAGTAACCTACAACTAGTTGTCCACAGTTAGATGTACAGAAATAAATCGATAAATATTATCTTGAATCAATCCACGACCCAGTGTATACATATCTCAGTATTGATCATAACTCAAACTATATATATTTTGGAATCAACCTCAACCCTGTATAGCTAACTCCAACATTCACATATAGAGTGTCTATGGTTGTTCCGAAATATATATAGATGTGTCGACATGATAGGTCGAAACATTGTATACGTGTCTATGGTATCTCAAGATTACATAATATACAATACAAGTTGATTAAGTTATGGTTGGAATAGATTTGTTACCAATTTTCACGTAGCTAAAATGAGAAAAATTATCCAATCTTGTTTTACCCACAACTTCTTCATTTTAAATCCGTTTTGAGTGAATCAAATTGCTATGGTTTCATATTGAACTCTATTTTATGAATCTAAACAGAAAAGTATAGGTTTATAGTCGGAAAAATAAGTTACAAGTCATTTTTGTAAAGGTAGTCATTTCAGTCGAAAGAACGACGTCTAGATGACCATTTTAGAAAACATACTTCCACTTTGAGTTTAACCATAATTTTTGGATATAGTTTCATGTTCATAATAAAAATCATTTTCTCAGAATAACAACTTTTAAATCAAAGTTTATCATAGTTTTTAATTAACTAACCCAAAACAGCCCGCGGTGTTACTACGACGGCGTAAATCCGGTTTTACGGTGTTTTTCGTGTTTCCAGGTTTTAAATCATTAAGTTAGCATATCATATAGATATAGAACATGTGTGTAGTTAATTTTAAAAGTCAAGTTAGAAGGATTAACTTTTGTTTGCGAACAAGTTTAGAATTAACTAAACTATGTTCTAGTGATTACGAGTTTAAACCTTCGAATAAGATAGTTTTATATATATGAATCGAATGATGTTATGAACATCATTACTACCTCAAGTTTAGTAGGTAAACCTACTGGAAGTGACAAGAAATGATCTAGCTTCAAAGGATCTTGGATGGCTTGAAAGTTCTTGAAGTAGGATCATGACACAAAAACAAGTTCAAGTAAGATTTTTACTCGAATTAAGATAGTTTATAGTTATAGAAATTGAATCAAAGCTTGAATATGAATATTACCTTGAATAAGAAAGATAACCTACTGTATATAACAAAGGTTTCTTGATCTTAGATGATTACTTGGAATGGATTAGAAAACTTGGAAGTAAATTAGTAAACTTGAAGGGATTTTTGAAGTGTTCTTGAAGTGTTCTTCCTATGATGATTATAGCTTGATTCTTGAAGTGATTTTTGATAAAGATGATGATTAACTACTGGAAAAATACGTTCATAATAGTGTGTGTGTGTGTTGAGAGAGAATTAGAAAGAGAATTGGAAGTGAAATGGAGTGAATGATGAGTGGTAATTGGTGAGTGGTGAGTGGGGTTAAAAGGAGTTCTAGTTAGTTGACTAGCTCATGGTAGAAGTTAAAATTGATTAGTCATACATGACATAATCAAGAGTGGAATCCCATGCTAGTTCTATTGGTATATACTCATAGTAAGTACGTTTTGAAGCTGTGTATAATACGGGTAAGAATACGACTAGAATTCTTGATGAAAGAAAAGAATGGAAAAGTAACTGTAACCATTTTCGTTAAGTATGAGTGTTTTGATATATGTCTTGAAGTCTTCCAAAAGTATTTTAATACATCTAAATACACTACATGTATATACATTTTAACTGAGTCGTTAAGTCATCGTTAGTCGTTACATGTAAGTGTTGTTTTGAAACCTTTAAGTTAACGATCTCAATTAATGTTGTTAACCCATTGTTTATTATATCTAATGAGATGTTAAATTATTATATTATCATGATATTATGATATATTAATATATCTTAATATGATTTATATACATTTAAATGTCGTTACAACGATAATCGTTACACATATGTCTCGTTTCGAAATCCTTAAGTTAGTAGTCTTGTTTATATGTATATAACTCATTGTTAATATACTTATGGAGATACTTACTTATCATAATCTCATGTTAACCATATGTATATCCATATATATATCGTCATGTCATTTTTACAAGTTTTAACGTTCGTGAATCGCCGGTCAACTTGGGTGGTCAATTGTCTATATGAAACATATTTCAATTAATCAAGTCTTAACAAGTTTAATTGCTTAACATGTTGGAAACATTTAATCATGTAAATATCAATCTCAATTAATATATATATAAACATGGAAAAGTTCGGGTCACTACACAATTCTTCCACTTCCAATGCATGCAGTCTATACTTCCTAGCATTCCCTTAAAATCATGTTTTTCTTCATGAGCGTTATACAAACGATCTATATTTCTACCATTTGGTTTCCTCAAGTATTCATTAACATAAAGTTCCAAAATACATTTACTAAATACATTAAGACATATTACTGATGTACCTTCAGCCATTTGTAAGTATTCGTCAAACATGTCTGATGTTGTACCATAAGCCAATTGACGCAACGCAGATGTACACTTTTGTATCGTAGTAAAACCTTGTCGACCAAGTGCATCAATGTTTTGTTTATAATAATCAAAATGCTTTGGTAAAGGTTTATGTGACACCCTTTGATGGACGAATTTCAACTTCGATGTAAAATATCTGAAAACCTCATCAATCGTCATACTTCCTGTCATCTTCATACTCAGAAACTATGTTTCCAATCGTTCCATCTCATATTCAGAGCAATACTGTTCGCGAACCTTAGTAGAAAATTGTTCCCAGGTTATTTGACTGGTATGTTCTTTGGGCAAATATGTAGTAATAGAGTCTCACCATTCCATTGCTTCACCTTTGAGAAGTCTACTAGCAAATAGCACCCTGGATTCAGATTCACAAAAACATGCTTCTAATGCGCGCTCTACTTCTCTTAACCAATTAAGTGTCGTTGTAGGGTTTGTATGACCATTGTACTCTGGAGGTTTGCAGCCTAAAAACTCTTTCTCGTCTCGGGACTTGAAACGGATACATCATTTGATTCAAAAATGGCTGATTATACTGGAATGGCATTCGAGGATGTTGATATGAAGTTTGAGGAAACTGCGATTGGGAACTGCCTCTAGCTTAAGTATAAAAGTTCTGAGGAAATGTTCTGTTCAACGCAGTGGTATTAGGGTTCCATTGTGCATGTTGTTGCTCCAGTTCCTTAATTCGTTCTTTAGCTTCTAGTAACTGACTCTAGAGATTTATCACTTCTCGAGAGGTTTCTTCCTCCGAAGACACATGTCTATGTTTGTCAGGGATTCGAAAAGTACCAGTTCCAGGGACGACAGGGTCAGTAGCATTATCTTCATTGTCTACCATTTCTGCACTACCACAACACTCACACCAAAACTTAGTATAAACTCTTGTTAGTACTAGCAACTAACGCATATCCTGTCCTAGCACTCACTTATCCCATCCCTAGAATGTTATGTATGACATCTCCTAAGTTTGGGAACATGACATTTAGATCACAATGCGCATGTTGCTAAACCACGCTCAGATACCAACTTGTGACACTGCTATGATATTTTTTTTATAAATACGTGGCGGAAGCATTATATTAATTAAATTCGATATAAACTATAACTAATGTTAATTCAGTTCCACTGGCGAGAAGCGAACATTACTAACCCGTAAGCATAACATGCTTCTTTATGTTGCATGTTAGCCGCTTTTTCTAAATCACGAAGTCCTATATTCGGATATACTGAGTCAAAATAATTTCTTAACCCGTTGCGTAAAATAGCATTTGGGTTCCCCACAATATATGCGTCAAAGTAAACACATCGTAACTTATGGATTTCCCAATGTGATATCCCCCATCTTTCGAACGAAAGCCTTTTATAAACCAAGGCATTCTTGGAACGTTCTTCGAATGTCTTACAAACTGATCTCGCCTTAAATAGTTGTGCCGAGGAATTCTGACCGACTCTAGACAAGATTTCATCAATCATGTCTCCGGGTAGGTCTCTTAAAATATTGGGTTGTCTATCCATTTTGTGTTTTTATACTGTAAAATAGACAAGAGTTAAATTCATAAAAAAATACTTATTAATACAAGCAATTTTTACATATATCATAAAGCATAAGCACACTATATTACATATATTACACCACACAAATACAACTATCTTATTCCGACTCGCTCATTTCTTCTTGTTCGGTTTTGGTTCGTTTTGCCAAGTTTCTAGGGATATATGATGTTCCCCTAATACGAGCCGTCGTTGTCCACATTGGTTTAGAAAAACCTGGTGGTTTAGAGGTTCCCGGGTCATTGTTACAACTTAAGGACTTCGGGGGTTGACGATACATATAAAGTTCATCGGGGTTGGAATTAGATTTCTCTATTTTTATGCCCTTTCCCTTATTATTTTCTTTTGCCTTTTTAAATTCAGTTGGGGTAATTTCTATAACCTCATCGGAATTCTCGTCGGAATCCGATTCATCGGAGAATTGGTAATCCTCCCAATATTTTGCTTCCTTGGCGGAAACACCATTGACCATAATTAACCTTGGTCGGTTGGTTGAGGATTCTCTTTTACTTAACCGTTTTATTATTTCCCCCACCGGTTCCGATTCTTCTTCCGGTTCCGATTCTTCTTCCGGTTCCGACTCTTCTTCCGGTTCCTCTTCGGGAACTTGTGAATCAGTCCACGAATCATTCCAATTTACATTTGACTCTTCATTATTATTAGGTGAGTCAATGGGACTTGTTCTAGAGGTAGACATCTATCACATAATATCAAACACGTTAAGAGATTAATATATCACATAATATTCATATATTAAAAATATATAGTTTCCAAAAAAATGTTAAGCAATCATTTTTAAAGAAAACACGGTCGAAGTCCAGACTCACTAATGCATCCTAAAAAACTCGATAAGACACACTAATGCAAATTTTCTGGTTCTCTAAGACCAACGCTCGGATACCAACTGAAATGTCCCGTTCTTATTGATTAAAAACGTTCCATATTAATTGATTTCGTTGCGAGGTTTTGACCTCTATATGAGACGTTTTTTAAAGACTGCATTCATTTTTAAAACAAACCATAACCTTTATTTCATAAATAAAGGTTTAAAAAGCTTTACGTAGATTATCAAATAATGATAATCTAAAATATCCTGTTTACACATGACCATTACATAATGGTTTACAATACAAATATGTTACATCGAAATCAGTTTCTTGAATGCAGTTTTTACACAATATCATACAAACATGGACTCCAAATCTTGTCCTTATTTTAGTATGCAACAGCGGAAGCTCTTAGTATTCACCTGAGAATAAACATGCTTTAAACGTCAACAAAAATGTTGGTGAGTTATAGGTTTAACCTATATATATCAAATCGTAACAATAGACCACAAGATTTCATATTTCAATACACATCCCATACATAGAGATAAAAATCATTCATATGGTGAACACCTGGTAACCGACATTAACAAGATGCATATATATAAGAATATCCCCATCATTCCGGGACACCCTTCGGATATGATATAAATTTCGAAGTACTAAAGCATCCGGTACTTTGGATGGGGTTTGTTAGGCCCAATAGATCTATCTTTAGGATTCGCGTCAATTAGGGTGTCTGTTCCCTAATTCTTAGATTACCAGACTTAATAAAAAGGGGCATATTCGATTTCGATAATTCAACCATAGAATGTAGTTTCACGTACTTGTGTCTATTTTGTAAATCATTTATAAAACCTGCATGTATTCTCATCCCAAAAATACTAGATTTTAAAAGTGGGACTATAACTCACTTTCACATATTTTTACTTCGTCGGGAAGTAAGACTTGGCCACTGGTTGATTCACGAACCTATAACAATATGTACATATATTTCAAAGTATGTTTAAAATATATTTACAACACTTTTAATATATTTTGATGCTTTAAGTTTATTAAGTCAACTGTCCTCGTTAGTAACCTACAACTAGTTGTCCACAGTTAGATGTACAGAAATAAATCGATAAATATTATCTTGAATCAATCCACGACCCAGTGTATACATATCTCAGTATTGATCATAACTCAAACTATATATATTTTGGAATCAACCTCAACCCTGTATAGCTAACTCCAACATTCACATATAGAGTGTCTATGGTTGTTCCGAAATATATATAGATGTGTCGACATGATAGGTCGAAACATTGTATACGTGTCTATGGTATCTCAAGATTACATAATATACAATACAAGTTGATTAAGTTATGGTTGGAATAGATTTGTTACCAATTTTCACGTAGCTAAAATGAGAAAAATTATCCAACCTTGTTTTACCCACAACTTCTTCATTTTAAATCCGTTTTGAGTGAATCAAATTGCTATGGTTTCATATTGAACTCTATTTTATGAATCTAAACAGAAAAGTATAGGTTTATAGTCGGAAAAATAAGTTACAAGTCATTTTTGTAAAGGTAGTCATTTCAGTCGAAAGAACGACGTCTAGATGACCATTTTAGAAAACATACTTCCACTTTGAGTTTAACCATAATTTTTGGATATAGTTTCATGTTCATAATAAAAATCATTTTCTCAGAATAACAACTTTTAAATCAAAGTTTATCATAGTTTTTAATTAACTAACCCAAAACAGCCCGCGGTGTTACTACGACGGCGTAAATCCGGTTTTACGGTGTTTTTCGTGTTTCCAGGTTTTAAATCATTAAGTTAGCATATCATATAGATATAGAACATGTGTGTAGTTAATTTTAAAAGTCAAGTTAGAAGGATTAACTTTTGTTTGCGAACAAGTTTAGAATTAACTAAACTATGTTCTAGTGATTACGAGTTTAAACCTTCGAATAAGATAGTTTTATATATATGAATCGAATGATGTTATGAACATCATTACTACCTCAAGTTTAGTAGGTAAACCTACTGGAAGTGACAAGAAATGATCTAGCTTCAAAGGATCTTGGATGGCTTGAAAGTTCTTGAAGTAGGATCATGACACAAAAACAAGTTCAAGTAAGATTTTTACTCGAATTAAGATAGTTTATAGTTATAGAAATTGAATCAAAGTTTGAATATGAATATTACCTTGAATAAGAAAGATAACCTACTGTATATTACAAAGGTTTCTTGATCTTAGATGATTACTTGGAATGGATTAGAAAACTTGGAAGTAAATTAGTAAACTTGAAGGGATTTTTGAAGTGTTCTTGAAGTGTTCTTCCTATGATGATTATAGCTTGATTCTTGAAGTGATTTTTGATGAATATGATGATTAACTACTGGAAAAATACGTTCATAATAGTGTGTGTGTGTTGAGAGAGAATTAGAAAGAGAATTGGAAGTGAAATGGAGTGAATGATGAGTGGTAATTGGTGAGTGGTGAGTGGGGTTAAAAGGAGTTCTAGTTAGTTGACTAGCTCATGGTAGAAGTTAAAATTGATTAGTCATACATGACATAATCAAGAGTGGAATCCCATGCTAGTTCTATTAGTATATACTCATAGTAAGTACGTTTTGAAGCTGTGTATAATACGGGTAAGAATACGACTAGAATTCTTGATGAAAGAAAAGAATGGAAAAGTAACTGTAACCATTTTCGTTAAGTATGAGTGTTTTGATATATGTCTTGAAGTCTTCCAAAAGTATTTTAATACATCTAAATACACTACATGTATATACATTTTAACTGAGTCGTTAAGTCATCGTTAGTCGTTACATGTAAGTGTTGTTTTGAAACCTTTAAGTTAACGATCTCAATTAATGTTGTTAACCCATTGTTTATTATATCTAATGAGATGTTAAATTATTATATTATCATGATATTATGATATATTAATATATCTTAATATGATATATATACATTTAAATGTCGTTACAACGATAATCGTTACATATATGTCTCGTTTCGAAATCCTTAAGTTAGTAGTCTTGTTTATATGTATATAACTCATTGTTAATATACTTATGGAGATACTTACTTATCATAATCTCATGTTAACCATATGTATATCCATATATATATCGTCATGTCGTTTTTACAAGTTTTAACGTTCGTGAATCGCCGGTCAACTTGGGTGGTCAATTGTCTATATGAAACATATTTCAATTAATCAAGCCTTAACAAGTTTAATTGCTTAACATGTTGGAAACATTTAATCATGTAAATATCAATCTCAATTAATATATATATAAACATGGAAAAGTTCGGGTCACTACAGTACCTACCCGTTAAATAAATTTCGTCCCGAAATTTTAAGCTGTTGAAGGTGTTGATGAATCTTCTGGAAATAGATGTGGGTATTTCTTCTTCGTCTGATCTTCACGCTCCCAGGTGAACTCGGGTCCTCTACGAGCATTCCATCGAACCTTAACAATTGGTATCTTGTTTTGCTTAAGTCTTTTAACCTCACGATCCATTATTTCGACGGGTTCTTCGATGAATTGGAGTTTTTCGTTGATTTGGATTTCATCTTACGGAATAGTGAGATCTTCTTTAGCAAAACATTTCTTCAAATTCGAGACGTGGAAAGTGTTATGTACAGCCGCGAGTTGTTGAGGTAACTCAAGTCGGTAAGCTACTGGTCCGACACGATCAATAATCTTGAATGGTCCAATATACCTTGGATTTAATTTCTCTCGTTTACCAAATCGAACAACGCCTTTCCAAGGTGCAACTTTAAGCATGACCATCTCTCCAATTTCAAATTCTATATCTTTTCTTTTAATGTCAGCGTAGCTCTTTTGTCGACTTTGGGCGGTTTTCAACCGTTGTTGAATTTGGATGATCTTCTCGGTAGTTTCTTGTATAATCTCCGGACCCGTAACCTGTCTATCCCCCACTTCACTCCAACAAATCGGAGACCTGCACTTTCTACCATAAAGTGCTTCAAACGGCGCCATCTCAATGCTTGAATGGTACCTGTTGTTGTAGGAAAATTCTGCTAATGGTAGATGTCGATCCCAACTGTTTCCGAAATCAATAACACATGCTCGTAGCATGTCTTCAAGCGTTTGTATCGTCCTTTCGCTCTGCCCATCAGTTTATGGATGATAGGCAGTACTCATGTCTAGACGAGTTCCTAATGCTTGCTGTAATGTCTGTCAGAATCTTGAAATAAATCTGCCATCCCTATCAGAGATAATAGAGATTGGTATTCCATGTCTGGAGATGACTTCCTTCAAATACAGTCGTGCTAACTTCTCCATCTTGTCATCTTCTCTTATTGGCAGGAAATGTGCTGATTTGGTGAGACGATCAACTATTACCCAAATAGTATCAAAACCACTTGCAGTCCTTGGCAATTTAGTGATGAAATCTATGGTAATGTTTTCCCATTTCCATTCCGGGATTTCGGGTTGTTGAAGTAGACCTGATGGTTTCTGATGCTCAGCTTTGACCTTAGAACACGTCGAACATTCTCCTATGTATTTAGCAACATCGGCTTTCATACCCGGCCACCAAAAATATTTCCTGAGATCCTTGTACATCTTCCCCGTTCCAGGATGTATTGAGTATCTGGTTTTATGAGCTTCTCTAAGTACCATTTCTCTCATATCTCCAAATTTTGGTACCCAAATCCTTTCAGCCCTATACCGGGTTCCGTCTTCCCGAATATTAAGATGTTTCTCCGATCCTTTGGGTATTTCATCCTTTAAATTTCCCTCTTTTAAAACTCCTTGTTGCGCCTCCTTTATTTGAGTAGTAAGGTTATTATAAATCATTATATTCATAGATTTTACTCGAATGGGTTCTCTGTCCTTCCTGCTCAAGGCATCGGCTACCACATTTGCCTTCCCCGGGTGGTAACGAATCTCAAAGTCGTAATCATTCAATAATTTAATCCACCTACGCTGCCTCATATTCAGTTGTTTCTGATTAAATATGTGTTGAAGACTTTTGTGGTCGGTATATATAATACTTTTGACCCCATATAAGTAGTGCCTCCAGGTCTTTAATGCAAAAACTACCGCGCCTAATTCCAAATCATGCGTCGTATAATTTTGTTCATGAATCTTCAATTGTCTAGACGCATAAGCAATCACCTTCGTTCGTTGCATTAATACACAACCGAGACCTTGCTTTGATGCGTCACAATAAATCATAAAATCATCATTCCCTTCAGGCAATGACAATATAGGTGCCGTAGTTAGCTTTTTATTCAATAACTGAAACGCTTTTTCTTGTTCATCATTCCATTCAAATTTCTTCCCTTTATGCGTTAATGCAGTCAAGGGTTTTGCTATTCTGGAAAAGTCTTGGATGAACCTTCTGTAGTAACCAGCTAGTCCTAAAAACTGGCGTATGTGTTTCGGAGTTTTCGGGGTTTCTCACTTTTCAACAGTTTCTATCTTTGCCGGATCCACCTTAATACCTTCTTTGTTCACTATGTGACCGAGGAATTGAACTTCTTCCAACCAAAATGCACACTTTGAAAACTTAGCGTACAATTCTTCCTTCCTCAATACTTCTAACACCTTTCTCAAATGTTCACCGTGTTCTTGGTCATTCTTTGAGTAAATAAGTATGTCATCAATGAAAACAATGACAAACTTGTCAAGGTATGGTCCACACACTTGGTTCATAAGGTCCATGAACACAGCTGGTGCATTAGTTAAACCAAACGGCATGACCATAAACTCGTAATGACCGTAACGTGTTCTGAAAGCAGTCTTTGGAATATCATCTTCTTTCACCCGCATTTGATGATACCCGGAACGTAAGTCAATCTTTGAATAAACAGACGAGCCTTGTAGTTGATCAAATAATTCGTCGATTCTCGGTAGTGGGTAACAGTTCTTGATGGTAAGTTTGTTCAACTCTCGGTAGTCGATACACAACCTGAATGTACCATCTTTCTTCTTGACAAACAAAACAGGAGCTCCCCACGGTGATGTGCTTGGTCGAATGAAACCACGCTCTAAAAGTTCTTGTAATTGGCTTTGCAGTTCTTTCATCTCGCTGGGTGCGAGTCTGTAAGGAGCACGAGCTATTGGTGCAGCTCCTGGTACAAGATCTATTTGAAATTCAACGGATCGCTGTGGGGGTAATCCCGGTAATTCTTTTAGAAATATATCGGGAAATTCTTTTGCAATGGGAACATCATTGATGCTCTTTTCTTCAGTTTGTACTTTCTCGACGTGTGCTAGAACAGCATAGCAACCTTTTCTTATTAGTTTTTGTGCTTTCAAATTACTAATAAGATGTAGCTTCGTGTTGCCCTTTTCTCCGTACACCATTAAGGGTTTTCCTTTTTCTCGTATAATGCGAATTGCATTTTTGTAACAAACGATCTCTGCTTTCACTTCTTTTAACCAGTCCATACCGATTATCACATCAAAACTCCCTAACTCTACTGGTATCAAATCAATCTTAAATGTTTCGCTAACCAGTTTAATTTCTCGATTCCGACATATATTATCTGCTGAAATTAATTTACCATTTGCTAATTCGAGTAAAAATTTACTATCCAAAGGCGTCAATGGACAACTTAATTTAGCACAAAAATCTCTACTCATATAGCTTCTATCCGCACCCGAATCAAATAAAACGTAAGCAGATTTATTGTCAATAAGAAACGTACCCGTAACAAGCTTCGGGTCTTCCTGTGCCTCTGTCGCATTAATATTGAAAACTCTTCCGCGGCCTTGTCCATTCGTGTTCTCCTGGTTCGGGCAATTTCTAATAATGTGGCCCGGTTTTCCATATTTATAACAAACTACATTGGCATAACTTGCTCCGACACTACTTGCTCCACCATTACTCGTTCCGACACCATTTGTTCCTTTCGTTCTATTAACCCCTGGTCCGTAGACCTCACACTTCGCCGCGCTATGACCATTTCTTTTACACTTGTTTCAAAATTTGGTGCAGAACCCCGAGTGATACTTTTCACACCTTTGGCATAGCTGCTTCTGATTGTTGTTGTTGTTGCGGTTATTATTGTTGTTGGGATGATTGTTGTAGTTGCTGTTGTTGTTGTTGTTGTTGTTGTTGGGCCGTTTGTTGTAGTTGCGATTGATGTTGCGATTGTTGGGATAATTGTTGCGATTATTGTTGTAATTGCTGTTGTTGTTGTATTGGTGATTCTTATCACCGTTTTCCTCCCACTTTCTTTTGACTTGCTTCACATTGGCCTCTTCAGCAGTCTGTTCTTTAATTCTTTCTTCAATCTGGTTCATTAGTTTGTGAGCCATTCTACATGCCTGTTGTATGGAGGCGGGCTCGTGTGAACTTATATCTTCTTGGATTCTTTCCGGTAATCCTTTCGCAAACGCGTCGATCTTCTCTTCCTCATCTTCGAATGCTCCCGGACACAATAGGCACAATTCTGTGAATCGTCTTTCGTACGTGGTAATATCAAATCCTTGGGTTCGTAACCCTCTAAGTTCTGTCTTGAGCTTATCGACCTCGGTTCTGGGACGGTACTTCTCGTTCATCAAGTGCTTGAATGCTAACCAAGGTAGTGCGTACGCATCATCTTGTCCCACTTGCTCTAGATAGGTATTCCACCATGTTAACGCAGAACCTGTGAAGGTATGCGTAGCGTACTTCACTTTGTCCTCTTCAGTATACTTACTTATGGCAAACACCGATTCGAGCTTCTCGGTCCACCATTTCAATCCGATCGGTCCTTCGGTTCCATCAAATTCCAAAGGTTTGCAGGCAGTGAATTCTTTGTAGGTGCATCCTACACGATTTCTTGTACTGCCAGATCCAAGGTTATTGTTGGTATGTAGCGCAGCCTGTACTGCGGCTATGTTTGAAGCTAGAAAAGTACGGAATTCCTCTTCATTCATATTCACGGTGTGTCGAGTAGTCGGTGCCATTTCCTTCAAAATAGTCAAATGGAACAAGTTAATCATACAGAATATTAAGAGTAGTTAACAGTATTTCGTAGCATAATATGAACTCATTTATAAAAGCTTTTTCTTCATATTAGCATTTTATAAGTTTAAATTCGGGTAGTACCTACCCGTTAAGTTCATACTTAGTAGCTAATATACAATTCAACTACTACAATTCTATATGAAAAACTGATTGTAATAATATTTCGCGTTCAAACTTTTATACAATATTTTACAAACTTACAATACCGCTTATTTTACATAAAGCATGAAATATAGCACACAATAACTTTGATACAAGATAGTTGTGAAGATAATTCTAGCTAGTACACAAGTCGTTCAGCAAAGGCAATAAAGACACGTAATTCATACGTCCAGAAACAAGTCATGCATTCTGGTTTTACTAGGACTACTTCCCATCCTTGGTCTTGTGGAACATAACCATTATGGCCGTTGATAAGACAGCGTGTTGTAACGTCGTCAAAGGGACGAGGGTTACGTAATGACCAACAGTCTCGTAATAACCTAAAAACCTCATTTCTTACCCCAATTAACGACTCCGTCACTTGTGGGAACGTTTTGTTTAATAGTTGTAGCCCGATGTTCTTGTTCTCACTTTGGTGAGAAGCGAACATTACTAACCCGTAAGCATAACATGCTTCTTTATGTTGCATGTTAGCCACTTTTTCTAAATCACGAAGTCCTATATTCGGATATACTGAGTCAAAATAATTTCTTAACCCGTTGCGTAAAATAGCATTTGAGTTCCCCACAATATATGCGTCAAAGTAAACACATCGTAACTTATGGATTTCCCAATGTGATATCCCCCATCTTTCGAACGAAAGCCTTTTATTAACCAAGGCATTCTTGGAACGTTCTTCGAATGTCTTACAAACTGATCTCGCCTTAAATAGTTGTGCCGAGGAATTCTGACCGACTCTAGACAAGATTTCATCAATCATGTCTCCGGGTAGGTCTCTTAAAATATTGGGTTGTCTATCCATTTTGTGTTTTTATACTGTAAAATAGACAAGAGTTAGATTCATAAAAAAAATACTTATTAATACAAGCAATTTTTACATATATCATAAAGCATAAGCACACTATATTACATATATTACACCACACAAATACAACTATCTTATTCCGACTCGCTCATTTCTTCTTGTTCAGTTTTGGTTCGTTTTGCCAAGTTTCTAGGGATATATGATGTTCCCCTAATACGAGCCGTCGTTGTCCACATTGGTTTAGAAAAACCTGGTGGTTTAGAGGTTCCCGGGTCATTGTTACAACTTAAGGACTTCGGGGGTTGACGATACATATAAAGTTCATCGGGGTTGGAATTAGATTTCTCTATTTTTATGCCCTTTCCCTTATTATTTTCTTTTGCCTTTTTAAATTCAGTTGGGGTAATTTCTATAACATCATCGGAATTCTCGTCGGAATCCGATTCATCGGAGAATTGGTAATCCTCCCAATATTTTGCTTCCTTGGCGGAAACACCATTGACCATAATTAACCTTGGTCGGTTGGTTGAGGATTCTCTTTTACTTAACCGTTTTATTATTTCCCCCACCGGTTCTATTTCTTCTTCCGGTTCCGATTCTTCTTCCGGTTCCGATTCTTCTTCCGGTTCCGACTCTTCTTCCGGTTCCTCTTCGGGAACTTGTGAATCAGTCCACGAATCATTCCAATTTACATTTGACTCTTCATTATTATTAGGTGAGTCAATGGGACTTGTTCTAGAGGTAGACATCTATCACATAATATCAAACACGTTAAGAGATTAATATATCACATAATATTCATATATTAAAAATATATAGTTTCCAAAAAAATGTTAAGCAATCATTTTTAAAGAAAACACGGTCGAAGTCCAGACTCACTAATGCATCCTAACAAACTCGATAAGACACACTAATGCAAATTTTCTGGTTCTCTAAGACCAACGCTCGGATACCAACTGAAATGTCCCGTTCTTATTGATTAAAAACGTTCCATATTAATTGATTTCGTTGCGAGGTTTTGACCTCTATATGAGACGTTTTTTAAAGACTGCATTCATTTTTAAAACAAACCATAACCTTTATTTCATAAATAAAGGTTTAAAAAGCTTTACGTAGATTATCAAATAATGATAATCTAAAATATCCTGTTTACACATGACCATTACATAATGGTTTACAATACAAATATGTTACATCGAAATCAGTTTCTTGAATGCAGTTTTTACACAATATCATACAAACATGGACTCCAAATCTTGTCCTTATTTTAGTATGCAACAGCGGAAGCTCTTAGTATTCACCTGAGAATAAACATGCTTTAAACGTCAACAAAAATGTTGGTGAGTTATAGGTTTAACCTATATATATCAAATCGTAACAATAGACCACAAGATTTCATATTTCAATACACATCCCATACATAGAGATAAAAATCATTCATATGGTGAACACCTGGTAACCGACATTAACAAGATGCATATATATAAGAATATCCCCATCATTCCGGGACACCCTTCGGATATGATATAAATTTCGAAGTACTAAAGCATCCGGTACTTTGGATGGGGTTTGTTAGGCCCAATAGATCTATCTTTAGGATTCGCGTCAATTAGGGTGTCTGTTCCCTAATTCTTAGATTACCAGACTTAATAAAAAGGGGCATATTCGATTTCGATAATTCAACCATAGAATGTAGTTTCACGTACTTGTGTCTATTTTGTAAATCATTTATAAAACCTGCATGTATTCTCATCCCAAAAATACTAGATTTTAAAAGTGGGACTATAACTCACTTTCACAGATTTTTACTTCGTCGGGAAGTAAGACTTTGCCACTGGTTGATTCACGAACCTATAACAATATATACATATATTTCAAAGTATGTTTAAAATATATTTACAACACTTTTAATATATTTTGATGCTTTAAGTTTATTAAGTCAACTGTCCTCGTTAGTAACCTACAACTAGTTGTCCACAGTTAGATGTACAGAAATAAATCGATAAATATTATCTTGAATCAATCCACGACCCAGTGTATACATATCTCAGTATTGATCACAACTCAAACTATATATATTTTGGAATCAACCTCAACCCTGTATAGCTAACTCCAACATTCACATATAGAGTGTCTATGGTTGTTCCGAAATATATATAGATGTGTCGACATGATAGGTCGAAACATTGTATACGTGTCTATGGTATCTCAAGATTACATAATATACAATACAAGTTGATTAACTTATGGTTGGAATAGATTTGTTACCAATTTTCACGTAGCTAAAATGAGAAAAATTATCCAATCTTGTTTTACCCATAACTTCTTCATTTTAAATCCGTTTTGAGTGAATCAAATTGCTATGGTTTCATATTGAACTCTATTTTATGAATCTAAACAGAAAAGTATAGGTTTATAGTCGGAAAAATATGTTACAAGTCATTTTTGTAAAGGTAGTCATTTCAGTCGAAAGAACGACGTCTAGATGACCATTTTAGAAAACATACTTCCACTTTGAGTTTAACCATAATTTTTGGATATAGTTTCATGTTCATAATAAAAATCATTTTCTCAGAATAACAACTTTTAAATCAAAGTTTATCATAGTTTTTAATTAACTAACCCAAAACAGCCCGCGGTGTTACTACGACGGCGTAAATCCGGTTTTACGGTGTTTTTCGTGTTTCCAGGTTTTAAATCATTAAGTTAGCATATCATATAGATATAGAATATATGTGTAGTTAATTTTAAAAGTCAAGTTAGAAGGATTAACTTTTGTTTGCGAACAAGTTTAGAATTAACTAAACTATGTTCTAGTGATTACGAGTTTAAACCTTCGAATAAGATAGTTTTATATATATGAATCGAATGATGTTATGAACATCATTACTACCTCAAGTTTAGTAGGTAAACCTACTGGAAGTGACAAGAAATGATCTAGCTTCAAAGGATCTTGGATGGCTTGAAAGTTCTTGAAGTAGGATCATGACACAAAAACAAGTTCAAGTAAGATTTTTACTCGAATTAAGATAGTTTATAGTTATAGAAATTGAATCAAAGTTTGAATATGAATATTACCTTGAATAAGAAAGATAACCTACTGTATATTACAAAGGTTTCTTGATCTTAGATGATTACTTGGAATGGATTAGAAAACTTGGAAGTAAATTAGTAAACTTGAAGGGATTTTTGAAGTGTTCTTGAAGTGTTCTTCCTATGATGATTATAGCTTGATTCTTGAAGTGATTTTTGATGAAGATGATGATTAACTACTGGAAAAATACGTTCATAATAGTGTGTGTGTGTGTGTTGAGAGAGAATTAGAAAGAGAATTGGAAGTGAAATGGAGTGAATGATGAGTGGTAATTGGTGAGTGGTGAGTGGGGTTAAAAGGAGTTCTAGTTAGTTGACTAGCTCATGGTAGAAGTTAAAATTGATTAGTCATACATG
The DNA here is from genome assembly GCF_046630445.1 of Rutidosis leptorrhynchoides. Lineage (NCBI taxonomy): Eukaryota > Viridiplantae > Streptophyta > Magnoliopsida > Asterales > Asteraceae > Rutidosis > Rutidosis leptorrhynchoides. The sequence goes on along the minus strand of NC_092334.1, from coordinate 124,453,500 downwards.
ACATAATCAAGAGTGGAATCCCATGCTAGTTCTATTGGTATATACTCATAGTAAGTACGTTTTGAAGCTGTGTATAATACGGGTAAGAATACGACTAGAATTCTTGATGAAAGAAAAGAATAGAAAAGTAACTGTAACCATTTTCGTTAAGTATGAGTGTTTTGATATATGTCTTGAAGTCTTCCAAAAGTATTTTAATACATCTAAATACACTACATGTATATACATTTTAACTGAGTCGTTAAGTCATCGTTAGTCGTTACATGTAAGTGTTGTTTTGAAACCTTTAAGTTAACGATCTCAATTATTGTTTATTATATCTAATGAGATGTTAAATTATTATATTATCATGATATTATGATATATTAATATATCTTAATATGATATATATACATTTAAATGTCGTTACAACGATAATCGTTACACATATGTCTCGTTTCGAAATCCTTAAGTTAGTAGTCTTGTTTATATGTATATAACTCATTGTTAATATACTTATGGAGATACTTACTTATCATAATCTCATGTTAACCATATGTATATCCATATATATATCGTCATGTCATTTTTACAAGTTTTAACGTTCGTGAATCGCCGGTCAACTTGGGTGGTCAATTGTCTATATGAAACATATTTCAATTAATCAAGTCTTAACAAGTTTAATTGCTTAACATGTTGGAAACATTTAATCATGTAAATATCAATCTCAATTAATATATATATAAACATGAAAAAGTTTGGGTCACTACACAATTCTTCCACTTCCAATGCATGCAGTCTATACTTCCTAGCATTCCCTTAAAATCATGTTTTTCTTCATGAGCGTTATACAAACGATCTATATTTCTACCATTTGGTTTCCTCAAGTATTCATTAACATAAAGTTCCAAAATACATTTACTAAATACATTAAGACATATTACTGATGTACCTTCAGCCATTTGTAAGTATTCGTCAAACATGTCTGATGTTGTACCATAAGCCAATTGACGCAACGCAGATGTACACTTTTGTATCGTAGTAAAACCTTGTCGACCAAGTGCATCAATTTTTTGTTTATAATAATCAAAATGCTTTGGTAAAGGTTTATGTGACACCCTTTGATGGACGAATTTCAACTTCGATGTAAAATATCTGAAAACCTCATCAATCGTCATACTTCCTGTCATCTTCATACTCAGAAACTATGTTTCCAATCGTTCCATCTCATATTCAGAGCAATACTGTTCGCGAACCTTAGTAGAAAATTGTTCCCAGGTTATTTGACTGGTATGTTCTTTGGGCAAATATGTAGTAATAGAGTCTCACCATTCCATTGCTTCACCTTTGAGAAGTCTACTAGCAAATAGCACCCTGGATTCAGATTCACAAAAACATGCTTCTAATGCGCGCTCTACTTCTCTTAACCAATTAAGTGTCGTTGTAGGGTTTGTATGACCATTGTACTCTGGAGGTTTGCAGCCTAAAAACTCTTTCTCGTCTCGGGACTTGAAACGGATACATCATTTGATTCAAAAATGGCTGATTATACTGGAATGGCATTCGAGGATGTTGATATGAAGTTTGAGGAAACTGCGATTGGGAACTGCCTCTAGCTTAAGTATAAAAGTTCTGAGGAAATGTTCTGTTCAACGCAGTGGTATTAGGGTTCCATTGTGCATGTTGTTGCTCCAGTTCCTTAATTCGTTCTTTAGCTTCTAGTAACTGACTCTAGAGATTTATCACTTCTCGAGAGGTTTCTTCCTCCGAAGACACATGTCTATGTTTGTCAGGGATTCGAAAAGTACCAGTTCCAGGGACGACAGGGTCAGTAGCATTATCTTCATTGTCTACCATTTCTGCACTACCACAACACTCACACCAAAACTTAGTATAAACTCTTGTTAGTACTAGCAACTAACGCATATCCTGTCCTAGCACTCACTTATCCCATCCCTAGAATGTTATGTATGACATCTCCTAAGTTTGGGAACATGACATTTAGATCACAATGCGCATGTTGCTAAACCACGCTCAGATACCAACTTGTGACACTGCTATGATATTTTTTTTATAAATACGTGGCGGAAGCATTATATTAATTAAATTCGATATAAACTATAACTAATGTTAATTCAGTTCCACTGGTGTCACGTGTCACTAGAGCAAAATACATAATTAACCGGAAAAAGACATATTCGTGTTACGTTTACAAAATGACATAGTTTATAGTTAAATGTTATCAAAGCTAACTCTGGTCACAACCAGTCCTTATAACAAAATAAGACAACATCAGAGTTAAGTGTGGTCAAACATAACATCTTCATGCCCATCTTCTCCCTAAAAGAAATGTCTACAAAAGCTAACAACCTCGGAAATTGGCACGAAGCTAAGTGAGTACAACTAAATATAGGTAATAGCATATAGAAACCGTCATGCTAACCATGTCGCATAGTCCAACACATAAGCATCACCCAGTAGTTTAGTCAACAGAGACTCCGACAGTCCGGTCGAATCATTAACCACTAGTTGATCGGACTAGGGTTTACCAGAAGTTCCTCCTACATACCGTGCTGCATAAATCATCCACACGCGACGAACGTGTCATTCAAACATATACTACACGGATGCTGATTAGGCTACCACATGAGGAACCCAACCCGCAGGTTAATCTCTCTTATCAAATTCCGCTACCACAAGATAGGGATGTACTGTGCTCCATCAATAAGCATCAACTAACATAGAGTCATCACAGTCATAACTAACAGTAGTAGCATGTTAATTCTAACAATTATGGCAATATTAGAATAACAAGCTACTCTATACTATTAATCTCTAGTTAGTCCCACTCACCAATTACCAGCAAATGAGAAGGTGTTCAACTATCTAATTACTGAACCTTCTCTTTCTCCTTTTATCCCTGATAGAATCAGTAAATCACTAAGAACACAATGATATGAAAGATTCGAGCTCAAGAACAAGGATTTGAGATCTAGGGTTTGTTAGGTGAAGATGGTAAAGAACGAGGTATGTGTGTGTGAGATGGTTCTGGAAAAATGCTAAAGAGAGGCAGTCATTAGTGACTTAATTGGGTTTAATTCCCACACTATGCAACACATGAGTATTTATCAGTTATTCGATATCTTTCATTCATCCTTAGGTAACCCAAACGAAGTCCAAATTAAATAAGAAAACATATTCTATGACCCTTGTCACAAACTGGTCCTAACCACATAGTTAAATAATAATAAATCTTTTAAAATAAAAGCATATATTATCACAACACAAACTTAAGGGCAAACTAGTAATCTTACAGCTAGGCCCAGTTGAGGATGTTATAGTTTAGCATCATAATTACTTATATCTTCGATGATGCGCAAAAATAACTCCTTACTCATTCTAAAATGTCTTCTAAATTTTTTTCGGGATACATTGGAGGCTCTTGAAAGTAGTGCTTGTGAAACCTTTCAGCTGCTTCTTCATGATCTCTATGGATGTAACTTCAAAATCGTGGAACTCGTTCTCTGTTTGTAGCCTCTTCAGCTTCTTCAGCATCCAATTCTTCGGTCATTGCTCGTAAAAATTCAAATTGTATTGGTCATTCGAATCCCAAATTTCAAAAAGCTTAAACAAAATTTTTGCCATTGAATTTTTGTTAAAGGGAGAGTATTATAAAGTGTATTGAATTGAAAGTATTGAAAGAAAAGTGTGTAAAATGGTATATAAGAAATGTGGTATATATAGAAAAATATATATATATATATATATAAATACTCAAACGGCTATATGACCGTTTGAGTTTTACACGTGGCCGCTCCCATTTCGATAAACCCTTTCTTCCCTGTAGGTGATGCATCCATGGCGCCTTTGAGTTTTTTGCTCCATCACGCCCCACTATGGCACGATGAGGGCACGATGGAGGTGTTTTCCGGGTGATCAAGCTAGAATAAATATGGCCTGATGATAATGATATATAATATTATACTCTATCCTTCTCAAAATAAGTGTCTTGTTTGACTTTTGAAAGTCAATATTTTAAGTTTTGACTTCAAATATTTTATGGGTTTTGCTAAAAAATTTTGATGTAAATTATATCAATAGATTGATTTATTATGTTTTCATTGGTATAACTTTCATCAATTATTTTGTAACACAACGAAAGATGTTTAAAGTCAAAGTTGACGAAAAAAAATTCAAAAAGTCAGACCATGACAATTATTTTGGGACGGGGGAGTATGATATATGATTTATAAAGAAGTAGGAAGCACGTGAATTGCGACGGTCGTAATATTTTTTTAATGTATCAAATTAATAATTATTATAAATTAAATATACGTTAATTGTTTAATGAAATAAAAAATTACGGAGTAATAAATAGGTAACATATATTTGTATCTAAAATTGATTTTAAAAGTCATTTCATTTTATGTTATATTATTAAGTAAACTTTTTGTAATTCGATAGACAAAAAAGAAGAGGTGAAAATATATATATATATATATATATATATATATATATATATATATATATAGTGAGGTGGATTTAAAAAAATGATAAAAATGGGTACTAATAACTTTGATTTCAACCAATGAATGGTGTCAACAATTAATATATATATATATATATATATATATATATATATATATATATATATATATATATATATATATATATATATATATATATATATATATTAAATTTTTTTGGTCAAATGGTGTCTATTTTTGTTGGTTTTGCAAACCAAGTACGTTGCATGCATGAATTATAAAACACGTATAACCAGCCTTTCTAAGGCTGGTTGTAACATGTCACCATAAACTGGTGTTCGTAAGATCATTTTATCTTACATGTAAGCTTCGTGTATTTAGTTAATCTGGGAAATCTGACATTGTACAAAATCGGTGTTGCTAAGACCGGCTTGGTTATTTTTTTGATAAAAAGTTGTAATCGGCCTTCCGAAGGTCGATTTGTATAAACTTTAATTTTTGTGACCCTTGTTTTTCAAACATTATAAACCAACTCGTTAAACAAAAACTAAACCAACAATCATGACAACACGAAAATAAAAGTTAGACAAGAGATCTCCAAACCTAAAAACTAGACACCCGAAAAAACTAACTGCGGAAAAGAAGCCAAATCACATTTTGCTCCTCGAACCAGTCACATCTTTAATCTCGTTCAAATACTTAGTATACTTATCCACGACCTCACTCATTTTTTGAAAAGATGTGTTTGGAATCACTAACGGGGATCGAAAACCACCCACCTGATATTTTCCTATCCATGACCTCACTATCCACCTTAGTTTTATTCTTTGAAATATGTTTACTTAACTTAACTTAACTTACCTTTAACACTATTTAGGGTTGCTTAACACAATCTTCACCTTCAATTAATCATCAATTATGGAAAACACTAAGAGAGATAGAGAGTGATTTTTCGGTGAGGCAAGGCACGGCATCGGCGGGTACAACAAGGTTCTGGGACTGATACAACGGCAACTATGGAAACCATTACAAGAGATCAAACAACAACCATTTAACATCGTTCATGTTCTTCAATTTCCCAAAAGACTGGAAATTTATTGATTTTTGGAAACTATTCAAACCTTTTGGTTCGATGACAGACGTTTACGTCCCTACAAAACGTCTTGGTAACGACAGTCGATTTGCCTTTGTTAGATTCGGTGAAGTAGGTGTCAAAGCCTTTTTTTGAGGAAACTAGAAGGCATCACAATCAATAGTACTGGTATTCGTATAATCAATGCAATGGTTAGGGTACCTAAAGAGAATGGCATGGGTTCTAAGGAGAGATCTAAAGCAGCTGAGGGAGTTCAATTCAACACAAGTGTAAATACAATTCACGATGGTCGAAGCTTTCGTGAAGTTGCGGGAAACAAATCTGATGATTTACGTGAAATACTCAATAACAAAAAGAAAGATAACGTTTTCCAAATACAGAAGCCTGGAGAAGGTAGAGACGAAAAGGTTATTATGGTTGAAGACGACAAAAATACAAAAAAACAATCTTGAATTGCTGGAGAAATCCATTATGGCTGAAGCTAGAAGTCGAGATAACCTTAATAATATTGAAGATATCCTTATAGATGTATGGTTGGGTGATGCAGATATCAAATTTCTTGGAGGATTAGGGATACTGATTGTTTGTGGTTCCACTGATACTACTAAGGAGATAATGAAGGATGAACATCCTATTAGTAAATGGATCCATAAGAAACAGGTCTGGGATTTTTCGTATTGGCCGGTAGGGAGATCTTTCTGGCTAAAAATTAGTGGGGTACCACTACCTTGATAGACTGAAGAAATGTTTACTTCTATTGTGGAATGGTAGGGGCCTGTCTATGTTCTTGAAAATTTTTATTAATCGGCAATCAAAAACTATCTCATGGAATTGTCCTTGTGAGCCTTCATAATCCAGATGTGGTTAATGATTCCCTCAAGTTAAAGTATAAGTCAAAGGAATATTTCATCACAGTGGAAGAAGAACATAAGGTTTTTCCGGTGGAAAAGATGAAGATGAAGCATGTTGATCAAGATAATAACAATTACTGTTCTGATGTTTCTACAGATTATGTCGATTCAGATGATTTTTATCGTAGCGGTGATTTTGTGTTTCCATCTGAAGATGATTATGGTCTGTACAACGACGTATTTTGAGATGATGATTTCAACGGTAAACTTTCGGGTGATGATGTGTCGGAAGATGAAGAAGAAGATGAAACGGCTGCTAAGTCATCATCAAAAAAGGAAGATGAAGAATCTGTTTGCTTTGGAACTAGGGAACTGTTTAATGATGAAGAAGATTATGTGGCAGAGACAGTTAAGATCAGTAACGATTTTTGCTTTTGTCCCCAGGAGCACGCGTGCAACGATAACCCTAATAATAGTATTAATGAGTCGTTGGACCTAAATGCAAAAGGAAGTGTTGGGCAAAGCATGTGGGTTCAAATGGTGTTGGGCTGGTAATGTTAAGCCAACTGCAAATGGATTTAATAAGCCCAAGGGACATGGTATTTACCTCTGAGGCCCAGGCCCCATTGGAACCCGAATATTGCCCTAAATCAAACAATTTCAAACAAAGTCAAAATCAAAAGAAAGACCCATCCTATCACGACTCATCAACAATGGAAACTTCGACTTGTAATGTGTGATACTGAAAATTTATGGGTAATTATAGGGCTTCTTCAAGGATTATGTGTTTCAAGAATTTGGCTAGATGTGGTTCCAAATGTGATAAGGGTGCCAAATATAAATGCAAAGCATGTGGTAGAAAATCAAAATTGAAGCCAAGGAAGGTTACACGCTGTAGTGACCAGAACTTTTCCATGATTATATATTAAATGAAATTGATATCTACATGATTAAATGTTTCCAACATGTTAAGCAATCAAACTTGTTAAGACTTGATTTATTGAAATGAGTTTATCTAGTCAATTGATCACCCAAATTGTCCGGCGATTCACGAACGTTAAAACTTGTAAAAATGACATGATAATATATATATATATATATATATATATATATATATATATATATATATATTTAACATGATATTATGATGAGTAAGTATCTCACCAAGTATATTATCAATGAGTTATATACATTAAATGAGACTATTGAATTAAGAAACTCGAAACGATATATATAACGACTATCGTTATAACAACGTCTTACTAAATACATAGGTATCATATTAAGATATTAATACACTATGTTTAACATGATAAAATGATAATTAAATATATCATTAAGTGTATTAACAATGAACTACATATATAAAACAAGACTACTAACATAAGGATTTCGAAACAAGCTATATATGTAACGATTATCGTTGTAACGACATTTTAATATATATATATATATATATATATATATATATATATATATATATATATATATATATATATATATATATATATATATATATATATATATATATATATATATATATATATATATATATATATATATATATATATATATATATATATATCGTATTAAGATATATTCATACATCATGTTATCATGATAATATGATAATTTAACACCTCATTAGAAATAATAAACTATGGGTTAACTACATTAAATGAGATCGTTATCTTAAAGGTTTCAAAACAACACTTACATGTAACGACTAACGATGACTTAACGACTCAGTTAAAATATATATACATGTAGTGTATTAAGATGTATTAATACACTTTTGAAAGACTTCAAGACACATATCAAAACACTCATACTTATAAAAGTTGGTCACAATTACATTCTCATTCGTTTTCATCAACAATTCTACTCGTATTCATTCAGTATTCATACTCGTATGATACCCAGCTTCTAAATGTATTTACTATTAGTATATACCAATAGTAAACACCAATGATCAGCCATGAATGAGTCAACAACATGTGGGAATCATTACTTGTCTTCATGTATGAATTATTACACTAAATAACAAAATGAGGAGCCTTTGTTGCATGATAAAAATCACGCCACCACCACCATCATTTACTACATCATTTTCATTCCATAATTTCACATACAAATCCTCTCTAACTACCTACTCCAAGAACACTTTCATTTCCAGAGAAATAACCTTCAACTTCATCAAAAACTACATCAAGAACCAATCCTTAAACACCATAGAAAGAATCACTCAAGAACACATCAAGATAGTCATTCGAATCTTTTAATCCATCTCAAGAACACTTGAAAGATCAAGAACATCTAATTTATCTCAGTAACTTTTCTTTCGAATTTAAGGTAATAATCATATTCAAACTTTGATTCAATTTCTATAACTATAACAATCTTAATTCAAGTAGTAATCTTACTTGAACTTGTTTTCGTGTCATGATTCTACTTCAAGAAATTCCAAGCCATCAAAGATCCTTTGAAGCTCGAGTTATTTTCTCATCATTTCCAGTAGGTTTACCTACTATACTTGAGGTAGTAATGATGTACATAACATCATTCGATTTATATATATATATATATATATATATATATATATATATATATATATATATATATATATATATATATATATATATATATATATATATATATATAACTATCTTATTCGAAGATTTAAACTTGTAATCACTAGAACATAGTTTAGTTAATTCTAAACTTGTTCGCAAACAAAGTTAATCCTTCTAACTTAACTTTTAAAATCAGCTAAACACATGTTCTATATCTATATGATATGCTAACTTAATGATTTAAAATCTGGAAACACGAAGAACACTGTAAAACCGGACATACGCCATCGTAGTGAAACCGGGGGCTGTTTTGGGTTAGATAATTAAAAACTATGATAAACTTTGATTTAAAAGTTTTTCTTCCGGTAAAATGATATTTCTTATGAACATGAAACTATATCCAAAAATCATGGTTAAACTCAAAGTGGAAGTATGTTTTTCAAAATAGTCATCAAGATGTCGTTCTTTTTACAGAAATGACTATCTCTTTCAAAAATGACTTGTGACTTATATTTCTGACTATAAACCTATAATCTTTCTGTTTAGATTATTAATCTTTGGTTCGATATGAAACCATAGCATATGGATTCACTCAAAACGGATTTAAAACGAAGAAATTATGGGTAAAACAAAATTGGATATTTTTCCTTGTTTTAGCTACGTGAAATTCGTAACAAATCTATACTAACCATAACTTAACTAACTTATATTATATTATACATGTATTCTAACATATATTATGTAATCTTGATAGACCATAGACACGTATACAATGTTTTGACATACCATATCGACGACATCTATATATATTATTTGGAATAACCATAGACACTCTATATGCGTTAATGCTCGAGTTAGCTATACAGGATTGAGGTTGATTCTAAAATAATATATATACTTTGAGTTGTGATTGAGTTTGAGAATTGTATACACTAGGTCGTGGATTGATTCGAGAAATATACTATATTGATTTATTTATGTACTACTAACTGTGGACTACTAATTGTGGACTACTAATGTTGGACTGCTAATTTAACAACTTAAATCATCAATGCGTAATAAAAAATGCTATGAATATATTTCAATCATACTTTGATATGTATGTATATATTTGTTATAGGTTCGTGAATCGACCAGTGGCTAAGTGTTATTTTTCGACGAAGGAAAAATCTGTGAAAGTGAGTTATAGTCTCATATTTACTTTCTAATATTTCGAGATGAGAATACATGCAGTTTTGAAAGTATTTTACAAAATAGACACAAGTACTTGAACTAAATTTTATGATTGATTTATTATACCGCGTATCCCTTTTTGTTTAGCTTGGTAACCTAAGAATTAGTGAACCAGTCCACTAATTGACGCGAATCCTAAAGATAGATTTATGGACCTTGACAAGCCCCAGTCAGAGAATTTGAACTGCTTTAGTACTTCGAGGTTTATATGTTTGGGGATATGCTAGATGCATTTTTGTTAATGTCGGTTACCAGGTGATCATCATATGAATGAATTTTTATAGCAGTGAGCAGACCTGCACGTTATTATGAAAAATGAAATCTTGTGGTCTATTATTATAATTTGATATATAGGTTAAACCTATAACTCACCAACATTTTGTTGACGTTTTAAGCATGTTTATTCTCATGTGATTGTTAAGAGCTTCCGCTGTTGCATGCTAAATTAAGGACAACAATTGGAGTCTGCATGCTTGTAATATATTGTTTAAAAACTGCATTCAGAGATTTAAATCGATGTGTAATATTATTGTAAACCATTATGAAATGGTCGTGTGTAAAACGATATATTTTAGATTATCATTACTTGATAATCTACGTTATGTTTTTAAACCTTAATCGATAAAATAAAGGTTATGGTTTGTTTTTAAAATCGAATGCAGTCTTTGAAAAAACATCTCATATAGAGGTCAAAACCTCGCAACGAAACCAATCAATATGAAACGTTTATAATCGATATGAACCCTTGGGACATTTCACACGCAAGTCGAATAACTGTGGTAATGGGGATGCTAGTAACAAGTTGATTAATAGTGAGGAGCTAAGGAAATATGGTGAACAACTTGGTTTGAGGTGGCCAACCTCAAACCAACAGTAAGTTTAACTTTGTTTCCTTTCGTGCTATTATCTATTTAATCATGAAGATTTTATCATTAAACGTTCGTGGTTTTTCTGTTGAGGGAAAATTAGGGTGGGTTCAGAATATTTGTTATAGTGAGAGACCTAATATCGCTGCATTCCAAGAAACTAAGTGTCGTGTTCTTAAAGACAGGTGGGTTCAATCTGTTTGGGGTAATTGTGAGTTTGGTTTTATTCAAAAAGAAGCGGTGGGTAACTCGGGAAGTATGTTATTGATATGAGATACCGGTAGTTTTGATGTCATTGGCGCGGTAGGAAACGATTGTTTTTTGGCCATTGATGGTAAATGGAAAGCATCGGGGAAAGATTCTGTAATAATTAATGTTTACGGCCCCCATGAGGATTGCAAAAAAAAAAAAACTTTTTTTGGATTCATTGGATGGTTTTATGCAAAATGGGGACTCGACTTGGTTATTATGTGGCGACCTTAATGAGGTGCGTGAAAGAACGGATAGATTGAATTGTCATTTAATCAAAGGCGGGCGGATCGATTCAATGATGTTATAAATATGAATAACTTGGTTGAGATACTTATTAGTGGGAGAAAATTCACAAGGATAAGCGATGATGGTATTAAGCTAAGTAAGTTAGATAGATTTCTTCCATCGCATGATTTTATTAAACTTTGGGAGGATCTTTTTATTATTGCTTTAGATAGAAGATTATCGAATCATTTCCCGCTTTTGCTTCGAGAAAAATTAATTGATTATGACCCAAAACCATTTAAGGTATTTGATGTGTGGTTTGACAAAGATGGAGTGGATAATATTATTCAAGAAGCATGGAATAGACCAATTAGAGGATCAACGAAAGACTGTAACTTTAGGGATCGGCTCAAAAATGTCAAATCCGCGTTGAAAGCATGGAATATTAGTTCGTTTGGTAGTCTTGATGAGGAATTAAAGGAATTTAAAGGAAGGCAATGGATTGGAAAATTAAAGCGGAATCTTCCCTGCTTAGTGAAAGTGAAAAATGTGAATTGTTAGAGTGTAGAAGGAAATGGATCAAGAAAGAAAACATCAAATCTTACATGTTAAAGCAAAAGGCGTGTATTCGATGGATTTTGAGAGTGACGAGGACTCAAAATATTTTCACTCCGCCATCCGAAGAAGATACAACAAAATGAATTTTGCGAGGCCTTTTTATTAACGGGGTTTGGAACGAAAATTCGGGAGAGGTTAAGGAGGCTGTTTTTGACCATTTTAAAAACATCTTTAGCTCTTCATCTTCGAGTTTAAGCAGGCCCATGTAACTATACTGCTCAATGAATGAAAGTTCTTTCTGTTCTCGCCTTTCAGAATCTGAGGTAGGAGCATTAGATGTGGAATTTAGTGAAGCGGAAATATGGGAGGCGGTGAAGTATTGTGGTAGTACAAAAGCCCCCGATCCGGACAGTTTTAATTTGAGGTTCTACAAAAGAATTTGGTATATAGTTCAAAAAGATCTTGTGGCAGAAATTTAAGATTTTTGGGAAAAAGGATTTATTTCTTCCGGGTGTAATGCCTTGTTTACTACTCTTGATCCAAAGGCAGCGGATCTCGCAAGTTTAAACGAGTATTGATCGATTAGTTTGCTCGGAAGCTACTACAAAATTATTGCGAAGTTACTCTTCAACCGACTTAGTAAGGTAGTTCCTAATCTAGTTGGTTTTGAGCAAAGTGCCTACATAAAAGGTAGAAACATTATCGATGGGGCTCTAATTGTAAACGAAACTCTTAAATTCTTAAAACAAAAACATCAAGAATGTCTTATTTTCAAGGTAGATTTCGAGAAGGTGTTTGATTGTTCGAATTAGGATTTTCTAATGGAAATAATGAGTTTAATGGGGATTTGGTGAGAAATGAAAAAAATGGATTTTTTTCGTGGCTAAAGTTGGCCTCCATCTCAATCTTGGTTAACGAGTCCCCGACCAAGGAATTCAACCTTGAAAGAGGTGTTAGGCAAGGAGACCCATTTTCTCCTTTTTTTTTTCATTTTTGCGGCGAAAGGGTTAAATTGGCTAACAAAGACTTCGGTTTATAATAATCTTTTTAAAAGCGTGGAAGTAGGTAATGATAAGGTTCCCGTTTCTATTCTTCAATACGTGGACGACACTATTTTTTTCTTCTTCAGAAAATGGGACTCTTGTAACATTAGAAACCATCTGACTTTATTAAAATGTTTTTAGTCGGGTTTAAAAGTCATTTAATAAAAGTAACTTATTTGGGGTCGAGGTTAATTCTCATGAAACTGAAGCCATGGCTAGATTATTTGGTTGCAAAGTTGGTACGTTTCCATTTACCTACCTGGGGCTTCCCATTGGGGAGAATATGGACAAAATGATTAGTTGGAAACCGGTGATAACTAAGTTCGAAAAGAGGTTAGCGAATTGGAAAGTACGTGTGATGTCATATGGCAGTCGTTTGACTCTAGTTAAGTCGATTCTTAATAGTTTACTGTTGTAAAACTTCTCGCTCTTCCGTGCCCCGTCATGGATGCTAAATAAACTCAAGAGTGTAAGATGTAATTTCTTTTGGGGCGGGTCGGGTAGTGAGAAAAAAAATCCCTTAGGTTAAATGGGACGATGTCATTCGACCTTTCGGGGAGGGCAGGTTAAATTTGAGTTCTTTATATTGCAAAAATATGGCTTTAATCAGCAAGTGGTGGTGGAGGTTCTTAACCGAGACCACCTCTTTGTGGGTTAAAATCATTAAAAGTATTTACGGGGTTTTCGGGTTGATGGTCCAGGGGGACCGTTACATACTTATACAACTAATTCTACTTGAATGAGTGATATGGCCAAAACGGACGGTTTTATTTATGCGGTGTCGTTAAGTCACAAAATGTCAGAATCAGTTATCAAAGGGGAGTAATGGTTTTATTATTTATATTTAGCTGGGTTTCCTAGCTATAATTCACTTACTTGTCTTCCTTTTAACGAGTAAGTGGTAAGTATAACTCATGTTCGTATTTTTATATTTTTGCTCAGTAATGTGGGATAAAAGTGCCTAAATAGTTAACCCTAGCAACAAGTGGTGATAGATTAAGATTAACTAAGGTAATACAAACTATAAAAATAAAAAGGGATAGGTATGAAAAATAGGATACTGATGGAGGGTTGTTGAAAGAGTTTAACTTCCTAAATTAACACTAAACCTCAATCAATTGGGCTATAAACCTAATCGATTTGTCACTAAGAGTTTAGGCTTTGAAGATTTTGGCTAAGACGGATATCCCTACTCCCAACGTTAACCTAAAAGGGTTTAAATGACCTTATGGATATAATCCTAGGTGCATGAATAAAGTGGTATATCCCTAAAGGAAAGTCTCAGCTTTTCTTAATCCTAGTTGGTTTAACTACAGTAATATTTCTCCACTTAATACTAAGCTATGCCTTAAGATTAACAGATGTGCAATCTTAGATATCCTAAGGTACTGCTAATTGGATTAGAGGTCTCTCATTTGTGATCACTTACTCAACCCCGGATCATCTTACAACATCTCAAGAACGTTGCTTCTGACGCGAATCATGCTTTTGAGTAAGCCAGTGTTCAGATAACTCTATATTGCCTACTCTAATCACAACTTAATTGGGCAGCTCTTCTTTGACGGATAATTGATTAACCGTACGTATGTACTATATCCCTATTGTGACGTTAAGCACACATAACTACTTACCTTGTATCCTATGGTTGATCAGGTCCTAATACTCCGTTATAGCCACGTGAGTAAATGGAAAGGGTGGTCCGTAAATTAGACTTCTAAATCATCAAGGTTTCAGCATAACAATAGCATGTGTTTCAGATAAGATATTCAACATATAATAAACATTTGCAACAGACAGATAAGCATGCAAGATGAAAGCAACTTAAAATAACAAAATAACTTTATTAGATTAAGGAAGGCGTTCACCGTTTACAGACGAAATCTGGACCGTTACAAGTACTGACATCCTCTAGACCGCCCCTAGTACAATCTTCGGCGTTCGCCTACGGGTACTTAATTTCCCGCTCGGAGGTGAGAATGCCTTGAAAGCTCTAGTGAGAGAAAGTGTATCGTAGTGAGAGAGTGAAAAGAGGTGTGTGAAAAATGGATGACAGAAGCTCCTTAAATAGACTTGAAATTTGCTTGCATACAGATGGCAGCCCGTTTGACAGGCTGGATGGCAAGTCGGATGGCCTGCCCTGGTCTGTTGTGTTTCCTGGATCGTACCTTGATTTCCTTGGTCGTAACTTGTCTTTCACCGTTTTCGCTCTAGAATCTTCGTTTTAGCTCCGGTTTTCTTGATTCTTTTTGCATCGTCTTCTTAATTATTAATTCTACAAAATTAACCGACAAAGTGAATATTTTGTCGACAAAGCTTGGAACTTTATTACTTTTGGGCTCCAATATCGAGGTAAAAATGTGACTTTTTAGCCGATATCAATGAGTATAGCTAATACAGATGAAAACAATAAAGATCTCGGGGTACACTTCAAGGCTTCGTTTGTTAAAGTAATCGGTGATGGTAAAGACACTTCGCTTTGGAACGATACTTGGCTTTCGGAACAACCACTTAGTCGAAAATTTTGCAGATTACATCGATTAGAGTATGATATACAAGCATCTATTAATGATCAAGTAGGCTGGGAAAGAACTAATTGTTTTGGTACATGGCGTTGATCACATGTGCCGAGAGGTCGGACTGGAGCGGAGCTGGACGAGTTGTACTTTTGTGATTCCCTTGTGACTACGCCCAAGTATCAATCATAATTTGGCTAAGGTAATGCAATCAAGACCAATCATAATTCGGTTAAGGTAATGCAATCAAGACCGGGACATGGTGATTGATCACTTGAATCTAAGTGAAAGACGATCATAAGGTCCCAAAAACATTATCAACACGTTGAATGGATTTAAAATCAATCATGATATTGCAGATTCATGGAGTTGGTCTTTTAGTGGTAATGGTATTTTCTCAACAAATGTTCTTACTAATGCAATTACTCCGCATCTTTTTTGTCCGGGTCCAATTACTAGTTTGCGTAATAGTTTGGTCCCAAAAAGTGGAAGTGTTTGTGTGGAGGGCTAAACGGAGTAGATTGCCCGTTTTGACAGAACTTGACAAACGGGGTATTGATCTACACTCCATTCGTTGTCCTATTTGTGATGATGATATCGAGACGGTTTATCATTCATTAATTAGTTGCAAAGATACTCTTGTCACATGGGAAAAGGTTATCAATTGGTGGGGTTTTGGTTTGTCATCAAATTTTAACATTAATGAGGTGTTTTGGAATAACTCTCCTCAACATCTTTCAGATTTGGGTGCGAAAACATGGCAGACGGTAAAATGGATGTGCAGTTATCTTATTTAGAAGAATCGCAACAATAGTCTTTTTCAAAAAAGGTTGGAGATTTCAAGTTTTATCCTATGATTGAATCGCGCAGCATTGCAAGACAAAGAAGTTCGATTGACACAATTGGTTAGTTAGTCCACAAGTTTTATTCTTGTAATTTTTTTCTTAGTGCGAATGTTTGCTGAAATGCATACTTCGCATCTTGGTTAGTTTGTTCATATACAGCTTATATTGTGTAGCAGGGGATCAGTGGCGAAACTATGTGGGGACAAGGGGGCATCCACCCCCAGTGGATTTGTAATTTTTAGTGAAATTTTTTTTGATTTTTCGAGTTTGCCCCCACTAGATTTTTTTTTGCTCAAAAGTCTCCATATTTTGTCCCTATAAAATCTTCACATTTTGCCCAAAAACCTCCATATTTTGTCCAAAAACCTCCATATTTTGTTCAAAAACCTCCATATTGTGCCCAAAAACGTCTATATTTTGTACCAAAACCTCAATATTTTGCCCAAAATCCTCCATATTTTTCCTAAAAAAAAGTTGCTACGCTTTTAAATTTTTGCCGCTCCCAGTGAAAAAATTTCTGCTTCCGCCACTGCACGGGGTGTTTTCCTTTGTTCAATTTTGAGTATATATATAATATAGCTGCTTTTCCTAAAAAATAAAAAAACTATAAAGCAATTATTCCATAGGTTCTTTGCTTACATGTTTTATTGTACTATCAAATATTTTTTAATTTATAATAAGGTTTTACTTTAAATCGATTAATTACACATAAATAAAGAAGAACACGTTTGATAAATTGTTATTAATCAATTAAGGTGACTAATCATAAATATTTGACGATAGCAAAGTTGATTTGTAGCTATTTGGCATTACTACTTGTGACTGTAGTTTGACTTTGATGTTTGAACGACGCTTGGAGGTTACAATATTCTGACACTTTATTTCGTCTACAAATGTGGGCAAAATAAAAAAACAAACACATGTTAGGTGTAAACTTTTTCTATTTTTGTCTTAGATGAAATCTGAATAAAAACGAAAAATAAATATTTCACATTATTTGTGGTTACCTACCTCGTTTACATCCAAAATGATAAAAAGTTGGTGAACTTCTGGGTTGTTTGTAAGATTTTGGCTCATATGTTTCATTTGTATATGTTACACAATTCTCGCCATGACGTTCTTTCTTTCCAACACACACCGTCACATTAGTGTCATATCATTTTTTTCCTCACCTTTCCTTCCCATAACATACCACTCTTAACCATAACATACTTCCTCCCCATCACTTACCTCACCAAAATTAGTTAAATAAATTAGTGTACAAGTGTTTAAACTATGAGTACAAATAAATATAGCACAAAGTATGAGAGAGGCTCATGATTGATTATGCTATTCGTAGAAAGATTGCAGGGCGAAGCTGGATGACATTTTGAGGGCAAGGCGAGGACAAGCCTGATTATGAGGCCCATTGACAATGCTCTTATAGAGTTATAGCATATTTTTAGTAAAACGTACTAACTTTATGACATAAGCAGAACAAATAAAAACTACATAAGTTTATAGTGTTACAGTTTTCCTCTGAGACTTGATCCGAATGGAAGTGCGAATGTGTCAAGAAATTCGGGATCATGAATGGCATGGAGTACCATTCTTATCGATTCTTTCATGATTCTTAATTTCTACGATTATTTCTTTTATTTCCAAATTTGCTTGCAACAAGTTCTATCATTAGTATGAGTTCGTTGACCGTGTAAGGGCGATCCATCTTGATGATGAATCCATGATAATAAGAAATAGAAATTAATCACTCGATGTCTACTCGTTTTTCCCTCTTCATTCTCATGAACAACATGATGTTGACCTATCTTTTAAAAGTGGTTTTCTGTTTTTGAGGGTTGCCCCTCTATTATGTATTAACGAAGAATTGTATTCGGAATGTTATTGATTGATTCCCAAAGCTGAGGTTTACAGTAATAAATAGAGGTAGGTTAAACACTAAACTTAATGGACTAGATAAACTAACGGACCCTTATAGAACACGGGCTAAATAAACCAATACATAAATAATATGAACTCTAATCTGTCTAACATCCCCCCGCAGTTGTAGCGGGAGCAGGGCGAACGCTCAAACTGGATCGAAACTCATCAAAAAGTACAGTGGGTATGTAGTGACCCGAACTTTTCCATGTTTATATATATTAATTGAGATTGATATTTACATGATTAAATGTTTCCAACATGTTAAGCAATCAAACTTGTTAAGACTTGATTAATTGAAATATGTTTCATATAGACAATTGACCACCCAAGTTGACCGGTGATTCACGAACGTTAAAACTTGTAAAAACTATATGATGACATATATATGGATATATATATAGTTAACATGATACTATGATAAGTAAACATATCATTAAGTATATTAACAATGAACTACATATGTAAAAACAAGACTACTAACTTAATGATTTTTAAACGAGACATATATGTAACGATTATCGTTGTAAAGACATTTAATGTATATATATATCATATTAAGAGATATTCATACATGATAATATCATGATAATATAATAATTTAAAATCTCATTTGATATTATAAACATTGGGTTAACAACATTTAACAAGATCGTTAACCTAAAAGTTTCAAAACAACACTTACATGTAACGACTAACGATGACTTAACGACTCAGTTAAAATGTATATACATGTAGTGTTTTAATATGTATTTATACACTTTTGAAAGACTTCAATACACTTATCAAAATACTTCTAATTAACAAAAATGCTTACAATTACATCCTCGTTCAGTTTCATCAACAATTCTACTCGTATGCACCCGTATTCGTACTCGTACAATACACAGCTTTTAGATGTATGTACTATTGGTATATACACTCCAATGATCAGCTCTTAGCAGCCCATGTGAGTCACCTAACACATGTGGGAACCATCATTTGGCAACTAGCATGAAATATCTCATAAAATTACAAAAATATGAGTAATCATTCATGACTTATTTACATGAAAACAAAATAACATATCCTTTATATCTAATCCATACACCAACGACCAAAAACACCTACAAACACTTTCATTCTTCAATTTTCTTTATCTAATTGATCTCTCTCAAGTTCTATCTTCAAGTTCTAAGTGTTCTTCATAAATTCCAAAAGTTCTAGTTTCATAAAATCAAGAATACTTTCAAGTTTGCTAGCTCACTTCCAATCTTGTAAGGTGATCATCCAACCTCAAGAAATCTTTGTTTCTTACAATAGGTTATCATTCTAATACAAGGTAATAATCATATTCAAACTTTGGTTCAATTTCTATAACTATAACAATCTTATTTTAAGTGATGATCTTACTTGAACTTGTTTTCGTGTCATGATTCTGCTTCAAGAACTTCGAGCCATCCAAGGATCCGTTGAAGTTAGATCCATTTTTCTCTTTTCCAGTAGGTTTATCCAAGGAACTTAAGGTAGTAATGATGTTCATAACATCATTCGATTCATATATATAAAGCTATCTTATTCGAAGGTTTAAACTTGTAATCACTAGAACATAGTTTAGTTAATTCTAAACTTGTTCGCAAACAAAAGTTAATCCTTCTAACTTGACTTTTAAAATCAACTAAACACATGTTCTATATCTATATGATATACTAACTTAATGATTTAAAACCTGGAAACACGAAAAACACCGTAAAACCGGATTTACGCCGTCGTAGTAACACCGCGGGCTGTTTTGGGTTAGTTAATTAAAAACTATGATAAACTTTGATTTATAAGTTGTTATTCTGAGAAAATGATTTTTATTATGAACATGAAACTATATCCAAAAATTATGGTTAAACTCAAAGTGGAAGTATGTTTTCTAAAATGGTCATCTAGACGTCGTTCTTTCGACTGAAATGACTACCTTTACAAAAACGACTTGTAACTTATTTTTCTGACTATAAACCTATACTTTTTCTGTTTAGATTCATAAAATATAGTTCAATATGAAACCATAGCAATTTGATTCACTCAAAACGGATTTAAAATGAAGAAGTTATGGGTAAAACAAGATTGGATAATTTTTCTCATTTTAGCTACGTGAAAATTGGTAACAAATCTATTCCAACCATAACTTAATCAACTTGTATTGTATATTATGTAATCTTGAGATACCATAGACACGTATACAATGTTTCGACCTATCATGTCGACACATCTATATATATTTCGGAACAACCATAGACACTCTATATGTGAATGTTGGAGTTAGCTATACAGGGTTGAGGTTGATTCCAAAATATATATAGTTTGAGTTGTGATCAATACTGAGATACGTATACACTGGGTCATGGATTGATTCAAGATAATATTTATCGATTTATTTCTGTACATCTAACTGTGGACAACTAGTTGTAGGTTACTAACGAGGACAGCTGACTTAATAAACTTAAAACATCAAAATATATTAAAAGTGTTGTAAATATATTTTGAACATACTTTGATATATATGTATATATTGTTATAGGTTCGTGAATCAACCAGTGGCCAAGTCTTACTTCCCGACGAAGTAACAATCTGTGAAAGTGAGTTATAGTCCCACTTTTAAAATCTAATATTTTTGGGATGAGAATACATGCAGGTTTTATAAATGATTTACAAAATAGACACAAGTACGTGAAACTACATTCTATGGTTGAATTATCGAAATCGAATATGCCCCTTTTTATTAAGTCTGGTAATCTAAGAATTAGGGAACAGACACCCTAATTGACGCGAATCCTAAAGATAGATCTATTGGGCTTAACAAACCCCATCCAAAGTACCGGATGCTTTAGTACCTCGAAATTTATATCATATCCGAAGGGTGTCCCGGAATGATGGGGATATTCTTATATATATGCATCTTGTTAATGTCGGTTACCAGGTGTTCACCATATGAATGATTTTTATCTCTATGTATGGGATGTGTATTGAAATATGAAATCTTGTGGTCTATTGTTACGATTTGATATATATAGGTTAAACCTATAACTCACCAACATTTTTGTTGACGTTTTAAGCATGTTTATTCTCAGGTGATTATTAAGAGCTTCCGCTGTCGCATACTTAAATAAGGACAAGATTTGGAGTCCATGCTTGTATGATATTGTGTAAAAACTGCATTCAAGAAACTTATTTTGTTGTAACATATTTGTATTGTAAACCATTATGTAATGGTCGTGTGTAAACAGGATATTTTAGATTATCATTATTTGATAATCTACGTAAAGCTTTTTAAACCTTTATTGATGAAATAAAGGTTATGGTTTGTTTAAAAATGAATGCAGTCTTTGAAAAACGTCTCATATAGAGGTCAAAACCTCGCAACGAAATCAATTAATATGGAACGTTTTTAATCAATAAGAACGGGACATTTCAGTTGGTATCAGAGCGTTGGTCTTAGAGAACCAGAATTTTGCATTAGTGTGTCTTATCGAGTTTGTTAGGATGCATTAGTGAGTCTGGACTTCGACCGTGTTTACTTGAAAAATGATTGATTAACAAATTTTGTTGGAAACTATATATTTTTAACATGTGAATATTATGTGATATATTAATCTCTTAACGCGTTTGATATTATGTGATAGATGTCTACCTCTAGAACAAGTCCCATTGACTCACCTAATAATAATGAAGAGTCAAATGTAAATTGGAATGATTCGTGGACTGATTCACAAGTTCCCGAAGAGGAACCGGAAGAAGAGTCGGAACCGGAAGAAGAATCGGAACCGGAAGAAGAATCGGAACCGGATGAAGAAATAGAACCGGTGGGGGAAATAATAAAACGGTTAAGTAAAAGAAAATCCTCAACCAACCGACCAAGGTTAATTATGGTCAATGGTGTTTCCGCCAAGGAAGCAAAATATTGGGAGGATTACCAATTCTCCGATGAATCGGATTCCGACGAGAATTCCGATGATGTTATAGAAATTACCCCAACTGAATTTAAAAAGGCAAAAGAAAATAATAAGGGAAAGGGCATAAAAATAGAGAAATCTAATTCCAACCCCGATGAACTTTATATGTATCGTCAACCCCCGAAGTCCTTAAGTTGTAACAATGACCCGGGAACCTCTAAACCACCAGGTTTTTCTAAACCGTTGTGGAAAACGACAGCTCGTATTAGGGGAACATCATATATCCCTAGAAACTTGGCAAAACGAACCAAAACCGAAGAAGAAGAAACGAGCGAGTCGGAATAAGATAGTTGTATTCGTGTGGTGTAATATATGTAATATAGTGTGCTTATGCTTTATGATATATGTAAAAATTGCTTGTATTAATAAGTATTTTTTTTATGAATCTAACTCTTGTCTATTTTACAGTATAAAAATACAAAATGGATAGACAACCCAATATTTTAAGAGACCTACCCGGAGACATGATTGATGAAATCTTGTTTAGAGTCGGTCAGAATTCTTCGGCACAACTATTTACGGCGAAATCAGTTTGTAAGACATTCGAAGAACGTTCCAAGAATGTCTTGGTTTATAAGAGACTTTCGTTTGAAAGATGGGGGATATCACATTGGGAAACCCATAAGTTACGATGTGTTTACTTTGACGCATATATTGCGGGGAACCCAAATGCTATTTTACGCAACGGGTTAAGAAATTATTTTGACTCAATGTATCCGAATATAGGACTTCATGATTTAGAAAAAGCGGCTAACATGCAACATAAAGAAGCATGCTATGCTTACGGGTTAGTAATGTTCGCTTCTCACCAAAGTGAGAAAAAGAACATCGGGCTACAACTATTAAACAAAACGTTCCCACAAGTGACGGAGTCGGTAATTGGGGTAAGAAATGAGGTTTTTAGGTTATTACGAGACTGTTGGTCATTACGTAACCCTCGTCCCTTTGACGACGTTACAACACGCTGTCTTATCAACGGCCATAACGGTTATGTTCCACAAGACCAAGGATGGGAAGTAGTCCTAGTGAAACCAGAATGCATGACTTGTTTCTTGACGTATGAATTACGTGTTTTTATTGCCTTTGCTGAACGACTTGTGTACTAGCTAGAATTATCTTCACAACTATCTTGTATCAAAGTTATTGTGTGCTATATTTCATGCTTTATGTAAAATAAGCGGTATTGTAAGTTTGTAAAATATTGAATAAAAGTTTGAACGCGAAATATTATTATAATCAGTTTTTCATATAGAATTGTAGTAGTTGAATTGTATATTAGCTACTAAGTATGAACTTAACGGGTAGGTACTACCCGAATTTAAACTTATAAAACGCTAATATGAAGAAAAAGCTTTTATAAATGAGTTCATATTATGCTACGAAATACTATTAACTACTCTTAATATTCTGTATGATTAACTTGTTCCATTTGACTATTTTGAAGGAAATGGCACCGACTACTCGACACACCGTGAATATGAATGAAGAGGAATTCTGTACTTTTCTAGCTTCAAACATAGCCGCAGTACAGGCTGCGCTACATACCAACAATAACCTTGGATCTAGCAGTACAGGAAATCGTGTAGGATGCACCTACAAAGAATTCACTGCCTGCAAACCTTTGGAATTTGATGGAACCGAAGGACCGATCGGATTGAAACGGTGGACCGAGAAGGTCGAATCGGTGTTTGCCATAAGTAAGTGTACTGAAGAGGACAAAGTGAAGTACGCTACGCATACCTTCACAGGTTCTGCGTTAACATGGTGGAATACCTATCTAGAGCAAGTGGGACAAGACGATGCGTACGCACTACCGTGGTCAGCATTCAAGCACTTGATGAACGAGAAGTACCGTCCCAGAACCGAGGTCAATAAGCTCAAGACAGAACTTAGAGGGTTACGAACACAAGGATTTGATATTACCACGTACGAAAGACGATTCACAGAATTGTGCCTATTGTGTCCGGGAGCATTCGAAGATGAGGAAGAGAAGATCGACGCGTTTGTGAAAGGATTACCGGAAAGAATCCAAGAAGATATAAGTTCACACGAGCCCGCCTCCATACAACAGGCATGTAGAATGGCTCACAAACTCGTGAACCAGATTGAAGAAAGAATTAAAGAACAGACTGCTGAAGAGGCCAATGTGAAGCAAGTCAAAAGAAAGTGGGAGGAAAACGGTGATAAGAATCACCAATACAACAACAACAGCAATTACAACAATAATCGCAACAATTATCCCAACAATCGCAACATCAATTGCAACTACAACAAACGGCCCAACAACAACAACAACAACAACAACTACAACAATCATCCCAACAACAATAATAACCGCAACAACAACAATCAGAAGCAGCTATGCCAAAGGTGTGAAAAGAATCACTCGGGGTTCTGCACCAAATTTTGCAACAAGTGTAAAAGAAATGGTCATAGCGTGGCGAAGTGTGAGGTCTACGGACCAGGGGTTAATAGAACGAAAGGAACAAATGGTGTCGGAACGAGTAATGGCGGAGCAAGTAGTGTCGGAGCAAGTTATGCCAATGTAGTTTGTTATAAATGTGGAAAACCGGGCCACATTATTAGAAATTGCCCGAACCAGGAGAACACGAATGGACAAGGCCGTGGAAGAGTTTTCAATATTAATGCGGCAGAGGCACAGGAAGACCCGGAGCTTGTTACGGGTACGTTTCTTATTGACAATAAATATGCTTACGTTTTATTTGATTCGGGTGCGGATAGAAGCTATATGAGTAGAGATTTTTGTGCTAAATTAAGTTGTCCATTGACACCTTTGGATAGTAAATTTTTACTCGAATTAGCAAATGGTAAATTAATTTCAGCAGATAATATATGTCGGAATCGAGAAATTAAACTGGTTAGCGAAACATTTAAGATTGATTTGATACCAGTAGAGTTAGGGAGTTTTGATGTGATAATCGGTATGGACTGGTTGAAAGAAGTGAAAGCGGAGATCGTTTGTTACAAAAATGCAATTCGCATTATACGAGAAAAAGGAAAACCCTTAATGGTGTACGGAGAAAAGGGCAACACGAAGCTACATCTTATTAGTAATTTGAAGGCACAAAAACTAATAAGAAAAGGTTGCTATGCTGTTCTAGCACACGTCGAGAAAGTACAAACTGAAGAAAAGAGCATCAATGATGTTCCCGTCGCAAAAGAATTTCCTGATGTATTTCCGAAAGAATTACCGGGATTACCCCCACATCGATCCGTTGAATTTCAAATAGATCTTGTACCAGGAGCTGCACCAATAGCTCGTGCTCCTTACAGACTCGCACCCAGCGAGATGAAAGAACTACAAAGCCAATTACAAGAATTTTTAGAGCGTGGTTTCATTCGACCAAGCACATCACCGTGGGGAGCTCCTGTTTTGTTTGTCAAGAAGAAAGATGGTACATTCAGGTTGTGTATCGACTACCGAGAGTTGAACAAACTTACCATCAAGAACCGCTACCCACTACCGAGAATCGATGACTTATTTGATCAACTACAAGGCTCGTCTGTTTATTCAAAGATTGACTTACGTTCCGGGTATCATCAAATGCGGGTGAAAGAAGATGATATTCCAAAGACTGCTTTCAGAACACGTTACGGTCATTACGAGTTTATGGTCATGCCGTTTGGTTTAACTAATGCACCAGCTGTGTTCATGGACCTTATGAACCGAGTGTGTGGACCATACCTTGACAAGTTTGTCATTGTTTTCATTGATGACATACTTATTTACTCAAAGAATGACCAAGAACACGGTGAACATTTGAGAAAGGTGTTAGAAGTATTGAGAAAGGAAGAATTGTACGCTAAGTTTTCAAAGTGTGCATTTTGGTTGGAAGAAGTTCAATTCCTCGGTCACATAGTGAACAAAGAAGGTATTAAGGTGGATCCGGCAAAGATAGAAACTGTTGAAAAGTGGGAAACCCCGAAAACTCCAAAACACATACGCCAGTTTTTAGGACTAGCTGGTTACTACAGAAGGTTCATCCAAGACTTTTCCAGAATAGCAAAACCCTTGACTGCATTAACGCATAAAGGGAAGAAATTTGAATGGAATGATGAACAAGAGAAAGCGTTTCAGTTATTGAAGAAAAAGCTAACTACGGCACCTATATTGTCATTGCCTGAAGGGAATGATGATTTTGTGATTTATTGTGATGCATCAAAGCAAGGTCTCGGTTGTGTATTAATGCAACGAACGAAGGTGATTGCTTATGCGTCTAGACAATTGAAGATTCACGAACAAAATTATACGACGCATGATTTGGAATTAGGCGCGGTTGTTTTTGCATTAAAGACTTGGAGGCACTACTTATATGGGGTTAAAAGTATTATATATACCGACCACAAAAGTCTTCAACACATATTTAATCAGAAACAACTGAATATGAGGCAGCGTAGGTGGATTGAATTATTGAATGATTACGACTTTGAGATTCGTTACCACCCGGGGAAGGCAAATGTGGTAGCCGATGCCTTGAGCAGGAAGGACAGAGAACCCATTCGAGTAAAATCTATGAATATAATGATTCATAATAACCTTACTACTCAAATAAAGGAGGCGCAACAAGGAGTTTTAAAAGAGGGAAATTTAAAGGATGAAATACCCAAAGGATCGGAGAAGCATCTTAATATTCGGGAAGACGGAACCCGGTATAGGGCTGAAAGGATTTGGGTACCAAAATTTGGAGATATGAGAGAAATGGTACTTAGAGAAGCTCATAAAACCAGATACTCAATACATCCTGGAACGGGGAAGATGTACAAGGATCTCAAGAAACATTTTTGGTGGCCGGGTATGAAAGCCGATGTTGCTAAATACGTAGGAGAATGTTTGACGTGTTCTAAGGTCAAAGCTGAGCATCAGAAACCATCAGATCTACTTCAACAACCCGAAATCCCGGAATGGAAATGGGAAAACATTACCATGGATTTCATCACTAAATTGCCAAGGACTGCAAGTGGTTTTGATACTATTTGGGTAATAGTTGATCGTCTCACCAAATCAGCACACTTCCTGCCAATAAGAGAAGATGACAAGATGGAGAAGTTAGCACGACTGTATTTGAAGGAAGTTGTCTCCAGACATGGAATACCAATCTCTATTATCTCTGATAGGGATGGCAGATTTATTTCAAGATTCTGGCAGACATTACAGCAAGCATTAGGAACTCGTCTAGACATGAGTACTGCCTATCATCCACAAACTGATGGGCAGAGCGAAAGGACGATACAAACGCTTGAAGACATGCTACGAGCATGTGTTATTGATTTCGGAAACAGTTGGAATCGACATCTACCGTTAGCAGAATTTTCCTACAACAACAGCTATCATTCAAGCATTGAGATGGCGCCGTTTGAAGCACTTTATGGTAGAAAGTGCAGGTCTCCGATTTGTTGGAGTGAAGTGGGGGATAGACAGATTACGGGTCCGGAGATTATACAAGAAACTACCGAGAAGATCATCCAAATTCAACAACGGTTGAAAACCGCCCAAAGTCGACAAAAGAGCTACGCTGACATTAAAAGAAAAGATATAGAATTTGAAATTGGAGAGATGGTCATGCTTAAAGTTGCATCTTGGAAAGGCGTTGTTCGATTTGGTAAACGAGGGAAATTAAATCCAAGGTATATTGGACCATTCAAGATTATTGATCGTGTCGGACCAGTAGCTTACCGACTTGATTTACCTCAACAACTCGCGGCTGTACATAACACTTTCCACGTCTCGAATTTGAAGAAATGTTTTGCTAAAGAAGATCTCACTATTCCGTTAGATGAAATCCAAATCAACGAAAAACTTCAATTCATCGAAGAACCCGTCGAAATAATGGATCGTGAGTCTAAAAGACTTAAGCAAAACAAGATACCAATTGTTAAGGTTCGATGGAATGCTCGTAGAGGACCCGAGTTCACCTGGGAGTGTGAAGATCAGATGAAGAAGAAATACCCGCATCTATTTCCAGAAGATTCGTCAACACCTTCAACAGCTTAAAATTTCGGGACGAAATTTATTTAACGGGTAGGTACTGTAGTGACCCGAACTTTTCCATGTTTATATATATTAATTGAGATTGATATTTACATGATTAAATATTTCCAACATGTTAAGCAATCAAACTTGTTAAGACTTGATTAATTGAAATATGTTTCATATAGACAATTGACCACCCAAGTTGACCGGTGATTCACGAACGTTAAAACTTGTAAAAACTATATGATGACATATATATGGATATATATATAGTTAACATGATACTATGATAAGTAAACATATCATTAAGTATATTAACAATGAACTACATATGTAAAAACAAGACTACTAACTTAATGATTTTTAAACGAGACATATATGTAACGATTATCGTTGTAAAGACATTTAATGTATATATATCATATTAAGAGATATTCATACATGATAATATCATGATAATATAATAATTTAAAATCTCATTTGATATTATAAACATTGGGTTAACAACATTTAACAAGATCGTTAACCTAAAAGTTTCAAAACAACACTTACATGTAACGACTAACGATGACTTAACGACTCAGTTAAAATGTATATACATGTAGTGTTTTAATATGTATTTATACACTTTTGAAAGACTTCAAGACACTTATCAAAATACTTCTAATTAACAAAAATGCTTACAATTACATCCTCGTTCAGTTTCATCAACAATTCTACTCGTATGCACCCGTATTCGTACTCGTACAATACACAGCTTTTAGATGTATGTACTATTGGTATATACACTCCAATGATCAGCTCTTAGCAGCCCATGTGAGTCACCTAACACATGTGGGAACCATCATTTGGCAACTAGCATGAAATATCTCATAAAATTACAAAAATATGAGTAATCATTCATGACTTATTTACATGAAAACAAAATAACATATCCTTTATATCTAATCCATACACCAACGACCAAAAACACCTACAAACACTTTCATTCTTTTCTTCATCTAATTGATCTCTCTCAAGTTCTATCTTCAAGTTCTAAGTGTTCTTCATAAATTCCAAAAGTTCTAGTTTCATAAAATCAAGAATACTTTCAAGTTTGCTAGCTCACTTCCAATCTTGTAAGGTGATCATCTAACCTCAAGAAATCTTTGTTTCTTACAATAGGTTATCATTCTAATACAAGGTACTAATCATATTCAAACTTTGGTTCAATTTCTATAACTATAACAATCTTATTTTAAGTGATGATCTTACTTGAACTTGTTTTCGTGTCATGATTCTGCTTCAAGAACTTCGAGCCATCCAAGGATCCGTTGAAGCTAGATCCATTTTTCTCTTTTCCAGTAGGTTTATCCAAGGAACTTAAGGTAGTAATGATGTTCATAACATCATTCGATTCATATATATAAAGCTATCTTATTCGAAGGTTTAAACTTGTAATCACTAGAACATAGTTTAGTTAATTCTAAACTTGTTCGCAAACAAAAGTTAATCCTTCTAACTTGACTTTTAAAATCAACTAAACACATGTTCTATATCTATATGATATACTAACTTAATGATTTAAAACCTGGAAACACGAAAAACACCGTAAAACCGGATTTACGCCGTCGTAGTAACACCGCGGGCTGTTTTGGGTTAGTTAATTAAAAACTATGATAAACTTTGATTTATAAGTTGTTATTCTGAGAAAATGATTTTTATTATGAACATGAAACTATATCCAAAAATTATGGTTAAACTCAAAGTGGAAGTATGTTTTCTAAAATGGTCATCTAGACGTCGTTCTTTCGACTGAAATGACTACCTTTACAAAAACAACTTGTAACTTATTTTTCCGACTATAAACCTATACTTTTTATGTTTAGATTCATAAAATATAGTTCAATATAAAACCATAGCAATTTGATTCACTCAAAACGGATTTAAAATGAAGAAGTTATGGGTAAAACAAGATTGGATAATTTTTCTCATTTTAGCTACGTGAAAATTGGTAACAAATCTATTCCAACCATAACTTAATCAACTTGTATTGTATATTATGTAATCTTGAGATACCATAGACACGTATACAATGTTTCGACCTATCATGTCGACACATCTATATATATTTCGGAACAACCATAGACACTCTATATGTGAATGTTGGAGTTAGCTAAACAGGGTTGAGGTTGATTCCAAAATATATATAGTTTGAGTTGTGATCAATACTGAGATACGTATACACTGGGTCGTGGATTGATTCAAGATAATATTTATCGATTTATTTCTGTACATCTAACTGTGGACAACTAGTTGTAGGTTACTAACGAGGACAGCTGACTTAATAAACTTAAAACATCAAAATATATTAAAAGTGTTGTAAATATATTTTGAACATACTTTGATATATATGTATATATTGTTATAGGTTCGTGAATCAACCAGTGGCCAAGTCTTACTTCTCGACGAAGTAACAATCTGTGAAAGTGAGTTATAGTCCCACTTTTAAAATCTAATATTTTTGGGATGAGAATACATGCAGGTTTTATAAATGATTTACAAAATAGACACAAGTACGTGAAACTACATTCTATGGTTGAATTATCGAAATCGAATATGCCCCTTTTTATTAAGTCTGGTAATCTAAGAATTAGGGAACAGACACCCTAATTGACGCGAATCCTAAAGATAGATCTATTGGGCTTAACAAACCCCATCCAAAGTACCGGATGCTTTAGTACCTCGAAATTTATATCATATCCGAAGGGTGTCCCGGAATGATGGGGATATTCTTATATATATGCATCTTGTTAATGTCGGTCACCAGGTGTTCACCATATGAATGATTTTTATCTCTATGTATGGGATGTGTATTGAAATATGAAATCTTGTGGTCTATTGTTACGATTTGATATATATCGGTTAAACCTATAACTCACCAACATTTTTGTTGACGTTTTAAGCATGTTAATTCTCAGGTGATTATTAAGAGCTTCCGCTGTCGCATACTTAAATAAGGACAAGATTTGGAGTCCATGCTTGTATGATATTGTGTAAAAACTGCATTCAAGAAACTTATTTTGTTGTAACATATTTGTATTGTAAACCATTATGTAATGGTCGTGTGTAAACAGGATATTTTAGATTATCATTATTTGATAATCTACGTAAAGCTTTTTAAACCTTTATTGATGAAATAAAGGTTATGGTTTGTTTAAAAATGAATGCAGTATTTGAAAAACGTCTCATATAGAGGTCAAAACCTCCCAACGAAATCAATTAATATGGAACGTTTTTAATCAATAAGAACGGGACATTTCAGGGTAGGCCTTTGGTGAAGATATCTGCAAATTGATACCGAGAAGGAACATGAAGGACCCGGACATGACCTTTAAGAACAAGGTCACGAACAAAATAGATGTCAATCTCAATGTGTTTGGTGCGTTGATGTTGCACCGGGTTGCCAGACATGTAAACAGCACTAACATTGTCACAGTAGACAAGAGTACCAGATGAAAGCGGGCAATGAAGCTCACGAAGAAGATTACGAATCCAACATGTCTCTGTAACGGCGTTTGCAACGCTGCGGTATTCAGCTTCAGTACTGGAGCGTGACGGAGTCTACTGGCATTTAAATGACCAAGATTGCAGATTATTACCCAAAAAGACACAGTACCCAGACGTAGAGCGGCGAGTAGAGGGACAACCAGCCCAGTCGGCATCAGAATAGGCAACCAACGATGAGGTAATGGATGCAAACAGTTGAAGGCCAAGATCCAGAGTGCCCTGAACATAGCGAAGAATCCGTCTGAGAGCAGCTAGATGAGGTTCTCGAGGATCATGCATGTACAAACATATCTATTGGACGACATAGGATATGCCGGGCCTAGTAAAAGTGAGATACTGGAGAGCACCAGCAAGACTGTGATATAAAGTGCGATCCTTAATCGGGGGACTGGCAGTAGTCAGTTTGGTGCCGGTATCAATCGGAGTGCGGCTAGGATTACAACCAACCATGTCAGCGCGCTCAATAATCTCAAAGGCGTACTTCTTCTGAGAGAGAAACATCCCAGAGGAAGTACGGGTGACAGATATACCAAGAAAATAGTTCAACGGACCAAGGTCGGTCATGGAGAACTCTTGATGCAAGGAAGTCATAACGCGATGAAGTAAAGCAGTGGACGAGGCAATCAGAATGATGTCATCCATATATAATAACAAATAGGCTGTGTCTGCACCCTGTTTATAGATGAACAGAGAAGTGTCACATCTAATGTGCTGAAATACAACACGCTGTGCATACCCGACAAACCACTGAAACCAAGCTCGAGGAGCCTGTTTTAATCCGTATATATATTTCTGCAGAAGGCAAACATGATCCGGGCGAGCAGGGTCACGAAACCCTGGTGGCTGATGCATGTAAACTGTCTCAGAGAGATGACCGTGAAGGAACGCATTCTTTACGTCTAGCTGATGAATGGGCCAGTGTCGAGATGCAGCAAGACTGAGTACAGTCCTAATAGTGTCTGGTTTAACAACCGGACTGAAAGTCTCATCACAATCAATACCAACCTGCTGGCTACGATCGTTAGCAACAAGTCAAGCCTTATACCTGATTAATGTACCATCTGCATTAAACTTGCGCTTAAACAACCACATGGAGCGAACTATGTTCGTGTCCGTTGGGCGAGGCACAAGAGTCCAAGTACTATTCTTAATTAAAGCATTATATTCTTCAGTCATAGCGTTATTCCAGTTGGGGTCGTGAAAGGCGGCGAAATAGGATTTGGGTGTCGTAGATGGTGTGGAAACATGAAGGTTAAGGCGTTGAACAGGTTTAGTGTGACGACCCGGAAACTTCTGACCAAATTTAAACTTAATCTTTATATGGTATCGACACGATAAGCAAAGTCTGTAATGTTAAGTCTCAGAATTTTTGTACTATTTATACGGATTCATTTACCCTTTCGACTACTCTCGACGATTCACGAACAATTGTGTAAATAAATATGTAAATATAAAGGTAAGTATATATATATATATTAAAAATTGGAAAGAATAAAATATAAATGTTAAAGTTAAATATGTAAAATAAGATATAAAATAATTAAATTGAACATATATATATATATATATATATATATATATATATATATATATATATATATATATATATATATATATATATATACATAATTGATATTATATGTATATTGTAATAAATATAAAATATATAAATATTAACAATTCAAATATGATATAAGTATTACATAATTAATAATATAAAAGATTAACATATAAAATGTAATCACAAGTTAAAATATAATTATTATATTAATATTGTTATTATTACTTTCACTATCATTATTAAGATAAATATTAATATTAATGTTAATATTTATATCATTATTATGAATATTATTGTTTTAACAATAACATATAGATATAAAATTTAATATAATTAATTTGTTACTTACTACTACTATTGTTTTCATTATTAATATCATTTTTTTTATAACTATTATTATTAATATCATTATTATTATTATTATAAATACTTTTAAAGTTATCCTTTTTAAAATATAATTATTATTATAAATTTTTACTATTATCATAATTGATAAATTATTAATTGTTATTATTAATATATATAATTATTATTAATCTATTTATTTAATAAATAATACTGATTAATTACAAAATTATAGAATCAGATATATGATTGTAATCGATTTCATGTATCTATCTTACTGTTAATGAATTTTTTTATATCTCTTAACTTATTAGACAAGAAGAATAAATCGTACCAAAGTGTTGAATTTACAATTCGATTTTCTATTTTATATTACAGAGTGAATATTTTCCTATCGACTAAATGGCAAATTCTGTTATGTATTAACATCTTACTCAATCATACAACAAATACCATCACCTTCTTTAATTACTTCCTCCCTACTATTAAACTAGTTTTGATTTTAGTTCATGAGGTTAGCCAAAAACATAATCAACATAAATCATGAACCATTAACATCATCTTGAAACCACCTCTCTTTCTCATCATCTCTCTCCTTCTTCTTGTTATCTTCTTTGTGAACCCAAGATCAAACCCCAAAACGAAAATCAAACCAAACCCATTTAATTTATTGTAGCTCGACCAAATACATCATAAACTTTATTGCTTCCTGCCTTCTATTTCGGTTACAAAACAAAACCCACTTGAATTGGCCAAGATTCAACTACTACTCGAAACCATCTTCCGGTCACAGCTAGCATAGAACCTTTTCTTCTACTACCAAGCTAATAATCTTCTAATTCTACTCATATTTCGCACACCCTCATCTCTAGTTCCCTACAACATTTATTCTAATGTTTACGTACGTGTGTTGTTGTTTCTGTTCAACCAACATAAACCACCATCGAGCAACATTAATCAACACTTTACCACCTTCTTCCACCACCATCAACGGCTCCATATATATGTTGCTCGCTTGAACGGTTCACCAAATCAAAGGACACCACCACGAACCACTATATCGTCAACACCTTCTTGCAACCATCCTTCTTATGCAAGTGATTTATTCCGCAGTTACTACAGCAATAGGTTATACTTATTTCTGTTTTACGAAATAAAGAACATGCAATATATATAGATAATAATATGGTGATGACAAAAGAAGATATTGGCTAATGAATAAACAATGGGTAGTGGGTTATTAAAGTAGTGGGGTTAGTTAAAAAGCTGGGACGTTTTATTCCTTGGATCCAAATCGCTCTATACACGTTTCTTTTTCTATCTCCTTTATGATCGACATTTGCTGTTGGGGTTGTTACTCATATATATATATTTTTAGAATTGATGGGGACTACCACTATTTTTTTCTCTTCTGGTTATATTTCTAACGAGACCTTTTTGTGCCGAGTAAATCTTCATCAACACACCGTATCAATAAACTATATCTTGCAAATATTTTGGTAGTTTGGATTAAGAGTTGGGCCACCGCATTTTCTTTAAAAAACTTTTGGGCCGTAAACTTGAACAGATGATGATGATGATGGAAATCGGGAATGCTTAATGATGATGATGGTTAATATATTAATATGATCAAAAATAATGATGGTATGTAATAGTTGATGATGATGCTTAAGGATAGATAAAGGGTGATGATATATCTGTGAAAGGGTTAAATGGGTTTAGTATAATAGGAAGATGATAGGCGAATTAAAAGAAGTTTAGCAGATAACTAAAACAGAAAAGTAGTAGTAGAGCATTGGTTTAAGTGGGTGTCTATTGATCAAGAGGTCCTGAGTTCGAATCTAGGGGACTGTAAACATATTTTTTTTTCTAACTGGGCTACTGCTATTGATGGGCCGAATTCTGGGTTAGCAGGTTAGAAATAGGAACAGAAAACAAAACTGGTTATATAAATTTAACAGTTAAATTAGAACATAAAGACAAGCGGTAGTGTAATGGTTGAGAGGGTTAGGTTTAAGCAAGAGGTCGCGGGTTCAAGCCCGGTCTTTGACGTATTTTTGGAGATTATTACTTTAAAGGTAGTTTCTATTATTTTTATTATTATTATTATTATTATTATTATTATTATTATTATTATTATTATTGTTATTATTATTATTATTATTATTATTATTATCATTATTATTATTATTATTATTATTATTATTATCATTATTATTATTATTATTATTATTATTATTATTATTATTATTATTATTATTATTATTATTAATCTATGTATTTAAATATAACATTTTTTTTATTAGTATTATCATTATTATTAACATTATAAGTACTATTTTTTTTACAATATTATTATCTCTAACATTTTTTTATTAAGATTATCATTGGGATTAGTATTATTATTATCAATGTTATTATTATTATTATCATTATTATATTACTATCATTCATATCATCACCAGTATTACAGATAAATATTTTTGTATATAAAGATACAATACAATAATATTAATACTACACCTCACTATATTTTATTAGTAAAAAGATAATTAATTAAGCTATTAATAAAACACATGAATTAAAATAATAATTAAAATCAATAATAATATATAAATTTGTTCAATTATCATTACATGTGTTAATATACATAATTGATTATAGGTTCGTGAATCCGAGGCCAACCCTAAACTTGTTCAATGTCGTAATATGTATTTTTACTACAAAATACAATATGGTGAGTTCATTTACTCCCTTTTACTCTTTACATTTTTGGGACTGAGAATACATGCGCTACTTTTACAACTGCTTTATTAAATTCTTTTGAAATACATTTTGAACTGCGAATATATGAAATGCTTTTATAAATGTTTGATGAGATAGACACAAGCAAAACATTCCTCAAATGAATTATGTGGACATGATAATTGCCACCATTGAATTATGTGGACGTGATAATTGCCACAATTGATATGAATATTTTTTCCCTGATTATTATTGCTTGGTAACCTAAGAATTAGGGAACATCACTAATTTTGAGAATTAGTGCACACCTAATTGACGCAAATCCTAAAGGTAGCTACCGGGTTTAACATCCCCACCCAGAATGTTCACTAGACGGAAGAGCTAGTGGGCGTGGTGTTTAGTACTTCGAGATTTATATATTTATACAGACGAGATGTTCTGTTTTGGGGATATTATTGATGCGCATTATATGTTAAGGTCGGTTACCAGGCCAAGCTATGAAAGAAATGAAAAGTAAATGTTATGTATCGAGAGAATGATTTTATACACAGGTTATGTGTATGTTATTTTTGTGCACGAGATATGTTTACGGTTACTAAGATTTATGAAAGATGATTTCGTACACGAGAAAGGTGTACTGTATTTAAAAGATATCGCATGTACATTACAGGTGGGTATAGGATTCGGGCGCATTTGTACCATGCAGCATTTAAATCTTGTAGTCTATCAAAATGTTGAATTTTATTGTTTTATGATAAACCTATGAACTCACCAACCTTTTGGTTGACACTTGAAAGCATGTTTATTCTCAGGTATGAAAGAAATCTTTCGCTGTGCATTTGCTCATTTTAAGGACATTACTTGGAGTCGATCATCGCTCTGGGATCAAATGTTGATGACTTCGTCCAGATGGATTAGGACGGGGCATTTTAGTTGGTATCAGAGCGGTGGTCTTAGCGAACCAGGTCTTGCATTAGTGTGTCTAACTGATAGTTGTTTAGATGCATTAGTGGGTCTGGACTTCGACCGTGTCTGCATGTCAAAAGTTTTGCTTATCATTTCGTGTCAAAAATTATTTGCTTATCATCCTTAAAGTCTAGACACGTCTTACTGCATTTAGTGCATCAACAGTGTATAGATAAATTCATATCTTAGCGTATCTGTTATTATTACCTTTGCCTGACAGCTTTCGTAGATTCCTCCGTAACTTATGGGATTTTAGTATTATATATGCATATGTAAATTATGTATTGCAGGGTACTAATCTACATCCTATAATCTATTTCTTATCGACAATCCTTCATCTGATCGTACGAGATGAATCCCTCAATCAGTTCGAATTCCTCAGATTCCGACAGCTATTTCGATATGGAGTTTCACTTAAGCTCCGAAAGCAGTGTCACCAGAATGAATCAACCAATCATCCACCCCCAATTCATCTGAAGAGTTCGTAGTCGATTTAATCTATGGAGATGAGAAGAAGGCGATACATTACATCAACCAAATTTCTCTTGGCGATGAACCTGAAGCACTCACCGGCGAACCAATTCGAAACACCATTTTCACTCTCATTTCCCGAATATCTCGCCATGATTATATAATATCTCAAATTCTGAATCTTATTCATCCGCTCGTTCTGACCAACAATCATCCCGGAGTAAAGGAAGAAGTCAACGATCTTCTCGCTCGAGTAATCAATTTGGAAAACGTGGTGCAAAACCTACCAGCTTCAGCAACATCACCGAAAACATCAGTACCACCAACAACAGCATCCACAGCACAAGCCTCAACACTCCATGTCTCAACATCTCATTCTGTACCTCGAGCACAATCATCGTTCTATATGACGTTCTACAACATTTATCTTCGTACGACATGATGAATATGTAATCTCTAAATGTTTTAGAGATTATGTACTCTAGTTCTAGCCGTAAATCAGATGAGTTTAATATCATATTAACTCATTAAATTCATGATTACATCTGAAAAAAATATATATGTATATATGTTTTCATAAAGATTGTAATTAAAAATTCACGTGTACAAACTGTTAATGGTGAAAATATTTTAACGGGTAGGTAATACCCGAGGAATATTTAGATGTCACATTAATAAGTTACACTGTACATTCTTTCAAATCTGATTCAACAGTCATTTACTATCCTGTTTACATCCACCGATACACGTATCCGTTCACCACAGAATAACCATTTTCATTCAATTTCATATTCGGATTTTGACCTATCAGAATCCAACAAGTGGCATAATGAAGAAAACATTTGACAAAATAAATTTTTTTAGAAACAAACAAATTAACTACGAGAAATTTTGATAAGAATCCACGCTGACAAAATCCTAGCTAACTGTTCCTAGCTAACTGTTAATTCCGTATTACCTTTTATTTATCGCAATTTATTTATCGCATTATTTATCGCAATTTTAATTCTCGCAATTTTATTTATCGTCATTTAATTTCTGTTATTTATTTTACCCACTTTAAGTATCGGGACACGTATACAAGGTTTTGACATATCATATCGACGCATCTATATATATTATTTGGAATAACCATAGACACTCTATATGCAGTAATGCTGGAGTTAGCTATACAGGGTTGAGGTTGATTCTACAATAATATATATAGTTTGAGTTGTGATCGAGTCTGAGATTAATTCGAATATTATAAATTAAACTATATATGAATTATCTGACTGTTAACTGTGGACTATCGACTGTAGACTAATAAAATTGGACAATTAAAATGAATTAAAATATTGATTATAACATACGAAACTAAACAATTCTTCAAGTTTGCCACTTGATTTCATCTTAAACCTCATTCGTATCCTGACGATTACAATCTGCATTCAAATCTTTCATGATCCTTGAAAACACCACAATTGAGAGGATGAACCAACAGCACTTCATCTATGGAAGAAAAGAATGATGCATATAGTTATGAACCTGAAAACACTCGGAACCTGAGTAAACGTGTAACACATATCTGTGCTAGCTCTTTTGGCATTGTTATCACCGAAAATAACATTGCAGTTCTTTTTCAAATTAGCCAATTTCATCACAGCTCCAGCAAATCAACTTCGACTTTCATTGGGATTAGCCTCATTATAACCTTGATATATAAATTTGTCTTTCATCGTTGATAATGCTAAAAACGAACATATATTTCATAGCATTATCCCTCAAGAAAGACAAGCTTTTAGTTGCAGTTGTCCTATTTACAAGGAATATTCGTTTAAATATTAAAAGGTGAAGACAAAAGGCAGATTCGACGAATTGAAGACGCAAACGACCAAAAAGCTCAAAAGTACAAAGTACAATCAAAGTGGTTCAAATTATTGATGAGAAACGTCTCAAAATTACAAGAGTACAAGCCACAAAACGCAAAGTACAAGATATTAAATTATACGAAAGGACGTTCGAAAATCCGAAACCGAGACATGAACCAGCTTTCAACGTACGACGCAACGGACCGAAAGTTACAAATTAATTATGTATATAAATATAATATAATATATAATTAATTATATAAATTATATATTTATATTATATTTATATAATAAAATCCGTCGGCAAGCTAGGAGCCAAACTTATGTTAGCTGGAATCAGGGGCTCCGCACTCGCGGAGCTTTGAAGAAAAAACCTCCGCATTCGCGGAGGTCAAACAGTATTACGTGGGCCTATAAAAGGCCGAGCATTCGGCCGATTTTTACACATCTTTTTCTTCTTCATTCATACGTAAGATATATATATATATATATATATTTTAATTTTAATTTTAATTTCTAATAATAAGGGTATGTTAGCGAATATTGTAAGGGTTTAAGTCGAAATTCTGTCCGTGTAACGCTACGCTATTTTTAATCATTGTAAGTTATGTTCAACCTTTTTAATTTAATGTCTCGTAGCTAAGTTATTATTATGCTTGTTTAAAACGAAGTAATCATGATGTTGGGCTAAATACTAAAATTGGGTAATTGGGCTTTGTACCATAATTGGGGTTTGGAAAAAAGAACGACACTTGTGGAAATTATACTATGGGCTATTAATGGGCTTTATATTTGTTTAACTAAATGATAGTTTGTTAATTTTAATATAAAGATTTACAATTGGACGTACCTATAAATAACCATATACACTCGATCGGACACGATGGGCGGGATATTTATATGTACGAATAATCGTTCATTTAACCGGACACGGGAATGGATTAATAGTTAATAGATTTATTAAAACAAGGG
The DNA here is from genome assembly GCF_046630445.1 of Rutidosis leptorrhynchoides. NCBI lineage: Eukaryota > Viridiplantae > Streptophyta > Magnoliopsida > Asterales > Asteraceae > Rutidosis > Rutidosis leptorrhynchoides. Next base: position 124,412,634 of record NC_092334.1, on the reverse strand, counting down.
TGAAATTATGTACAAGGACACTTGGCGTAATTGTTAACAAAGTATTAAAACCTTGGATTACACACAGTCGATATCCCGGTGTAATTATTAAACAAAGTATTAAAACCTTGTTACCGTTTAAGTCCCCAATTAGTTGGAATATTTGACTTCGGGTATAAGGATAATTTGACGAGGACACTCGCACTTTATATTTATGACTGATGGACTGTTATGGACAAAAACCAGACGGACATATTAAATAATCCAGGACAAAGAACAATTAACCCATGGGAATAAACTAAAATCAACACGTCAAACATCATGATTACGGAAGTTTAAATAAGCATAATTCCTTTATTTTCATATTTAATTGCACTTCTAATTATCGCACTTTTTAATTATCGCAATTTTATCGCACTTTTATTTATTGCAATTTCATTATCGTTATTTATTTTACGCTTTAAATTAAGTCTTTTATTTATTTAATATTTTACATTAGGTTTTAACTGCGACTAAAGTTTTAAAATCGACAAACCGGTCATTAAACGGTAAAAACCCCCTTTTATAATAATAATATTACTTATATATATTTGTATTTTTATAAATTAAAACTAATATAGCGTTAAGCTTTGTTTAAAAGATTCCCTGTGGAACGAATCGGACTTACTAAAAACTACACTACTGTACGATTAGGTACACTGCCTATAAGTGTTGTAGCAAGGTTTAGGTATATCCATTCTATAAATAAATAAATTTTTTGTGTAAAATTGTATCATATTTAATAGTATTTCCTAGTAAAATATAACCTATTTCATATACGCCTCGCATAACATCAAGTATTTTTGGCGCCGCTGCCGGGAAACTTAAACGCCGAAAGCGCAACGCTAATGATATAAAAAAAAATAATAATAATAATATAATTTTGTAAAAGTTTTTATTAATTCCTTCGTATAAAAATATAAGTTTTTTTCTAAAATATAAAAATATAAAAATACAAAAAGAGTTTGTTAAAAAATATATAAAGTTTTTTTTAAAAAAAAAGTATTTTTAATTTTGAGTTTAAAAATAAGTATTTTATTGTTTTATAAAAATATTTAGTTATATTTATATTTTATATATATTTGATAAAAAAGAAAAACATAAAAAAATAAAAAGAAAAAAACTGAACCTGTGCAAAAACGAACCCCTTTCAGCCTAAATTTGACCCTCCGCGACTCGCGGAGCTTTTGAACTGGACCTAACCGCACTCGCGGAGGTCAATCTGACAGGTCAACCTAGGACTGCAATTAATACGAAATTAGGGTTTAATTAATTTAATTATTTAGTTTTTAGGGTTTTATTTAATTAATTAGTTTAGTTATTTAATTTGTATTATTAAGTTATAATTAGTTTAATTAATTTATAAAATTAATAGTTTTATTAAATAAATAATATAAAAATAATATTTTTATAAAAATTGTACTTTTTACAACTTTAAGTATATTTTTATATTTTGTATTTTTTTATTTATTCGTTTTAGCGTAATATTTGTATTTTTCGCTCGTATTTAGTTTTAAATCATAGTATTTGTCATAGTTATTTTTATTTCTAGATTTTTAGGCTTTGCCGTAAAATCCCTTAAGTGCTTTTTCTTTAGACTAAGATTTAGGTGCTTTAAAATTTTGCGACGCTGTTCTAAGTTTTTAGTACCTTTTTAAGATATTGCCATTTGGGATATAGAATTCCTTGTAAGCTTTAATATTTTTAGACGCAACTTTTAATTCTTAGTTTTTAGTGCCTTTTTAAGTTTAGACGCGCTACTTTCTTATTTTTATTTTTCAACGCCTATTATTTTTCATTTTTTTTTTATTTTTCGACATTTTTCGACGCGCTCTTTTTCTTTCTTATTTCTCGCCATTCTAGTTTTTAGGACTTAGATTTTTTTTTCTATTTCTTATCTAAAATTTCTTTAAATTACGAAAAATTATTTTAACCATTAATTTTTCCTGAACCATTAATTTTTCCTCCGGAACCACCAATCATTCAAACAGAGATTGTTGAGGAACGAACCATTAAATCAGAATCCTCTAGTGATTCAGATTCAACAAATTCAATCATGGAGAATCTGGAACCTTGAAGTATGGAAGATCGAATGCGAGCTAAACGCACTGGCCAAGGTCACGCAATTACTCATCCAGATATTAATGCGCCAGATTATGAAATCAAAGGACAAATTCTACACATGGTAACTAATCAATGCCAATTTAGTGGTGCGCCGAAGGAAGATCCAAATGAACATCTTCGTACCTTTAATAGGATCTGTACTTTATTTAAAATCCGAGAAGTTGAAGATGAACAGATATATCTCATGTTATATCCCTGGACTTTAAAGGGAGAAGCCAAAGATTGGTTAGAATCGTTACCTGAAGGGGCGATTGATACATGGGACGTTTTAGTTGAAAATTTTCTTAAACAATTCTTTCCGGCATCTAAAGCCGTGAGACTTCAAGGAGAAATTGTTACATTCACACATAAGCCAAATGAAACTCTATATGAGGCGTGGACAAGATTTGGAAAGTTATTGAGAGGATGTCCGCAACATGGTTTAGACACTTGTCAAATAGTACAAATATTCTACCAAGGATGCGACATCACTATAAGGAAAGACATCGATATAGCAGCTGGTGGTTCCATTATGAAGAAAACAGAAACTGATGCTTACAAAATTATTGATAACACTGCTTCCCACTCACATGAGTGGCTCCAAGAAAAAGATATCGTTAGATCATCTAAAGCAGCTAGAGCCGATTCTAGCCATGACTTAGATTCCATTTCCGCAAAGATAGATGTTGTCGAGAGACGAATGGAAAAGATGACTAAGGATATACACTCAATACGAATTAGTTGTGAGCAGTGTGGAGCACCACATTTGACAAAAGATTGTCTCAGTATTGAACTAACAATGGAACAAGGAGAGAATGTTTCATATCTAAACCAAAGGCCTGGAAATAATTATCAGAATAATTATCAACCGCCAAGACCAATTTACAATCAAAACCAGAATTATAACCGAAATGTTCCATACAACAACCAACAAGGTCCTAGTAATCAACAAGTATCCAATAATACTTACAATCAGCAAAGACCTAATTTTCAAAACAAACCACCACAAACCGATGATAAAAAGCCGAATTTAGAAGATATGATGACGAAGCTAGTTGAATCTCAAAATCAATTTTTCACATCTCAGAAACAAACCAATGAACAAAATGCTCAAGCATTTAGAAATCAACAAGCTTCTATTCAAAATCTGGAACAAGAAGTAAGTAACCTAGCAAGGTTGATAGGTGAAAGAAAACCGGGAAGTCTACTTAGTGATACAAATGCTAACCCCCGGAATGAAACAGCTAAAGCCATTACAACAAGAAGTGGTATTACACTTAAACCACCTGAAATACCTGTAATTTTTGATGAAGCTATTCCTACTCCACAAGAACCACAATCTGATCAAGATAAGGAAAAAGAACCGGTAGTTGAAAAGGTTAATGAAGATAACAAAGTTAAGGCTAAACCTTATGTTAAACCATACCAACCACCACTTCCTTACCCGAGTAAAATGAGAAAAGAGAACCTTGAAGCCGAGCAATCCAAATTCTTGGATATGTTTAAACAGATAAATGTAAATCTTCCTTTTATTGATGTGATTTCAGGAATGCCTAGATATGCTAAATTTCGGAAAGATCTACTCTCAAATAGAAAGAAAATGGAAGAACTCTCGGCTGTTACCATGAATGCTAATTGTTCTGCAGTGCTGTTGAATAAGATACCAGAAAAACTATCTGATCCAGGAAGTTTCACAATTCCATGTTTTCTGGGTAGTCTTAGTTCAATAGAAGCATTGGCAGACTTAGGTGCTAGTATAAATTTAATGCCGTATTCACTATACGCTAAACTAGACCTTGGGGAATTTAAACCAACACGAATAAGCATACAACTAGCTGATAGATCAGTAAAATATCCTAGAGGGATAATGGAGAACATGCTAGTTAAAGTTGGTACTTTAGTATTTCCAGTAGATTTTGTTGTTCTGGACATGGAAGAAGATTCTCAAGTTCCTCTCATATTAGGAAGACCATTTTTAAACACGGCTAAAGCAATGATAGACGTATTTGGTAAGAAACTAACCCTAAGTATAGAGGACGAGAGTGTTACCTTTTCAGTTGATAGAGCAATGCAACAACCGCAATCTGCAGATGATACATGTTATTATATTCAAACTATAGAATCACATGCAGAATTGTTAGAAGAATTTCCAGAATTACAAGGAACAGGAGAATGTTCTTTAGGAGAAGGAACTGAACCAATTGATGAAACTAAAATGTTAGCTACACTTATGGCTAATGGATATAAACCAACAACAGAAGAAATTCAAATGCTAAAAGAAGAAGACAGATATCGATACAAATCATCGATAGAAGAACCACCGACATTAGAGTTAAAGCCACTTCCAAACCATTTGGAATATGCTTATTTACATGGTGAATCTGAATTACCTATAATAATATCGTCTTCTCTTACTGAAAATGAAAAATCTCAACTCATTTCTGTGTTAAAAGCTCATAAACCAGCTATTGCATGGAAAATTCATGATATTAAAGTAATAAGTCCTTCGTATTGCACACATAAAATCCTTATGGAAGAAGGTCATAAAACGTATGTGCAACGCCAACGAAGACTAAATCCTAATATGCAAGATGTTGTTAAGAAAGAAATTATTAAACTGCTAGATGCAGGTTTAATTTATCTAATTTCTGATAGTCCATGGGTAAGCCCAGTTCAATGCGTGCCTAAGAAGGGTGGCATGACTGTCATCACAAATGAGAAAAATGAGCTTATTCCGACTAGGACTGTAACAGGATGGCGTGTATGTATTGATTATAGAAAATTAAATGACGCCACCAGAAAAGATCACTTTTCCTTACCTTTTATTGATCAAATGTTGGAAAGATTAGCAGGAAATAGTTACTATTGTTTTCTTGATGGTTTTTCCGGATATTTTCAAATTCCAATAGCACCCGAGGATCAAGAGAAAACCACATTCACGTGCCCTTATGGTACTTTTACTTACAAACGCATGCCATTTGGACTTTGCAACGCCCCTGCAACCTTTCAAAGGTGCATGATGGCGATTTTTCACGACATGATAGAAGAATGCATGGAAGCTTTCATTGATGACTTTTCAGTCTTCGGTGATACTTTTGAATCATTTCTAGTTAATCTTGAACGAATGCTTATTAGATGTGAACAATCAAATCTAGTTCTTAATTGGGAAAAATGCCATTTCATGGTTAAAGAAGGCATCGTTCTTGGTCATAAAATTTCAAAGGAAGGAATTGAAGTGGATAGAGCTAAAGTAGATGTAATTGCTAAACTTCCACATCCCACCAATGTTAGAGGAGTTAGGAGTTTTCTAGGGCATGCCAGTTTTTACCGACGTTTCATAAAAGATTTTTCTAAAATTGGCACTCCTATGAATAAACTCCTAGAAAAGGATTCTCCATTCATCTTTTCAGATGAATGCATCAAATCTTTTAATATTCTTAAAGAAAAACTCACTAATGCGCCGATCATGATAACACCAAATTGGAATCTACCGTTTAGACTTATGTGCGATGCAAGTGATTTTGCAATGGGAGCCGTTTTAGGACAAAGGATTGAAAAACGATTTCAACCTATATATTTTGCTAGTAAGACGTTACAAGGAGCACAAACAAATTACACAACTATTGAAAAACAACTCCTTGCTATTGTCTTTGCTTTTGACAAATTTCGATCATATCTCGTTCTAGCTAAAACAGTGGTCTATACCGACCATTCTGCTCTTAGATACCTATTTTCGAAACAAGATGCTAAACCACGATTAATCCGTTAGATCTTACTCTTACAAGAGTTTGATATTGAAATTCGAGATAAAAAGGGAGCAGAAAATCTCGCCGCTGATCATCTTTCTCGTCTTGAAAATCCAGAATTAGAAGTTCTAAATGAATCGGCCATACAAGACAACTTTCCTGATGAATATCTATTGAAGATAGATTATAATGAAATTCCATGGTTTGCAGACTATGCAAACTACTTAGTATGTGGATTCCTTGAAAAAGGATTATCGTACCAAAAACGAAAGAAATTCTTTGGTGATATAAAACACTATTTTTGGGAAGATCCACATCTGTTTAAAAGTTGTCCCGATAGAATAATACGCCGATGTGTATTCGGAGATGAAGCTAGTAAAATCTTAAACCAGTGTCACACAGGACCAACAGGAGGGCATTATGGGCCTCAACTAACAGCAAGAAAAGTTTACGATGCTGGATTCTATTGGCCTACAATTTACAAAGACGCACACCTTCTTTGCAAATCCTGTGATGCTTGTCAAAGGGCCGGAAAAATAAGTCAACGTGATGAAATGCCACAAAATATCATTCAAGTATGTGAAGTATTTGACATTTGGGGTATTGACTTTATGGGTCCATTTCCAAAATCTCATAATAATCTCTATATTCTCGTAGCCATTGATTATGTATCTAAATGGACGGAAGCACAAGCTCTCCCAACTAACGATGCACGAGTTGTAGTCAACTTTTTAAAACGTCTTTTTGCAAGGTTTGGAACACCGAAAGCTTTAATAAGTGATCGGGGAACTCATTTCCGTAATAATCAACTTGAGAAATTCTTAAAAGATATGGAGTAACTCATAAAATCTCCACTGCTTATCATCCACAAACAAGTGGACAAGTTGAAAATACCAACCGAGCTTTAAAACGTATTTTAGAGAAAACCGTAGGATCAAATCCGAAGGAATGGTCCTTTAATTTGGAGGATGCACTCTGGGCTTTTAGAACAGCCTACAAAACTCCAATTGGAACCACACCTTTTAAACTCTTTTACGGAAAAGCATGTCATCTTCCAGTAGAAATTGAACACAAAGCATTTTGGGCTTTGAAGACATGTAATCTTGATTTACATGAAGCCGGACGTCTACGATTAAGTCAACTAAACGAATTAGAAGAATTAAGACATGAAGCATACGAAAATTCGTTAATCTATAAAGAAAGAACGAAGAAATGGCATGATAAAAGAATCAGAAGTTCAAAAGAATTTAAAGAAGGAGATAGAGTTCTTCTTTTCAATTCACGATTCAAGCTATTTCCTGGAAAAATTGAAATCAAGATGGTCTGGACCATTCATAGTCAAAAGAGTTTTCCCATACGGAACAGTAGAATTAATAAATTCAAATGGGATTGAATTTAAGGTTAATGGTCACAGAGTTAAACATTACATAGATAGTCCGATGGAAGTTAACAACGAAGTTAATCACAATTTCAACACCACAGCTAACTAAGTGTGGGGAGAATCAAGTCTTTTAAGGATAATATGTATTTCTGTTAGAGTTAGATTTTCTGTTTTCGTGTAGTTCTCGAAAATGGAACCCGAATGGTCTTTCCCTAGCAGACCCTAAAGAACTAGTCTTCTCCCCCCATTCTAAATTTTTATTTTTTTAGGTTTTACGAGATGAAGACTTCCTGTGAATTAAACCATGGTCTAATACTACACGCTTTGATCATTAAACGTAATAATGACACACTTCCAAGTGAAATAGTATCATTAATCAGAGGTAAATTGGACGAAGTAAGAAAAGAATCCAGATGCGAAAATAATAAGTTACAATTTGGTAAAGGAAAATCAAAATCCACAGCGAAAAGAAGAGCACGACACCTTGAAAGAGGTCACAAATGTGAAAAATGGTCACACGAAGGAAAATGCTCGACGAATCAGACATATTCCAATACCGAATTTGTTACGCTATGCAGAGATGGACCGTTCATATGTTTAGAAGAAAAAACGTTGAATGCTCGAGGTTACGCCTATGTACCCATGGAAAACCAATTAGTCCGACTATCTTATGAGTGGGCTAGAGCATATCATTAAGAAATCTTTCTCACAGGTAAGTATGTACATTTTTCATTTTTATTTTTATTTTTATTTTTAACCTTTTGATAATAAACGCTAATTTGTTCTGTATAAAGTATTAAATTGGTATTCGATAAAATTAGGTCTTGCGACCGAAATTATTGATATCATACAAAAAAATTTATTACATCACTGCGAAATTTACCGTTTATTCTTAAGGTATAAATATCTTTAATCAATCAACCCAAAATATTTCAAAAATTCGTCATGAGTTAAATTAGGTTATGAAACCGAAATTACTTTACCGAAAAGAGGGGCGCATATTTTTGATAATATTTGATTGATTAAAGTGGGATAAAAGTCAAAAAGATTTTTAATTTTATTTTACCATGTTTTTAAAATTAATATATAAATATTAAATTAAGATTGTGAATTTTTTTTAAAATCAATATATTTAAGTTTGTAAATATTTGAAAATTTTAATATTTTTAATATAAGTTTGTATGTATAAAAACAAAAATATAATATAAGTTTGGTGTGAATTTTTAATTATTAATATGAATTTTCAATTTTATGCATTTTAAATTTAAGTTTGGTGTGAATTTTAAAAACAAAAATTTACTTTATTTCGCTAAGTTAAAAATATGATTTTTAAAATTCGTCGTAAGTTGAAGACTAGGTCGTTGAACCGAAATTGCTTTACCCGAGGGAGGGACGAGAACTTTTATTATCATTATTTTTAATCTTATTTAATTAAAGTATGCCAAAAACATTAAAAAAACCCAAAAATCTTTGCTTTTAAAACCGCGCTTAAAAATGACAAATTTTAAAATTTTTGTCGAGGGACGGACTACGACATCGATCCGAAACGCCCTCATCCTAAAAAGAAACAAAATTTTAATTTTTAAATTAATTTTATGTTTTATAAAGTTATAAGGTTTTATAAAAAAAAAATGAAAAACAAATGTGATGTAACAACAAGACGGAATGAACAAATGATATGCACCATTTATCATTCAGCAAACAAACGCCAATATGTTTGGAAACTTTGGTAAAATTTAATCATTTTTCTACGCTAATCACCCTCAATAATTTAAATTGTTACTGATTTCTTGCAAATGAGGGCATTGCTAGATCTTAAGTGTGGGAAGGGGTTAAATTCTTTCGGATTTTTAAAATTTTTAACTTAAACACTTGGTTATCATTAAAAATACTAGTAACGTAATAGTTGTATTAGAATCTAGTGCTCTCTGATAACAAATAACAGCCCTAGTCTTATATACTGACTACCCACTTCTAGTAAAAATTTTCAAAATTTTCAATTAAATGAACTCAAAATCATGTTTATACATATTTATGAACGATAAAACTAGGTGTTAACACCGAAATTATTGTTACCTCGGAAAGGACATAAATTGAGAAACAAACCAAAATATTAGAATTCATTTAAAATGGAATAGAGGACAATAAAAAGGCAAATAAAAGAAAATAAAAGCCAAGTGTGGGAAAATTTACCAAGTTATTTTAAACATATGTCACATATTTCTGTAACAAATAATTGAAGATACTTTTGCTTTGGACTAAAGTAAACAGTTTTACCCGATTTACTGTAAGAAAGATGGATCTACACGATGAATCAATTCCATCATAAAAGGAAGTAAAGTCTTCCAAAAAAGAAAGACGCTTCTTGATTTAGGTCATGAAGTTGTCGTCCAGACCAGCTGTAGGTTGACGAAAAATCTAGAAAAGTCATCTCTAAAATCGGCAGGAAATCCACGGACCTCAGCATCAAACAGGGTCGCCAAGTGGTCAGACTTATCCTAACCATGAGAGGATCTGTCTCGTAAAATGGGAAGGACGCCGTGCAAATTAGCTTGATAAGACTAATGAATCAGATCCCCAGAAAAGGATAATCTCCTTAAAGATCAAAAATCAGCTTTTAAGACTGATATTACTCAATCCTAGAGATTGACCTTAAAGATTGAGAATTCAAACTCATGGAATTCTATGATATCTAAACTCGAGCTGAACGAGAAAATATTTTGATCAAAATTACAAACCGATTTGTTTTCTAAAAACCCATTTTCAATGCGTTCATTACCATTGAACGTAAAATTCTGAGAATTCACCTGAAATTCATTAGGTCACCTGAACCAATTCGGGTATCAACCGTAAGAATGGTGGTTGCATAGCATGGTTAAAGACAGGACCTTGTGCCAGACCGAAAAATTATAAGGTTACTATTGCTCCTACAAAGGATAGTAATTGCATCCGATACGTTATAGACCATAATTAAAAGCATGTCAGGGGACATTGCCTTAACAGTTGCTTATTCAACGCTTTCCTTTACAACCGGACGGTAGTTTACCGAAAGGTAATATACGGAGCAAGTATACTGGACGTGTTGCTTTCCCAATACACGGTTAGCAAGTGGGTGACACAAAATCGCAAGTGTTGAGCTAAAATTTTCAAATCTGAAACCCACCAAACCCACAAAAACAATTTGCAAACACCGGTGAAGGGTTATTCCGGAAAACTTATCTAGGGTAAAAACTAGATTTAATTTTCAAAAGATTAAATGTTTTCATAAAGATCTAATTTCCTAACGGATCTAAATTTTTATAGTCATGTGGGACTGTAAACCATAACATTACTACCATTATTCATACCGTCGTAATGAAATCACTGATGTACAAAGTGTGAAGAATAAAGAAGTGATTCTAGTATGTTGTTATTCAAGACTATATTGCTTGAGGACAAGCAACGCTCAAGTGTGGGAATATTTGATAATGCTAAAAACGAACATATATTTCATAGCATTATCCCTCAAGAAAGACAAGCTTTTAGTTGCAGTTGTCCTATTTACAAGGAATATTCGTTTAAATATTAAAAGGTGAAGATAAAGGGCAGATTCGACGAATTGAAGACGCAAACGACCAAAAAGCTCAAAAGTACAAAGTACAATCAAAGTGATTCCAATTATTGATGAGAAACGTCTCAAAATTACAAGAGTACAAGCCGCAAAACGCAAAGTACAAGATATTAAATTATACGAAAGGACGTTCGAAAATCCAAAACCGAGACATGAACCAGCTTTCAACGTACTATGCAAAGGACCGAAAGTTACAAATTAATTATGTATATAAATATAATATAATATATAATTAATTATATAAATTATATATTTATATTATATTTATATAATAAAATCCGTCGGCAAGCTAGGAGCCAAACTTATGTTAGCTGGAATCAGGGGCTCCGCACTCTCGGAGCTTTGAAGACAAAAACCTCCGTACTCGCGGAGGTCAAACAGTATTACGTGGGCCTATAAAAGGCCGAGCATTCGGCCGATTTTTACACATCTTTTTCATCTTCATTCATACGTAAGATATATATATATATATATATATATATATATATATATATATATATATATATATATATATATATATATATATATATATATATATATATATATATATATATATATATATATATATATATATATATATATATATTTTAATTTTAATTTTATTTTTAATTTCTAATAATAAGGGTATGTTAGCGAATATTGTAAGGGTGTAAGTCAAAATTCTGTCCGTGTAACGCTACACTATTTTTAATCATTGTAAGTTATGTTCAACCTTTTTAATTTAATGTCTCGTAGCTAAGTTATCATTATGCTTATTTAAAACGAAGTAATCATGATGTTGGGCTAAATACTAAAATTGGGTAATTGGGTTTTGTACCATATTTGAGGTTTGGATAAAAGAACGACACTTGTGAAAATTAGACTATAGGCTATTAATGGGCTTTATATTTGTTTAACTAAATGATAGTTTGTTAATTTTAATATAAAGATTTACAATTGGACGTACCTATAAATAACCATATACACTCGATCGGACACGATGGGCGGGATATTTATATGTACGAATAATCGTTCATTTAACCGGACACGGGAATGGATTAATAGTTAATAGATTTATTAAAACAAGGGTGAAATTATATACAAGGACACTTGGCGTAATTGTTAACAAAGTATTAAAACCTTGGGTTACACGCAGTCGATATCCTGGTGTAATTATTAAACAAAGTATTAAAACCTTGTTACAGTTTAAGTCCCCAATTAGTTGGAATATTTGACTTCGGGTATAAGGATAATTTGACGAGGACACTCGAACTTTATATTTATGACTGATGGACTGTTATGGACAAAAACCAGACGGACATATTAAATAATCCAGGACAAAGAACAATTAACCCATGGGAATAAACTAAAATCAACACGTCAAACATCATGATTACGGAAGTTTAAATAAGCATAATTCCTTTATTTTTATATTTAATTGCACTTCTAATTATCGCACTTTTTAATTATCACAATTTTATCGCATTTTTATTTATTGCAATTTCATTATCGTTATTTATTTTACGCTTTAAATTAAGTCTTTTATTTATTTAATATTTTACATTAGGTTTTAACTACGACTAAAGTTTTAAAATTGACAAACCGGTCATTAAACGGTAAAAACCCCCTTTTATAATAATAATATTACTTATATATATTTGTATTTTTATAAATTAAAACTAATATAGCGTTAAGCTTTGTTTAAAAGATTCCCTGTGGAACGAACCGGACTTACTAAAAACTACACTACTGTACGATTAGGTACACTGCCTATAAGTGTTGTAGCAAGGTTTAGGTATATCCATTCTATAAATAAATAAATTTCTTGTGTAAAATTGTATCGTATTTAATAGTATTTCCTAGTAAAATATAATCTATTTCATATACGCCTCGCATAACATCAATCGTCGTTACCGGAGAACCGTTTATATTCCATCACATTATCAGTAGATGTACCAACAACCCCATTGATCTTTGATTTTCCAAAAAATCATTATATTCATTAAAACCCTATCATATACTCATCCGCATCTTGTAACAAGAATTGTCATACTAATTACCAAAAAAAAAATCAGTAATCAGTATTTTGAAACTCGCAGCATGCCTACATCAACAGTTATATGTATATATATAACATTTATCTCCTAGAATTATGATCTTCCATTCTGAAAATTCTGAAAAGCACCCAGCCTACGAATCAATACATCAAACTTTGAAAAAGCTGATGAAGCAGTGAAAACTGAAGACTGCCTTAACAGTCAAAAGTTTAATAATAAAGAATGGAGTGTTGGAAACACACGATGGAAAATTTGTACTGGAAAAATGGATTGAGCAAACTATGAAGGAGACTCTGAACAAATCACAAGGACTAAACTTGTACATAAAGAATCCTGATGATTCTGTATCTGATGAAATCTTAGCAAACACCATGCTTCTGAATCTAAACCCTTACGGATAAATCTTCTTCATCATCTTTCGATATTAAAAATTCCAAGATATCATCGTATCTTCATTATAAATATCCTCAATATTTCTGAAGATATCTTCATAAATATTCTCGTCCTATATTAATTATCTCTCCGCGCTATCTGTGTTACCTCATAAAAGGAAACTGTTTTATTTTTTATATTCTGTAAATCTTCGAATTTAAAATATGAATGTATTGAAGTAGTGCTGGAAATTGATGCATGAATTAGTATAATATAATGACACTTGATCAACGTGATTATATTACAATAAGTCATGCTGAGTTTCTAATGAAACATGATGATTCACAGACACTAACTTCATCATGTGCCATGTTACACGACTCTTACATTCTATCTGATATATAAACATATCAAGGACGTAATTCCTTGATAGTTCTATCTTTTCTCTCGAATTTTGGTAATTTAATAAATCAAGATCGTGCTATCACAATTTCTCTCTTAGAACATTAGTCATGTTCATTCGAAACTTCATACCTACGAATTTTGGACCATTTTTCGCTTGACTTAAAGTCGGGAAGAGAAAACGAGAGAATGGAACTCCAAAATATAAAGGACACGGAGAGGGTGGAGTTATAATGAAATATCAGACAAAGAAATCAAGACAGATCGTCGCATTTAATCAAAGAGGATCCTAATTTCCTTAATTACCGAAGAATCATTTCTTATCACGAAGATTTTCTCCAAATCCATTGAACTCCGGAAATCAACCAAATCTACGTCAAAGGATATAACGAAATATTATTTTCTCATTTCACACTTTTGTGATAGCTTCACTTATACTCTTCGCGTAATCAAATTGTTTTATCTATATTACCCAATGATGATAAAACTCTAATTTTTTAGCTCATATTCGTCATGGAAACATTTTTATTGTTAGTCATGACCACCTCACTCAAATTTCGGGATAAAATTTCTTTAACGGGTAGGTACTGTGACGACCCGGAAATTTCTGACCAAATTTAAACTTAATCTTTATATGGTATCGACACGATAAGCAAAGTCAGTAATGTTAAGTCTCAGAATTTTTGTACTATTTATACGGATTCATTTACCCTTTCGACTACTCTCGACGATTCACGAACAATTGTGTAAATAAATATGTAAATATAAAGGTAAGTATATATATATATTAAAAATTGGAAAGAATAAAATATAAATGTTAAAGTTAAATATGTAAAATAAGATATAAGATATAAAATAATTAAATTGAACACATATATATATATATATATATATATATATATATATATATATATATATATATATATATATATATATATATATATATATAACTTATATACATAATTGATATTATATGTATATTGTAATAAATATAAAATATATAAATATTAACAATTCAAATATGATATAAGTATTACATAATTAATAATATAAAAGATTAACATATAAAATGTAATAACAAGTTAAAATATAATTATTATATTAAAATTGTCATTATTACTTTCACTATCATTATTAAGATAAATATTAATATTAATGTTAATATTTATATAATTATTATGAATATTATTGTTTTAACAATAACATATAGATATAAAATTTAATATAATTAATTTGTTATATTAATATTACTACTACTATTGTTTTCATTATTAATATCATTTTTTATTACTATTATTATTATCATTATTATTATTATTTTTATAATACTTTTAAAGTTATCCTTTTTAAAATATAATTATTATTATAAATTTTTACTATTATCATAATTGATAAATTATTAATTGTTATTATTAATATATATAATTATTATTAATCTATTTATTTAATAAATAATACTGATTAATTACAAAATTATAGAATCGGATATATGATTGGAATCGATTTCATGTATATATCTTACTGTTAATGAATTTGTTTATATCTCTTAACTTATTAGACAAGAAGAATAAATCGTACCAAAGTGTTGAATTTACAATTCGATTTTTTATTTTATATTACAGAGTGAATATTTTCCTGTCGACTAAATGGCAAATTCTGTTATGTATCAACATATTACTCAATCATACAACAAATACCATTACCTTCTTTAATTACTTCCTCCCTACTATTAAACTAGTTTTGATTTTAGTTCATGAGGTTAGCCAAAAACATAATCAACATAAATCATGAACCATTAACATCATCTTGAAACCACCTCTCTTTCTCATCATCTCCCTCCTTCTTCTTGTTATCTTCTTCGTGAACCCAAGATCAAACCCCAAAACGAAAACCAAACCAAACCCATTTAATTTATTGTAGCTCGACTAAATACATCATAAACTTTATTGCTTCTTGCCTTCTATTTCGGTTACAAAACAAAACCCACTTGAATTGGCCAAGATTCAACTACTACTCGAAACCATCTTCCGGTCACAGCTAGCATAGAACCTTTTCTTCTACTACCAAGCTAATCATCTTCTACTTCTACACATATTTCACACACCCTCATCTCTAGTTCCCTACAACATTTATTCCAATGTTTACGTACGTGTGTTGTTGTTTCTGTTCAACCAACATAAACCACCATCGAGCAACATTAATCAACACTTTACCACCTTCTTCCACCACCATCAACGGCTCCATATATATGTTGCTCGCTTGAACGGTTCACCAAATCAAAGGACACCACCACGAACCACCATATTGTCAACGCCTTCTTGCAGCTATCCTTCTTATTCAAGTGATTTATTCCGCAGTTACTACAGCAATAGGTTATACTTATTTCTGTTTTACGAAATAAAGAACATGCAATATATATAGATAATAATACGGTGATGACAAAAGAAGATATTGGCTAATGAATAAACAATGGGTAGTGGGATATTAAAGTAGTGGGGTTAGTTAAAAAGCTGGGACATTTTATTCCTTGGATCCAAATCGCTCTATACACATTTCTTTTTCTATCTCCTTTATGATCGACATTTGCTGTTGGGGTTGTTACTAATATATATATATATATATTTTAGAATTGATGGGGACTACCACTATTTTTTTTTCTCTTCTGGTTATATTTCTAACGAGACCTTTTTGTGTCGAGTAAATCTTCATCAACACACCGTATCAATAAACTATATCTTGTAAATATTTCGATAGTTTGGATTAAGAGTTGGGCCACCGCATTTTTTTTTAAACTTTTGGGCCGTAAACTTGAATAGATGATGATGATGATGGAAATCGGGAATGCTTAATGATGATGATGGTTATGATATTAATATGATCGAAAATAATGATGGTATGTAATAGTTGATGATGATGCTTAAGGATAGATAAAGGGTGATGATATATCTGTGAAAGGGTTAAATGGGTTTAGTATAATAGGAAGATGACAGGCGAATAATAAGAAGTTTAGCAGATAACTAAAACAGAAAAGGAGTAGTAGAGCATTGGTTTAAGTGGGTGTCTATTGATCAAGAGGTCCTGATTTCGAATCTAAGGGACTGTAAACATATTTTTTTTTTCTAACTGGGCTACTTAGCAGGTTAGAAATAGGAACAGAAAACAAAACTGGTTATATAAATTTAACAGTTAAATTAGAACATAAAGACAAGCAGTAGTGTAATGGTTGAGAGGGTTTGGTTTAAGCAAGAGGTCGCGGGTTCAAGCCCGGTCTTTGGCGTATTTTTGGAGATTATTACTTTAAAGGTAGTTTCTATTATTTTTATTATTTTTATTTTTATTATTATTATTATTATTGTTATTATTATTATTATTATTATTATTATTATTATTATTATTATTATTATTATTATTATTATTATTATTATTATTATTAATCTATGTATTTAAATATAACATTTTTTTATTAGTATTATCATTATTATTAACATTATAAGTACTATTTTTTTTTACAATATTATTATCTCTAACATTTTTTATTAAGATTATCATTGGGATTAGTATTATTATTATCAATGTTATTATTATTATTATTATTATTATTATTATTATTATTATTATTATATTACTATCATTCATATCATTACCAGTATTACAGATAAATATTTTTGTATATAAAGATACAATACAATAATATTAATACTACACCTCACTATATTTTATTAGTAAAAAGATAATTAATTAAGCTATTAATAAAACACATGAATTAAAATAACAATTAAAATCAATAATAATATATAAATTTGTTCAATTATCATTACATGTGTTAATATACATAATTGATTATAGGTTCGTGAATCCGAGGCCAACCCTAAACTTGTTCAATGTCGTAATATGTATTTTTACTACAAAATACAATATGGTGAGTTCATTTGCTCCCTTTTACTCTACATTTTTGGGACTGAGAATACATGCGCTACTTTTACAACTGCTTTATTAAATGCTTTTGAAATACATTTTGAACTGCGAATACATGAAATGCTTTTATAAATGTTTTACGAGATAGACACAAGCAAAACTTTCCTCGAATGAATTATGTGGACATGATAATTGCCACCATTGAATTATGTGGACGTGATAATTGCCACAATTGATATGAATATTTTTTCCCTGATTATTATTGCTTGGTAACCTAAGAATTAGGGAACATCACTAATTTTGAGAATTAGTGCACGCCTAATTGACGCGAATCCTAAAGGTAACTACTGGGTTTAACACCCCCACCCAGAATGTTCACTAGACGGAAGAGCTAGTGGGCGTGGTGTTTAGTACTTCGAGGTTTATATATTTATACAGACGAGATGTTCTGTTTTGGGGATATTATTGATGCGCATTATATGTTAAGGTCGGTCACCAAGCCAAGCTATGAAAGAAATGAAAAGTGAATGTTATATATCGAGAGAATGATTTTTTACATAGGTTATGTGTATGTAATTTTTGTGTACGAGATATGTGTACGGTTACTAAGATTTATGAAAGATGATTTCGTACACGAGAAAGGTGTACTGTATTTAAAATATATCGCATGTACATTACAGGTGGGTATAGGATTCGGGCCTATTTGTACCATGCAGCATTTAAATCTTGTGGTCTATCAAAATGTTGAATTTTATTGTTTTATGATAAACCTATGAACTCACCAACCTTTTGGTTGACACTTGAAAGCATGTTTATTCTCAGGTATGAAAGAAATCTTCCACTGTTCATTTGCTCATTTTAAGGACATTACTTGGAGTCGATCATCGCTCTGGGATCTAATGTTGATGACTTCGTCCAGATGGATTAGGACGGGGCATTTCATTTAGTGGTGCCAAGACGATGACGAGTGACCATAGGGTGAGTGGATGTTGTGTTTTGAGGAGGTGGTGGTGGTGGGGGTCTTGAAGAGGAGAAGTAGGAGTGAGAGTGTCGGGTGTGTGGGGAGCAGGAGTAGGAGAATGAGTTATATCGATATGATTTTCTTGAGGTGGTGATGAGTGTTGGGGATTTTGGGTGGTTTGTGTAGTAGGGGAAGTCGGAATTTGATGAATGGTACGAGAGTAAATATTTTGTGGAGGAGGGTCTAGAAAAGCATAAGATGGTGGTTGGGTAGGTGTCACAGATCCATAGGGAAAAGAGGATTCATCAAACATCACATGGCGAGAGAGAATGATCTTGTTAGTGGCAAGATCGAGACATCGATACCCACGATGATTATATGGGTACCCAAGAAAAATGCAAGGAGTGGAGCGGGGTTTGAGTTTATTTGTAGTGTTAAGATGAGGATAGCAAAGGCATCCGAAGACGCGAAGGTTAGAGTAATTTGGTGGGTATTTGTATAGACGTGTGTGAGGTATTTCATTGTTGATGGCAGATTGTGACGACCCGAAAAATTTTGACTTATTTTTAAGTCAATTCTCTATATGATTGAATGCTTCCGACACGATAAGTAAACTTGTTATTATGAGTCTCAAAATTTTGAAAGGTTTTATGAAGTCATTTTATGTGACTAAATTATATTCTAATATTTCTATATTATTTATTAAATAAAAAGGTGTGCCTATGTGTTTGTACGTTCCTACGTATAACGTTTTTATTCGAAGAATCATTTCGGTTAAGTTTCCAAACCAACGATTATATATATTCGTGATTTTCAAATCCGAATTCTTTTATATGACATTCCTATCTCATTTGAATTGATAAAATATTCCTGTATTTTATTTCGTGAATTATTATTTCTTCTCGCGTATTTAATCGTGTAACGTTTTTAACTCGCGGTTTGCGTTCTATTTATGGGTTATTATTTCTGTACAAATTTATAATAATTGGTGTTTATCATACGTTTCGTGAATTGCATTTTATGCATTAAGTGACTTCTAGTTTTAAACTTCCTTATTGCAAGTTTGATCACCACCTTAAATTACGAAACCATTTTAACTGAAATTATGTATTCCGAAAATTGTAGTAACACAATTAAATAGTTAACGAAAATGATAAATAATAGTATTAACTATAGTACGAAGTATGTAACCTTGTTAACTAACTAATAATAATTTTGTTCAAATATCATCATTATAAGCAAGCTCAACTCATAACCCATCTCTTAAAATTTAAAGATAATTTAAATATTTATGTATATATGAATAATACTTAGTACAAGTAATAATATAACAAACGTATAATGTCATCAACTAGCAAGTTGTAAATTTAAGAAAAGATAAGCATTTTGGAGTAATAATAATAATAATAATAATAATAATAATAATAATAATAATAATAATAATAATAATAATAATAAAATTAATAATAATAATAATAATAATAATAATAATAATAATAATAATAATAATATATTATATATATAAAATATTTCCACAACTAATAAAGTGATCTATTATTATTGCTAAAGTCAAATTATGTATGAAGATTTATTATTATTAAGGGATAAACCAAAACAATTGTTGATAAAGTCAAATTATGTATGAAAATGTTTAAAAAAATAAATAAATAAATAAATTCAACAATTGCATACTTACATTCAACTATAAAAGGAAACATGTAGCTTCATTCTAAATCATCCAAACATAATCAATCAAACATTATCACAATAAAATCTTCATCATCTCTCAAGAAAAATTACATATTTGGAATCATCACGACGCGCTCTACGTTTCTATACTTCTTGTTCTTGATTTGAGGTAGTCATAAAACTCCATCTTTTTTTTTTCAATTCTTCATGAATATTATGTTATTATGCTAATATTATGATAATATGAAATTATAATTTTTCTAAGTCATTTAACTAGCAAGGCTAATATTATGATAATATGATGTTGAAATGAGTATAAATAAATTTTAAAGATTGTCTTTTAGTCTTGTTGACTTTTAATGTTGACTGTTGACTTTTGAAGTTGACCGTTGTCCGCGACTTGTTGATTTTATGAATAAAACTTTTTGAATTAACTTAAAATAAAATAATATCTCTTAATATTATCTAATACTTAGGTTATAAAAATTAATAATTTATGTCATTTAAAACTTATGGTTTGTATTTAATAAATCTTTTAATTTAATACTTATGTTATATAATTTAATTACATCAATAATTAAACTTATGATAACTAATAATTTAATTATGATTAATAAAACATATGTTAATGATAATTAAATATAACATACTTATGATCTAAATTAATTAAATAAATACTACAAGGTGGGCTATGGATGATTAGAACAATACCTATTATTCTAAATCAGTGGAACCCTAATGTTTCGCTTACTAAGGAAGACTTGACAAAGGTACCGGTTTGGGTACGTCTTTATGACGTTCCATTAGTGGGATTCACTGAAGTAGGTCTTAGTGTTATCATTTCAAAACTGGGTAACCCGATGATGTTGGATGCATACACGAATACCATGTGTCTTGAATCTTGGGGTAGACCTAATTTTGCACGTGCCATGGTTGAAGTTAATGCGGATGTAGAGTTGAAAGAAAGGCTTTACTGTGGCATCCCCGAGTTTGGATGGAAAGTGTAAGTCATTAGATGAAGTTAGAATCGAATATGATTGGAAACCGCCAAGATGCTCATGTTGTAAAGTGTTTGGACACAAGGACTCACAATGCCCGAAACTTGTGGTGGTCGAAACTACTAAGGAACAACACGTTGACAAGGATGGTTTCACTTTGGTAGCCAACAAGAAAGGGTCTGATGGTAATGAATATGGCAGGCGTGGTGGTTTTAACATGGGTAAGAATAAGCAAAAAGTTTATTATCGAGTTAAACAACCTATTGTCGTTAGTGGGGAAGAGAAACAGGCTAAATCTAGAGTTAAAGGGCCGAACCCGAAGGTGAGTACAGAGGCAAGGGCAAATAGTCATAACCGGTTTCATTCCTTGAATAATCTCACCGATGATAATATGCCAAATCAATCCTTCAAACTGGTGGACGAGGAAAGTGATATAGAGGAGAGTCTAGATGAAACTAGTGTTTTTGTGGCATCAAAAAATCCTGAGGGGGCAAGCACTCCCGGTTTTATTGGTGTCCAATGATTAGTTTTGCATCTTGGAATATTCGGGGGCTGAACCTTATCCCGAAACAAAATGAGGTTCGTGAGGTAATCTTGGATACTAAAGTTTGTGTTTGTGCTATCCTCGAATTGCATGTTGCTATTAATAACTTGAGTAATATATGTAATTATGTGTTTCCGGCTTGGCACTGGTCATCTAATAATAGTGTATGCGCTAGCGGTACACGTATTATCATCGGTTGGGACCCTGGTATTGTTCAACTTATGGTTCTAAATGTTTCTAGTCAAGTAATTCATTGTTTGGTTAAATCTGTTGATAATGATTGGCAAGTCTTCGTATCGTTTGTTTTCGCTGCTAATGGCTATACAACTAGGCGTCTTTTGTGGGTGGATCTAATTCAGCATCATGGTTATGTTGGTAATCATCCCTGGATTATGATGGGAGATTTTAATGTCTCACTTTCGGTAGATGAATCTACAGCGGGCTCGTCTTCTAGTACGATTGCTATGCGTGACTTTCAAGAATGTGTGGATCGTATTTGTATGTTCGATGTCAACAGATCTGGATTTTAATTCACTTGGAATCAAAACCTCGTTCGGTTTTGGGTATTCTCAAGAAAATTGATCGGATCATGGGCAATGATGTGTTTATTGATCGTTTCACGAATGCGTATGCTGTTTTTTATCCTTATCTGATATCTGATCATTGTCCCGCAGTTGTTAAAATTCCTGCTGCTGTTAGGCTTAAGCCTAAACCGTTTCGTTTCGGTAACTTTGTGGTAACACACAAGGACTTTATGAGTACGGTGGTTAACGAATGGAACCAACAGGTGGATGGTCATGCGATGTTTATATTGGTCAAAAGGTTGCGATTATTTAAATGTCACATTCGTCGACTCATGTGGAGTAAAGGTGACCTGCACAAAAGAGTTATAGCGTGTCGTGAGAAACTTGATGAAGCTCAAAGTAAACTCGATGCTGATCCTTTTTCTTCTGTTGATAGAGAGCATGCAGCGAGCTGCTTATAAGAATTTAATGAGGTAATTTTGCTTGAGGAAAGTTTCCTTATGCAAAAGTCAAAGCTTGAATGGCTACGGGTAGGTGACTCTAATTCTAGTTTCTTCCATAAAGCTGTGAAGGGTAGAACGAATCGTAGTCGAATTCAAATGGTCATCGATGCTAATCAGAATGTGGTGGAAGGTTCGGCAGTCCCTCAGGTTTTCGTTCAACACTATAAAAACTTATTGGGGACTGCTTTTGTTTGCAATGAAATCGCTGATCCAGGTAGTTTGTTTTTGAATCGGGTCTCGTCTGATCAAGCTCACCTTATGGTTCGACATGTTACAGATGCTGAGATTAAGAATGCAATTTTCAACATAGGCACTTGTAAATCTCCGAGACCAGATGGTTACTCTTCGGTATTTTTTAAGGAATCATGGGATGTTATCGGAGGGGACGTTATTCGGGCAGTCAAAGAATTTTTCTGCAAAGGGCAGATGCTCCGGGATTTGAATACCACTGTTATTGCATTACTACCAAAAGTCCATATACCAAGCAAAGTTACGGATTACAGACCTATCTCATGTTGTAACATTGTGTATAAATGCATTAGTAAAATTATTACTTCACGCATTAAAGCTAGCTTGAATGAGGTGGTGAGTATTAACCAATCAGCGTTTATTCCGGGGAGGCGCATCTCGGATAATATTTTGTTGACGCAGGAGCTCATGAAAAATTATCATTTGGATCGTGGTCCGTCTAGATGTGCATTTAAAGTTGACATTCAAAAAGCGTATGATACCGTTGATTGAAATTTTTTGGAAGAATGTTTGATTTGTTTTGGTTTCCCGAAGAAAATGATCAAGTGGATTATGGCTTGTGTCACGACAACGTCGTTCTCTATTAATGTTAATGGCGAGTCACATAGCTTCTTTGGAGGGAAACGCGGTCTGCGCCAAGGTGATCCGATGTCACCGTATCTTTTTACTTTGGTCATGGAAATGCTTACGTTAATGATTCAACGTAACATTTCTAGATCTCAAGGGTTTCAGTTTCATCCAAAGTGTGATAAGCTGAAGTTAGTCAATCTTTGCTTTGCCGATGATCTCTTTATTTTTGCTCATCTGTGTACTCCATCAATTGTGGTGATTCGTGATGCTTTAGAGGAGTTTAAGAGGTGTTCGGGTCTTGTGCCGAGCTTGCCGAAGAGTACGGCCTTTTTCTGTAATGTTGCGAATTCGGTTAGGAATCATATCTTGTCTCTCATGCCGTTTGAAGAAGGTAAATTGCCAGTCAAATACTTAGGTGTTCCCCTTATCTCATCAAGGCTTATGTATAAGGACTGTAAAGTCCCTGTCGACAAGGTGAAATGCAAAGTTAACCATTGGATGAACAGGTTTCTCTCTTTCGCGGGTAGAGTTCAACTTATAACATCGGTCCTTACGTCTATACAAATTTATTGGTGTTCGGTCTTTATTTTACCGGACCAGGTTATCAAAGACATCGAGAAGTTAATCCGTGGTTTTCTATGGTGTCAAGGGCCAATGAAATGGGGTAGAGCTAAAGTCAAATGGGATGATGTTTGTCTTACAAAAGAGGAAGGCGGGTTGGGTATTAAACGCCTAAAAAATTGGAATGCCGTGTTGATGGCCACTCATATTTGGTCCCTATTAAATTTAAAACCGACCTTGTGGGTGCGGTGGATTCATGAGTATAAGCTTGCAACAAGGCATCTTTGGGATGTAGCCCTTAAAGCCGGGGCATCCTGGAGTTGGAGGAAATTATTGTTGATTGGACCGTTAATTCGAGATCATGTGGTGTGCCGAGTTGGTGATGGTAAATATGGGTCTGCTTGGTTTGATCGTTGGTTACCTATCGACCCTTTGGCCAATATTATCTCGACCCGCGACATTAGTCGAGCATGTTGGCACTCAAAAACAGTTATACGCGACATTGTGGATGATTCTGGTTTCTTGTGGCCGACTGAATGGTTGTCAAAATATCCTGCTATTGTGCCAATTAATCCTCCGGTACTCTTGAATGATTCAGACTCGTATGGGTGGAAAAACGGTGATGATGTATTGCTTGATTTTTCGGTTAAGCAGGCTTGGGATTCTTTTTGTCCGAGGGGATCTATTGTCCCATGGTTTTCTGTGGTGTGGTTCTCGCATGGGATCCCTAAACATGCTTTCATGTTGTGGTTTGTTATCAGGGAATGTTTGAAGACTCAAGATAAATTAAAACCGTGGGATATTAGAGATGGGTCTACTCCTATATGTGATTTTTGTAAAAGTGAGCCTGACTCGCACACTCATTTGTTCTTCTTGTGCTCGTTTTCTATGCAAGTGTGGGGGAGGGTTCAAAGTATGATGATCACATATGTTCAGAGCTTTGATGTTCGTGTTGTGGTTGAGCGTATTATTTCTATGACATCTCATAGGCTGGCTCGTGTGGTGGTCTCCAAGTTATGCCTTGCCGCTACGGTTTATGGTTTGTGGCAAGAGAGGAATCTCAGGATCTTTAAGAAGATTAGTCGAAAGGATAAGCAGGTGTTCGATGCGATTGTGTCTAATGTTCGGTTGAAGTTAGCCACGATAAAGTTCAAGTGTTCTTCTGATGTAGATCATATTCGAAGGTTATGGCAGCTAGATAAAAATGTAGTTTAGCGTGCTTGTTTTTTTTTTTCTTGCTGTGGCCGAAGTGCCTGGTTGTGTTTGTTGGGCTTCAGGACACTCCTGTTGCCACTGAGCGTTCTTTGTAATACCATTCATTATTATTTTTTAATAATATTCGCTGGGGTAACCCATTACCCAAAATTAATTAAATACTAATGATATAATTTAAATATTAAATGTTTATGGAATTTAATAATATATTTGAATACTTATGATATAACAATTTAATTAAAACTTATGTTATGATTAATATTCTAATATTAGTTAATATACTTATACTATAATTAATAAATCATTATTAATTAAAAATACTAATAATATAATTAATATTTAATTATTAATTAAGTAATTATGACATATCTACTATGTCATTAAGCTTATGATAAATTAATAAAATTAATCTAAATTAATTAAACTTATAATATATCAAAATAAATACTTATTCAAACTTTTCGTCACATAATTCCAAAGCCAATTCAAGCACTAGGAATATCATGCATTGACCTGACCTAAGTTAGACTTTTACTTACTCACTTTCGTAATTAGGTTGGAGTCTTTGATCATCCGTGATCATTTTATCTTGTGCTTTTTGGATTACTATCTACTTTGCACTCTAAGGTGAGTTATAGTCCCACATTTTTCTACTATTTTAAATCTTTTTGGGATGAGAATACATGCTTTTCATTTTTACATGTTAGACACAAGTAATCAAAAATGGTAAATTATTCATCTGTGGGTTATACAAAAATATACCTTAATTTGGTAACTTATAACTACGGGCTCTGTACCGTAGACGCGAATCCTAATGATAGATCTATCGGGTCTGACCGCCCCATTCCTTCCTAGTCGCACTAGTTTTCAAGGGAATGTTTAGTCCTTCGTAGAAGATACACTTGTACAGTGTATGGTCCATAAAAATGTAGATAAAACTAGTTAAATTGGGTTACCAGGTGCTCACGGGATAGATGTAATAATATTTTTAAGACGTTTCTCAACATTAAATCTTGTGGTCTAATTTTATACAGTTGTTATACTAAACCTATAATTCACTCAACATTTTGTTGACTTTTACTCGCATGTTTTATTCTCAGGTATTTAGATATTGCTTCCGCTGTTTATAGAGGTCATGACCGTGCTTTTGGGACCGATGATAACGGGTTACGTCAATAGCAATTTTGACGGGTCGTTAAACAGATAATGGAAGAAAGTTGAGAAGGTGGGTAGCCATAAGAAGAGCTTCAGCCCAGAAAGTTGGAGGAAGGTGCGCTTGGAATAGAAGGGTGCGTATGAGATTATTAATGGTTCGGATCATTTGTTCAGATTTCCCATTTTATTGGGAAGTTTGAGGGCATGAGAAACGGATTTGGATGCCATTGATTTGAAAAAGATGATGTAGAGAGAAGTTGTGAAACTCACCACCGTGATCACATTGGAATGCCTTGATTTCACAATTAAATTGGGTTTTGATGTAAGCACGAAACTGAACAAACTTATTAAAAGCTTCTGATTTATTACGCAAAGGAAATACCCATAGATAATGAGAAAAGTGGTCTAGGAATATGACATAATATTTGAGCTGAGACTTGAAATCGGAGAAGTCCACAAATCTGAGTGTATAATATCAAATAAAGAATTAACATTAGAAGTAGAAACGGAGAAGGGAAGTCTTACATGCTTTCCCAACTGACAGGCATGGCAAAGAAACGGAGATTTCATTTTATTACACACTATTGCATGAATAGAAATTAAACGGCGAAAAACGTCATTGCTGGGGTGACCAAGATGCTGATGCCATGTGATAGGTGAGGTGATAAGAGCTTGGTGGATAGGTTGCAAAATAGGAGGGGTGATGGAATAAAGGTCTTCGGTGCTGTCGCACCGAAGGAGAAGCTGGCGAGTCAGAAAATCTTTCACAGAAAAGCCAAACTGATCAAATTCAACGGAAACTTTATTATCACGAGTAAATTGGCGAACCGATATAATATTTTTGACAATATTAGGAGTAACTAAAATATTATTGAGGTGAAGTGGTCGGTGGATGTTTGGAAATATGCTATGACCAGTGTTAGTAACAAGTATTGTCTTACCATCACCAACAACAACATAAGGATATATGCGACTATTGGTGAGAAGTTTCACCAGTGTCCATGTTCCAACATGTATCTCCAAAGTTTTGCGAAGGCAGATTATTAGTATCTTGGCGTTATTGGTGCACACATGAATAAGACCCACAAGTATCCTGCTGTGAAGGAATAATTGTATTGTAGGCATATTGGTGAGGTCCATTTGTTGTGTAGATGTGAGTTAAAACTTTTGAATTAACAAGGCCATGTTGATGCTCATTTGTATTATACAGAGTAGTAGAACCAATGAATTGTTGGGCCGAATTGTTGGGCCAATTAATGCTATTTCCTTGAGCCTGGTTGTTGTACATGGGAGAGATTGAATTTTGGACCATATTAAGTTGTTGAATGGTCTTTTGTTGGGCTTGAATTATGTTAAGAAATTGGGCTTGAGAATAAGAAGCTCGATTTGATGATTGTCCCATATGATTGAGGGAGTTTTCCATGATCAGCCGTAGATATTATTATTATTATTTGATTATTTTTTTATTGACGAAAATTGTTAAACTGAGAAATGTTTAAATTGTTCAATATGATTTCTTTACATCTTGTCATGATTCTTATTTCTGGGTTAAGATGTTATTTTGTAGGAAAGAAGGTTGAACCAGTGTTGCAGAATTAGTTGATCAGTTACAGTTAGCTGGTTGTTGAGTTGCAGTCATTGTTTGGTGGCCAAAGTATAAATTATTTAAGTTATAATTTCTATTTGGAGAGATTTCTGCTCAGAGTGCTAAGTTTTTATCCAGAAGGATGCAAAGTGCAAATTCCAGTTTTTCTGAAAATATAAAAAGGGCTTTTGTGATTTGATTTTCTTATCACTTATCACAAATATTTTTCACTCTCGTTTTTCTCTCAGTTTCAGAATTAGGGTTTTCATATTCTTCATATTCTTGATATTTCTATATTTTTCAAGTAGATAGATCTGTTGAGATTTATAGTATTCTGCTATAAATCTATATTTCTGTGTTTGAGAGTGTATTAAGTTTGTGAATCTGTACTTTTGTAATCATCTGATTTGGTAGTTTATTCAATTGTTCAAGTATTGTTTGAAGATTCTTGTTATTCATGTGTTAAATCATCAAATCTATCATGGTATCAGAGCGATAGTGTTGGTTCTGGTGGCTATTCGTTGAATACCTAATTCTAGGGTTTCATCTGATTCTGGTGTTCTTCCTCTCGATTTGATTAAATCAGGAGTTGATTTGTTATTTTGGGTTCGGTTTCGGACTGCTGGTGGTATTGTTTCTTCAAGTGTTGAAGAAGCCCTAATTTCTGATTCATCAAATTAGGGTTAGGGTTTGGTCAAGATCTCTTTGTTCTTGACGTGGTCTATTGTTCTTCCGCCGTGTATTCTGGAGTTAATTGGTTTGGAATTACTGTTGACGACCCCACTGTAAGTCTTTTAACCTACTCATTCGGTAGCAATCGATTTGGTTCTTGAAGGGCTTTGAGAACTAAGTTGATTGGCCTATAGGTGAGATCCACTCCTTCTTGAATCTGAGTCTTACTCGTGAGTATCATAGGTGGTCAACTATCCTTGATCTGCCAACTTGATTGGTGTGAAAACCTGGCTCTGGTTGATCAATACCTTGATATCTTGCAGTGTTTGGAGTTGTCTAGAAGGAAAACCTTCTAGACCTGATAACTCTATTCTTGTCTTTTATTTTCTGTTGAATAGTGTCTTTTATATCTTGTTGTTACTAATCTTTGTGTTATTTGTGTCATCTGTTCTTTATTGCTTGGTTCTTAAAATAAAATAAAATCTTTTTTGACACTGTTTTAAAACAAATATGGGTGATACTTCTGTCACTAAGATTAATTCACTTGATTTTGGATATCCCTTGTATTTACATGCAAGTGATACTACTGGTACTCCATTAATTTCTATAAAACTAAAAGGGACTGAGAATTATAATGTTTGGAGTAGGTCCATGCTTTTGGCTTTGGGTACAAAAAATAAAACTGGTTTATTAATGGAAGTGTTGTAAAGAGTACTGATGATGAAACTTTAGCCAAGCAGTGGGACAGATGTAATTCTGTGGTTCTGTCATGGATTCTTGGATCCATGACAGAAGAGTTGTATGTTGATCAGATTTTTTCTACATGTGCTTCTGTTGTTTGGAAAGAACTGCAAGAAACTTATGATAAAGTAGATGCTTCTATTGTGTTTAATTTACATCTTAAAATTACTACAATAAAACAAAATGGAACATCTATCTCTGAATATTATCATACTTTGAATTCTTTGTGGAAGCAATATGATGCTATGGTTAAGTTGCCTGAATGTACATGTGCTGGAGCTAATAATTTTAAAGAACATAATAAAATGAGTAAACTAATGTAGTTTATAATGGGTCTTGATGATGTTTATATGTCTGTCAGAAGTAATATACTGTCTAGAGATCCTGTTCCTGATGTTAAATCTGCTTATGCTATAATTTCTAGAGAGGAATCACATAGGGGAGTAAATGTAAAAGATAACAAAGTGTCTGCATATGTTGCACATACCCCTAAGGGTAAATCTGCTAATAATACAAAGTTTAACAGCAATAACAGATCAGGAAATAATTGGAACAGAGGGCCTAATCCATCATTAGAGTGTTCTAAATGTAATAAGTTAGGTCACACTATTGACAGATGTTTTGAGCTTATTGGATACCCTCCTGGGTATAGAAGGCCATTTAATCAGAATTCATCTAAAATGGTTAATGCTAATAATTCTGTTTCTGGTAGTAATTCTAATAATAGTGCTTCCAGTTCTGCTTCTCCTTTCAGTCTGACTAATGAGCAAATGGTAAAATTGATGAGTCTTCTGAATGATACACATGCTGAACAAACTGAGGTTCATTCTAACATGTCAGGTAGGGTCTATAATTACAACATCTTTTTTAATAAAAACTTTCATAGATTTTTCAATTTTAATAGTCATGAAAATAATAATCAAGGATGGATTATAGATTCAGGGGCTAATCATCATATGACAGTTTCTGAAAAAGGTTTACATGATATAATAGATGTGTCTAATCTTAATTTAAAAGTATGTCATCCTAATGGAACTGAAGCAAAGATCAATAAAATTGGAAACTTACATTTATCTGACAGTCTTATTTTGTATGATATTTTTGTGGTTCCTGTTTATTGTGTTTCTTTACTTTCTGTGAGCAAGTTAGCTAAAGATAATAAAGTAAAAGTAAGTTTTGATGATAGTAAATGTTATATTCAGGATTGTGCATCAAAGATTGTAAAGGGGACTGGTAGTGAAAAATGTGGATTGTATCTGTTTGATGTTGATAAAGGTGGTTTTTTGTCTAATCATAGTTCTGTTTTTGGGTTTGAAACTGCTCTACTATGGCACACTAGGTTGGGTCATCCTACTAGTCAAGTTTTACAAGTTTTAAAAAATAAACTAAATTTGAATAATATTATTGAAAATGTTCCTTGTGAAATATGTCATAAAGCTAAACAAATAAGAGAGTCTTTTTCTTTAAGTGAACATAAGTCTGTTTCAGTTGGTGATTTAATTCATCTTGATGTGTGGGGCCCTTATAGAGTGACTACTAGAGAAGGTTTTAAATATTTCTTAACTGTTATTGATGATTATAGTAAAGCTGTGTTGGTGTATATGTTAAGGAGTAAGTCTGATGTGTTTGAAAACATACAAAGCTTTTATGATTTTCTTAAAACTCAATTTGGAAAAAGTGTTAAAATTTTTAGAAGTGACAATGGAACAGAATTTATTAATAATTCTATGTCAAACTTTTGTAATAGAAATGGTATTATATATCAAACAACCTGCACTTATACTCCACAACAAAATGGAATTGTTGAGAGGAAACATAGACATCTTCTCAATGTTGCTAGATCTCTTATGTTTCAGGGGGGCATTCCTTTGTATATGTGGTTTGAATGCATTCTTACTGCTACTTATGTGATAAACAGGTTGCCATCAAAGGTGTTAGCAGGAAAGTCTCCATTTGAAAAACTTTTTGGTTTTGAACCAAACTTCTCCCATTTTAGGGCTTTTGGGTGTTTATGTTTTGCAAAAATTCTTAATGTGTCAGATAAGTTTTCTCAAAGATCTGAAAAGTGTGTGTTTATTGGTTATTCTAATGTCAAAAAAGGTTATAAACTTTGGAGTTTGGATAGTAAAACTGTTTTTTATTCTAGAGATGTAAGATTTTATGAAGATGTTTTTCCTTTTAAAGTTCTTGAAAAACAGTCAAATGATAGTTCTGTGAATTATTTAAATTTCTTTGATTTGTTTTATCCTGAAAAAGTTGACACTCATGAGTCCTCAAATCCCAATGATGAAGGGAGACATTCTGATGACAGTTCACATGGTCATGCAACTCCTATTCCTGGTACTCTTAGTACTGAAATAGATGATGATGGCATACCTGATGAGTCTGTCAATGATGATCAAAGTGATCATATCCCTGAGGGTACTTTTCAATTTACTACTGGAGATTCTTCTGCTAACACACCTGATACTTCTAACATTAGAAGTGTAAGGAAATCAGATAGGCAATCTGTTATGCCTAAAAAATTTGATGATTATGTGATTCATGGAAAGGTTAAGTATGGTTTAGAAAGAGTTGTTGATTATTCATACTTAAGTCAAGAAAATTTCTGTTTTACTTCTAGTTTAAATAGAACTGTTGAGCCTAAATTTTATCATCAGGCTGCTTTAGATCCTAATTGGGTTGCAGCTATGAATGATGAAATAGTGGCATTACATAGAAATAACACATGTGTTTTAACTGATCTTCCTGAAGGAAGAAAACCTATTGGTAATAGGTGGATTTATAAAATCAAATATAAGGCTAATGGAGAGATAGAAAGATATAAGGCAAGACTTGTAGTTAAAGGCTATAGTCAAAGAGAGGGAATAGATTATGATGAAACTTTTTCTCCTGTTGCTAAGATAGTTACTGTAAGGTGTTTAATTTCTATGGCTGTTCAAAATGGTTGGAATCTTTATCAACTTGATGTTAATAATGCTTTTTTGTATGGAGATTTAGTTGAGGATGTATATATGGAATTGCCTCTTGGTTTTTATTCTAAAGATGAAAAGAGAGTTTGTAAATTAACTAAGTCTTTATATGGTTTGAAATATGCTCCAAGGCAATGGAATGAGGAATTAACTTTGGCTTTAAAAGAAAATGGTTTTGTGCAATCTGTTTCTGATTACTCTTTGTTTGTTAAGAAAACCAAAGATATTTTTCTTACTTTGCTTGTTTATGTGGATGATATTGTAATTACAGGAAATGATGATAAAGAAATTGAAAATTTTAAAATGTTTTTGAAAACCAAGTTTCAAATTAAAGATTTGGGGGAGTTAAAATATTTTTTGGGTATTGAGGTCTTAAAAATTGATAATGGTGTTTGCTTGTCACAAAGAAAATATTGTTTAGAATTGATTAATGAGTATGGATTGTTGGGAAGTAAACCTGTTTCAACTCCTCTTGAGTCAAATGTCAAAATTAATGCAAGTGCTTCTGTATCTGATCCTGAATTAAATAACATAACTGAATATCAAAAAATTGTAGGAAAACTAATATATTTAACCACTACTAGGCCAGATATTTCTTTTGCTGTTCAGTGTTTGAGCAGGTATATGCATGCACCACTTCAGTCTCATTTTTCAATAGCATTAAGGATTCTCAGGTATTTGAAGGGTTCTCCAGGAAAAGGAGTTGTATTAACAAAATCAGGTATTGTTGGTTTGAATGCTTATGTAGATGCTGACTGGGGTAAGTGTCTAGCTTCTAGAAAGTCTGTGTCAGGTTTTTGTGTCTATTTCTGTGGGTCACTTATTTCATGGAAAAGTAAGCAGCAGGCTGCTGTTTCTAGATCATCCACAGAATCAGAATACAGAGCAATGGCTGCTGTAACTTGTGAAATTTTATGGATAATCAACATTTTAACAGATTTAGGATATAAGAATCTCTTACCTGTTAACTTGTTTTGTGACAATAGATTTGCAATTTTGATTGCTAATAATCCTGTCTTTCATGAAAGAACAAAGCACTTTGATATAGATTTACATGTTGTAAGAGAAAAATGTGCTTCAGGTGCAATAAACATTGTAAACATTGAGTCATGTAATCAAATTGCAGATATCTTTACTAAGGGGTTGGGTTCAAGTCAACATAAAATATTTTCAGATAAACTTGGTCTTAAAGACTTGTTCCAGAAATCAGATTGAGGGGGGATGTTAAACTGAGAAATGTTTAAATTGTTCAATCTGATTTCTTTACATCTTGTCATGATTCTTATTTCTGGGTTAAGATGTTATTTTGTAGGAAAGAAGGCTGAACCAGTGTTGCAGAATTAGCTGATCAGTTGCAGTTAGCTGGTTGTTGAGTTGCAGTCATTGTTTGGTGGCCAAAGTATAAATTATTTAAGTTATAATTGCTATTTGGAGAGATTTCTGCTCAGAGTGCTAAGTTTTTATCCAGAAGGGTGCAAAGTGCAAATTCCAATTTTTCTGAAAATATAAAAAGGGCTTTTGTGTTTTGATTTTCTTATCACTTATCACAAATATTTTTCACTCTCGTTTTTCTCTCAGTTTCAGAATTAGGGTTTTCATATTCTTCATCTTCTTGATATTTCTATATTTTTCAAGTAGATAGATCTGTTGAGATTTATAGTATTCTGCTATAAATCTATATTTCTGTGTTTGAGAGTGTATTAAGTTTGTGAATCTGTACTTTTATAATCATCTGATTTGGTAGTTTATTCAATTGTTCAAGTATTGTTTGAAGATTCTTGTTATTCATGTGTTAAATCATCAAATCTATCAAATATGGAAGAAAGGAACTCTAAAATTTATATTATTATAATATGATTTGGATGCCAAGCAGATATGATAACAATAATACTGAATATAGTATGATGATATTTAATTATCTTACTTTGGATTGAAGCAAAGTGGCGGTGATGAATATAGTAGGATTTGTGTGCAAGGTACAATATACAAGTATTTGGCTAAATTCATTTGAGCCTTCGGGGTCACACACATATACACCTAGACATCAAACTAAATATATATATATGATGTATATATATTACTCAAGTAAGGGAACAAATTAAATATTTGTTTTAAATTAATTAGTTAATTGTATTAATTAATTTATCATAAATGTAATTGAGTGGTTGGCTAAATAATTGAGTGGTTGGCTAAATAATTGAGTGGCAAGTTGTTTATCAAATGAAAGGGTGGTAGACATGTTTAAGATGAAAAGGAAAAGCAAAAGAAATAGTTAAGAAATATTATATATTCTTTCTTTCTAATCAGTATTAGAGATGATGTTTTGCCTTGTATTTGGGTGAGAGAAAAACTAAATATATATCTCATATCCTCTCATTGTTTTGAAGTACTCGAAGGAAGTCTAGAACATCTATACCCAAAAACAATTTGTTTTAGTTTTGATACACTGAGAAAAACAAAACAACCTCAATTTTTGATTCCTTTGAAACGTCTTCGAAACCATATACACATTACTATTATTTTGTGTATTAATATAATTTGATATTAATACGTTACTTGGGTTTTGGACTAGCATCCATTGACAGTTGTTTGAAGTGTAGTGTGGACTATCCAAAGAGACGTCATACTATTGATCGTAAGTTTCTCTCCTACAATCCGTTTCTTCAGGAAAGGTATATCGTTTAACTCACTCTTGTGATTTATATATTTTGACAATTATTAGTGGTGTAATTGGATCTTGGTGGAACCGTCAATCGTGTGCATGTTTTGTAATATAGATTATATTTAATTTTAACTGTCCGCTGCGTTAATCTGAATTTGGAAAGTACACACGATTTTCCATCAGTGGTATCCGAGCCGCTTTTACACCATTTTAATTGTCACGTGATTTTCTCAGATCTAGTTTTGTGATGAATTGGTAAAAAGTAAAAATAAATTTTTTCATAATTTCAACATCTTTGTTTTAAATTAAACCTCATGAGGCACAATTAAGATCTGAAAAATATCACTGTTATAAATTTTGAATTTATTTATTATGGCTTGAATAATTATTGTTTATTTCATTCCATGGTTGTACACATGTATTGTAACCATGGACAAGCCATACGTAGTTTTTAATAATGTAGTTATTAGAATTGCGATTGCACACATAGCCCATAATGCCCCGGCCTATGTATGATTGTTGTGATTGTTGATTACAGCAATATTGTGTCATGTTGATTATTTGTATTATAAGGCCATTTTGAAGCCAAAGTTGTATTATATTTATTTCTCATTTTCATAGTATTGTATTTAAATTTATTTCAATTTGTAAAACTACTAGTTTAGTGTATTTTCAAATTTAAATAAATGTAACAAGATGAAGATTGAAGATAAAATACAACATGCTTTTGGTTTAGAAGATGACGAACATGTCAAGTTGACAATGATGGCGTTTGTCAAGTTTTTACTTGATTCTTGAATCAAGTGGGAGCTACGATATTACCCTTAGTTTGACCTCTTGATCCCATGTTGGCTCATGGGATCGAGCATAGGATTTTTGGGCTAGGCTATGTGTGTGTGATGCATGATATGGTTGTGTTTTATTTTTGCATTATACATAATTGTTGATTAGAATATATGCTAAATGTTTTTGATGAAAACATCAAATAAAACCGGTAACAGTTTCAATGATTAAAATTGATGATTTTAAAAAGTTAAACTCTAACGTGTTTAAAGTTAAATGATTTTTGAAACACAAATTATATATGATCGAAATCTTTTAAAATTGTTTTAAAACGATACACGTTTGTGTATTTGTTACTTTTATATTTATATATAAAATAAAATAACAAACTAGACGCATAAACACGATCGACATATATAAAATTGGTTAAAATGATTTTTAACAAATAGTGTAGCGAATCTTGTGTGCATGCATTATTCGTTAACACAAACATTTTTAAAATACCCATCAAATTTAAGTCATGCCATCCAATGAGCTTGCAAACACTCCTCGTTATTTTTTGGTTACGGTGAGACCTAATCGAATTATAGCCACGAGGTAGATTTTCAGTTACGAGTGAGACTAGGCTGAATTTCCACTGTTTTCAAATTGGACGACTTAATCGTATTCACGGTGAGACCTGAGTTCGAGGCAAGAATGGGACAAACATGCCAGTAGATGATAGTAGTTTGTTGAACTACACATATTTCTAGGTCTCATAATGATCTAAGAATTGCACTTGTGATGCAATTGGTAACCGCTACCTACCAATAGACTCTATAACTGCTAGCTGATCAACAGATGTAGTTATGGAACCTCTATGTGGATCTTAGGCTTTCGTAAATTAATTGTTTTCAAATATATTAAAACCTGGGTAGTTAATTTTTTAAAGTACAATATCGAAAATACTAAAATTGAATCTTGTTTTTTTTTTTTTTTGTAGATGTCAAACAATCAAAACGTAAACCAAAACACCCTCCGTTCTTTGTTGGAGAAGGAGAAACTCAATGGTTCAAACTTCCTCGATTGGTACCGCAACCTGAGAATTGTTCTCAAATATGAAGGGAAGTTGAATAAAATTGAAGAACCCTTACCCGAAGCTCCTCCTGAGATAGCTACTGCTGCTTAAAAGAATGCTTATCAGAAGTTATTTGATGAGCAAGAGAAGATAGCTTTAATCATGCTTGCTAGTATGACTTCTGACCTCCAAAAGGAAATGGAAGATCGTATAGCATATGATATGATGACTGAGCTGAAAAATATGTTTCAGAAACAGGCTAGTCAAGAGTTATATGAAACTTATAAGCTTCTTCAAACATGCAAAATGGAGGAGGGTCAATCAGTGAGCTCTCATGTCTTAAAAATGAAAAGCTACATTGACCGATTGGAAAAACTTGGAACTACCTTGCCTCCTAACTTGGCTGTGAACACGGTTTTGGTTTCACTACCAAAATCGTATCACCAATTTGTGATGAATTACAATATGCAAGGTTGGGAGAAATCTCTGGCAGAGGTGCACTCGATGCTCAAAACTGCTGAACAGGATATTCCATATAAGGTTTCCAATTCAGGTGTCCTGATGATTAGGGATGGTAAGGTGAAAAAGAATAAGCCAAAAACTTGGAGAAAAGGAAAAGGCAAGTCAATTGCTAAGAAAAAGATTCCACCACCTCCCAAGAAAGAAAACCCAGCGAAAGACGCCAAATGTTTCCACTGTGGAAAAGTTGGCCACTAGAGGAGGAACTGTCCTTCCTACCTATCTGAGTTGAGAAAAGGCAAAGCTGGCCAGACCAGAAAATCAGGTATATTTCATATACAGTTATATACTTTTTCTAGTGATTCCTGGATTTTTGATACTGGTTATGGTACTCACATCTATAACAATATGCAGGGAATGAGAAGAAGTAAGAGACTGAAGAACAGCACACTAGACTTAAGAGTGGGCAATGGGGGCTCGAGCTGCAGTCGAAGCTATTGGCACCTATGAGCTTACTCTACCTAGTGGTCTTATTGTTTTGTTGGAACAATGTCATTATGCTCCTAGTATTACGAGCAATGTAATTTCAGTTTCTCTTTTGAAAAATGTTAGTTTTGAACTTACATTTACGCACTTTGGTATTTCAGTTTCTAAGAATAATGTATTTTATTTTAATGCTATTCCACGTGATGGTATTTTTGAAATTGATATGCATGGTGTAATTTCAAATAATAATTCTGTATATACATGTATTGCCAAACGAGTCAAGAAATATTTGAATAATACCTATCTATGGCATTGTCGTCTTGGTCATATAAACAAACAACGCATTTCAAAACTCTAATCTGATGGGCTTTTGGAATCAACTGGCTCTGAGTCATTTGATGTATGTGAGTCATGTTTATGTGGAAAGATGACAAAGGCTCCTTTCTCCGGTTTAGGTGAAAGAGCTAAAGATCTTTTAGGACTAATACATACTGATGTATGTGGCCCTTTTAGAACTATGTCTAGAAATGGTGAATCATACTTCGTTACATTTACTGATGATTATAGTAGATATGGTTATGTTTATTTGCTGAAACATAAACATGAAGTTTTTGAAATGTTCAAAATCTTTCAAAATGAAGTAGAGAATCAACTTGGAAAGACCATTAAAGCCCTTCGCTCTGATCGAGGAAGGGAGTATATGAGTCAAGAATTTTTGGACCACCTGAAGAATCGTGGGATTGTCTCACAGTTCACTCCACCCTACACACCACAACACAATGGCGTGTCTGAGCGGAGGAATCGAACTTTACTTGATATGGTTCGATCTATGATGAGTCTGACTACTCTACCACCGTCTTTTTGGGGATATACATTGGAGTCTGCTGCACGCATACTCAATATGGTTCCAACCAAGAAGGTAGAAAAGACACCATATGAGCTATGGCATGGGAAGACTCCCAAGTTGTCTTATTTGAAAGTCTGGGGTTGTGAAGCGTATGTGAAACATAACACTTCAAACAAATTAGAACCCATAAGTATCAAATGCCACTTTGTGGGATACCCAAAGGAAACAATGGGTTACAACTTTTACTACCAAACTGAAAATAAAGTGTTTATTGCTCGGTTTGCTGAATTTTTGGAAAAAGATCTTCTCTTACAAGAAGTTAGTGGGAGTAAAGTAGACCTTGAAGAAATTCAAGAATCACAAGGTAACATACCTTCTGAAGGCACTAGTTATCCACACGTTGAAGCTGAGCACATTGTTGATGAGCCAGAACGTGTTGCACCTATAATTCGTAGATCTAGTAGAACTCCTCATCGACCTGAGAAGTTAAATCTTCTGATTAATTCGTAGTCTATATTGGAACAAAACCGAAAGTATATGACCAATTTGTAGCCATATAAAATGCAAAAAAAATGTTAAATAATTAACTTTACCGGTTCAGCAGGTAACTTGTAAAATTTGTGTACATCGATACAACTTTTAAGAGTATATAACCTACATTGGTATTTTTTGGGGTATATAGCCTACATTGAGACAAAAATGAAAGTATATGGCCTATTTATGGCTTTAACCATATCTTTTACCATGATTTTTGTTGAAATCTGTCCAGTTAGTCCGGCTCGTGCGTCTCCTGGAATATGGAATATGATAACTATCTTCCACCGTGTCCCCAAGATGGTTGCTCGGGGTGACATGACTTGCTGAAACCGGAGGTCATGTATTCAATTCTCATTCTCATGTCTCTTTTCACAAGTTACACGTGATATTCACGTGATATCAATCGCTGTGAGCTGCCCCACGGTGGGGTCGGTCATCCCTTGTTGTTCTCTAAATGTAGTTGGCACTAATGAAGGTTAAAAACAAAATAGAAACTTTAGTTTTTATATGTATCTAGTTAGCTTGATTGTTTACTCAAACTAATTAGCATATTTTATCTTCTACATTTGGAACAAGTTTGAATGCTTGTAGCTATTTTGATTCATTGCAAATTACGAACATACACAAGACTTTATTGAGAAAAATATGGCAAGCAAGGTCATTGGCCTAACATTATCGTGCTAACCTTTTCAACTAAGAGGTTGAGGGTTCAAGTCCTACACCATGTGAAACTGTAGGACTCGGGCCCAATCCTTGGCAATGTCTTCTTAGGCTTAATTAGAGATTTACATTGGAAGGTGCTTTACCTAACATCGGGGTGACGCGTGAGTTCCTGACAGTGGCGGATCCAGGAAAATTTTTCACCGGGGGCGAATTTTTTTTTCAAAACGTAGGGATTTTTTTTTGGCAAAATATAGAGTTTTTTGAGTAAAATTTGAAGGTTTTTGGGCAAAATACAAAGGTTTTGGGGCAAATTATAGAGGTTTTGGGCAAAATATAAAGGGTTTGGGGTAAAAAAAATTTTCCACCGGGGGCAAAATCGAAAAACCGAAAAAATTTGCACTAAAATTTCGAAATTCACCGGGGGCGGACGCCCCCCCTCCTAATGCACTAGATCCGCCTCTGGTTCCTGATGTCCGAGGTTTACCTGCTATGGGTTAGCAATGTACTCGTTCATAGAGGTTCCTCGTTACTAAAAAAATAAATGGCAAGCTTATAGGTAGACACAAAACTATAACTATTTTATTCCCCTGTTTTATTATTCCCAGTAACCTGTCATTAATATTTTTATCCAAATAATTTGCTTGAGCTAATTGTTATTTATCACTAGTTTGTAGAGATAGCTATTTGATTGTGTAATCTTTATTAGTCATAAACGTCAGAAACACAGACACAAACACAAATGAAATCATGTACACTTTAGAAACCATGAGCGAAACTAAAATAACAAAAGACTCATACATGATCAGAAACATTATTTCTGTCGACACGATTTATCATCTCACGATATGATCTTCTTAGAAAGCACGAAAACGGAGAGCCAAACGAGAAGTAGAAGTGCTAAAGAGGGTAAGAGTGACAGAACAACAGAGCCTACAATATGACTGCAAAAGGACGTGTACATGTTGCAAACCTCGTTCCATCTCGTATGTGAATTCCCTTTGAATCCTAAATAAGCTACTGCCCCTGCTGCTCCTGTTGCAGAAGCCATAATACCTAACAGCAGCTACATACACCATATATACCCACAACTATAAGTTATTATTTTATTCATTTATAAGAACCATACCCATAAATCACTGAAAATTTGATTCTGATAGTACAATTGGAAACTTACAGAATCAAGTATGATGAAGTAGAACAGTAGTTTAATGGAGCTTCCTTTAGGCCTTATTAGTACTAAAATCGATAAAAGAATTGTAGCAATACTGTACAAGCAAGCAACTGACAATGCTGCCACGTAATATCTGCAACGTATAAGCAGAAAGAAAAAAAAAGTTATATACAACGGTGAACATATCATTTAAGCTTATAATTCAGGGATAGTATACTGAAATGTTACGAAAGCAATCTCAGAACATTGAGAGGGAGGACTTTATCTACTCTTGGAGTGTTGTCACTCTGGATATAGAAATGACTTGTCATTTATTCTATGATAGGAGAAGTATTGTCTACATTTTACCTCTTCTATACCCCACTTATGTAGGATTGAGTTTTGTTGTTGTTGTTGTTGTTGTTGTTGTCGTCGTCGTCGTCGTTGTTGTTCTAGTATATTGAAATGTTTTAAACTATATAAGATAAAAAAAATCTCCTTTATGTATGACCTTTTAAAAGAACTTCAACTCCGTCAATCTCAAAATAATTGTCCAGTTTAACTTTTGAAGTCTTCCTTTTCCAATTTTGACTTTATATATTTTTATTTCGTGAAATATTATTTAACTTAACAAAAATATTTAAAGTCAAATTTTCGGGAAAAAAAGACTTTAAAAAGTCAAATGAGATGGATACTCGGTCATTGTTGTTTACGATAGATATTTGGTCATAGTTGTTTGTTACATTTCAGAACATTTAGAAATCAAAACAGTTGATACGTCATATAATTTACTTAGAAGTACTTGGGGTTCAAGCCTCACTTGAGGCACTGAGACATTAAAATTCACAGTGGTTATATATAGTATGTGTGTTAAATTGCCGATCTGTCAAATTTTTTTAAAGTTACTTACATGAAAGCTGGGGAGTGAGTGAATTTTGCAGCCAGGGTATAGCAAGGCCAGGGGCAACTCGAATAATTTTGGTTTGTTTAGATGTAACCATAACAATGACACCAACTAAAGCGGTCGCGAACAGCAACACCCTTAAGACCAAATCGACCACAACATGACCCTTGTCGTCATCAGTACTTGAACCTTTGTATTCTGGTGCTGGTGACTTCACGGATATCGTTGAACGTGGAGGAGTCACAGATGCCATTGCTGCCCAAAATCTGTGTTTAGGACAAATAAGTTATTGTGGTTTGATGTATGCAAACACCAGGTAGATTATTTATACTACTTTTGTTTAAATTTGTTGAAAGAAGTTTAATTAAATTAGTGATAAGTTTTATTTTTAACCGAAAATGTCAGGTTCAGTATGACGTTTAAACAATTGACCGAATTACTTAAACTTTAACATCAAAGACTAGCTTCTTTGAACGTTTGGTAAATGTCTTATATTTTTGTTTGTTACGCATGGACAATGTGACAATATACTTTTAAATTTTAACAAGTTGAATCACGAATACACCATCATATTTAAAAAGAATTATATAAGACTCTTAGGATAGGGATATATTCAGAGTAAAGAGAAGTGATAGCAAAGATTGAACTAAAATAGTGTTCAAAAGAAAAAAAAAAAAAACATATGAAATTACTAATCCCACATCGTTTACAAACAAAAGTGATGAAATGTATTCAAATGTTATTTGGACTCCATGATGCGTTTGGTTTTGTAACGTGGATATGTGATCTTAGTGGAAGCATTAAATAATGAGGGCTCTGTTTATATGGTCTAGTAATAACTTTATAATTTTTATGAGATAATATACTTTTAAAATTTTAATTATTTTTATGATTAAAAACTAGCTTAAGGCCCGCGATTTTGCGGGCACTTTTGTATGGGCGTTATTGAAATTGTGATGATTCTAGTAAAGTAGCTTTATATACACACTATAAAGTTCATAGTAAAGTGGTAAGGTAAATTGTCAGTACAATTATATCATTTTGTGTTTAAATATTATATTTACCTATTCATGTCTGTCACGAAATCCAGAAATCCAACTCCAATGTTAAGGTCTAACATCTCAACAGCTAGTTAGAAGTAATCGTCACTCGGCTATCTTTTCATCACCAACAACCTACATTTGTTGAATAGCATAAAGTCCAGTTTTGTGAAGTGTTCAAAACCCGTTTAGACGACAAGATCAAACATATCATATTGAATGTTGTCAGATCTAATTTCTAACTTCATAATTAGCTTTCATCGAAACTTTACACTTTTTAACTTTCGATCCCGCAAAGTAAAGCCCAAAAGTAATTTGTCTTTTTTGTTTACTCATCTTCTTCATTTACATTCTTTAGAATATTAACTGCTCAAGATATCCTCTTACCACCTTATGTAGAAATCGTCGATAATACACAGCATATAGCTTGCTTGACGGAACCCGTTAAAAATTATTTTAATAATTTGTGGCATCAAGTAGTCAAAATAACACCAAAGTAGGTGACAAGAAACCACATTAGAATTCATTACGAATTAAAGTAAAAAAACTTGCATTTTTAGTACATATAATGCATAGAACTTTCATAAACCACTCTGAATCAAGGAAATTTTTTTTTTATTTATCAAAATTACAACACTACACTTACTGTATAAATTCTATGTCATCTACTTCATATGGGTTTATTTTGGCCATTATACTATATACTAATTATGGACAAACACCCACCAATCACGCCCCGCCACGTCATCAGTTCCACTTTTATACTGTCGCAGTACTGTAGCAGTACTTTAGCATTTTTTTTTTAGGGCAAAATAGACTCAAATTTGATTTGCAACATATTTCCGGAACCATGATACAATCCTCTCTTGATGGTACTCAACTACAAATGTCAATAAACAAACCGTCGTTTAAAAAAAGGTTAATGGTCGGTTAATTAAACTTTTTAAAAAATAGTTAATAATCGGTTAGTTGGCCGTTTTTAAAAAAAAGGTTAGCATCGGTTAATTGAACATTTTAAAAAATGGTTAACATCGGTTAGTTGGCCGTTTTTTAAAAAAAGGTTAGCATCGGTTAATTGAACTTTTTAAAAAATGGTTAACGGTAAGTTAATTGAATGTTTATAAAAAGGTTAACGGTCGGTTGATTGAACGTTTAAAAAATAATTGGATGTATTCGAAAGTGGTATACTAATACAACCCTATCGTAATAGAAGCCTAAAAAAATATAGGTAAAAATGGTTATATTTTTATTTTTCATCACCTTTTTCAATATACTACATATTATTTGATTTTTTATCTTTTAAAAAACCTACTAAAATTATATGGACCATAAGGTTTTGACAAATAAGTAATTTGTTTAGAAGCCTCAAAACTTAAGCATTGCAACCCAGACTGTAACATATATCCAGTTGTTTATGTATTTTTCATTTATATAGTAGAATATTACCAAAACAGTTGTCAGCCATTGCGTAAATGGTCTGGAAAGAGTGGACAACGTTTTGATGACTTTCAGGCAAAAAACTGTCTAACGAT
Organism: Rutidosis leptorrhynchoides; assembly: GCF_046630445.1. Classification (NCBI taxonomy): domain Eukaryota; kingdom Viridiplantae; phylum Streptophyta; class Magnoliopsida; order Asterales; family Asteraceae; genus Rutidosis; species Rutidosis leptorrhynchoides. The sequence goes on along the minus strand of NC_092334.1, from coordinate 124,367,992 downwards.
ATAGTAGCGTTAAAATGACACAAATTCGCGGTGAAGCGCGGACCACAAATCTAGTTATCTACGAAATATGATACAAATGGATTAAGATTTCATCCATAACCTGCAAATATTAATAGTACCATATTAATTTAAATCATCATTTTACTTCCCCTCTATAATTTGGAGTACTTGTTCGACTAGATGATGATTCTAAAGAAAAATCAACGGCGATAATATTGGCTAGATGTCTTGATCGAGTTACAGGTGGTGAACGTATGAAAGGTGGTGAACGTTTTGCTCGGTGCATTCACTGAATATCCTATTAGTTATAAATATAAAAATTATTAAAGTTATCAAATTAATAGACTTTTCTGATTTTGCCCACGTTTCGAATAGCCAATAGATGCAGCAGGTAGATAGGACCCTTTAAATCGAAAGCCCATAACTCGCCAATAACAAATCCAACTATTACTACGAGCCAGAAAATTTGGATGTCTATCAATTTAATCGCTTTTAATAATTTTTCTTAGGAATTTTTGGTATTTTAAAAATTCTAAATCCTAAAAACTAGAGCGTAGAAAAAGAAAAAGCGCGCATCGAAAAACGTCGAAAAATAAAAATAAGAAAGAAAAACGTTGAAACTTAAAAGTCTAAAAATTAAATCTAAAAATTTGCGCCTAAAGGTATTAAAACTTAATTGCAATTCTATAAAGGAAATCGGCAATACTTAAATAGGCACTAAAATCTATTAAATACTAAAGCGAAAAGCGGCGTCGTAAATTTCTAATGCCTCTAAAATCTAGTTCTAAGAAAAAGATCTTAAGGGAAAATTATTGTAAAAACTAAAAATCTAGAAATATAAAAATTCTACGGCAAAAACTAAGTTTAAAACTAATTACGAACGATAAATATACAAATTACGAATTAAACGATTAAAAAGATACAAAAATTAAAAATAAAACTAAAGTTGTAAAAATACAATTTTTATAAAAATATTATTTTTATATTATTAGTTTATAAAGATATTAATTTATATACTTAATATTAATAATTAAACTTAATATTACTAATTATGTATTAAAACTAAAATTAAAAACTAATTAATTAATTATAACCCTAATTATAATTATAATTAAAATAATAAAACCCTAACGTAATTAATGGCGTCCGAGGTTGTTTCTGTCAGCTTACTCCATGCGTTCGCATGGATATATATCACATGGGTCATGCGACCGTAGTGTAGTTTTTAGTAAGTCCGGTTCGTTCCACAAGGAGCTAGTGATTACGTACTATATTTTTAACAACTATATTTATATGAAATATATATAATTATATATACTAATATTATTATTATAAAAGGGGGGGTTTTTACCGTTTAATGACCGGTTTGTCGATTTTATATTTTAAGCGTAAAGATAAATGACGATAATATAAATAACAGAATTTAAATTGCGATAAAGTAAATTGCAGTAATTAAAATGACAGTAAATATAAGTACGATAAAATATGAAATAAAAGTATTATGCTTATTTAAACTTCCGTAATCATGATGTTTAACGTTTTGATTTTAATTTATTACTCTGGGTTAATTGTCCATTGTCCTGGCTTATTTGATACCTATCTGGTTTTGCCCATAATAGTTCATCGGTCATAATTATAAAATGCTCGACAAATTAACCTTATTCCCGAAGTCAAATATTCCAACTAATTAGGGATTTAAACTGTAACAAGGTTTTAATACTTTGTTAATAATTACACCAGGTTATCGACTGCGTGTAATCCAAGGTTTTGATACTTTGTTAACAATTACACCAATTACCCTTGTATGTAATCCACCTTTGTTTTAATGAGATATGAATATTAATTTACCCACTTGATGAGTTTGAATAATCAATTACCCAACCCGAATAATTAATTAAATGATCGTAAAAGATGTCGTATAAACGTCACTAAATAGGACATGCATAATCATTTAATAATTATTAGATTAACTAATTTGAAGATAGGTTTGACATATTCTAATGATTTGTCATTCGATTAGACAATACCCCCCATCTATTAATAGTCCATAGTCCAATGTCCACAAGTGTCGGTCTTTTGTCCAAACCCTAATTATGGTACAAAATCCAATAACCCCGTCTTAATATTTAGTCTAACGTTACGATTACTTTGGCTCAAATAAGCATAATAATAACTTAGTTACGAGACATTAATTTAAAAAGGAAGAACATAGCTTACAGTGGTTATTAATCGCGTAGCGTTACACGGACAGAGTTCTGACTTTAAAACCCGTAAAACATTTCTTACATTAACCCAACTAAACTATAATTTATTATTAATCTTAATTATAATTAAAATTATAATTAAAATTATAATTATAATTATATATTACATAGAGAGAAAGAAAGATTGAAAAAGGTGTCAATAATTCGGCAGAAAACATGGCTATTTATAGGACTTGGCCAGCATCTTGGCCTCATGCGATCGCATGATTTTTCTTCTTCCAGGCCATGCGATCGCATGGCCAGCTGGGACAGATATTTTTGCTTTTCAAAACGTGGGCTGCTGAGTTATTATAATATATAATATAATATAAATAATTATAAATAATTATATATATATATATATATATATATATTATATTCTTGTGCATAGTAGACTTGTAATTTTAGGTCCGTTGTCTCGCGCGTTGATGCTCGGTTTATGTCTCGGTTCTGGATTTTCGAACGTCTTTTTGTACGCTTAGATATCTTCTACTTTGCGTTCTGCGACTTGTACTGTCGTAATTTTTAGACGTTTCTCATCAATAATTTGAACCACTTGGACTGTATCTTGTACATTTGAGCTTTTTGGTCATTTGCGTCTTCAAATCGTCGTTTTCTTCTTTTGTCTTCGCACTTATTTATTTAAACGATTATTACTTGAAAATAGAACAATTGCAACTAAAAGCTTTACATATTAGAAGGATATTGAGCCTAAATATATGTTCATTTGGAGCACTATCATTAATCAATAGATTAAATTTTCGAAGGTCTCTTGCTTCTTCTTTTTTTGTTTCTGAATCAAAGCAATAGGATTCAAGTAATTGTGATTGTGATCGAGCCCACAAAGAAAAGTTAATTTAAAATATGTTGTTAACATGTCTATTTTATCTTTCATTTAATATTTAATATGTTATTTATAACCCGCGAATTTGCGGGGTTAAAAAATATAAGTCAATAAGAAGTTACATTCTAGTCATAAATGGTCAGAAAAATGGCATATACATCGCTAAGATATAGTGTGAATATAAATGTGAGTACCTTAGCTTATGTCTGATGTTGGGAATAAAAACGATAATAATGCTTAGCCAAAGAACACCAACATCGACAGATAGTTATCCAACTGCAATGAAGCATGATTGACATACAATTAAATATACACCTTAAATATACACCACCAACCAGTTTTGGTGGTTCCTATCTTCTTTCTATCATTGGCTTAAGTAAATGCCATAATCTCGTTCTTTGCTAAAGTCGTAAACCAACATAAGAGCTTAGCACATTTTCGCTTCCTTTCGATAAGCCCAAAGCAGAGTCTGCACTCCAATATTGCACCCTATTAGATGCTCATAATTATTAAGTTATTGTACACTGATCAATAATCAAAATAAATAGAAAAACAAACAACTGACAATTTCACGACAATTTCAAGTTGTTCACTTATGAGTTGCCTGATTTGAGTTACATTGTCTTAAAGGGAAGATAAAACATATTAAACCGAAAGAAATGAACTAAAGACATTTAAAGTCACCCAAAGTATATCTTTAAAGCATACAAGCCCCTATATCGCTTTATTCGAAGAATTAGGTTATTGTAAAATATATATATTTTTATAGCAATCAATTGTAATAAATTAGACTTGGACACAATTTAAAAAGTGAGAAAAGAGAGTTTCTTGGTCAACCAAACCTAATGTATACCCGTAACCCATTCTGAACCATCCTAACAATGACAGGTAATGACCCTTAATCAACCCGCCCGAGCTGGTCATTTTTCAACCTATTGGAAAAATGAAAGATAGTGTGTGTTCTCAATGAGACAAACATAGAGCATAGCTTTCCCTCTTCAAGGGCCATCACGTCGGGCCTCATTTCAGCAGGGTACAAGCTTTCGATCTTTGCAATGATTAAAATATCACACGTGAAGAACATTAATATATTAAATAAAAATCAATATACTCATGTAAGCATGTACCGAGATGTCATTCATGTTCATAAGGTAGCCAAGAAGTCTTGACAAGGATCAAGCCCTGTTCGATATAAATAATATAATAAACGCAGGAAACGTATGAAATGATTATATTATTAGAAAATCTTGCTCTAGCAGAGTAAAAGAAACAATATATTTGTGATGCTCAATAGCTTACCAAACACAGATCAGCCTTCTTGCATCATTGACCCAACATATAATAGTAAATAAAGAATATTACAAAAATGAAGAAAAAGTAGAGATGAGCAATGGACCTTTCTTGCAACATCCATCCCAATTAGATCATCACGAGGATCTGTAAAATAGAACTTTTAGATGAATGAAGAACATTTACATATATGACAAACCAAATTAACTCAATTCATCTCAAGTAGTCAGATAGTGCTCCAAATGAACATATATTTAGACACAATATCCTTCCAATATGTAAAGCTTTTAGTTGCAATTGTTCTATTTTTATGTAATATTCGTTTAAATAAATCAGTGCGAAGACAAAAGAAGAAAATGACGATTTGAAGACGCAAATGATCAAAAAGCTCAAATGTACAAAATATAATTCAAGTGGTTCAATTTATTGATGAGAAACGTCTCAAAATTAAAAAAGTACAAGTCGCAAAACGCAAAGTACAAGATATTAAATAGTACGCAAGGATGTTCGAAAATCCGGAACCGAGACATGAACCAACTATCAACGCGCGACGCAACGAACCTAAAATTACGAGTCAACTATGCACAAGAATATAATATAATATATATATATAATTATATAAAATTATATATATTATATTATATATTATTAAATAAAACGTCGGCAAATAAGAAAACAAAAGTACGTGAGCTGTCCCAGGTGGCCATGCGATCGCATGGCCAGAAGGCACAAAACTCATGCACTCGCATGAGTTACTGTAGCAGGCCACATTCTATAAATTCAGCATTTTTCGGACGAATTTATCACATCTTTTTCTATCCCTTACTCTCAAAATATATATTTATATTTATATTATAATTTTAATATTAAAGTTTAATAATAATAAGGTTATGTTAGCGAATGTTGTAAGTTTGTAAGTCGAAATTCTGTCTGTGTAACGCTACGCGATAAATAATCACTGTAAGCTATGTTCTTCCTTTTTAAATTAATGTCTCGTAACTAAGTTATTATTATGCTTATTTAAATCGAAGTAATCATGATGTTGGACTAAATATTAAAGACGGGGTTATTAGATTTTGTACCATAATTAAGGTTTGGACAAAAGACCGACACTTGTGGACATTGGACTATTGACTATTAATAGATAGGGGATATTGTCTAATCGAATGACAACTCATTAGAATCTGTCGAACCTATCTTCAAATTAGTTAATCTAATAATTATTAAAATGATTATGTATGTTCTATTTAGTGACGTTTATACGACATCTTTTACGATCATTTAATTAATTATTCGGGTTGGGTAATTGATTATTCATTCTGATCAAGTGGGTAAATTAATATTCATATCTCATTAAAACAGGGGTGGATTACATACAAGGATAATTGATGTAATTGTTAACAAAGTATTAAAACCTTGGATTACACGCAGTCGATAACCTGGTGTAATTATTAACAAAGTATTAAAACTTTGTTACAGTTCGAATCCCTAATTAGTTGGAATATTTGACTTCGAAAATAAGGTTAATTTGACGAGCATTTTATAATTATGACCGATGGACTATTATGGACAAAAACCAGATAGGTATCAAATAAATCCAGGACAAACGACAATTAACCCAGATAAATAAATTAAAATTAAAACATCAAACATCATGATTACGGAAGTTTAAATAAGCATAATACTTTTATTTCATATTTCATCGTACCTTTATTTACTGTCATTTTAATTACTGCATCGCAATTTAAATTCTGTCATTTATATTTTCGTCATTTATTTTTAAGCTTAAAATATAAAATCGACAAACCGGTCATTAAACGGTAAAAGCCCCTTTTATAATATTACTACCTATATATAATTATATATATTTGTATAAATATAGTTGTTAAAAATATAGTACGTTATCACTAGCTCCCTGTGGAACGAACCGGACTTACTAAAAACTACACTACTCTACGATTAGGTACACTGCCTATAAGTGTTGTAGCAAGGTTTAGGTATATCCACTATATAGATAAATAAATAACTTGTGTAAATTGTATCGTACTTAATAGTATTTCGTAGTAAAAATAATAGTATTTCGTATACTCCTCGCATACCATCAAGTTTTTTGCGTCGCTGCCGGGGACTCGGTGAAACACGCTATATTAAAAATATATAATTTTTAATTTTAATTTCGTAAAAAAAATATTTTGTATTTATAACAAGTGTTAAAAAAAATAAAAAAAAATATATATATATATTTTTTTAAGATTTTATATATAATGTTAACAAGTATTTTTATTTCTATATTTTAAATTATAATTTTATTTTAATAAATAATTTCTAATATTTTGTAAATTAAAACTCAGAAAATAAAAAAAATATATATATAAATATATAATTAGAACGGGCCGAACCAAATTGGGTTTCCGAATTGTTTCTGATATATTGGGCCATGCGACCGCATGATCCTAAAGGTTTAAACTCATGCGATCGCATGAGCAGTGCTGACAGGCCAAATCAGAGGCATTTATTATGCAGCTAGGGTTTTAAATTTTATTATTATTATTTAATTTTTAGGGTTTAATTAAAATATTAATTAGTAATTTAGTTTTAATTAGTTTTATTAAGTTTAATAATTATTATTAACTATATAAATTAATACTTTTATAAAATAATAATATAAAAATAATATTTTTATAAAAATAAGCAATTTTATCATTTTTTGTTTCTTTTTATAAATTGTATATTTTTATCATTTAAGTCGTAAATTGTATATTTATCGTTCGTAATTAGTTTTAAGACTAGTATTTTGCCGTAGTTAATTTTTATTTCTAGATTTTTAGGCTTTGCCGTAAAACCCCTTAAGTGTTTTTTCTATAGACTAAGATTTAGGTGCTTTAGAATTTTGCGACGCCATTTTAAGATTTTGGTACTTTTTAAGTTATTGCCGTTTTGGATTTAGAATTCCTTTAAGCTTTAATACCTTTAGGCGCAACTTTTTAGATTTAGTTTTTAGACATTTAAGTTTCGACATTTTTCTTTCTTATTTTTATTTTTCGACCTTTTATTTTTTGACGTTTTTCGACGCACTCTTTTTCTTTCTTATTTCTCGACGCTCTAGTTTTTTGGACATAGAATTTTCTATTTTTTCTCTAAAATTTCAAAACGAAAACTTATTTTAAGCGGTTAAATTGATAGACATCTAAAATTTTTCTGGTTCGTAGTAATATTGGATTTGTTAGTGGCGAGTTGTGGGTTTCCAATTTAAAGGGTCCTGGCTACCTGCTGCATCTATTGGCTATTCGAAACATGGGCAAAATCAGAAAAGTCTATTAATTTGATAGCTTATATAATTTTTATCTTTTATAACTAATAGAATATTCAGTGAATGCACCGAGCAAAACGTTCATTACCTTTCATACGTTCACCACCTGTAACTCGATCAAGACATCTAGCCAATATTGTCGCCATTGATTTTTCTTTAGAATCGTCATCTAGTCAAACAAGTACTCCAATTCAAATTTCCGATAATCCATTTTTTGAACCCGAATTCAAAATTGAAAACCCGGAGGATATTCAAGGACAATTCCAAGATCCAGAACCACTAATCATTCCTCCTGAACAACAAACCGTTCAATCAGAATCTTTTAGTGATTCGTATTCAACAAATTCAATTATGGAAGTAACTGAACCTCTAAGTATGGAAGACCGAATGAGAGCCATACGCACTGGCCAAGGTCACGCTATTATTAAGCCAGATATTAATGCGCCAGATTATGAAATCAAAGGACAAATTCTACACATGGTAACTAATCAATGCCAATATAGTGGTACGCCAAAAGAAGATCCAAACAAACATCTTCGAACCTTTAATCGGATCTGTACTCTATTCAAAATTAGAGAAGCTGAGGATGAACAGATATATCTCGTGTTATTTCCCTGGACTTTAAAGGGAGAAGCCAAAGATTGGTTAGAATCATTATCTGAAGGGGCGATTGATACATGGGATGTCTTAGTTGAAAATTTTCTTAAACAATTCTTTCCGGCATCTAAAGCCGTGAGACTTCAAGGAGAAATAGTTACGTTCACACAAAAGCCAAATGAAACTCTATATGAGGCGTGGACAAGATTTGGAAAGTTGTTAAGAGGATGTCCTCAACACGGTTTAGATACTTATCAAATAGTAAAAATATTCTACCAAGGATGTGACATTGCTACACGAAAAGACATCGACATAACAGCTGGTGGTTCCATTATAAAAAAAAACTGCAACCGAAGCTCACAAAATCATTGATAACACAGCCTCCCACTCACATGAGCGGCACCAAGAAAAAGATATCTTTCGTTCATCTAAAGCGGCTAGAGCCGATTCTAGCCATGACTTTGATTTCATTTTCGCAAAAATAGATGCTTTCGAGAGACGAATGGAAAATATGAATAAAGATATTCACGCAATATGAATCAGTTGTGAGCAATGAGGTGGACCACACTTAACGAAAGAGTGTCACATCGATCAAACGATGGAACAACGTGAGAATGTTTCCTACATGAACCAAAGGCCGGGAAATAATTATCAAAATAATTATCAACCGCCAAGGCCGAACTTCAATCGAAATCAAAACATTCTTTACAATCCAAATGGACCTAACAATAACTCGTACAACCAACAAGGTCCAAATATCCAACCAACTCAAAACAACACTTTCAATCAACAAAAACCTAGCTTGTATAAACCACCACAACAAACCGAAGAGAAAAAGTCAAATCTGGAAGAAATGATGGCAAAGCTAATGGAATCTCAAACACAATTTATTACATCTCAAACCCAAACATATGAGAGGTTTGATCAGTCATTAATAACTCAACCAGCTTCCATTTTGAATCTAGAAAAACACGTAGGTACTCTTGCTAGTATGATGAGTGAGAGGAAACAAGGAAAGCTACCGAGTAATACTGAAGTAAATCCTCGAAATGAGAATGTTAATATGGTATCAACAAATTCTGAAAAACCATCATCAGAAGATGGGAAGGTTTTCGATGTGAGTAACAATGAAGAAGTTACAACATCACCACCACTCGAGTATGTAAAGCCAGTGGTGGCACCATACAGACCACCCATCCCGTTTCCAAGAAAAGGAGTTGAGTATGAGCAAGTAATAGGTAATAAAGTTTGTGATACCTCGAAAAAGAAGAAGAAGAATAAGAAAGTGCAAGAAACAAAAACCGTAAAAGTAAACCCGGTAAAGACAGTTCCACCAAAACCTCCACCCAGGTTGGGTGATCCGGGTGAATTTATTGTTCCTTGTCTACTTAGTGATTGTGTCATGTATGACGCACTAGCAGATTTAGGTGCGAGTGTGAGTGTGAGTGTTATGTCTCTTTCATTATATAAGAGATTAGGAGTAGGTGAGTTAAGTCCAACAGAGATGAGTGTCCGACTCTTTGATCAAACCATTAGGCACCCAGTTGGAATTGCTGACAACCTACCCATTCAAGTGGGTAATTTAACCTTTCTAGTCGAATTCATTGTCATTGACATAGAAGAGGACTCAAACATTCCTCTAATTTTAGGTTGACCATTCTTAGCGTCCACCAGGGTGTTATTTGATGTAAGAGAAGGTAGAATGACACTTAGTAATGATGAAAAATTGATCACCTTTGTGAGTCGAAAGTCTAAATCTCCACCAACCAAAATCGTTGAACAAACAAAAACGATTGATGAGAAGCATATTGTTTTACCAACTCCAACGGTAGTGCTTAACAATAATAAAACGCCTAAGTATGGGGAAAATGAAGTAACACCTAATGATGACTTGATAACAAAGAACCCCATTGTTGATACTAAATTACAAGACCCCGTTATTAACAGTTCAATGAAGAAACTTATTAAACGGATTCGCGATGCTAGAACCAAGGAGAACTTTAAGTTATGTAACCGGTTAGTATCCAATCTATCGCCTAAAGAAAAGGAAAAACTAGTTAAATTTGTGGATATTACACAGGAATTCGACCAATGGCTTAAAACAAAAGTCACAGATATGCAAGTTGATTATGGTCCAAAAGAAATTGACAATGAAGTTAATCACAAATTCGACACCACAGCTACCTAAGTGTGGGGAGATTCAGATGTTCGAAAAAGAAAATGCTGTCTAGAGTTAGTTGTTCTGTTCTCGTGTAGTTTCGAGAATGGAATCCGATTGGTCTTTTCCAGTAGTAGACACTAAAGAACTAGTTTTCTCCCCCCATTCTGAATTTTTGTTTTGTAAGTTTTCTATTAAATTAATACGAATTTTTTTAAATTTAAGTTTTGTGTGAATTTAAAAACAAAATTTACTTTATTTCATTAAGTTTAAAAAATGATTTCTAAAATTCATCGTAAGTTGAAGACTAGGTCATGGAACTGAAATTGCTTTACCCGAGGGCGGGGCGAAAAATTTTGTTATCATTATTTTTAATATTATTGATATAGAGTATACCAAAAAATTAAAAAACTCAAAAATCTTTGCTTTTAAAACAATCACTTTAACGAAAAATTTTAAATTTTGTCGTGGAACGGACTAGGTAAACATACCGAAACTACCTAAAGTAAAAAGAAACAAAATTTTAAAAAATTATTCATTTAAATTATTTTATAAAGAATATATATATATATATATATATATATATATATATATATATATATATATATATATATATATATATATATATATATATATATATATATATATGTATATATATGTTTGTATTTTATGTTATGTACAAAACAAGGTAAAACAGCGCACTTTTAAAGATTAAGTTCATCAAAAGCTACTAATTTTGACGATAAGACGCAAAACATATGTGAAATTGCAACAAAAGGAATGAACGATGAGGCGCGCCATCTATCATTCGACGAGCTTAGTAATTACAAACTGAGTATTTTTAATCACTTTTCTACACTAATCACCCTCATAAATTTATAATTATAGTCTGATTTCATGCAAATGAGGGCATTGCATGATCTCAAGTGTGGGGAAGGGTTATAAATTCTCTCAGGTTTACACTTAGTTTAATTGCCAAATTTTGTGAAAATTTGAAAAATTTTCAACTAAATGAATTCAAAATCATGTTTATACATATTTATGAACGATAAAACTAAGTGTTAATGCCAAAATTATTGTTACCTCGGAGAGAATATAAATGGAGAAACAACCCAAAACGTTAGAATTTATTTAAAATAGAATAGAGGAGAATAAAAAGGCAAATAAAAGAATAAATAAAAGCTAAGTGTGGGAAGAATTTACTAATTTCTTTAAAACACATACCACATATTTGGTACAGATTATTGCAGGTACTTTTGCTTTGGACTAAACTAATCAGTTTTACCCGATTTATTGTAATATATTTGAATGAAAAGATGGATCTACACGATGAATCAATTCCATCATTAAAAGGAAGTAAAGTCTTCCGAGAAAGACACGCGCTTCTTGATTTAGGTCAGGAAGTTGTCATCCAGACCAGCTGTAGGTTGACGAAAAATCTAGAAAAGTCATCTCAAAAATCAGGTGAAAATTCACGGACCTCAGCATCAAACAGGGTCGCCAAGTGGTCAGACTTATCCTACCATGAGAGGATCTGTCTCGTAAAATGGGGAGGGCGCCGTGCAAATTAGCTTGATAAGACTAATGAATCAGACCCCCAGAAAGGATAATCTCCTTAAAGATTAAAAATCAGCTTTTAAGCCTGATATTACTTAATCCTTGAGATTGACTTTAAAGATTGAGAATTACAAACTCATGGAATTCAATGATATCTAAACTCGAGCTTGAACGAGAAAATATTTTGATCAAAATTACAAACCGATCTGTTTTCTTAAAACCTATTTTCAATGCGTTCATTACCATTGAACGTAAAATCCTAAAAATTCACCGGAATTCATTAGATCACCTGAACCAAATCGGGTGTCAACCGTAAGAACGGTGGTTGCATAGCATGGTCGAAGACAGGACCTTGTGCCAGACTGAAAAATTATAGGGTGATTTTTACTATTGCTCCTACAAAGGATAGTAATTGCATCCGACACGTTTTAGACCATGAACATCTGCATGTCATTAGACATTGCCTTAATGGTTGCTTGTTCAACGCTTTCCTTTACAACCGGACGGTAGTTTATCGAAAGGTAATATACGGAGCAAGTATATTGGACGTGTGCTTTTCTAAAACATGGTTAGCAAGTGGGTGACACAAAACCACAAGTTTTGAACTAAAATTTTAAAATATGAAACCCACACAACCCACAAAAACATTTTGCAAACACCGGTGAAGGGTTATTCCGGAAAACTTATCTAGGGTAGAAGCTAGAATGAATTTTCAAAAGATCAAATGTTTTCATAAAGATCTAATTTCCTTAAAGGATCTAAATTTTCATAGTCATGTGGGACTGTAAACCACATCGTTACTATTATTGTGTATACCGCCGTATTAAAATCACTGATGTATAAAGTGTGAAAAAAAGTGATTCGAGTGAAGTGTGATTTTATTTTAAGTTCCGAATTTCTTGAGGACAAGCAAAGCTCAAGTGTAGGGATATTTGATAGTGCTCCAAATGAACATATATTTAGGCACAATATCCTTCCAATATGTAAAGCTTTTAGTTGCAATTGTTCTATTTTTATGTAATATTCGTTTAAATAAATAAGTGCGAAGACAAAAGAAGAAAACGATGATTTGAAGACGCAAATGACCAAAAAGCTCAAATATAAAAGATATAATTCAAGTGGTTCAATTTATTGATGAGAAACGTCTCAAAATTACAAAAGTACAAGTCGCAAAATGCAAAGTACAAGATATTAAATAGTACGCAAGGACGTTCGAAAATACGGAACTGAGAAATGAACCAACTATCAACGCTTGACCCAACGGACCTAAAATTACGAGTCAACTATGCACAAGAATATAATATAATATATATATAATTATATAAAATTATATATATTATATTATATATTATTAAATAAAACGTCGGCAAATAAGAAAACAAAAGTATGTGAGCTGTCCCAGGCAGCCATGCGATCGCATGTCCAGAAGGCACAAAACTCATGCACTCGCATGAGTTACTGTAGCAGGCCACATTCTATAAATTCAGCATTTTTCGGACGAATTTATCACATCTTTTTCTATCTCTTACTCTCAAAATATATATTTATATTTATATTATAATTTTAATATTAAAGTTTAATAATAATAAGGTTATGTTAGCGAATGTTGTAAGTTTGTAAGTCGAAATTCTGTCCGTGTAACGCTACGCGATAAATAATCACTGTAAGCTATGTTCTTCTTTTTTAAATTAATGTCTCGTAACTAAGTTATTATTATGCTTATTTAAATCGAAGTAATCATGATGTTGGACTAAATATTAAAGACGGGGTTATTTGATTTTGTACCATAATTAAGGTTTGGACAAAAGACCGACACTTGTGGCCATTATACTATTGACTATTAATAGATAGGGGGTATTGTCTAATCGAATGACAACTCATTAGAATCTGTCGAACCTATCTTCAAATTAGTTAATCTAATAATTATTAAAATGATTATGTATGTTCTATTTAGTGACGTTTATACGACATCTTTTACGATCATTTAATTAATTATTCGGGTTGGGTAATTGATTATTCATTCTGATCAAGTGGGTAAATTAATATTCATATCTCATTAAAACAGGGGTGGATTACATACAAGGATAATTGGTGTAATTGTTAACAAAGTATTAAAACCTTGGATTACACGCAGTCGATAACCTGTGTAATTATTAACAAAGTATTAAAACCTTGTTATAGTTCGAATCCCTAATTAGTTGGAATATTTGACTTCGGAAATAAGGTTAATTTGATGAGCATTTTATAATTATGACCGATGGACTATTATGGACAAAAACCAGATAGGTATCAAATAAATCCAGGACAAAGGACAATTAACCCAGATAAATAAATTAAAATCAAAACGTCAAACATCATGATTACGGAAGTTTAAATAAGCATAATACTTTTATTTCATATTTCATCGTACCTTTATTTACTGTCATTTTAATTACTGCAATTTACTTTATCGCAATTTAAATTCTGTCATTTATATTATCGTCATTTATCTTTACGAATAAAATATAAAATCGACAAACCGGTCATTAAACGGTAAAACCCCCTTTTATAATATTACTACCTATATATAATTATATATATTTGTATAAATATAGTTATTAAAAATATAGTACGTTATCACTAGCTCCCTGTGGAACGAACCGGACTTACTAAAAACTACACTAGGTACACTGCCTATAAGTGTTGTAGCAAGGTTTAGGTATATCCACTATAAAGATAAATAAATAACTTGTGTAAATTGTATCGTATTTAATAGTATTTCGTAGTAAAAATAATAGTATTTCGTATACACCTCGCATAACATCATAGTCCAAGATTGATTTAGAGAGCTTTTTAGATATCATCCAGTCTCATCTCATTGGATTAAAATATATTTTCATGTTCCTTTATAGTAGTTGATTATTTTCACCAATATTTGTTTCACATTCAGTACTTTTAATTAGAAATTTCTTGTCCAACCTTAAGTAATAATAAAAATGTTTAGTAGCTGATTATTTTGGCAGATAAACTCATGTGTAATGATATGCCTTATATATAAATTTTGACATGGTTCATTATATCCAAGTCCTTTAAAAGCTTTAACAACTTCACTTAATGGCTTTCCATTTTCTAGGTCACTCATTACATTACCCACAGTACCTATTTTTGGGTCCCCAAAGAGTTCATTAGATATGATTGCAATAAAGTAATGGAAGTATGAAAACTTACTCCACTGTTAACACATGTACGTTACTATTTCTCAAATTGCATTACCGCACTCGCTACTAATTATGAGTTTGATGGTGTCTTCAGATGAAACTAGATGATTTAATAATGGTATAACGGGGAGGTCAGCACCAACCTAATTACCAATAAGAAAGGGAATCCATGTGAAGAAGCATAACAATAAAAAAAGGGGATGCAAGGGGATTCCCACATTAGGCATACAAACAACGACTAAACAATCAATCTAACTTAGGAACAATCATATAAGGAAAAGCTTATGGTGTGTATCGACAATCCATATTGTAATATGAAATAACTAAGAATACAAAAAATACACGATTTTAATTAAAATTAAAAAACCTAATCAAAAACCCTAATTTATTCATGAGATTGTTAAAAACTTACATTAATTTTCAATATGCAAACCAATGAATATGTAACATCCCGCCTTTTTCCGTCTACTTTCCATTTTATTATTTTAAAGTCCGTTATATAATTATAACATCTTCCGTTAATACGCGTATTTAAAAATATTTCGTTTAGGTAATTCACGCACCCGCTTTTAAACTCGAGGGACTAAACTCGCCAAGGAGACAAACTAGTTGACTAGGTCAACTAGTCAAGCTCCATCTCCTCCATTCATTTCACCTCCTCACATTAATACTTCCACCCTTTTTCTCTCAACACTCAATTCAAAGAATCATCATCCATTTTCGATCTAGCAAGCCAACATCAAAACAAATTACATATTCGGAATCCTTGCATCTTCCTCTTCGAATCCATACCAACATCATCTCATTTGGGTAACTTTATAAAAACACTAGATTTTATGTTCTTGATATTTTTGACTTATAAAAGTGTTAATTAGTGTCTATGGCTCGAGTCTAACATGAATATATGATTTGTATGCTCGATCTTGTTGTTTTAGTGTAACTAGCTTGAACTTGCAAAGTGTGTATTTAATCTTGAATTTTGGATGATTAAATGTTGTTGTTATGATAAAGTTCATGCATTAAATGTGTTACTAGCATCATTAGCCTCATTTTGATGTGTAGGTTGATTAAGAAAACTTCATTAACATGATTATTGAATTTGTGATTTTGTGTTAGGGTTTGATAGACTTAAATATGAACTTTCGATGCATTGAATGCTATGAAATGTTATCGTTAAGTGTTTAGATGTATTGTATGCGTAGTTACCTACGAAACGGTGTAATATATGTGTGCATTTAATTCCCGAATCATCAATGTGCATTTATGATCTTGAATGCAATAAATGATGAACATTTAATGCAATTTTGGTTGTTGTAAATGTTGGATTGATTGATGAAATGTGATTATTTGCATTCCTTGTTAAAATACCTTTCCAACAATGTATGGTATGCGTTTTGAATGTTTTCGGATCATAAAATGTGTTTGATTAAAGTTTGGTTCGTGCACTTGTGAAAATTCAGCAACTGCAACTGATCAGGTGTTTGGACGCCGTCCCAATCCTTGGACGCCGTCCAGGCCTTCTTTGCTGGATACCGTCCAGCAATTTTGGACGCCGTCCAAATAAACTGCCAGGGACTGTCCAACTTGGTCATTTTTCGTTTAATTCCAACTGCGCTACGCACCTCCGATTAACATGTTACTTGTTCTAACATGCTCATATATGATTATAAAACTCAGAAAAATTGTCCAAGACCTGACCCGAACGTGTTGACTTTTTCGTTGACTTTGACTTGACCAAAGTTGACTTTTATTCAAACGTAACCGAATACTTATACAATCATTCTAACATGCTTTTATACTTGTACCTTGCATGAAACTTGACAACGTGATTCACATGCTATATATAATCGAGTCGTAATGAGCCATAGGAATAATTGAACAACTTTAACCGACTTCATGTTTACCAATATTGATACAACCTATTGTTTAGGTCGAGACTAGCATTCTTTCTTGCACACGTTTACTTGTGAAGTACATTTACATTCGTGCACTCAAGGTGAGATCATAGTCCCACTTTTACTCTTTTAAACTTACATTTGGGGTGAGAAAACATAAACGTTTCATTTTACAAAGTGAACACAAGTACGGAAACAAACATTCTACGTACGAGTTAGAACGAAAATCCTCAATTCGATTATCATTAGTTACACTTGCCGGGTGTAAGCGAGAACTTATGTTATATGACCATATGGGTTTGACAAACCCTCTTTCGGACGGTTTGCTACCGTTATGCGAATGAAATATATTTTCGAGAATAAGTGTATGTTCTAACACTGTGTGATGGGGTAACGTTAGTTAAGCCTTGATAATTGGGTGCTCGTGATAACCATTTTTAGAATGATCATACTATTACTCCAACGTTATAAATCTTGTGTTCAACTTACTTACTTACGTACTCACTTACTAAACCTATGATTTCACCAACGTTTTTTGTTAACAGTTTTCTATATGTTTTCTCAGGTCCTTGAACGCTAAGTGATACATGCTTCCGCACTGTATTTTTGATACTTGCTTGGATGTCGAGTATACATGCGTATTTGGAGCGTCTTTTGACTTACTTTTAAATTCTGTCGCATATGTTTCATTTGTACATTAAACGTTGTAATGTAACTAGTCGTTGAACTACTTTTGTAAACCTTGAAACATGCTTACATTTGAAATGAATGCGACATATTTTGGTCAAACATTGTTTTAAAGACTTATGACCACGCAACGGGACCTAAGTAGACGGCGCCGTCAATGACGATTTTGTCGGGTCGCTACAGATGGTATCAGAGCGTTGGTTGTAGGGATTTAGAGTTCATTGGTGTCAACCCCGAGTCATAGGGTACATTGATGAGTCTAGACTACAACCGGCATATAGACTTGAAGTAGGACTTGCTTGACTACTTGTGTATTTATACTTAAACTATTCTATTCGTATAACTCTTATTTCATCTTAATCTCACGTTGTTTAATTTGATTGACACACCATCTTGACTTTATGAGATAATGTCGAATGCACATATGAATTAAGGTAATATAATTGCCGGGATTATATTACAGTGACTCATATGAACGTTCTGACATTATAACATAAAGAATTTAGGGCTAGTCAAGGAAAATTTTCCCTCTATCTTTATTCCATATCACAATTAGTATTATTGAGAATACTAATCAACGATATTCTTGTGTCTTGAAGGAACAATGCCTCCTCGCCGAGTCCCACGCAATGAAACTCCCGAACAAGCTCTTCAACGAATGATAGCCACCGCCGTAGATGCGGCAATGGCCGGTCACTCATCCAACAACAACAACAATAACAACAACCACAACAACAACAATAATGGAGCCGGTAACTCAAACAAGGGATGCTCCTACAAAGCTTTCATGGGGTGTAAACCTCATACTTTCGATGGGACCGGAGGACTGGTTGCTCTCACTCGATGGTTTGAACAAACGAAAGCTGTTTTTAGCATAAGTGGTTGCCGGGACCAAGACAAGGTCAAATACTCCACCCACACTTTTGCCAGTATTGCTCTCACTTGGTGGAACACGTATGTATAATCGGTGGGTATCGATGAAGCCCACGCTTTCTCTTGGTCCGATTTAAAAGAAAAGATGATCACCGAATACTTTCCGCGCGAAGAGACCCGAAGGCTCGAAAGTGAGCTAAGAAGTTTGAAAGTGGTCGAAAACGACCTCAATGCTTATAATCAACAGTTTTCCGAGCTAGCTATAATGTGTCCAAACCTTGTAAATCCCGAGCCTCTACGAGTTGAACTTTACATGGATGGCCTTCCTAAGAGCATCAAACACGGCGTAATGTCATCCAAACCCGCCAATCTACAAGAAGCTTTAAAGATGGCCTACCAATTTATTGAAACAGTGGATAAAATCGTAGTACCGGCACCTAAGGCCGAGAAAAAATCGGGTGGCAACAAAAGAAAATGGAAAGCCACTCAATCAAGCAACTACAACAACAACAACTTCACCAAAAAACCTTTCACCTTCGATGGCAAGAACAGATGCCGGAACCAAACCTTTTTGCAACAAATGCCACAAGCATCACTTTGGTGAATGTGGCAAGCTAATTTGCCACCGGTGCCAAGGAAGTGGTCATATGGCCAACGATTATAGGAGTGCCGCCCCCGTCACTCAAAAGGGGCCCGATGCACCAAAGACGGTCACTTGTTACAGATGTGGCCAACAAGGTCATTTTAGAAATGCATGCCCAAAGAAGAAAGATAACCCCAATACACGCGACCGAGCTTTCAACATTAACATCGAGGAAGCTCGAGATGATAATGAACTAGTCACGGGTACGTTTCTTCTCAACAATTCTTATGTCTCTTGCTTATTCGATTCGAGTGCCGATAAGAGTTTTGTATCCAAGACTTTGACTCATTCTTTTAGCACTCCACCACTCCTACTAGATACTACTTATACCATTGAAGTGGCCAATGGAAAACTATTGAGTGCCGATAAATTTTATCGGGGGTGTACGTTAAACTTAACGGGTAAAGAGTATCACACCCCCAATTAGGGTCTGGGTGAATGTGACATTAATATCAAATAAACCAACATATTATAATATACGAGAACAATACTAAATGATAAGAACAAACTTTATTGAGTACGCAGTAAAAAATGAATGTCGTTACAATAATGGAAATTACAATAAAGTAATTGTTTCAAATGCAAGAATAATAAATGCGATATCTCTTGATCCTAAGTCCAAGTAGCATCACATAAGCAGTAAGTAAATAAGCTTGATCAATTGGCACCTGAGACAAACATGCTAAAGTGTCAACCAAAAAGGTTGAGTGAAGTTCATAGGTTTAACAAATATGTTTGACCGTTGTTTTAGACCACAAGATTTAGTTTATAAAGTTGATCTCGCAGGGATTAAAAAGTTATGCCAGTTCGTGATATTTAGACTAAACGTTCAAAGTTTGCCCCAAAGACAAGTTGTGTCTATACTTGTCAGTTTAATTTCATAATTAAGTAATACAATGACTTGGTCAAATGTATCGGGGAAGTTACTCCCGATAGGCCTACTCCCAATAATTAAGAATGCATTTAACGAGCAATTAAAAATATCACTGTAGGGAATTAGTCGGACATGGCCGGGTATAGCATAGTTTAACAGTTGGTACTTGTGTCTAAATTGTAAATAGTAAAAGTAGCATGGGTCTCACCCCAAAAAGTTAAATAAGTTGCTAGCAATAAAGAGTTGGGCTATGAGTTCACCTTAGTAAGTAGAGAGAGATCGTTATTCCTCGGAATAGAAAGTTTGGATGAATGAGCAGAAAGTCAACCTAATGACATTTAAGAGTAGTTAAGTGTTTTGCCTATATTTAGGTTTAAGTATGCAAGTGTTTTAAGTGTAGTTCGTTTTACTAAGTTCCATTCCTAGTAAGTTTTTACTTTTAGAAAGTTTCCATTTTTAGTAGTTTTCACTTTTAGTGTCGAACACTAGTGAGTTGCCCTTAATAAGTCTACCACCTTTTAAGTGTGAAGATAACTAAGTGTAAAATTACTATAGTCGAGTTGATATTGTGGACCATACCCAAACATCTATGCCACCGCCGAGTCACCAGAATGACCAATTGTTACCGGTTGGCCTAGGATTTCTTGACCAAAATCTAAGTTTGGCATTCGTAATCCACAAGCGTCCCATAGTGGTACCAAGGATCACCCTAGGCCTTAAGCAACGTTGATGTTCGAGTAATCACACGTTATCGTGAATGACTAACGTAATCATATAATATAATATAATATAAGTAGTAGTATATTATATGTGTTAATAATAATATAAGTGTATAAGTGTTAAATAATAGTATAAGTAGTATTAGGGTTTATTAATTAATTAGGTTTAATTAATTAAAGTAGTATTTAATGATTAGGGTTTAGTAATAAATAAATGATTAGGGTTTATGTGATAAATGTTTAATAGTATTATTAGGTTTAGGGTTTAGTGAAGTAATGATTAGGTAATGATTAGGGTTTTATTTAATGTTTTAGGGTTTAGGTAATATTAGGGTTTTAATAAATTAGGGTTTAATAATTAGGTTTAATTAGGGTTTAGGTATGTATATATGTATATTTTGTGTATATGTGTGTATATATATATATATATATATATATATATATATATATATAGTATTTTTCTTTATATCTATATGTAATCGTGTATATATATGTATATATATATATATATATATATATATATATATATATATTTTTATTAGTAAATACATATATATGTAATGTGCATCTACTTTCCAAATATAACTACCTTAACACAATCTTAGTGAATCCTTAAGGTTTTTAAGATCTAAACAAAACTTTTTTTATATATATACATGTAGCCGTATGTATGTATATGTATATGCATATTTTTTTTACATAAACAATATAGATGTTAAGATCATGCATGAATGTAATTATGAAAACATGAATTGAAAGTAAGATTTAAGAGTTTTGGATCTACGGTTTTTACCTTGATGAAAATTAATAAAAATTAACAAGAAAAAGTTGATGAACACTTGAAGATGAAGATCAAAACCCTTGAAGATCGAAGAACACCTTGAAGATCTTTGAAGAACGCGAAGAACACATTGAACAACTTGAAGATTACTTGAAGATCTTGATGATGTTGATGATTTTCGATGGGGTGGTGGTGGTTTTCGGTTCTTGGCCGAAAATAAGGAGAGAGAGAGAGAGAGATTTGAGAGAGAGATTTGTGAATGTGTTTTGGTACAAGATTAGCTCTAGCCTAGGTCTCTATTTATAGGAGGATTTAGAGAATTTTAGAATTAAGGTTTAATTAGGAATTACTTAGGGGACAAGTTAGGTTAATGAGGAGGTGATTAGGGTTGATTTGGCCAAAATTTTAGAGGGCAAAAGGGTAATTTACCCCCTTTAAAAATCGGCTAGGGTTACATGGGATGGTTTGGAACTTTTTCACTTTAGTCCTTGTACTTTAGATTAGCTTAAATGGTTCCTTAATTATCCAAGTTTATTTATTTAAGCGTACAAGGTTTAAGGTTATTTATTTTGTTCACGAAACTTTATTAGCTCATTATTTTTATCTTTTATTAACTTGTCATTTATTACACAAAGTTAATTATTATATGTTCTATAATTCTTAATACTTAACAATCGTTAATTAAAGTTTAATTGTTAAGTTTAATTATTGTTAGGCATTTAATATAGGAAAAATATAGAATGGAAAAGTGAGGGTCGTTATAGTACCTCCCCGTTATTAGAAACTTCGTCCCAAAGTTTTAGGTAGATTCCTCGTTTGCATCAGCAGTTGAGAAGAGATGGGGATATTTCCGTATCATTTGGTCTTTGCGTTCCCAGGTATATTCGGGGCCTCTACGCGAATTCCAACGGACTTTAACGATAGGTATGTTGCTTTTACGCGTTTGTTTGACCTCTCCTTCCATGATTTCTATAGGTTTTTCAACGAAGTGCATTTGCGCATCAATGCGGATATCATCCAAAGGAATAACAAGTGTGTCATCAGCAAGACACCTTTTAAGATTTGAGACATGAAACACATCATGTACTTGGCTAAATTCAGTTGGTAGTTCCAATCGGTATGCCACGGGACCGACTCTTTGAGTGACTGTGAAAGGTCCAACATATCGTGGACTGAGTTTGCTTCGTTTACTGAAACGGACAACGCCTTTCCAAGGGGATACTTTCAACATGACTTTATCTCTAACTTGGTATTCTATGTCCTTTTGCTTTCTATCGGCATAGCTCTTTTGTCGGCTACGGGCAGTTTCTAGTCGTTGCTTAATCTGGACGATCTTTTCGGTAGTTTCATGAATAATTTCAGGACCATTTAAATGTCTGTCCTCGAGTTCATCCCAACACAAAGGGGATCTACATTTTTGGCTATATAAAGCTTCAAAAGGTGCAGCCTTAATGCTAGAGTGATAACTGTTGTTGTAAGAAAATTCAACCAAAGGTAGATGTCTATCCCATCCTTTGCCGAAATCGATTACACAAGCACGTAGCATATCTTCCAAGGTTTGAATAGTTCGTTCACTTTGATCATCAGTTTGCAGATGATAGGCTGTACTCATGTCAAGTTGAGTTCCAAGAGCAGATTGTAAAGTTTTCCAGAATCTAGAAACAAATCGACCGTCGCGATCAAAAATAATCGAGATAGGAACTCCATGACGTGAGACAATTTCTTTAATGTAAAGCTGTGATAACTTTTCCATCTTGTCAGTTTCCTTGATCGGTATGAAATGTGCAGATTTAGTAAAATGATCAACTATGACCCAAATAGTATCGTTACCGTTTGAAGTCTTAGGCAACTTAGTAACGAAGTCCATAGTGATACATTCCTACTTCCACTGCGGGATATCGGGTTGTGTCAACAGACCAGAAGACTTTTGATGTTCAGCCTTGACTTTCAGACAAGTGAGACACTTACTAACATAAGTAGCAATGTCGGCTTTCATATTAGGCCACCAGTAGAATTCCTTCACATCGTGATACATCTTACTGGAACCGGGATGAATAGAGTACCTAGTCTTATGAGCTTCATCCAAGACTAGTTCACAGAAATTAGTGAAGTGAGGGACCCAAATTCTGTTACCAAAGTACAGTATACCATTGTCCTTCAATTGAAGTTGGTTCTCAAAACCGATAGGTCCTTCACCTTCAATAAGTGTTGGTTTGATACTTTGATAGCTTCAAGTTGAGCTTCACCGATTCGTGATATAAGATTCGACTTGATTTTTAGGTTTAAAGCACGAACACGTTTAACATCGTCCTTTCGACTAAGGGCATCGGCAACTACATTCGCCTTGCCAGGATGATATTCCATCTTACAGTCATAATCGTTCAATAACTCCAACCATCTGCTTTGCCTCATATTCAGCTGTTTCTAATTAAAGATGTGTCGAAGACTTTTATGGTCAGTGTACACCGTAAAGTGGGTACCATATAGATAATGTCTCCATATCTTTAATTCAAATACCACAGCACCTAACTCAAGATTGTGTGTGGTATAGTGTTCCTCATGTTTCTTCAACTGTCTAGATGCATAGGCAATAACCTTTTCACGTTGCATTAAAACACAACCAAAACCTTGCTTTGAGGCATCACAGTAAACAACAAAGTCATCAGTACCTTCAGGTAAAGAGAGAATCGGGGCTGTGGTCAATTTATCCTTCAGAACCTTGAAAGCAGATTCTTGTTCTTCGGACCACTCAAAGTTCTTCCCTTTGTGAGTTAACTTCGTAAGGGGTTTAGCAAGGAGAAATTTTTTTTATTTATGAATCTTCGATAATAACCGGCAAGTCCCAAATATTGACGAATATGCTTCACAGTCTTTGGTATCTCCCAGTTCTGAATAGCGGTAATCTTAGCTGGATCGACATGTATTCCGTTGCTATCAACAACATGTCCAAGAAATTGTACGGTTTTGAGCCAAAACTCGCACTTTGAAAATTTAGCGTAGAGTTGTTCCTTCTGTAAGAGTTCAAGAATCATGCGCAAATGCTGCTCATGTTCTTTCTCACTCTTGGAGTAGATCAAGATGTCGTCAATGAACAAAATGACAAATTTGTCAAGATACAGCTTGCAAACACGATTCATAAGATCCATGAATAAGGCAGGAGCGTTAGTTAAACCAAAAGGCATGACACAAAATTCATAGTGCCCATAACGAGTGCGAAAAGCAGTCTTAGGAATATCAGATTCCTTAACTTTGAGTTGGTGATAACCGGACCTTAAGTCAATCTTTGAATAAACACTCGACCCTTGAAGTTGGTCGAATAGATCATCAATACGTGGCAACGGATAACGATTTTTGATAGTAAGCTTGTTGAGTTCGCGGTAATCAATGAACATCCTCAACGTACCATCCTTCTTCTTAATGAATAGAATAGGAGCTCCCCATGGGGACGATCTTGGACGAATGAAACCTTTATCCAATAGTTCTTGGAGTTGGTTAGATAATTCCTTCATTTCAGACGGTGCTAAACGGTATGGTGCTTTAGCAATAGGAGCAGCACAGGAGACAAATCAATTTGAAATTCAACTTGTCAAGGAGGTGGAAGACCAGGAAGATCTTCGGGAAACACATCGGGAAAGTCTTTAACTACTGGTACATCTTCAATACACTTCTCTTTCGATTCGATCATCTTAACGTGGGCTAGAATAGCTTGATAACCTTTCGTAAGGTATTTGCGGGTTTTAATACAGGAGATAATGTTGAGATTAGAACCACTCTTGTCGCCTTGAATGACTAGAGTCTCTCCATTTCCCAACGGAATGTTAACGGTTTTATCAAAACACAAGATTGCAGCATGTAATAGACGTAACCAATCCATTCCAAATACAACATCAAAACTTCCGAGCTCGACCGGCAAAAGGTCTATCTTAAATTATTTGTTGGCTAAGATTAGGTTGCAGTTTTTATAGATTTTATCGACCTTCATGATCTTTCCATTGGCTACTTCTACTAATCGTTTAGTTTCTAAGGGTTGAGGCTTTTCAATAAATAGGGTACAAAATTCACTAGACACGTAACTTTTGTCGGCACCCGTATCAAATAAAATAGTTGTGTAACAATTATTGACAAGATACGTACCCGTGATGACCTCATCTTCCTCTCGGGCTTCAGCAGCAGTAAGGACAAACGCATAACCCTTTGCAGCAGTCGTATTGGCTCCAGTAGCGGGATTATCTTTCTTCTTAGGACAATTTGGACTAATGTGTCCCTTTTCTCCACAAGTTTAACAAGTAGGAGGAGCTTTGGCAGGAACAATAGCTTTATCCTTTGGAGGAGTCTTACACGTCTTAGCAACGTATCCCACTTTCTTACACAACGAACAAGTAGCAGTACACCGCCCCAGGTGATTCCTTTCACAACGAATACAAAAAGGATAACTGCCCTTATAATTCGTCCTTGTACTATCCACCGGCTTCTTACTAACATTCTGAGTCGAACCTTGAGACGGCTCAAACTTCCTTTTACCTTAATTACCCTTAGTATCAACCTGCTTATTAGCCGATGCTCTTCTTCTCTTGGCCAACATCAGATTTTGTGCCATGAGAATCACATCATCAAGAGTAACCTTCTCGGCAGCAATAACATTCCCCTGAACATCCTCGGGGAGACCTTCAATATACCTTTCAATCCTTCTAGAACTCGGCTTCAAGTTTTTGAACTTGACTTCTCGGACAGAATTTATTAACCATCATGCTTTTGAGTTCATCCCATGGGATTGCATTAGTATTGTTAATTCCCACGGACTTAGCATGAGCAGTCCACCAAGTTAAAGAATTGCCAGCTAATGAGCTAGTGGCATATTTGACCCGATCATCATCCCCGCAGTTGCAAATGCAGAAGATGGACTCTATCTTCTCGAACCATCGAACTAATTTGATAGCCTCTTCATTTCCCTTGAAAGCGGGAGGGTGTCAGTTTGTAAAGTCCTTGTAAGAACAAGGTTTTGGTTGAGGATTAACATTATTAGCTTGAGCGTTGCCTTGGGCGGCGGCAAGCAACTGTTGGAATTGTTCAGTTGTCAATACGATTGATAATGCTAAAAACGAGAATATATTTCATAGCATTATTCTTCAAGAAAGACAAGCTTTTAGTTGCAATTGTTCTATTTACAAGTGATATTCGTTTAAAAAATAAAATGTGAAGACAAAAGACAGATTCAACGATTTGAAGATGCAAACGACCAAAACACTAAAGAGTACAAAGTACAATCTAAGTGGTTCAATTTATTGATGAGAAATGTCTAAAAGTTACAAGAGTACGAGCCGCGAAACGCAAAGTACAAGATATTAAATAGTACGCAAGGACGTTCGAAAATCCGGAACCAGGACATGAACCAACTATCAACGCACGACGCAACGAGCCTAAAATTACAAGTCAACAATGCACAAGAATATAATATAATATATATATAATTATATAAAATTATATATATTATATAATATATATTAAATAATACGAGCAGCCCACGTTTTGGAATCACATGTGACCAGTGGAAGGCGGCCATGCGATCGCATGGCTATGAAGAAGAAACTCCATGCGATCGCATGGAGTACTGTCGCTGAACACATCTATAAATTGAAGCGAATTCTGGCTGAAATATACACCTTTTTCTAATATCTTACTCTCTCAATATATATATTTATATTTTTAATTTTAATTTTAATTTAAGATTAATAATAATAAGGTTATGTTAGCGAATGTTTTAAGTTTGTAAGTCGAAACTCTGTCCGTGTAACACTACGCGATTAATACTCATTGTAAGTTATGTTCAACCTTTTTAAATTAATGTCTCGTAGCTAAGTTATTATTATGCTTATTTAACCCGAAGTAACCGTGATGTTGGGCTAAATATTAAAGACGGGGTAATTGGATTTTGGACCATAATTGGGGTTTGGACAAAAGACTGACACTTGTGGAAATTGGACTATGGGCTATTAATGGGGTTTATATTTGTTTAACTGAATGATAGTTCGTTAATTTAATATAGAGATTTACAATTTGACGTATCTATAAATAACCATATACACTCGATCGGACACGATGGGCGGGATATTTATAAGTACTAATAATCGTTCATTTAACCTGACACGGGAATGGATTAATAGTCAATGGACTCATTAAAACAGGGGTGGATTACATACAAGGACACTTTGTGTAATTGTTAATAAAGTATTAAAACCTTATTACAGTTTAAGTCCCCAATTAGTTGGAATATTTGACTTCGGGTATAAGGATAATTTGACGAGGACACTCTCACTTTATATTTATGACTGATGGACTGTTATGGACAAAAACCAGATGGACATATCGAATAATCCAGGACAAAGGACAATTAACCCATCATAATAAATTAAAATCAACACGTCGAACATCATGGTTACGGAAGTTTAAATAAGCATAATTCCTTTATTTTATATCTCATCGCACTTTTATTTACTGTCATTTTATTTATTGCACTTTTAATTATCGTACTTTTAATTATCGCATTTTTATTTATCGTCATTTACTTTACGCTTTAAATTAAGTTGTATTTATATTTAATATTTTACATTAGGTTTTAATTGTGACTTAAGACATAAAATCAACAAACCGGTCACTAAACGGTAAAAAACCCCCCTTTTTATAATAATAATAATAATACTACTTATATATATATATATAAGTATTATTATTATTATTATTATATATATATATATATATATATATATATATATATACAAATATAGTTTAAAAATATAGCGTTAAACTTGGCTAGCTCCCTGCGGAATGAACCGGACTTAATAAAAACTACACTACTCTATGATTAGGTACACTGCCTATAGTGTTGTAGCAAGGTTTAGGTATATCCACTCTAATAATAAATAAACAACTTGTGTAAAATTGTATTGTATTTAATAGTATTTCGCAATAAAAATATAACTATTTCGTATACACCTCGCATAACATCAAGTATTTTTGGCGCCACTGTCGGAGAACATCTTAAACGCCAAAGCGAAACTCTATAAAAAAATCTTATTATGTTTTAATTTATTTTTGTAAAAATACGTTTTAAATTATTAAAAAAATTCAAAAATAGAAATATATATATATATATATATATATATATATATATATATATATATATATATATATATATATATATATATATATATATATATATATATATATATATATATATATATATATATATATATATATTTTTTTTTTTAAGAGTTGTTCAAAATATATAAAATTATAAAGTATTTCTATTTCTATTTTTAAAATATAAGTTTTTATTTATTTACATACTTTATATAATATAAATCAGAAAAAAAAATTAATTAAAAGAGTATACGGACCCAACTGTAGCAGCCCAACTATCCGGCCTGGTAACCAACACCATGCGAACTCATGGAATTCGTTCACAAACCTCATGCGACCGCATGAGGTGATTTGACAGGTCTGGTACCTCAGCTGGTACGAATTAGGGTTAGGTTAAATATAATTTTAATTAATTAATTAGTAATTAGGGTTAACATTTAATATTAATTAGTTTTAGTTTATTTAATTTTGTATTTTTAAGTTTTATTTAGTTTTATTAATTATATTACTTTTATAAAATAATAATATAAAAATAATATTTTTATAAAGATTGTATTTTTATATCTTTAGTTTTATTTTTATATTTTGTATCCTTTTATTAGTTTAATTCGTAATTTGTATATTTATCGTTCGTAATTAGTTTTAAGACTAGTATTTTGCCGTAGTTATTTTTATACTTCTAGATTTTTAGGCTTTGCCATAAAATCCCTTAAGTGCTTTTTCTTTAGATTAAGATTTAGGTGCTTTAGAATTTTGCGACGCTGTTTATAAAATTTAGTACCTTTTAAGTTTCGACGCGCTACTTTCTTATTATTATTTTTTGACCTTTGTTTTTCGACGATTATTTTTCGATCTTTTATTTTCCAACGCATTCTTTTTCCTTCTTATTTCTCGACACTCTAGTTTTTAGGACATAGAATTTTCTTTATTTTCTTTAAAACTTCGACGAAAAATTATTTTAAGTGGTTAAATTGATAGACATCCAAAATTTTCTGATTCGTAGTAATAGTTGGATTTGTTAGTGGCGAGTTGTGGGCTTCCGATTTAAAGGGTCCTGGCTACCTGCTGCATCTATTGGCTATTCAAAACGTGGGCAAAATCAGAAAAGTCTATTAATTTGATAGCTTATATAATTTTTATTTTTATAACTAATAGGATATTCAGTGAATGCACCGAGCAAAACGTTCACCACCTTTCATACGTTCACCACCTGTAACTCGAACAAGACATCTAGCTAACATTTTCGCCGTTGATTTTTCTTTAGAATCGTCATCAAATCAACCAAATACTCCAATTCAAATTTTCGATAATCCATTTTTTGAACCCGACCTCACAATTGAGAACCTGGAGGATATTCAAGGACAATTCAGAGATCCTGAAACACTAATCATTTCTCCTGAACCACAAATTATTCAACCAGAGATTGTCGAGGAAGAAACCATTAAGTCAGAATCCTCTAGTGATTCGGATTCAACAAATTCAATCATGGAAAATCTGGAACCTCTAAGTATGGAAGACCGAATGAGGGCTAAACGCACTGGCCAAGGTCATGCAATTACTCAACCAGACATTAATGCAACAGATTATGAAATCAAAGGACAAATCCTACACATGGTATCAAATCAATGCTAATTTAGTGGTGCGCCGAAGGAAGATCCAAACGAACATCTTCGAACTTTTAATAGGATTTGTACTCTATTCCAAATCAGAGAAGTTGAGGATGAACAGATCTATCTCATGTTATTTCCCTGGACTTTAAAGAGAGAAGCCAAAGATTGGTTAGAATCGTTACCTGAAGGGGCAATTGATACATGGGATGTCTTAGTTGAAAATTTCCTTAAACAATTCTTTCCGGCATCTAAAGCCGTGAGACTTCAAGGAGAAATAGTTACGTTCACACAGAAGCCAAATGAAACTTTATATGAGGTGTGGACAAGATTTGGAAAGTTGTTGAGAGGATGTCCTCAACATGGTTTAGACACTTATCAAATAGTACAAATATTCTACTAAGGATGCGACATTACTACACGAAAAGACATCGACATAGCAGCTGGTGGTTCCATTATGAAGAAAACCGCAACTGAAGCTTACAAAATTATTGATAACACTGCCTCCCACTCACATGAGTGGCATCAAGAAAAAGATATCGTTAGATCATCTAAAGCGGCTAGAGCCGATTCTAGCCATGACTTTGATTCCATTTCCGCAAAGATAGATGCTTTCGAGAGGCGAATGGAAAAGATGACTAAAGATATTCATGCAATACGAATTAGTTGTGAGCAGTGTGGAGGACCACATTTGACAAAAGATTGTCTCAGTATTGAACAAACAATGGAACAAAGAGAGAATGTTTCATATATAAACCAAAGGCCTGGAAACAATTATCAAAATAATTATCAACCGCCAAGACCAATCTTCAATCAAAATCAGAATTATAACCGAAACATTCCATACAACAACCAACAAGGTCCTAGCAATCAACAAGTATCCAACAATACTTACAACAAGTAAAGACCTATTTTTCCAAATAAACCACCACAAACCGATGATAAAAAGCCAAATTTAGAAGATATGATGTCGAAGCTAGTTGAATCTCAAATGCAGTTTTTCACATCTCAGAAACAAACCAATGAACAAAATGCTCAAGCATTTAGAAATCAACAAGCTTCAATCCAAAATCTGGAACAAGAAGTAAGCAACCTAGCAAGGTTAATAGGTGAAAGAAAACCTGAAAGTCTACCTAGCGATACAAATGCTAACCCCCGGAATGAAACAGCTAAAACCATTATCACAAGAAGTGGTATTACACTTAAACCACCTAAAATACTTGAAATTTCTGATGAGACTATTCCTACACCACAAGAACCACAATCTGAGCAAGAAAAGAAAAAAGAACCGGTAGTTGAAAAGGTTAATGAAGATAACACAGTTAAGGCAAAGCATTATGTTAAACCATACCAACCACCGCTTCCTTACCCAAGTAAAATGAGAAAAGAAAGACTTGAAGCCGAGCAATCCAAATTCTTGGATATGTTTAAACAAATAAATATAAATCTTCCTTTCATTGATGTTATTTCAGGAATGCCAAGATATGCTAAATTCCTGAAAGATCTAATCACAAATAGAAAGAAAATAGAAGAACTCATGGCTGTTACAATGAATGCTAATTGTTCTGCAGTACTGTTGAATAAAATACCAGAAAAATTATCAGATCCAGGAAGTTTCACAATTCCATATTTTCTGGGTAGTCTTAGTTCAATAGAAGCATTGGCAGACTTAGGTGCTAATATAAATTTAATGCCATATTCATTATACACTAAACTAGACCTCGAAGAATTGAAACCAACACGAATAAGCATACAACTAGCAGATCGATCAGTAAAATATCCTATAGGGATAATGGAAAACATGCTAGTTAAAGTTGGTACTTTAGTATTTCCAGTAGATTTTGTTATTCTGGACATGGAAGAAGATTCTCGAGTTCCTCTCATATTAGGAAGACCATTCTTAAACACGGATAAAGCAATAATAGACGTGTTCGATAAGAAACTGACCCTAAGTATTGAGGACGAGAGTGTTACCTTTTCTGTTGATAGAGCCATGCAACAACCACAATCTGCAGATGATACATGTTATTATATTCAAACTATAGATTCACATGCAGAATTGTTAGAAGAATTTCCAGAATTACAAGGAACAGGAGAATGTTCTTTAGGAGAAGGAACTGAACCAATTGATGAAGCTGAAATGTTAGCCACACTCATGGCTAATGAATATGAACCAACAACAGAAGAACTTCAAATGTTAAAAGAGGAAGACAGATATCGATACAAATCATCGATAGAAGAACCACCGACATTAGAGTTAAATCCACTTCCAACCCATTTGGAATATGCTTATTTACATGGTGAATCTGAATTACCTGTAATAATATCGTCTTCTCTTACAGAAAATAAAAAATCTCAACTCATTTCTGTGCTAAAAGCTCATAAACCAGCTATTGCATGGAAGATTTATGATATTAAAGGAATAAGTCCTTCGTATTGCACACATAAAATCCTTATGGAAGAAGGTCATAAAACGTATGTGCAACACCAACGAAGACTAAATCCAAATACGCAAGATGTTGTTAAGAAAGAAATTATTAAACTGCTAGATGCAGGTTTAATTTATCTAATCTCTGATAGTCCATGGGTAAGCCCAGTTCAATGCGTACCTAAGAAGGGTGGCATGACTGTCATCACAAATGAAAAAAAATGAGCTTATTCATACTAGGACTGTAACGGGATGGCGTGTTTGTATTGATTATAGAAAATTAAATGATGCCACCAGAAAAGATCACTTTTCCTTACCTTTCATTGATCAAATGTTGGAAAGATTAGTCAGAAACAGTTACTATTGTTTTCTTGACGGTTTCTCCGGATACTTTCAAATTCCAATAGCACCCGAGGACCAAGAGAAAACCACATTCACGTGCCCTTATGGTACTTTTGCTTACAAACGCATGCCATTTGGACTATGCAACGCCCCTGTAACCTTTAAAAGGTGCATGATGACGATTTTTCATGACATGAGAGAAGAATGAATGGAAGTTTTCATGGATGACTTTTCCGTCTTCGGTGATACTTTTGAATCATGTCTAGTTAATCTTGAACGAATGCTTATTAGATGCGAGCAATCAAATCTAGTTCTTAATTGGGAGAAATGCCATTTCATGGTTAAAGAAGGCGTCGTTCTTGGTCATAAAATTTCAAAGGAAGGAATTGAAGTGGATAGAGCTAAAGTAGATGTAATTGCTAAACTTCCACATCCCACCAATGTTAGAGGAGTTAGGAGTTTTCTAGGGCATGCCGGTTTTTACCGACGTTTCATAAAAGATTTTTCTAAAATTGCCACTCCTATGAATAAACTCTTAGAAAAGGATGCTCCATTCATCTTTTCGGATGAATGCATCAAATCTTTTAATATTCTTAAAGAAAAACTCACTAATGCGCCGATCATGATAACTCCAAATTGGAATCTACCATTTGAACTTATGTGTGATGCAAATGATTTTGCAATGGGAGCCGTTTTAGGACAAAGGATTGAAAAACGATTTCAACCTATTTATTATGCTAGTAAGATGTTACAAGGAGCACAAACGAATTACACAACTAATGAAAAAGAACTTCTTGCTATTGTCTTTGCTTTTGACAAATTTCATTCATATCTCGTTCTAGCAAAAAAGGTGGTCTATACCGACCATTCTGCTCTTAGATACCTATTTTCAAAACAAGATGCCAAACCACAATTAATCCATTGGATCTTACTCTTACAAGAGTTCGATATTGAAATCCGAGATAAAAAGGGAGCAGAAAATCTCGCAGCTGATCATCTTTCTCGTCTTGAAAATCCCGAATTAGAAGTTCTAAATGAAACGGCTATACAAGATAACTTTCCTGATGAATATCTTATGAAGATCGATTATAATGAAATTCCATAGTTTGCAGACTATGCAAACTACTTAGTATGTGGATTCCTTGAAAAAGGGTTGTCATACCAAAAACGAAAGAAATTCTTTAGTGATATAAAACACTATTTTTGGGAAGATCCACATTTGTTTAAAATTTGTCCCGATGGAATAATTCGCCGATATGTATTCGGGGATAAAGCTAGTCAAATCTTAAATCATTGTCACACAGGACCAACAGGAGGGCATTATGGGCCTCAACTCACAGAAAGAAAAGTTTACGACGCTGGATTCTATTGGCCTACAATTTTCAAAGACGCACACCTTCTTTGTAAATCCTGTGATGCTTGTGAAAGGGCCGAAAAAATAAGTCAACGTGATGAAATGCCACAAAATGTCATTCAAGAATGTGAAGTATTTGACGTTTGGGGTATTGACTTTATGGGTCCATTTCCAAAATATCATAATAATCTCTACATTCTCTTTGCCATTGATTATGTATCTAAATGGGCGGAAGCACAAGCTCTCCCAACTAACGATGCACGAGTTGTAGTCAATTTTTTAAAACGTCTTTTTGCAAGGTTTGGAACACCGAAAGCTTTAATAAGTGATCGGGGTACTCATTTTTGTAATAATCAACTTGAGAAAGTTCTCATAAGATATGGAGTAACTCATAAAATCTCAACCGCTTATCATCCACAAACAAGTGGACAAGTTGAAAATAGCAACAGAGCATTAAAACGTATTCTAGAAAAAACCGTAGGATCAAATCTAAAGGAATGGTCCATGAAATTGGAGGATGCACTCTGGGCTTTTAGAACAGCCTACAAAACTCCAATTAGCACCACACCTTTTAAACTCGTTTACGGAAAAGCATGTCACCTTCCAGTAGAAATTGAGCAAAAAGTATTTTGGGATTTAAAGACATGTAATCTTGATTTGCATGAAGCCGGACGTCTACAGTTAAGTCAACTAAACGAATTAGAAGAATTGAGACATGAAGCATACGAAAATTCGTTAATCTATAAGGAAGAACAAAGAAATGGCATGATAAAAGAATCAGAAGTTCAAAAGAATTTAAGGAAGGAGACAGAGTTCTTCTTTTCAATTCACGATTCAAGCTATTTCTTGGAAAATTGAAATCATGATGGTCTGGACCATTCATAGTTAAAAGTGTTTTTCTATATGGAACAATAGAGTGGATAAATTCAAATGGGATTGAATTTAAAGTTAATGGTCACAGAGTTAAACATTACATAGATAATCCAATGGAAGTTGAAGATGAAGTTAATCACAATTTCGACACCACAGCTAACTAAGTGTGGGAAGATTCGAATCTTTTAAGGGTAATATGTATTTCTGTTAGAGTTAGATTTTCTGTTTTCGTGTAGTTCTCGAAAATGGAATCCGAATGGTCTTTCCCTAGCAGACCCTAAAGAACTAGTCTTCTCCCTCCATTCTGAATTTTTATTTTTTTAGGTTTTACGAGATGAAGAATTCCTTTTATCTGAACCATGGTCTACTACTACACGCTATGATTACTAAACGTAATAATAACATCTTTTTGAGTGAACTGGTATCATTCATAAGAGGCAAAATGGACGAAGTGAGGAAAGAACTCGGGAAAGATCATCATAAGACACATTTTGGTAAAGGAAAATCAAAATCCGTAACAAAAAGAAGAGCACGACACCTTGAAAGATGTCATAAATGTGGAAAATGGTCACACGAAGGTAAATGTTCGAAGAATCAAACATATTCAAATACTGAATTTGTTACTCTATGCAGAGAAGGACCGTTCATATGTTTAGAAGAAAAGTTATTGAAGAATCGAGGTTACGCTTATGTAGCTATGGAAAACCAAATCACACGACTCTTCTATGAGTCGACTAAAGCAGGACTCTGAGAATTCTTTCTCACAGGTAAGTATGTACAGTTTTTATTTGTTTTTATTTATTGCTTTTAACCTTTTAATAATAAATGCTGAATCGTTCACTATAAAGTATTAAATTGATATTCAATAAAATTAGGTATGTGAAACCGAAATTATTGATATCATACAAAAATTTATTACATCACTGCGAAATTTACCGTTTATTCTTAAGGTATAAATATCTTTAATTAATCAATCCAAAATATTTCAGAAATTCGTCAGGAGTAAAACTAGGTAATATAGCCGAAATTACTTTACCAAAAAAAGGGGCGTATATTTTTGATAATATTTGATTGATTAAAGTGGGATAAAAGACCAAAAAGATTTTTAATTTTAATTTTTACCTTGTTTTTAAATTAATATTAAATTATTATTGTAAATTTTTAAAACCAATATATTTAAGTTTTTAAATATTTTAAAAAATTAATATTTTCAATATAAGTTTTTAAAATTAATGTATAAAAATATTAATGATATTTATATGAATTTTTAATTTTATGGATTTTAAAATTTAAGTTTGGTGTGAATTTAAAAACAAAAATGTATCTTATTTCATTAAGTTAAAAAATTTGATATTTAAAATTCGTCGTAAGTTGAAGACTAGGTTATGGAACCGAAATTGCTATACCCAAGGGCGGGACGAGAAATTTTATTATCATTATTTTTAATCTCATTGATCTAAAGTAGGCAAAAACATTAAAAAATTCAAAAACTTTAGCTTTTAAAACAACGCTTAAAAATGACAAATTTTAAAATTTTGCCGAGAGATGAACTAGGACAACGATCCGAAACGCCCTCATTCTAAAAGAAAACAAAATTTTAAAATTAATTATTTATTTTATAAGTAAACGGTTTTATAAAAAAAAAAAAAAAAAGAGATCAGACCCCATGCGATCGCATGGGGTTTACACTGCATAGCCATGCGATCGCATGGGAGGAAAAATCTGGTCAGATACAAAAGACAGCGAGCAGCTCTCTGTCTTCACAAACACACACAAACGAAAACACCCACAAAACACACTCAAAAAATCGCATTTTTCATCCAAAATCCATCAAATTTCTTGCTATAATCATGCCTATTTTCAGATGGGGAGGCAGGAAGGTAAAATTTCACCCCTAAAACTCTTTAAATTCGAATTTTAGTGTTCTTGAGCTAATTTTTACCTAATTTGATTTTGTTAACTTCTAGTGTAATTAGAGTTAAATTGATAGTATATTATGCATGCATAACCTAGTGATGTTTTAGCAGAGTGGTATAAAAATACTATTAAATTTAGCAGGAAATACTATTAAATACGATACAATTTTACACAAGATATTTATTTATTTATTGAATGGATATACTTAAACCTTGCTACAACACTTATAGGCAGTGTACCTAATCGTACAGTAGTGTAGTTTTTAGTAAGTCCGGTTCGTTCCACAGGGAATCTTTTTAAACAAAGCTTAACGCTATATTAGTTTACTTTTATAAAAATACAACTATATATATATAAGTAATATTATTATTATAAAGGGGGGTTTTTACCGTTTAATGACCGGTTTGTCGATTTTAAAACTTTAGTCGCAGTTAAAACCAAATGTAAAATAATAAATAAATACAAGACTTAAATTAAAGCGTAAAGTAAATAACGATAATGAAATTGCGAATAATAAAAGTGCGATAAAATAAACTTGCGATAATTAAAAAAGTACGATAATTAAAAGTGCAATTAAATACAATAACAATAAAAATGCGATAATTAGAAGTGCAATTAAATATAAAATAAAGGAAATTAAATATGAAATAAAAGAATTATGCTTATTTAAACTTCCGTAATCATGATGTTTGACGTGTTGATTTTAGTTTTATGCCCATGGGTTAATTGTCCTTTGTCCTGGATTATTTAATATGTCCGTCTGGTTTTTGTCCATAACAGTCCATCAGTCATAAATATAAAGTGCGAGTATCCTCGTCAAATTATCCTTATACCCGAAGTTAAATATTCCAACTAATTGGGGACTTAAACTGTAACAAGATTTTAATACTTTGTTTAATAATTACACCAGGATGTCGACTGAGTGTAATCCAAGGTTTTAATATTTTGTTATCAATTATACCAAGTGTCCTTGTACATAATTTCACCCCTGTTTTAATTATTCTAGTGGCTATTAATCCATTCCCGTGTCCGGTTAAATGAACGATTATTCATACATATAAATACCCTGCCCATCGTGTCCGATCGAGTGTATATGGTAATTTATAGGGACGCCCAATTGTAAATCTTTATATTAACATTAACAAACTATCATTTAGTTAAACAAATATAAAGCCCATTAATAGCCCATAGTCTAATTTCCACAAGTGTCGTTCTTTTGTCCAAACCCCAATTATGGTACAAAGCCCAATTACCCAATTTTAGTAATTAGCCCAACATCATGATTACTTCGGATTAAATAAGCATAATAATAACTTAGCTACGAGACATTAAATTAAAAAGGTTGAACATAACTTACAATGATTAAAAATAGCGTAGCGTTACACGGACAGAATTTCGACTTACACCCTTACAACATTCGCTAACATACCTTTATTATTAGAATTATAATTAAAATTAAAATTAAAATATAAATTATAAATATAAATATTACGTATGAATGGAGAAGAGAAAGATAGATGGATTTTGTGGTGCACTAAAGCTCGATTTTTATAGGCATGTGGGCTGGAACTGGGGCTCATGCGATTGCATGGATTTATGCCTTCCAGGCCATGCGATCGCATGGCCAGCTGGGGAGGCTCATATTTGCTTGTTTTCTTCTACCGACGGTTTTATAAATAAATATAATATATTAAATAATTATAAGAATTATTTAAATATTATATTATATTTATGTGCATAGTTGACTTGTAATTTTTAGTCCGTTGCGTCGAGCGTTGAGAGTTGACTCTGGTCCCGGTTCCGAATTTTCGAACGTCCTTGCGTACAATTTAATATCTTGTACTTTGCGTTTTGAATCTTGTACTCTTGTAATTTTGAGACGTTTCTTATCAATAATTGGAACCTCTTGGATTGTATTTTGTACTTTTGAGCTTTTTGGTCGTTTGCGTCTTCAATTCGTCGAATCTGTCTTTTGTCTTCACCTTTTATTATTTAAACGAATATCACTTGTAAATAGAACAATTGCAACTAAAAGCTTGTCTTTCTTGAGGAATAATGCTATGAAATATATGTTCGTTTTTAGCATTATCAAATATTCCCACACTTGAGCGTTGCTTGTCCTCAAGAAATATCGTCTTGAAATACTAGAATCACTTCTTTATTCTTCACACTTTGTACATCAGTGATTTCTATACGGCCGTATAAACAATGGTAGTAATGATGTGGTTTACAGTCCCATATGACTATATAAAAATTTAGATCCATTAAGGAAATTGGATCTTTATGAAAACATTTGATCTTTTGAAAATTAAATCTAGTTTTTACCCTAGATAAGTTTTCCGGAATAACCCTTCACCGGTGTTTGCAAAATATTTTTGTGGGTTTGGTGGGTTTCAGATTTGAAAATTTTAGCTCAAAACTTGCGGTTTTGTGTCACCCACTTGCTAACCTTGTATTAGGAAAGCAACACGTCCAGTTTACTTGTCCCGTATATTACCTTTCGATAAACTACCGTCCGGTTGTAAAGGAAAGCGTTGAACAAGCAACTGTTAAGGCAATGTCCCCTGACATGCTTTTAATTATGGTCTATAACGTGTCGGACGCAATTACTATCCTTGGTAGGAGCAATAGTAAAGCTCATCCTTATAATTTTTCGGTCTGGCACAAGGTCCTGTTTTTGACCATGCTATGCAACCACCGTTCTTACGGTTGACACCCGATTTAGTTCAGGTGACCTAATGAATTCCAGGTGAATTCCTAGGATTTTACGTTCAATGGTAATGAACATATTGAAAATAGGGTTTTCAGAAAACAAATCGGTTTGTAATTTTGATCAAAATATTTTCTCGTTCAAGCTCTAGTTTAGATATCATTGAATTCCATGAGTTTGTAATTCTCAATCTTTAAGGTCAATCTCAAGGATTGAGTAATATCAGGCTTAAAAACTGATTTTTGATCTTTTAAGGAGATTATCCTTTCTGGGGATCTGATTCATTAGTCTTATCCAGCTAATTTGCATGGTGCCCCCCCATTTTACGAGATAAATCCTTCTCATGGTTAGGATAAATCTGACCACTTGGCGACCCTGTTTAATGCTGAGGTCCGTGGATTTCCTGCTGATTTTAGTGATGACTTTTCTGGATTTTTCGTCAACCTACAGCTGGTCTGGATGACAACTTCCTGACTTAAATCAAGAAGCGCGTGTCTTTTTCGGAAGACTTTACTTCCTTTTAATGATGGAATTGATTCATCGTGTAGATCCATCTCTTCTTTTCTTTCATCGGGTAAAATAGTTTAGTTTAGTCCAAAGCAAAAGTATTTTCAGTTATTTGTTACAGAAATATGTGACATATGTTTAAGATAACTTGGTAATTTTTTCCACACTTGGCTTTTATTTTCCTTTTTATTGTCCTCTATTCCATTTTAAATGAATTTTAACATTTTGGTTTGTTTCTCAATTTATGTCCTTTCTGAGGTAACAATAATTTCGGTGTTAACACCTAGCTTTATCGTTCATAAATATGTATAAACATGATTTTGAGTTCATTTAATTGAAAATTTTGAAAATTTTTACTAGAATTAGGTAGTCAGTATATAAGACTAGGGCTGTTCTTTATTATCAGAGAGCACTAGATTCTAATACAACTACTACGTTACTAGTATTTTTAATGGTAACCAAGTGTATAAAGATAAAAATTTTAAAAATCCGAAAGAATTTAACCCCTTCCCACACTTAAGATCTTGCAATGCCCTCATTTGCAAGAAATCAGTACAATTTAAATTATTGAGGGTGATTAGCGTAGAAATGATTAAATTTTACCAAAGTTTCTAAACATATTGGCGTTTGTTTGCTGAATGATAAATGGTGCATAGCATTTGTTCATTTCGTCTGTTGTTACATCACATTTATTTGTCATCTTGTCGTCAAAATTAGTAGGTTTTGCTGAACTTAATGCCAGTCTTTGAAAATGCGCTGTTTTACCCTGTTTTGTACAATCGACAATATACATACATACAAATATAATCATGCATGGCAATTTGAAATGGGACTTAATATCCCACTTTCAAATTCTAAATATGAAATATTAGTACACAATAATAATAAAATAATAAAAATTACACAAATATATCCAATAACATAAGTTTAAACATGAAAAAGTCAAAAGATAAAAACATAAAAATCATAAAAATAACCAAATGGAACTAAATCAGTCTGGATAGGGGTTCCAGTTCATCTCATCGGGTGGGTTCCATTGTTGGTTATAGGTGTTCTGATAGGCTTGGTTATAGTCATATCGGTTAAAGGGTGGTCGGATATCTGGGCTATGTGGCGGAAAATGAGCAGGTTG
The DNA here is from genome assembly GCF_046630445.1 of Rutidosis leptorrhynchoides. Lineage (NCBI taxonomy): Eukaryota > Viridiplantae > Streptophyta > Magnoliopsida > Asterales > Asteraceae > Rutidosis > Rutidosis leptorrhynchoides. The sequence goes on along the minus strand of NC_092334.1, from coordinate 124,326,317 downwards.
AGTAGGTACATAGTTATTTGGTACCTGATATGATAGATGGCTCATGATTTGGTGCTGATGAACTAACCAGCTATCGTGTTGGCATCGCCTATAATCCTCGTATACTCGCTCGGAGTTCCACTGCTCATACATACTATGTCTTGCCGCGTTCGTCATTGCTTCCTCATCTATACGAACGTGGACGTCAAGAATAGCATCTCGAAAGACATCCCTAATGTCTTCTGCCTCCTCCATTTCCTCGTCTGAGCCTCTCTCTACCTGAGGATGAGATCCCTCATAGGGTACTGCCTGGTTACGTCTACTTTTCAATACCTTAGCACCCACATAAACTTTCAATCCTAAGGGCTCAACCTGTTCTCTACAAATCTGTAATGGACCCCCTTGGTTCCTATCAACACCTAAATACTCTCCAATGAGAGTAACAAAAATACCTCCTCCTATTATACTCCCGTCCTGCATTCCCTCTACCATTTTAGATAAATAAAAAGCAACACAGTAAGGGATATTGACAAAGCTTCTAGGATCCCGAATACACTTTAGGTAGAATAAATCATATAAGGTAATTTTTTCTTTATTATGACCTCTTTGTGTAATCGAGTTAGCCAAAAATCTATGAATAATACGAAGCTCGGCTCTGTCAATATGTGTATAGGAGTGTCCTCCTGCTCGTGTAAAAACATCAAAATGTGACATACGCCTCCAAATGGCGTCAGTGTCAAAGTTACTATCTACCCGTTCACCATAATGAATCAATTTTGTACAATCGGGTAATAGCAACTCACCAGGAGTATATATCTGTAAGGCCCTGGCCATGTCCAACATGGACATTCTGTACATCCTACCGCCAAGGATAAACCTAAGAAATCTTCTATCATCTATTCTAACTATATTTGTATCAAGTGATACAGTACTCATCAACTCAACACACCATTCCTTATATACAGGTCTACGAATGGTGAAAAGACGTTCCCAATCTGTAAAAGAAGAACTGCCATACCTTTGAACTAAAAGTTGTCTAACACGGTCAGCTAGATGGACCGTTTCCAAAGGGGCCCAATCGATTACCCTTGGCACCTCTACATTTTTTTGTTACCAATTTGAATTTATTCCTTTGATATGTCTCGTAATCTCTCCATCTTCTATCAAATCTCAGATTAGGATGTAGAGTGTGCTCAGGAATCGTTGGGAATTCTACTGGCGGCCTCATTGGGAATACTATGAATTCATCAACAAACTGTACCGGATCATAATAAGGTATGTGCTGATCAGGCTGTTGTTGTTGTTCCTGTTGTGGTTCTTGTTCGTGTTGCATTTCTGGTTCTGGTTCTGGTGCTGGTGCTGGTCGTCTAGATGATGATGCTCCTGAACCTCCAGTATCGGTTCTCTGTAAAACACATTAAACACAAAATTTGTGCATCCAAATATGCATTAGTGTTAGCAAAATAACAACTTAAAACAATCACTATAACATGTTAAATCAAAATTAAACTTATACACATTTTCACAATTTTTCACAATTCTACACTTTTCAAATAAGCACATATGAAATGTATACAAAATTCATAAGCATTTAACTCAAATAACATGTCAAAATATTCATTACTAATAATTAAACAAGTCTCAAATGGCAAATATATCAAATTAATCAAGTTCATGAATTTTGGACTTAAAAAGTCCACTTTAATCTCCAAAAATCATGTTTAGGATCATTGTTTGGATCATTTAACTATCTAAACATGTTACACTACTCAATTTAGCAATAATTCATGACAAAAATCGGCCATAACCTGTTTATATCAAAAAGCCCCAAATTTCTCAAGAACACAAACCCTAGATTTCTAAAAATTTTGAAGTTTTTGGCTTCAAATCATGTTAAATAGCATCAATCTAGGTTATACATGCATAAAATACTAACAATTTAACACTAATTACACTAGAAATTAACAAAATTGCATTAGGTAAAAAATTGGTAATTATCACAAAAACTAGGAATTTATAGAGTTTAGGGGTGTAATTTTTACCAATTTGCTGAAGAATGAGAATCTAGGCATGATTAGAGCAAGAAAAATGACGAATTACGGTGGAAAAATGGCGAAAATTGGTGAATTTTTGGGTGAGTTTCGTGAATGTGTGTGTGTTGTGGTGAGGAAGACAGAACAAGCTGCTGTATGTATCAGGCCTGCATTTGGTCCCCATGCGATCGCATGGGTTCCAAGTGCAAACCCCATCCGATCGCATGGGGTGCCGGCTACAGTGATTTCTGATTTTTTTTTTTTTATAAAACCTTATACTTTATAAAACTTATAATTAATTAAATTTTAAAAATTTAGTTTCCTTTAGGAGCGAGGGCGTTTCGGATCGTTGTCCTAGTCTGTCCCTCGACAAAATTTTAAAATTTGTCAAATCAAAGCGCGGTTTTTAAAAGTAAAGATTTTTGGGGTTTTTTTTTTTTTTTTAAATGTTTTTGGCATACTTTAATTCAATAAGATTAAAAATAATGATAATAAAAGTTATCGTCCCTCCTTCGGGTAAAGCAATTTCGGTTCAAAGACTTAGTCTTCAACTTACGACGATTTTAAAAATCATATTTTTAACTTAATGAGATAAAGTAAATTTTTGTTTTTAAATTCACACAACTTAAATATAAAATTCAAAATTAATATTAAAAATTCACACCAAACTTAAAATTTGAAATGCATAAAATTAAAAATTCATATTTTAAAAATTAAAAATTCACACCAAACTTATATTAATTTTTCAAATATTTACAATTTTAAATATATTGATTTTACAAAGTTTACAATATTAATTTAAGATTTATATATTAATTTTAATAACATGGTAAAAATAAAATTAAAAATCTTTTTGGCCTTTTATCCCACTTTAATCATTCAAATATTATCAAAAATATACGCCCCTCTTTTCGGTAAAGTAATTTCGGTTCCAAGACCTAATTTAACTCATGACGAATTTTTAAAATATTTTGGGTTGATTGATTAAAGATATTTATTCCTTAAGAATAAACGTTAAATTTCGCAGTGATGTAATAAATTTTTGAATGATATCAATAATTTCGGTCGCCAAACCTAATTTTATTCAATACCAATTTAATACTTTATAGCGAACAAATTAGCGTTTATTATCAAAAGGTTAAAAATAAGAAAATAAAATAAAAACTGTACAGACTTACCTGTGAGATAGTATTCTTAGTTATATGATCTATCCCATTCATAAGATAGTCGGTTTAATTGGTTTTCCATAGCTACATAGGCGTAACCTCGAGCATTTAGTGTCTTTTCTTCTAAACATATGAACGGTCCGTCTCTGCATAAAGTAACAAATTCGGTGTTTGAATAGGTTTGATTATTTGAACATTTACCTCCATGTGACCATTTTCCGCATTTGTGACATCTTTCTAGGTGTCGTGCTTTTCTTTTTGCTGCGGATTTTGATTTTCCTTTACCAAATTGTAACTTATTATCTTCGCATCTGGATTCTTTTCTAACTCTGTCCATTCTTTCTCTGATTACTGATACTATTTCACTCGGAAGTGTGTCATTATTACGTTTAGTGATCAAAGCGTGTAGCATTAGACCATGGTTTAGTTCACAGTCAGTCTTCATTTCCTAAAAAAAATAAAAATTCAGAATGGGGGGAGAAGACTAGTTCTTTAGGGTCCGCTAGGGAAAGACCATTCGGGTTCCATTTTCGAGAACTACACGAAAACAGACAATCTAACTCTAACAGAAATACATAAACCCCTTGATTCTCCCCACACTTAGTTAGCTGTGGTGTCGAAATTGTGATTAACTTCATTGTCGACTTCCATCGGACTATCTATGTAGTGTTTAACTCTGTGACCATTAACTTTAAATTCAATCCCATTTGAATTTATCAATTCTACTGTTCCGTATGGGAAAACTCTTTTGACTATGAATGGTCCAGACCATCTTGATTTCAATTTTCCAGGAAATAGCTTGAATCGTGAATTGAAAAGAAGAACTCTGTCTCCTTCTTTAAATTCTTTTGAACTTCTGATTCTTTTATCATGCCATTTCTTCATTCTTTCCTTATAGATTAACGAATTATCGTATGCTTCATGTCTTAATTCTTCTAATTCGTTTAGTTGACTTAATCGTAGACGTCCGGCTTCATGTAAATCAAGATTACATGTCTTCAAAGCCCAAAATGCTTTGTGTTCAATTTCTACTGGAAGATGACATGCTTTTCCATAAACAAGTCTAAAAGGTGTGGTTCCAATTGGAGTTTTGTAGGCTGTTCTAAAAGCCCAGAGTGCATCCTCCAATTTAATGGACCATTCCTTCGGATTTGATCCTACGATTTTCTCTAGAATACGTTTTAAAGCTCGGTTGGTATTTTCAACTTGTCCACTTGTTTGTGGATGATATGCGGTGGAGATTTTATGAGTTATTCCATATCTTTTAAGAACTTTCTCAAGTTGATTATTACAGAAATGAGTTCCCCGATCACTTATTAAAGCTTTCGGTGTTCCAAACCTTGCAAAAAGACGTTTTAAAAAGTTGACTACAACTCGTGCATCGTTAGTTGGGAGAGCTTGTGCTTCCGCCCATTTAGATACATAATCAATTGCTACGAGTATATATAGATTATTATGAGATTTTGGAAATGGACCCATAAAGTCAATACCCCAAATGTCAAATACTTCACATACTTGGATGACATTTTGTGGCATTTCATCACGTTGACTTATTTTTCCGGCCCTTTGACAAGCATCACAGGATTTGCAAAGAAGGTGTGCGTCTTTGTAAATTGTAGGCCAATAGAATCCAGCATCATAAACTTTTCTTGCTGTTAATTGAGGCCCATAATGCCCTCCTGTTGGTCCTGTGTGACAATGGTTTAATATTTTACTGGCTTCATCTCCAAATACACATCGGCGTATTATTCCATCTGGACAACTTTTAAACAAATGTGGATCTTCCCAGAAATAGTGTTTTATATCACTGAAGAATTTCTTTCGTCTTTGGTACGATAATCCTTTTTCAAGGAATCCACAAACTAAGTAGTTTGAATAGTCTGCAAACCATGGAATTTCTTTATAATCTATCTTCAATAGATATTCATCAGGAAAGTTGTCTTGTATGGCCGATTCATTTAGAACTTCTAATTCGGGATTTTCAAGACGAGAAAGATGATCAGCGGCGAGATTTTCTGCTCCTCTTTTATCTCGGATTTCGATATCAAACTCTTGTAAGAGTAAGATCCAACGGATTAATCTTGGTTTAGCATCTTGTTTTGAAAATAGGTATCTAAGAGCAGAATGGTCGGTATAGACTACCGTTTTTGCTAGAACGAGATATGATCGAAATTTGTCAAAAGCAAAGACAATAGCAAGGAGTTCTTTTTCAGTAGTTGTATAGTTCGTTTGTGCTCTTTGTAACGTCTTACTAGCATAATATATAGGTTGAAATCGTTTTTCAATCCTTTGTCCTAAAACGGCTCCCATTGCAAAATCACTTGCATCGCACATTAGTTCAAATGGTAGATTCCAATTTGGTGTTATCATGATCGGCGCATTAGTGAGTTTCTCTTTAAGAATATTAAAAGATTTGATACACTCATCTGAAAAGATGAATGGAGCATCCTTTTCTAGGAGTGGCAATTTTAGAAAAATCTTTTATGAAACGTCGGTAAAAACCGGCATGCCCTAGAAAACTCCTAACTCCTCTAACATTGGTGGGATGTGGAAGTTTAGCAATTACATCTACTTTAGCTCTATCCACTTCAATTCCTTCTTTTGAAATTTTATGACCAAGAACGATGCCTTCTTTAACCATGAAATGGCATTTCTCCCAATTAAGTACTAGATTTGATTGTTCGCATCTAATAAGCATTCTTTCCAGATTAACTAGACATGATTCAAATGTATAACCGAAGACTGAAAAGTCATCCATGAAAACTTCCATGCATTTTTCTATCATGTCGTGAAAAATCGCCATCATACACCTTTGAAAGGTTGCAGGGGCGTTGCAAAGTCCAAATGGCATGCGTTTGTAAGCAAAAGTACCATAAGGGCACGTGAATGTGGTTTTCTCTTGATCTTCGGGTGCTATTGGAATTTGAAAATATCCGGAAAATCCATCTAGAAAACAATAGTAACTATTTCCGGCTAATCTTTCCAACATTTGATCAATGAAAGGTAAGGGAAAGTGATCTTTTCTGGTGGCGTCATTTAATTTTCTATAATCAATACACACACGCCATCCTGTTACAGTCCTAGTAGGAATAAGCTCATTTTTCTCATTTGTAATGACAGTCATGCCACCCTTCTTAGGCACGCATTGAACTGGGCTTACCCATGGACTATCAGAAATTGGATATATCAAACCTGCATCTAGCAGTTTAATAATCTCTTTCTTAACTACATCTTACATATTAGGATTTAGTCTTCGTTGGCGTTGCACATACGTTTTATGACCTTCTTCCATAAGGATTTTATGTGTGCAATACGAAGGACTTATTCCTTTAATATCATGAATCTTCCATGCAATGGCTGGTTTATGAGCTTTCAACACAGAAATGAGTTGTGATTTCTCATTTTCAGTAAGAGAAGACGATATTATTACAGGTAATTCAGATTCACCATGTAAATAAGCGTATTCCAAATGGTTTGGAAGTGGCTTTAACTCTAATTTTGGTGGTTCTTCTATCGATGATTTATATCGATATCTGTCTTCTTCTTTTAGCATTTGAATTTCCTCTGTTGTTGGTTCATATCCATTAGCTATAAGTGTAGCTAACATTTCAGCTTCATCAATTGGTTCATTACCTTCTCCTAAAGAACATTCTCCTGTTCCTTGTAATTCTGGAAATTCTTCTAATAATTCTGCATGTGCATCTATAGTTTGAATATAATAACATGTATCATCTGCAGATTGCGGTTGTTGCATTGCTCTATCAACTGAAAAGGTAACACTCTCATCCTCTATACTTAGGGTTAATTTCTTACCGAACACGTCTATCATTGCTTTAGCCGTGTTTAAGAATGGTCTTCCTAATATGAGAGGAACTTGAGAATCTTCTTCCATGTCCAGAACAACAAAATCTACTGGAAATACTAAAGTACCAACTTTAACTAGCATGTTCTCCATTATCCTCTAGGATATTTTATTGATCTATCGGCTAGTTGTATGCTTATTCTGGTTGGTTTCAATTCTCCAAGGTCTAGTTTAGCGTATAGTGAATACGGCATTAGATTTATACTAGCACCTAAGTCTGCCAATGCTTCTATTGAACTAAGACTACCCAGAAAACATGGAATTGTGAAACTTCCTGGATCAGATAATTTTTCTGGTATCTTATTCAACAGCACTGCTGAACAATTAGCATTCATGGTAATAGCCGAGAGTTCTTCCATTTTCTTTCTATTTGAGATTAGATCTTTCAAGAATTTAGCATATCTAGGCATTCCTGAAATCACATCAATGAAAGGAAGATTTACATTTATCTGTTTAAACATATCCAAGAATTTGGATTGCTTGGCTTCAAGTTTCTCTTTCTTCATTTTACTCGGGTAAGGAAGTGGTGGTTGGTATGGTTTAACATAAGGTTTAGCCTTAACTGTGTTATCTTCATTAACCTTTTCAACTACCGGTTCTTTTTCCTTATCTTGATCAGGTTGTGGTTCTTGTGGAGTAGGAATAGCTTCATCAGAAGTTTCAGGTATTTCAGGTGGTTTAAGTGTTGTACCACTTCTTGTGGTAATGGCTTTAGTTGTTTCATTCCGGGGGTTAGCATTTGTATCACTAGGTAGACTTCCCGGTTTTCTTTCACCTATTAACCTTGCTAGGTTACTTACTTCTTGTTCCAGATTTTGAATAGAAGCTTGTTGATTTCTAAATGTTTGAGCATTTTGTTCATTGGTTTGTTTTTGAGATGTGAAAAATTGCGTTTGAGTTTCAACTAGTTTCGTCATCATATCTTCTAAATTCGGCTTTTTATCATCGGTTTGTTGTGGTGGTTTGTTCTGAAAATTAGGTCTTTGCTGATTGTAATTATTATTGGATACTTGTTGATTGCTAGGACCTTGTTGGTTGTTGTATGGAATATTTCGGTTATAATTCTGGTTTTGATTGTAAATTGGTCTTGGCGGTTGATAATTATTCTGATAATTATTTCCAGGCCTTTGGTTTATGTATGAAATATTCTCTCTTTGTTCCATTGTTAATTCAATACTGAGACAATCTTTTGTCAAATGTGGTCCTCCACACTGCTCACAACTAATTCGTATTGAGTGAATATCTTTAGTCATCTTTTCCATTCGTCTCTCGACAGCATCTATCTTTGCGGAAATGGAATCTAAGTCATGGCTAGAATCGGCTCTAGCTGCTTTAGATGATCTAACGATATCTTTTTCTTGGTGCCACTCATGTGAGTGGGAAGCAGTGTTATCAATAATTTTGTAAGCATCAGTTTCGGTTTTCTTCATAATAGAACCACCATCTGCTATATCTATGTCTTTTCTTGTAGTGATGTCGCATCCTTAGTAGAATATTTGTACTATTTGACAGGTGTCTAAACCATGTTGCGGACATCCTCTTAACAACTTTCCATATCTTGTCCACGCCTCATATAGAGTTTCATTTGGTTTCTGTGTGAACGTAACAATTTCTGCTTGAAGTCTTACGGCTTTAGATGCAGGAAAGAATTGTTTAAGAAATTTTTCAACTAAAACGTCCCATGTATCAATCGCCCCTTCAGGTAACGATTCCAACCAATCTTTGGCTTCTCCCTTTAAAGTCCAGGGAAATAACATGAGATATATCTGTTCATCCTCAACTTCTCGGATTTTAAATAGTGTGCAGATCCTATTAAAGGTACGTAGATGTTCATTTGGATCTTCCTTCGGCGCACCACTAAATTGGCATTGATTAGTCACCATGTGTAGAATTTGTCCTTTGATTTCATAATCTGACGCATTAATGTCTGGATGAGTAATTGCGTGACCTTGGCCAGTGCGTTTAGCTCTCATTCGGTCTTCCATACTTAAAGGTTCCAGATTCTCCATAATTGAATTTGTTGAATCGGAATCACTAGAGGATTCTGATTTAATGGTTCGTTCCTCAGCAATCTCTGTTTGAATGATTGGTGGTTCCGGAGGAAAGTTTAGTGGTTCAGGATCTACGAATCGTTCCTGAATATTCTCCGGATTCTCAATTGTGAGGTCGGGTTCAAAAAATGGATTATCGGAAATTTGAACTGAAGTACTTGGTCGACTGGATGACGATTCTAAAGAGAAATCAACGGCAGTAATATTTGCTAAATGTCTTGATCTAGTTACAGGTGGTGATCATACAAAAGGTGGTGAACGTCTTGCTCGGTGCATTCACTGAATATCCTATTAGTTTTTAAAAAGGAAAGAAAAATTATAATAAGTTATCCAATCAATAGACTTTTCTGATTTTGCCCACGTTTCGAATAGCCAAAAGATGCAGCAGAGGGGCAGGATTTGTTTGGTCTCAATATAATTGAGGACTGTTTGGCTCCAATAACCCGGTCCACGTACAAATCCAACTATTACTATGAACCAGAAAATTTTGATGTCTATCAATTTAACCACTTAAAATACATTTTCGTAATTTTAAGAAATTTAGATAAGAAGTAGAATAAAAATCTATGTCCTAAAAACTAGAATAGCGAGAAATAAGAAAGAAAAAGAGTTCGTCGAAAAAGGTCGAAAAAAATGGTTAAAACAGAAAAGGTGACGGAAAAATAAAAGAAACTTATAAAACTTAAAAACACTTGACTAACCTAACCTTATTACTACAACTAACTTAAAATTATAATCGCAAATTGAGATTACTAATTGGAATGATAATTGATACATAGGCAAAAGTCGTCTAAAAATATTAAAGCTTAAAGGAAAAACTAAATCCCAAATGGAAATAACTTAAAAAGAAACTAAAACTTAAAAAGGCGTCGCAAAATTCTAAAGCACCTAAATCTTAGTCTAAAGAAAAAGCAATTAATGAATTCTACGGCAAAGCCTAAAAATCTAGAAGTAAAAATAACTATGGCAAAAACTAAGTTTAAAACTAAATATGAGCGAAAAATACAAAAGTTACGCTAAAACGATTAAAAAAGGAAAAAATATAAAAATATATAAAAAGTTGTAAAAAGTACAATTTTTATAAAAATATTATTTTTATATTATTTATTTATTAAAAATATTAATTTTACAATTTAAATAAACTAATTAAACTAAAAATACAAATTAATAATAAAAACTAAATTAATATATATTATATATAACCCTAATTAGGGTTTAAATATAATAATAATAATTATTATCCGTAATTAATGCAGGCTGCAGTCTGGCGTGTCAGATGGGCTCATGCGATCGCATGAGTCCTCAGTTGCCCAGCCATGCGATCGCATGGGCTAGGGTATCGGGCCACAGAGTGGGCTGCTACACTACAGGCCGAATAAATAAATTTTTTTTTCTTTTTTCTGTTTTTGCTGTAAAATATAAAATATATTTATTAATTAAATAAAACTTATATTTTTACAAAATAAAAAAAATAGAAATAAAGAAACTTTATAAAACTTAAATATTTACCAAACTCTAAAAAAATATTTATATTTTTGTTTTTCTTTTTTTATATTTTCGAATATTTAAAACGTATTTTTATAAAAATGAATTTTAATAAAAGTAAACTAAAAATCTTTTTTTTTTATATTAGCGTTGCGCTTCCGGCGTTTAAGAGTTCCCCGGCAGCGGCGCCAAAAATACTTTGATGTTTCGCGAGGTGTATATAAATACTATTAAATTTAGCAGGAAATAATATTAAATACGATACAATTTTACACAAGATATTTATTTATTTATTGAATGGATATACTTAAACCTTGCTACAACACTTATAGGCAGTGTACCTAATCGTACAGTAGTGTAGTTTTTAGTAAGTCCGGTTCGTTCCACGGGGAATCTTTTTAAACAAAGTTTAACGCTATATTAGTTTACTTTTATAAAAATACAACTATATATATATATATAAGTAATATTATTATTATAAAGGGGGTTTTTACCGTTTAATGACCGGTTTGTCGATTTTAAAACTTTAGTCGCAGTTAAAACCAAATGTAAAATAATAAATAAATACAAGACTTAAATTAAAGCGTAAAGTAAATAACGATAATGAAATTGCGAATAATAAAAGTGCAATAAAATAAACTTGCGATAATTAAAAAGTACGATAATTAAAAGTGCAATTAAATACAATAACAATAAAAATGCGATAATTAGAAGTGCAATTAAATATAAAATAAAGGAAATTAAATATGAAATAAAAGAATTGTGCTTATTTAAACTTCCGTAATCATGATGTTTGACGTGTTGATTTTAGTTTTATGCCCATGGGTTAATTGTCCTTTGTCCTGGATTATTTAATATGTCCGTCTGGTTTTTGTCCATAACAGTCCATCAGTCATAAATATAAAGTGCGAGTATCCTCGTCAAATTTTCCTTATACCCGAAGTTAAATATTTCAACTAATTGGGGACTTAAACTGTAATAAGATTTTAATACTTTGTTTAATAATTACACCAGGATGTCGACTGAGTGTAATCCAAGGTTTTAATATTTTGTTATCAATTATACCAAGTGTCCTTGTACATAATTTCACCCCTGTTTTAATTATTCTAGTGGCTATTAATCCATTCCCGTGTCCGATTAAATGAACGATTATTCGTACATATAAATACCCTGCCCATCGTGTCCGATCGAGTGTATATGGTAATTTATAGGGACGCCCAATTGTAAATCTTTATATTAACATTAACAAACTATCATTTAGTTAAACAAATATAAAGCCCATTAATAGCCCATAGTCTAATTTCCACAAGTGTCGTTCTTTTGTCCAAACCCCAATTATGGTACAAAGCCCAACTATCCAATTTTAGTAATTAGCCCAACATCATGATTACTTCAAATTAAATAAGCATAATAATAACTTAGCTACGAGACATTAAATTAAAAAGGTTGAACATAACTTACAATGATTAAAAATAGCGTAGCGTTACACGGACAGAATTTCGACTTACACCCTTACAACATTCGCTAACATACCTTTATTATTAGAATTATAATTAAAATTAAAATTAAAATATAAATTATAAATATAAATATTACGTATGAATGGAGAAGAGAAAGATAGATGGATTTTGTGGTGCACCAAAGCTCGATTTTTATAGGCATGTGGGCTGGAACTGGGGCTCATGCGATCGCATGGATTTATGCCTTCCAGGCCATGCGATCGCATGGCCAGCTGGGGAGGCTCATATTTGGTTGTTTTCTTCTGCCGACGGTGTTATAAATAAATATAATATATTAAATAATTATAAGAATTATTTAAATATTATATTATATTTATGTGCATAGTTGACTTGTAATTTTTAGTCCGTTGCGTCGAACGTTGAGAGTTGACTCTGGTCCCGGTTCCGGATTTTTGAACGTCCTTGCGTACAATTTAATATCTTGTACTTTGCGTTTTGAATCTTGTACTCTTGTAATTTCGAGACGTTTCTTATCAATAATTGGAACCTCTTGGATTGTATTTTGTACTTTTGAGCTTTTTGGTCGTTTGCGTCTTCAATTCGTCGAATCTGTCTTTTGTCTTCACCTTTTATTATTTAAACGAATATCACTTGTAAATAGAACAATTGCAACTAAAAGCTTGTCTTTCTTGAGGAATAATGCTATGAAATATATGTTCGTTTTTAGCATTATCACCTAGATTGATGCTATTTAACATGATTTGAAGCCTTAAACTTCAAAATTTTTTGAAATCTAAGGTTCGTGTTCTTGAGCAATTTGGGGCCTTTTGATATAAACATGTTATGGCCGATTTTTGTTATGAATTAGTGCTAAATTAAGTAATGTAACATATTTAGGTTGCTAAATGATCCAAACTTTGATCATAAACATGATTTTTGAGAATTAAAGTGGACTTTTTAAGCCTAAAATTCATGAACTTGATTAATTTGATATAAATGCCATTTGAAACTTGTTTAATTGCTAGTAATGATTATTTTGACATGTTATTTGAGTTGAATGCTTATAAACTTTGTAAACATTTTCATATATGCTTATTTGAAAAAGTGTAGAATTGATAAAGTTATGAAAATGAGTATAAGTTTAATATGGATTAAACATGTCATTGTAATTGTTTCAAGTTGTTATTTTGCTAACACTAATACATATTTGGATGCACAAATTTTGTGTTTAATGTGTTTTGCAGAGAAATATAGATACGGACGGTGCATCATCGTCTAGGCAACCTGATCCGGAACCACAGCCAGAGATGCAATATCACGAACCGGAACAACAACCTGAACAACAACAACATTATGATCAACACGTCCCATATTATGAACCAGAACCACAATTTTTTATTACCTACGTAGTATTTCCCGTTCACCATATAATAGAACACCCAACAATTCATGAAGAACAGTTGCATCCCAATTTAAGATTTGATAGAAGTTGGAGAGATTACCCGACGTACCAAAGTAACAAATTTAAGCTTTAGAACAAAAATGTAGAAGTACCAAGGGTAATAGATTGGGAGCCTTTGGAAAGGGTCGACCTAGCTAACCCAGTTAGGCAGCATCTAATCCAAAGGTATGGTCTTCTTTTTCCGATTGAGAACGTTTATTTACCACTCGTAGGCCTGTATATAAAGAGTGGTGTATTGAGCTAATGAGTACTATAGCTTTTAATAAGGATGTAGATAGGTTAGACGATAAGAGTTTTCTTAGATTTTTACTGGGCCGTAGAATGTACAGGATGTCCATGCTGGACATGGCCAGGGCTTTACAGATTTACACTCCAGCTGAATTACTATCACCTGATTGTACAAATTTGATTTATCATGGTGAGAGGGTAGATAGAAATTTTGACGCTAACGCCATCTGGAGGCGTATGTCAAATTTTAATGTGTTTACGCGGGGAGGAAGACACTCCTATTTAGATATTAATAAAGCCGAACTTCGTATAACACATAGATTCTTAGCAAACTCGATTACACAAAGAGGTAACAACAAGGAGAAAAATGACCTTACACGATTTATTTTACCTTAAGTGCATTCGAGACACTAGAGGCTTTGTTAATATCCCCTACTGTGTTGGTTTTTATCTGTCAAAAATGGTGGAAGGTATACAGGACGGGGGAATAATAGGAGGAGGCATTTTTATTACTCTCATTGGAGAGTATTTAGGTTTAGATAGGGAACAAGGGGGTCCAATGATGGTGGTTAGGGACTAAGACGAGACTTTAGGTTTGCAAGTTTATCAAGGTGCAAAGGTATTGACTAGGAGACGTAATCAGGCAATACCATATCAAGGCCGCCATCCACAGGTAAAGAGGGGTTCGAATGAGGAGATGGAGGAAGCGGATGACATTAGGGATGTCATTAGGGATAATGCTACTGACGTTTTCCAGCGTATAGATGAGGTAGAAATGACTAATGAGGATAGGCATCATCGGTATGAGCAGTGGCAAGCCGCGAATGAGTATGAGACTTCCAGGCTACGCCAACACGATAGCTGGCAAGTTCATCAGCACCAAATCATGAGCCAGCTATCATATCAGGTACTAAATAACAACATTCCGACTCGACCTGCTTCCTATTCACCACATCAGCCCGACATGCGACCACCCTATGACCTGTACGACCCCAATCATGTGACGATCCGGAAATTTCCGATCAAATTTAAATTTAATCTTTATATGATTTCGACACGATAAGTAAAGTCTGTAATGTGAGTCTCAGAAATTTTTTTGAACTGTTTACATGGATAACATTTACCCTTCGACTATGTTCGATGATTCACGAACGATTGTGTGTAATTAAATATGTGAATATATATAAATATAAACATAAGAGTATATAAATAATATTTGAGTAAATCAAATTCACATTAATCAATTGGAATTAAAAAGGTAAAATAATAAATAAAATAGTTAATTTACCATTAAAGTAAATATATATAAATATATATATATATATATATATATATATATATATATATATATATATATATATATATATATATATATATATATATATATATATATGTGATTTATATTAATAAGTATTTGCATATATATAAAATATATAAATATTAAATAAATGTTATCATATAATATAATATATATTAATTGTAAAATTAATATATTAAATGTAATTACAAGTTTAATTATAGTTGTTATATTATTATATACATCATAAAATAATAATAATAATAATAATAATAATAATAATAATAATAATAATAATAATAATAATAATAATAATAATAATAATAATAATAACATGTAATGTTAATATCTAATATAATGAATTTAATTATAAGTAAACTATAATTGTTATAGTAATATTATCATTACTTTTATTATTAACATGTATATTGGTATTATTAATATTATAATGAATATAAATATAAATTGTAATACTGTTATTACAAATATTATTGTAATTAGTATCATATTAAGTATCACTAATAATATTATTGTCATTATCATTATTATTTTAGTTAGCAACTTTATAATACAATTTAATATGGTTATCATTAATAATATTATTATCATTTTTATAATTACTTTTATTCTTGGTAATATTAGTATAATTTTGATAAAATTATTATTAATATTATTATTGTTATTACTTCTATTGTTATTATTGTTAGAATTCTTATTAAAAACAGATTTAGTAAATAGAATTATATCATTAATTAATATTACAGAATTTAATATATATATATATATATATATATATATATATATATATATATATATATATATATATATATATATATATATATATATATATATATATATATAACAGATATATAAATAACTGATACAGATATATATACGAACCTGTGTAAATACTGATAAATAAATATATACTCCGTATAACATACACATGAACTCGTATTCAGTTCCATATCATTGTCAGGCTGATGGGAATTGATTTTTTTATGTCATCGAATCGTATCAGGTAGGGGATAAAACAGAAACAAAATTCCAAATTCAGTTGAGACTCACTATCAGCTTTTATATTTTAATTCTTTTTCTGTTTATAACTAGTACTTTCTGTCGACCCAGTTGGAGATACAAAACAAACGTAGCCAGTGGTAATCGATAGGATACAACCACACATTATTATTTATCCATCACAGAAATACTTTACAGTTTTTATTAAATCAAATTACAACAGAAAAAGGCTAAGAACACATATAACCTCTGTTCGTGTAAGTTTTATCCAGTTTGATGAATTTTTAACAATTTCAAAAATCTATTAATACATATATGTTATAAATCTTTTACTTAAACTATCTGCTGAGTTTCAATCTTTAATTCTTTATATCAAGTTATAATTTTGGAAGTCAAACTTTCAAAACCAAAAGTCAAAAGAAATGTTCTTGGTGAAATTAGAGTTCATGGTTATGTTTTAGGATCAATTAGTGATCCAGAAAGTTTTTAGGAATGTTTTAATACCTATTTTGTGTTATAAGTTTATTCTAAAACGTATTAAATTCGAGATGGAATCTTGAGTTCATACGCGAGTATTACAGCAGGTATATATATATATATATATATATATATATATATATATATATATATATATATATATATATATATATATATATATATATATTTATATATATATATATATATATATATATATATATATATTTGATATGATTAATCAAAACAATGAATACAGGTTAATTTTGTTCGTTTATAAGCCAAATTTAAAACCTTTAATTCAATGGTATTACGTGTTATTCGATTTTGGCCAATTAAATTTGAAACGAAGAAGAAGAAGAGGGGAGAAAACCGACGAACTATATAAATAGGTTGATGGGGTTTTAGTCAGATAAAATAATACGGAACAGTGGTTAAGGGGTGTGTCGGTGAGCGGTTGGTCGCGGGTTCGAGTTTGGTTCAATGTAATTCTTTTTATAAAAGCTCATTAAGGTAGTTTTCTTTTGTTAAAATTATTATTATTATCATTATTATTATATTTGTTGTTATCTTTATTATTATGATTATTATTATTGTTATTACTATGATTATTACTAATAATTGTTAATATTAGCCTTATAGTAATTAGTGTCATTAATATCATAGTTATAAGTATTATGAGATTACTAATATTATTATTATTATTATTATTATTATTATTATTATTATTATTATTATTATTATTATTATTATTATTATTATTATTATTATTATTATTATTATTATTATTAAGCATTAAGATAAAATTTTCATAATTATAAATACAAGTACGAATATTATTATTATTATCACTAATAGTTGAACTATTACTTTTATTATGATTGGGATTATTATTATTATTATTATTATTATTATTATTATTATTATTATTATTATTATTATTATTATTATTATTATTATTATTATTATTTTTTTTTTTTTTTTTTTATTTTTTTTTTATTTTATTATTATTATTATTATTATTATTATTATTATTATTATTATTATTATTATTATTAAAACAATACGAGTTATCATTATCTTCATTAATACTAGTATTAATATCACTTCTATTAGTATTATTAACATATTTTAAAAACAAAAAAAAAAAAAACTTTAATATCATTACTATCATTATTAGTAATATTAAGTATTACCAATATTAATATTTTTACATGGCAAATATCATTTAAGTGTTATAATAATTACTAGTTTCACAAGCAAATGTTATATCTAAAAATATATTTTATATACATAACCTAATTATATTAATATTTCTATATACAAAATGAATACATTTAATAATGAATATATATATATATATATATATATATATATATATATATATATATATATATATATATATATATATATATATATATATATATATATATATATATAAGTTATTAATATAAAAATTAAATTACTAATAATAATATATATATTTATTCGATTATGATTATGTATTTTAATAAATATACAAATGATATAGGTTCGTGAATCCGAGGCCAATCCTGCATTGTTCAGTATCGTCGTATGAATATTTTTACTACAAAATATTGTAGAGTGAGTTTCATTACTCCCTTTTTAAATGCTTTTGCAATATATATATTTTTGGGACTGAGAATACATGCGCTTTTATAAATGTTTTACGAAATAGACACAAGTAATCGAAACTACATTATATGGTTGAATGATCGAAGCCGAATATGCCCCTTTTGCTTGGTAACCTAAGAATTAGTAAACCGATCTACTAATTGACACGAATCCTAAAGATAGATCTATTGGGCCTAATGAACCCCATCCGTTGGAGCGGATGCTTTAGTACTTCGATGTTGTTTTATCATGTCCGATGGATGTCCCGGAATGATAGGGGATATTCTTATATGCATTTTGTTAATGTCGGTTACCAGGTGTTCAATCCATATGAATGATATTTTTGTCTCTATGCATGGGACGTATATTTATGAGAAATGAAAAATGAAAATCTTGTGGTCTATTAAAATAATAGAAATGATTGTTTATGATAAACTAATAAACTCACCAACCTTTTGGTTGACACTTTAAAGCATGTTTATTCTCAGGTATAAAAGAAATCTTCCACTGTGCATTTGCTCATTTTAGAGATATTACTTGGAGTCATTCATGACATATTTCAAAAGACGTTGCATTCGAGTCGTTGAGTTCATCAAGATTATTATTAAGTCAATTATAGATTGAATATATTCTGAAATGGTATGCATGTCTGTCAACCTTCGATGTAATGAAAGTTTGTCTTTTAAAAACGAATGCAATGTTTGTAAATGTATCATATAGAGGTCAAGTACCTCGCGATGTAACCAAATGTAATGTATTCGTCCAGATGGATTAGGACGGGTCGTTAGAAATCAAGCCTACCAGGACACCTATCACCAACCATGGAACCCGAACGACGATATGAATTGGAATCCCTATGCAAATCAATAGTATTCCATTGGTGATTTCTTATCTTTTATTATTTTTATCTATTTATGTTAAACACTTAACATTTTGATACTTTTATGTAATGTTTAATATTTTTATTATTGTATACTAATATTTCATTTTTGTAATTTGAAAGTGGGATATTATGTAGTGACCCGAACTTTTCCATGTTTATATATTTATATATATATTAAATGAAATTGTTATTTACACGATTAAGTGTTTCCAACATATTAAGCAATCAAACTTGTTAAGACTTGATTAATTGAAATAGGTTTCATATATACAATTGACCACCCAAGTTGACCGGTGATTCACGAACGTTAAAACTTGTAAAAACTATATGATGACATATATATGGTTATATTTATAGTTAACATGATATTATGATAAGTAAACATATCATTAAGTATATTAATAATAAACTACATATGTAAAAACAAGACTACTAACTTAATGATTTTGAAACGAGACATATATGTAACGATTATCATTGTAACAACATTTAATGTATATATATCATATTAAGAGATATTCGTACATCATAATATCATGATAATATAATAATTTAAAAATCTCATTTGATATTATAAACATTGGGTTAACAACATTTAACAAGAGCCTAAAGGTTTCAAAACAACACTTACATGTAACGACTAACGATGACTTAACGACTCAGTTAAAATGTATATACATGTAGTGTTTTAATATGTATTCATACACTTTTGAAAGACTTCAAGACACTTATCAAAATACTTCTACTTAACAAAAATTCTTACAATTACATCCTCGTTCAGTTTCATCAACAATTCTACTCGTATGCACCCGTATTCGTACTCGTACAATACATAGCTTTTAGATGTATGTAATATTGGTATATACACTCCAATGATCAGCTCTTAGCAGCCCATGTGAGTCACCTAACACATGTGGGAACCATCATTTGGCAACTAGCATGAAATATCTCATAAAATTACAAAAATATGAGTAATCATTCATGATTTATTTACATGAAAACAAAATTACATATCCTTTATATCTAATCCATACACCAACGACCAAAAACACCTACAAACACTTTCATTCTTCAATTTTATTCATCTAATTGATCTCTCTCAAGTTCTATCTTCAAGTTCTAAGTGTTCTTCATAAATTCTACAAGTTCTAGTTTCATAAAATCAAGAATACTTCCAAGTTTGCTAGCTTACTTCCAATCTTTTAGAGTGATCATCCAACCTCAATAAATCTTTCTTATTTACAGTAAGATATCTTTCTAATACAAGGTAATACTCATATTCAAACTTTGATTCAATTTCTATAACTATAACAATCTTATTTCGAGTGAAAATCTTACTTGAACTGTTTTCGTGTCATGATTCTGCTTCAAGAACTTTCAAGCCATCCAAGGATCCTTTGAAGCTAGATCCATTTTTCTCATTTCCAGTAGCTTTATCCAGAAAACTTGAGGTAGTAATGATGTTCATAACATCATTCGATTCATACATATAAAGCTATCTTATTCGAAGGTTTAAACTTGTAATCACTAGAACATAGTTTAGTTAATTCTAAACTTGTTCGCAAACAAAAATTAATCCTTCTAACTTGACTTTTAAAATCAACTAAACACATGTTCTATATCTATATGATATGCTAACTTAATGATTTAAAACCTGGAAACACGAAAAACACCATAAAACTGGATTTACGCCGTCGTAGTAACACCGCGGGCTGTTTTGGGTTAGTTAATTAAAACCTATGATAAACTTTGATTTAAAAGTTGTTCTTCTGGGAAAATGATTTTTCTTATGAACATGAAACTATATCCAAAAATCATGGTTAAACTCAAAGTGGAAGTATGTTTTCTAAAATGGTCATCTAGACGTCGTTCTTTCGACTGAAATGACTACCTTTACAAAAATGACTTGTAACTTATATTTCTGACTATAAACCTATAATTTTTCTGTTTAGATTCAAAAAATATAGTTCAATATGAAACCATAGCAATTTGATTCACTCAAAACGGATTTAAAATGAAGAAGTTATGGGTAAAACAAGATTGGATAATTTTTCTTGTTGTAGCAACGTGAAAATTGGTAACAAATCTATATTAATCATATCCTAGCTAACTTATATTGTATTATACATGTATTCTAATATATTATGTAATCTTGGGATACCATAGACACGTATACAAATGTTTTGACATATCATATCGACCCATGTGTATATATTATTTGGAACAACCATAGACACTCTATATGCAGTAATGTGGGAGTTAGCTATACAGGGTTGAGGTTGATTCCAAAAATATATATATACTTTGAGTTGTGATCTAGCCTGAGACGTGTATACACTGGGTCGTGGATTGATTCAAGATAATATATATCAATTTTTTTCTGTACATCTAACGTTGGACAACTAGTTGTAGGTTACTAACGAGGACAGCTGACTTAATAAACTTAAAACATCAAAATGTATTAAAAATATTGTAAATATATTTTGAATATACTTTGATATATATGTACATATTTGTTATAGGTTCGTAAATCGACCAGTGGCCAAGTCTTACTTCCCGACGAAGTAAAAATCTATGAAAGTGAGTTATAGTCCCACTTTTAAAATCTAATATTTTTGGGATGAGAATACATGTAGGTTTTATAAATGATTTACAAAATAGACACAAGTACGTGAACCTACATTCTATGGTTGAATTATCGAAATCGAATATGCCCCTTTTTATTAAGTCTGGTAATCTAAGAATTGGGGAACAGACACCCTAATTGACGCGAATCCTAAAGATAGATCTATTGGGCCTAACAAACCCCATCCAAAGTACCAGATGCTTTAGTACTTCGAAATTTATATCATATCCGAAGGGTTTCCCAGAATGATGGGGATATTCTTATATATGCATCTTGTTAATGTCGGTTACCAGGTGTTCACCATATGAATGATTTTTATCTCTATGTATGGGATGTATATTGAAATATGAAATCTTGTGGTCTATTGTTACGATTTGATATATATAGGTTAAACCTATAACTCACCAACATTTTTATTGACGTTTAAAGCATGTTTATTCTCAGGTGAATATTAAGAGCTTCCGCTGTTGCATACTAAAATAAGGACAAGATTTGGAGTCCATGTTTGTATGATATTATGTAAAAACTGTATTCAAGAAACATATGTCGATGTAATATATTTCTATTGTAAACCATTATGTAATGGTCGTGTGTAAACAGTATATTTTAGATTATCATTATTTGATAATCTACGTAATGCTTTTGAAACCTTTATTGATAAAATAAAGGTTATGGTTGTTTTAAAAATGAATGCATTCTTTGAAAAACGTCTCATATAGAGGTCAATACCTCGCAACGAAATCAATTAATATGGAACGTTTATAATCAATATGAACGGGACATTTCAGTTGGTATCCGAGCGTTGGTCTTAGAGAACCAGAATTTTGCATTAGTGTGTCTTATCGAGTTTGTTAGGATGCATTAGTGAGTCTGGACTTCGACCGTGTTTACTTGAAAAATGATTGCTTAACAAATTTTGTTGGAAACTATATATTTTTAACATGTGAATATTATGAATATTATGTGATATATTAATCTCTTAACGCGTTTGATATTATGTGATAGATGTCTACCTCTAGAACAAGTCCCATTGACTCACCTAATAATAATGAAGAGTCAAATGTAAATTGGAATGATTCGTGGACTGATTCACAAGTTCCCGAAGAGGAACCGGAAGAAGAGTCGGAACCGGAAGAAGAATCGAAACCGGAAGAAGAATCGGAACCGGAAGAAGAAATAGAACCAGTGGGGGAAATAATAAAACGGTTAAGTAGAAGAAAATCCTCAACCAACCGACCAAAGTTAATTATGGTCAATGGTGTTTCCGCCAAGGAAGCAAAGTATTGGGAGGATTACCAATTCTCCGATGAATCGGATCCCGACAAGGATTCCGATGATGTTATAGAAATTACCCCAACACAATTTAATAAGGCAAAAGAGAACAATAAGGGAAAGGGCATAAAAATAGAGAAATTTGATTCCAAACCCGATGAACTTTATATGTATCATCAACACCCGTATTTCTTAAGTTGTGACAATAACCCGGGAACCTCTAAACCACCAGGTTTTTCTAAACCAATGTGGAAAACGACGGCTCGTATTAGGGGAACATCATATATCCCTAGAAACTTGGCAAAAGGAACCAAAACTGAAGAAGAAGAAACGAGCGAGTCGGAATAAGATAGTTGTATTCGTGTGGTGTAATATATGTAATATAGTATGCTTATGCTTTATGATATATGTAAAAATTGCTTGTATTAATAAGTATTTTTTTTTATGAATCTAACTCTTATCTATTTAACAGTATAAAAACACAAAATGGATAGACAACCCAATATTTTAAGAGACCTACCCGGAGACATGATTGATGAAATCTTGTCTAGAGTCGGGCAGAATTCCTCGGCACAACTATTTAAGGCGAGATCAGTTTGTAAGACATTCGAAGAACGTTCCAAGAATGCCTTGATTTATAAAAGGCTTTCGTTCGAAAGATGGGGGATATCACATTGGGAAATCCATAAGTTACGATGTGTTTACTTTGACGCATATATTGCGGGGAACCCAAATGCTATTTTACGCAACGGGTTAAGAAATTATTTTGACTCAATATATCCGAATATAGGACTTTGTGATTTAGAAAAAGCGGCTAACATGCAACATAAAGAAGCATGTTATGCTTACGGGTTAGTAATGTTCGCTTCTCACCAAAGTGAGAACAAGAACATCGGGCTACAACTATTAAACAAAACGTTCCCACAAGTGACGGAGTCGATAATTGGGGTAAGAAATGAGGTTTTTAGGTTATTACGAGACTGTTGGTCATTACGTAACCTTCATCCTTTTGACGACATTACAACACATTGTCTTACTATCGGTCACAACGGTTATGTTCCACAAAACCAAGGATGGGAAGTGGTATTAGTAAAACCAGAATGCATGACTTGTTTCTAGACGTATGAATTACGTGTCTTTATTGCCTTTGCTGAACGCCTTATTTATTAACTAGAATTATCTTCGCAACTACTTTGTATCAAAGTTTTATGTGCTATATTTCATGCTATATGTAAAAAAAAAAAGCGGTATTGTAAGTTTGCAAGTTATTGTATAAAGGTTTGAATATGATGTTTTTTTTTTGTGATTAGTTTTTCATATAGAATTGTAGTAGTTGAAATGGTATGTTAGCTACTAAGTATGACCTTAACGGGTAGGTACTATCCGAATTAAAGAGTATAAAACGCTAATATGAAGAAAGAGCTTTTATAAATAAGTTCATATTACGCTACGAAATACTATTGACTACTCTTGATATTCTATATGATTAACTCGTTTCATTTAACTATTTTGAAGGAAATGGCACCGACTACTCGACACACCTTGAATATGAGCGAAGAGGAATTTCGTGCCTTTCTTGCTTCAAACATAGCCACAGTATAGGCTGCGCTACATCCAACAATAACCTTGGATCAAGCAGTACAGGAAATCGTGTAGGATGCACCTACAAAGAATTCACTCCCTGCAAACCTTTGGAATTTGATGGAACCGAAGGACCGATCGGATTGAAATGGTGGACCGAGAAGGTCAAATCGGTGTTTGCCATAAGTAAGTGTACTGAAGAGGACAAAGTGAAGTACGCTACGCATACCTTCACAAGTTCTGTGTTAACATGGTGGAATACCTATCTAGAGCAAGTGGGACAAGATGATGCTTACGCACTACCGTGGTCAGCATTCAAGCACTTGATGAACGAGAAGTACCGTCCCAGAACCGAGGTCAATAAGCTCAAGACAGAACTTAAAGGGTTACGAACCCAAGGATTTGATATTACCACGTACGAAAGACGATTCACAGAATTATGCCTATTGTGTCCGGGAGCGTTCGAAGATGAGGAAGAGAAGATCGACGCGTTTGTGAAAGGATTACCGGAAAGAATCCAAGAAGATATAAGTTCACACGAGCCCGCCTCCATACAACAGGCATGTAGAATGGCTCACAAACTAGTGAACCAGATTAAAGAAAGAATTAAAGAACAGACTGCTGAAGAGGCCAATGTGAAGCAAGTCAAAAGAAAGTGGAAGGAAAACGGTGATAAGAATCACCAATACAACAACAACAGCAATTACAACAATAATCGCAACAACTATCCCAACAATCGCAACATCAGTCGCAACTACAACAAACGGCCTAACAACAACAACAACAACAACAACAACAACTACAACAATCATCCCAACAACAATAATAACCGCAACAACAACAATCAGAAGCAGCTATGCCAAAGGTGTGAAAAGTATCACTCGGGGTTCTGCACCAAATTTTGCAACAAGTGTAAAAGAAATGGTCATAGCGCGGTGAAGTGTGAGGTCTACGGACTAGGGGTTAACAGAACGAAAGGAACAAATGGTGTCGGAACGAGTAATGGCGGAGCAAGTAGTGTCGGAGCAAGTTATGCCAATGTAGTTTGTTATAAATGTGGAAAACCGGGCCACATTATTAGAAATTGCCCGAACCAGGAGAACACGAATGGACAAGGCCGCGGAAGAGTTTTCAATATTAATGCGGCAGAGGCACAGGAAGACCCGGAGCTTGTTACGGGTACATTTCTTATTGACAATAAATCTGCTTACATTTTATTTGATTCGGGTGCGGATAGAAGCTATATGAGTAGAGATTTTTGTGCTAAATTAAGTTGTCCATTGACGCCTTTGGATAGTAAATTTTTACTCGAATTAGCAAATGGTAAATTAATTTCGGCAGATAATATATGTCGGAATTGAGAAATTAAACTGGTTAGCGAAACATTTAAGATTGACTTTATACCAGTAGAGTTAGGGAGTTTTGATGTGATAATCGGTATGGACTGGTTGAAAGAAGTGAAAGCAGAGATCGTTTGTTACAAAAATGCAATTCGCATTATACGAGAAAAAGGAAAACCCTTAATGGTGTACGGAGAAAAGGGCAACACGAAGCTACATCTTATTAGTAATTTGAAGGTACAAAAACTAATAAGAAAAGGTTGCTATGCTATTCTAGCACACGTCGAGAAAGTACAAACTGAAGAAAAGAGCATCAATGCGCAAAAGAATTTCCCGATGTATTTCCGAAAGAATTACCGGGATTACCCCCACATCGATCCGTTGAATTTCAAACAGATCTTGTACCAGGAGCTGCACCAATAGCTCGTGCTCCTTACAGACTCGCACCCAGCGAGATGAAAGAACTGCAAAGCCAATTACAAGAACTTTTAGAGCGTGGTTTCATTTGACCAAGCACATCACCGTGGGGAGCTCCTGTTTTGTTTGTCAAGAAGAAAGATGGTACATTCAGGTTGTGTATCGACTACCGAGAGTTGAACAAACTTACCATCAAGAACCGCTACCCACTACTGAGAATCGACGACTTATTTGATTAACTACAAGGCTCGTCTATTTATTCAAAGATTGACTTACGTTCCGGGTATCATCAAATGCGGGTGAAAGAAGATGATATTCCAAAGACTGCTTTCAGAACACGTTACGGTCATTACGAGTTTATGGTCATGCCGTTTGGTTTAACTAATGCACCAGCTGTGTTCATGGACCTTATGAACCGAGTGTGTGGACCATACCTTGACAAGTTTGTCATTGTTTTCATTGATGACATACTTATTTACTCAAAGAATGACCAAGAATACGGTGAACATTTGAGAAAGGTGTTAGAAGTATTGAGGAAGGAAGAATTGTACGCTAAGTTTTCAAAGTGTGCATTTTGGTTGGAAGAAGTTCAATTCCTCGGTCACATAGTGAACAAAGAAAGTATTAAGGTGGATCCGGCAAAGATAGAAACTGTTGAAAAGTGGGAAACCCTGAAAACTCCGAAACACATACGCCAGTTTTTAGGACTAGCTGGTTACTACAGAAGGTTCATCCAAGACTTTTCCAGAATAGCAAAACCCTTGACTGCATTAACGCATAAAGGGAAGAAATTTGAATGGAAGGATGAACAAGAGAAAGCGTTTCAGTTATTGAAGAAAAAGCTAACTACGGCACCTATATTGTCATTGCCTTAAGGGAATGATGATTTTGTGATTTATTGTGACGCATCAAAGCAAGGTCTCGGTTGTGTATTAATGCAACGAACGAAGGTGATTGCTTATGCGTCTAGGCAATTGAAGATTCACGAACAAAATTATACGACGCATGATTTGGAATTAGGCGCGGTTGTTTTTACATTAAAGACTTGGAGGCACTACTTATATGGGGTCAAAAGTATTATATATACCGACCACAAAAGTCTTCAACACATATTTAATCAGAAACAACTGAATATGAGGCAGCGTAGGTGGATTGAATTGTTGAATGATTACGACTTTGAGATTCGTTACCACCCGGGGAAGGCAAATGTGGTAGCCGACGCCTTGAGCAGGAAGGACAGAGAACCCATTCGAATAAAATCTATGAATATAATGATTCACAATAACCTTACTACTCAAATAAAGGAGGCGCAACAAGGAGTTTTAAAAGAGGGAAATTTAAAGGATGAAATACCCAAAGGATCGGAGAAGCATCTTAATATTTGGGAAGATGGAACCCGGTATAGGGCTGAAAGGATTTGGGTACCAAAATTTGGAGATATGAGAGAAATGGTACTTAGAGAAGCTCATAAAACCAGATACTCAATACATCCTGGAACGGGGAAGATGTACAAGGATCTCAAGAAACATTTTTGGTGGCCGGGTATGAAAGCCGATGTTGCTAAATACGTAGGAGAATGTCTGACGTGTTCTAAGGTCAAAGCTGAGCATCAGAAACCATCAGGTCTACTTCAACAACCCAAAATCCCGGAATGGAAATGGGAAAACATTACCATGGATTTCATCACTAAATTGCCAAGGACTGCAAGTGGTTTTGATACTATTTGGGTAATAGTTGATCGTCTCACCAAATCAGCACACTTCCTGCCAATAAGAGAAGATGACAAGATGGAGAAGTTAGCACGACTGTATTTGAAGGAAGTCGTCTCCAGACATGGAATACCAATCTCCATTATCTCTGATAGGGATGGCAGATTTATTTCAAGATTCTGGCATACATTACAACAAGCATTAGGAACTCGTCTAGATATGAGTACTGCCTATCATCCATAAACTGATGGGCAGAGCGAAAGGACGATACAAATGCTTGAAGACATGCTACGAGCATGTGTTATTGATTTCGGAAACAGTTGGGATCGACATCTACCGTTAGCAGAATTTTCCTACAACAACAGCTACCATTCAAGCATTGAGATGGCATCGTTTGAAACACTTTATGGTAGAAAGTGCAGGTCTCCGATTTGTTGGAGTGAAGTGGGGGATAGACAGATTACGGGTCCGGAGATAATACAAGAAATTACCGAGAAGATCATCCAAATTCAACAACGGTTGAAAACCGCCCAAAGTCGACAAAAGAGCTACGTTGACATTAAAAGAAAAGATATAGAATTTGAAATTGGAGAGATGGTCATGCTTAAAGTTGCACCTTGGAAAGGTGTTCGATTTGGTAAACGAGGGAAATTAAATCCAAGGTATATCGGACCATTCAAGATTATTGATCGTGTCGGACCAGTAGCTTACTGATAAGGCTAAAAAGGAACATATATTTCATAGCATTATTCCCCAAGAAAGACAAGATTTTAGTTGCAATTGTTCCATTTTCAAGTAATAATCGTTTATATCAAATAAGTGCGAAGACAAAAGGCGAAAACGACGAATTGAAGACGGAAAGGTCCAAAAAGCTCAAATGTACAAGATACAATTAAAAATGTTCAAATTATTGATGAAGAACGTCTAAAAATGACAAGAGTACGAGTTACAAAACGCAAAGTATACGATATAAAATAGTACGAAAGGACGTTCGAAAATCCGGAACCGGGACATGAGTCAACTCTCAACGCTCGATGCAACGGTGTAAAAATTACGAGTCAACTATGCACAAGAATAAAATATAATATTTAAATAATTCATAATAAGAATAATATTAAATAATAAAAAGTTGTTAATTGAGCATAGTTCAAGGGTCATAAATGAAAATTCAAATTTATAATTTGCCTATAAAAGGCAATGTTTTCGTTCAGTTTTAGGTACACCTTTTTCAATCCAAAATCTATCTATACTCTCTATCGTAATATAAATATAAATATTATAATAATAATTTTAATTTTAATTTTAAATTATAATAATAATAAGATTATGATAGAGAATATTTTGATTGTGTAAGTCGAAATTCTGTCCGTGTAACGCTACGCTATTTTTAATCATTGTAAGTTATGTTCAACCTTTTTAATTTAATGTCTCGTAGCTAAGTTATTATTATGCTTATTTAATCCGAAGTAATCATGATGTTGGGCTAATTACTAAAATTGGGTAATTGGACTTTGTACCATAATTGGGGTTTGGACAAAAGAACGACACTTGTGGAAATTAGACTATGAGCTATTAATGGGCTTTATATTTTTTTAACTAAATGATAGTTTGTTAATGTTAATATAAAGATTTACAATTGGGCGTCCCTATAAATTACCATATACACTCAATCGGACACGATGGGCGGGGTATTTATATGTACGAATAATCGTTCATTTAACCGGACACGGGAATGGATTAATAGCCACTAGAATAATTAAAACAGGGGTGAAATTATGTACAAGGACACTTGGTATAATTGATAACAAAATATTAAAACCTTGGGTTACACTCAGTCGACATCCTGGTGTAATTATTAAACAAAGTATTAAAATCTTGTTACAGTTTAAGTCCTCAATTAGTTGGAATATTTAACTTCGGGTATAAGGATAATTTGACGAGGACACTCGCACTTTATATTTATGACTGATGGACTGTTATGGACAAAAACCAGACGGACATATTAAATAATCCAGGACAAAGGACAATTAACCCATGGGCATAAAACTAAAATCAACACGTCAACCATCATGATTACGGAAGTTTAAATAAGCATAATTCTTTTATTTCATATTTAATTTCCTTTATTTTATATTTAATTGCACTTCTAATTATCGCATTTTTATTGTTATTGTATTTAATTGCACTTTTAATTATCGTACTTTTTAATTATCGCAAGTTTATTTTATCGCACTTTTATTATTCGCAATTTCATTATCGTTATTTACTTTATGCTTTAATTTAAGTCTTGTATTTATTTTTAATATTTTACATTTGGTTTTAACTGCGACTAAAGTTTTAAAATCGACAAACCGGTCATTAAACGGTAAAAACCCCCCTTTATAATAATAATATTACTTATATATATATATTTGTATTTTTACAATTATTGTGTGTAAAAAAATATAGTGTTATACTTCACGAGCTCCCTGTGGAACGAACCGGACTTACTAAAAACTATACTATAATACGATTAGGTACACTGCCTATAAGTGTTGTAGCAAGGTTTAAGTATATCCACTCGATAAATAAATAAATAACTTGTGTAAAATTGTAGCATATTTAATAGTATTTCGCACTAAAAATAATACTATTTCGTACCCTCACGCTACAACATCAAGTTTTTGGCGCCGCTGCCGGGGAACTCGGCGAAACGCTATATTTTTAATCTATATTTGTAAAAATATAATTATATATAAGTTTGAGAAAACGCTATAATCGTGTTATTTATAGAAAACTCTATATTATTAAACTTCTCTATATCTTCTCTAAAGATATAGCGTTTACAAATCGTATTTTTAATCGTGTCCGTTTGAGCTTTTTAGTGAATCTCCTAAGAATTAGTGAACCTCCTATAATTATAATAATAATATAGTTGTAAAAAAAAAAAAACCACCCAAATCTAAAAAAAAAAAAAAAAAAAAAGGATTTCAATTGGTTTTAAAAAAAAAAGTTGAAATATTTATTATAGTGTGGTGGGACAAGGAGACATCACCCACTCTTCCACTCAAATTATTTATAAAAGCTATATCATCTTTCTTGGTCAAAACCGAAATCCACTTGACACGTTATTACTACTTTATTTTTTTTAAAAATCAATTTGGCCACCACTATCCCTTTTGGCCGTGATTTATGCTTTCCCTTTTTATATTTGGACAAAATCAATTAAAGTGGGTAGTCAATTGTGGTTCTGTTGGGACAACAACTATTGGGACATGTTTGTTAATTTGAGTTGTAAACGAGATGAGTGGAAATCAAATAAAGTGGTTGTTATACCTTGTTAATTTGTTTTCCTTTTTCTATTTTTGGCATTTTATTGTATCAAGGAGTCCAAATAGTAGAACTCTATATTTATTTGGACCAAATTTTTTTTTTTTTTTTTTTTTTTTTTCATAAGCTTGTGTGCCCATAACAGTTGATGTAAGCTGATACTCCGTATATGTATGTAGAAAACAATTTTTCCAACTTTCTCCTTATCCCATAAAATAGCTTCATTCTTCTCTATTTAAAAAAAAAAATCGTTTTTTAAAAAAAAAAAAAAAATTTTAAAAATAAAAAAAAATTGTGTGAAAAAAAAAATCGTTTTTTTAAAAAAAAAAAAAAAAAAAAAATTTATTTTAAGTTTTATTACCTTTAGATTTTTAGACTCAGTCACAACTTTTAGTATTAAGTTTAGTTTTGCCATAGTTATTTTCATTTTTAGATTTTTAGGCTTTGCCGTAAAATCCCTTAAGTGCTTATTCCTTAGACTAAGTTTTAGGTGCTTTAGAATTTTGCGACGCCATTTTTCGCGCTATTTTCTTATTTTTATTTTTCGACGCGTTTACCTATGTATCAATTACAATTCCAATTAGTGATCTCCATTTGTAGCTTTAATTTTAAGATAGTGATCGTTATAAGGTTGGATTAACCGCGTGTTTACAAACCACTCTTCGTCTTTTTCATTTTCGACACTTTTCGACGCGCACTCTTTTTCTCTCTTATTTCTCGCCATTCTAGTTTTTAGGACTTAGATTTTTTTCTACTTCTTCTCTAAATTTCTTAAAATTACGAAAATTTATTTTAAGTGGTTAAATTGATAGACATCAAAATTTTCTGGTTCGTAGTAATAGTTGGATTTGTACGTGGACCGGGTTATTGGAGCCAAACAGTACTCAATTATATTGAGACCAAACGAATCCTGCCCCTCTGCTGCATCTTTTGGCTATTCGAAACGTGGGCAAAATCAGAAAAGTCTATTGATTGGATAACTTATTATAATTTTTCTTTCCTTTTAAAAACTAATAGGATATTCAGTGAATGCACCGAGCAAGACGTTCATCACCTTTTGTACGTTCACCACCTGTAGCTAGATCAAGACATTTAGCAAATATAACCGCCGTTGATTTTTCTTTAGAATCGTCATCCAGTCGACCAAGTACTCCAATTCAAATTTCCGATAATCCATTTTTTGAAACCGACCTCACAATTGAGAATCCGGAGAATATTCAGGAACGGTTCGTAGATCCTGAACCATTAAACTTTCCTCCGGAACCACCAATCATTCAAACAGAGATTGTTGAGGAACGAACAATTAAATCAGAATCATCTAGTGATTCGGATACAACACTTCCAATCATGGAAAATCTAGAACCTCTAAGTATGGAAGACCGAATGAGAGCCAAACGCACCGGCCAAGGTCATGCAATTACTCAACCAAACATTAATGCACCATATTATGAAATCAAAGGACAAATTCTACATATGGTGACTAACCAATGCCAATTCAGTGGTGCGCCGAATGAAGATCCAAACGAACATCTTCGTACGTTTAGCAGGATCTGTACACTATTCAAAATCCGAGAAGTGGAGGATGAACAGATCTATCTCATGTTGTTTCCCTGGACTTTAAAGGGAGAAGCCAAAGATTGGTTAGAATCGTTACCTGAAGGGGCGATTGACACATGGGATGTTTTAGTTGAAAAATTTCTTAAACAATTCTTTCCGGCATCCAAAGCCGTGAGACTTCAAGGAGAAATTGTTACGTTCGCGCAAAAGCCAAATGAAACATTATATGAGGCATGGACAAGATTCGGAAGGACGTTGAGAGGATGTCCTCAACACGGTTTAGACACTTATCAAATAGTACAAATATTCTACCAAGGTGTCAACGTTGCTACACGGAAAGACATCGACATAACAGCTGGTGGTTCAATTATGAAGAAAACCGCAACTGAAGCTTACAAAATTATTGATAACACAGCCTCCCACTCTCATGAGTGGCATCAAGAAAAAGATATTTTTCGTTCATCTAAAGCGGCTAGAGCCGATTCTAGCCATGACTTTGATTCCGTTTCCGCAAAAATAGATGCTTTCGAAAGACGAATGGAAAAGATGAATAAAGATATTCACGCAATACGAATCAGTTGTGAGCAATGCGGTGGACCACACTTAACGAAAGATTGTCACATTGAACCAACGATGGAACAACGAGAGAATGTTTCCTATATGAACCAAAGGCCGGGAAATAATTATCAAAATAATTATCAACCGCCAAAGCTGAACTTCAATCGAAATCAAAACATTCTTTACAATCCAAATGGACCCAACAATAACTCGTATAACCAACAAGGTTCGAATAACCAACCAACTCAAAACAACACTTTCAATCAACAAAGACCTAACTTGTATAAACCACCACAACAACTCGAAGAGAAAAAGCCAAATCTAGAAGAAATGATGGCAAAGCTGATTGAATCTCAAACACAATTCATTACATCTCAAACCCAAACGAACGAGAGGTTTGATCAGTCATTAAGAACTCAACAAGCTTCCATTTTGAATCTTGAAAAACACGTAGGTACTCTTGCTAGCATGATGAGTGAGAGGGAACAAGGAAAGCTACCGAGTAATACTGAAATAAATCCTCGGAATGAGAATGTTAATATGGTGTCAACAAACTCTGAAAAACCAGCACCAGAAGATGGGAAGGTTTTAAATGTGAGTAACAATGAAGAAGTTACACCACCACCACCCGAGTATGTAAAGCCAGTGGTGGCACCATACAAACCACCCATCCCGTTTCCAAGAAAAGGAGTTGAGTATGAGCAAGTAATAGGTAATAAAGTTTGTGATACCATTGGAAAGAAGAAGAAGAAAAAGAATAAGAAAGTGCAAGAAACAAAAGCCGTAAATATAAACCCGGTGAAGACAGTTCCACCAAAACCTCCACCTAGGGTAGGTGATCCGGGTGAATTTATTGTTCCTTGTCTACTTAGTGATTGTGTCATGTATGATGCACTAGCAGATTTAGGTGCAAGTATAAGTGTTATGCCTCTTTCCTTATATAAGAGATTAGGTGTAGGTAAGTTAAGTCCAACGGATATGAGTGTTCGACTCTTTGATCAAACCATTAAGCACCCAGTTGGAATTGCTGACAACCTACCCGTTCAAGTAGGCAATTTAACCTTTCTAGTCGAATTTATTGTCATTGACATAGAAGAGGACCTAAACATTCCTCTAATTTTAGGTCGACCATTCTTTGTGTCCACCAGGGCGTTATTTGATGTAAGAAATGGTAGAATGACACTTAGTAGTGATGACAAATCAATCACCTTTATGATTCGAAAGTCTAAATCTCCACCAACCAAAACCGTTAAACCAACAAAAACGATTGGTAATAACCATGTTGTTTTACCAACTCCAACGGCAGTGCTTAACAATAATAAAACGCCTAAGTGTGGGGAAAATGAAGTAACACCTAATGATGACTTGATAATAAAGAACCCCGTTGTTGATACGAAATTAAATGACCCCGTTATTAACAGTTCAATGAAGAAACTTTTTAAACGGGCTATCGATGCTAGAAGTAAGGGGAACTTTAAGTTATGTAACCGGTTAGTATCCAATCTGTCGCCTAAAGAAAAGGCGAAACTAGTTGAATTTTGGGATATTATGGAAGAAGCCGGGCACTGGCTTAAAGAAAAAGTCACAGATAGGCAAGTTGATTATGGACCAAAAGAAATTGACGATGAAGTTAATCACAATTTCGACACCACAGCTACCTAAGTGTGGGGAGATTCAAATGTTCTAAGAAAATGTTATCTAGAGTTAGTTGTTCTGTTCTCGTGTAGTTCCGAGAATGGAATCCGATTGGTCTTTTCCGCTAGCAGACACTAAAGAACTAGTTTTCTCCCCCCATTCTGAATTTTTGTTTTTTTAGGTTTTATATAAAATTAATATGCTTTTTAAATTTAAGTTTTGTGTTTTTTTTTTAAAAACAAAAATTTACTTTATTTCATTAAGTTGAAAAAAAAATGATTTCTAAAATTCGTCGTGAGTTGAAGACTAGGTCGTTGAGCCGAAATTACTTTACCCGAGGTCGGGGTGAAAAATTTTGTCATCATTATTTTTAATTTTATTGATTTAAAGTATGCAAAAAAAAAATATTTGATTTTATAAATTTTTGAACGTGGGGTAATAAACCCAACTTTAAAAATATGTATATATGTTTGTATTTTATCATGTAAACAACAGGGTAAAACAACGCACTTTCAAAGACTAACATTAAGTTCAGCAAAAGCTACTGATTTTGACGACAAGATGCAAAACAACAAATGTGATATAATAAATGAAGGAATGAATGATGAGGCGAGCCATCTATCATTCGACGAGCTTTGTAATTACAAACTGGGTATTTTTAATCACTTTCCTACACTAATCACCCTCATGAATTTATAATTATAGTCTGATTTCATGCAAATGAGGGCATTGCATGATCTCAAGTGTGGGGAAGGGTTATAAATTCTCTCGGGTTTATACTTGGCTTATTTTCTAAATATTATGAAAATTTTAAAATTTTTTAACTAAATGAATTCAAAATCATGTTTATACATATTTATGAACGATAAAACTAGGTGTTAATGCCGAAATTATCGTTACCTCGGAAAGGACATAAATTGAGAAACACCCTAAAACGATTGAATTCATTTAAAATGGAATAAAGGAGAATAAAAAAAGCAAAGAAAGAAACTAAGTGTGGGGAGAATGTACCAAGTTATTCAATTAAAAACTATCTATCACATGTTTCTGTAAAGTTATTGCAGGTACTTTTGTTTTGGACGATTTTAATCAGTTTTACCCGATTTACTGTAAGAAAGATGGATCTACACGATGAATCAATTCCATCATTAAAAGGAAGTAAAGTCTTCCGAAAAAGAAACGCGATTCTTGATTTAGGTCATGAAGTTGTCGTCCAGACCAGCTGTAGGTTGACGAAAAATCTAGAAAAGTCATCTCTAAAATCAGCAGGAAATCCACGGACCTCAGCATCAAACAGGGTCGCCATGTGGTCAGATTTATCCTAACCATGAGAAGGATTTATCTCGCACAATGGGGGGGCACCGTGCAAATTAGCTTGATAAGACTAATGAATCAAATCCCCAGAAAGGATAATCTCCTTAAAGATCAAAAATCAGCTTTTAAGACTGATATTACTCAATCCTAAAGATTGACCTTAAAGATTGAGAATTACAAACTCATGGAATTCAATGATATCTAAACTCGAGCTTGAACGAGAAAATATTTTGATCAAAAATAAAACCGATTTGTTTTCTGAAAACCTATTTTCAATGCGTTCATTACCATTGAACGTAAAATCCTGAGAATTCATCAGAATTCATTAGGTCACCTGAACCAAATCGGGTGTCAACCGTAAGAACGGTGGTTGCATAGCATGGTCGAAGACAGGACCTTGTGCCAGACCGAAAAATCATAGGATGATCTTTACTATTGCTCCTACCAAGGATAGTACTAGCATCCGACACGTTAAAAGACCATAATCATCTGCATGTCATTCGACATTGCCTTAACAGTTTCTTGTTCATCGCTTTCCTTTACAACCAGACGGTAGTTTACCGAAAGGTAATATACGGAACAAGTAAACTGGATGTGTGCTTTCCGATACCGGGATAGCAATGGATTACACGAACCTAAAAGTTTTTAGCCAAAATATTGATCCACAAATATATTTTGCAACACCGATGGTGGATCAAATCAGAAAACTTATCTAGGGTAAAATCTAGAATGAATTTTCAAAAGATCAAATGTTTTCATAAAGATCCAATTTCCTTAAGGATCTAAATTTTTATAGTCATGTGGGACTGTAAACCGCCTTTCAAATGTGCACTTTGCTTTGGAAACCGAAAGTAAATCGGCTATTTGATTGCAAGTGTCGTTGACCTAAACCCAAGGCAACTATGGATGACACACCCACCTTTAACCATGGTTCTATCGTTACTATCATTGTTCATATCGCCGTATCAAAATCACTGATGTATAAAGTGTGAAGAATAAAGAAGTGATTCGTGTGATGTATTTTATTTCAAGACTGTATTGCTTGAGGACAAGCAACGCTCAAGTGTGGGGATATTGATAAGGCTAAAAAGGAACATATATTTCATAGCATTATTCCCCAAGAAAGACAAGATTTTAGTTGCAATTGTTCCATTTTCAAGTAATAATTGTTTATATCAAATAAGTGCGAAGACAAAAGGCGAAAACGACGAATTGAAGACGGAAAGGTCCAAAAAGCTCAAATGTACAAGATACAATTAAAAAGGTTCAAATTATTGATGAAGAACGTCTAAAAATGACAAGAGTACGAGTTACAAAACGCAAAGTACACGATATAAAATAGTACGAAAGGACGTTCGAAAATCCGGAACCGGGACATGAGTCAACTCTCAACGCTCGACGCAACGGTGTAAAAATTACGAGTCAACTATGCACAAGAATAAAATATAATATTTAAATAATTCATAATAAGAATAATATTAAATAATAAAAAGTTGTTAATTGAGCATAGTTCAGGAGTCATAAATGAAAATTCAAATTTATAATTTGCCTATAAAAGGCAATGTTTTTGTTCAGTTTTAGGTACACCTTTTTCAATCCAAAATCTATCTATACTCTCTATCGTAATATAAATATAAATATTATAATAATAATTTTAATTTTAATTTTAAATTATAATAATAATAAGATTATGATAGAGAATATTTTGATTGTGTAAGTCGAATTTCTGTCCGTGTAACGCTACGCTATTTTTAATCATTGTAAGTTATGTTCAACCTTTTTAATTTAATGTCTCGTAGCTAAGTTATTATTATGCTTATTTAATCCGAAGTAATCATGATGTTGGGCTAATTACTAAAATTGGGTAATTGGACTTTGTACCATAATTGGGGTTTGGACAAAAGAACGACACTTGTGGAAATTAGACTATGAGCTATTAATGGGCTTTATATTTGTTTAACTAAATGATAGTTTGTTAATGTTAATATAAAGATTTACAATTGGGCGTCCCTATAAATTACCATATACACTCAATCGGACACGATGGGCGGGGTATTTATATGTACGAATAATCGTTCATTTAACCGGACACGGGAATGGATTAATAGCCACTAGAATAATTAAAACAGGGGTGAAATTATGTACAAGGACACTTGGTATAATTGATAACAAAATATTAAAACCTTGGGTTACACTCAGTCGACATCCTGGTGTAATTATTAAACAAAGTATTAAAATCTTGTTACAGTTTAAGTCCCCAATTAGTTGGAATATTTAACTTCGGGTATAAGGATAATTTGACGAGGACACTCGCACTTTATATTTATGACTGATGGACTGTTATGGACAAAAACCAGACGGACATATTAAATAATCCAGGACAAAGGACAATTAACCCATGGGCATAAAACTAAAATCAACACGTCAACCATCATGATTACGGAAGTTTAAATAAGCATAATTCTTTTATTTCATATTTAATTTCCTTTATTTTATATTTAATTGCACTTCTAATTATCGCATTTTTATTGTTATTGTATTTAATTGCACTTTTAATTATCGTACTTTTTAATTATCGCAAGTTTATTTTATCGCACTTTTATTATTCGCAATTTCATTATCGTTATTTACTTTATGCTTTAATTTAAGTCTTGTATTTATTTTTAATATTTTACATTTGGTTTTAACTGCGACTAAAGTTTTAA
The DNA here is from genome assembly GCF_046630445.1 of Rutidosis leptorrhynchoides. Taxonomy (NCBI): domain Eukaryota; kingdom Viridiplantae; phylum Streptophyta; class Magnoliopsida; order Asterales; family Asteraceae; genus Rutidosis; species Rutidosis leptorrhynchoides. The sequence goes on along the minus strand of NC_092334.1, from coordinate 124,287,262 downwards.
AATCGACAAACCGGTCATTAAACGGTAAAAACCCCCCTTTATAATAATAATATTACTTATATATATATATTTGTATTTTTACAATTATTGTGTGTAAAAAAATATAGTGTTATACTTCACGAGCTCCCTGTGGAACGAACCGGACTTACTAAAAACTATACTATAATACGATTAGGTACACTGCCTATAAGTGTTGTAGCAAGGTTTAAGTATATCCACTCGATAAATAAATAAATAACTTGTGTAAAATTGTAGCATATTTAATAGTATTTCGCACTAAAAATAATACTATTTCGTACCCTCACGCTACAACATCACTTACCGACTTGAGTTACCTTAACAACTCGCGGCTGTACATAACACTTTCCACGTCTCGAATTTGAAGAAATGTTTTGCTAAAGAAGATCTCACTATTCCGTTAGACGAAATCCAAATCAACGAAAAACTTCAATTCATCGAAGAACCCGTCGAAATAATGGATCGTGAGGTTAAAAGACTTAAGCAAAACAAGATACCAATTGTTCAGGTTTGATGGAATGCTCGTAGAGGACCCGAGTTCACCTGGGAACGAGAAGATCAGATGAAGAAAAAATACCCGCATTTATTTCCAGAAGATACGTCAACACCTCCAACTGCTTAAAATTTCGGGACGAAATTTATTTAAGTGGTAGGTACTGTAGTGACCCGAACTTTTCCATGTTTATATATATATTAAATGAAATTTTTATTTACATGATTAAGTGTTTCCAACATATTAAGCAATCAAACTTGTTAAGACTTGATTAATTGAAATAGGTTTCATATAGACAATTGACCACCCAAGTTGACCGGTGATTCACGAACGTTAAAACTTGTAAAAACTATATGATGACATATATATGGTTATATTTATAGTTAACATGATATTATGATAAGTAAACATATCATTAAGTATATTAATAATGAACTACATATGTAAAAACAAGACTACTAACTTAATGATTTTAAAATGAGACATATATGTAACGATTATCATTGTAACGACATTTAATGTATATATCATATTAAGAGATATTTGTACATCATAATATCATGATAATATAATAATTTAAAAATCTCATTTGATATTATAAACATTGGGTTAACAACATTTAACAAGATCGTTAACCTAAAGGTTTCAAAACAACACTTACATGTAACGACTAACGATGACTTAACGACTCAGTTAAAATGTATATACATGTAGTGTTTTAATATGTATTCATACACTTTTGAAAGACTTCAAGACACTTATCAAAATACTTCTACTTAACAAAAATGCTTACAATTACACCCTCGTTCAGTTTCATCAACAATTCTACTCGTATGCACCCGTATTCGTACTCGTACAATACACAGCTTTTAGATGTATGTACTATTGGTATATACACTCCAATGATCAGCTCTTAGCAGCCCATGTGAGTCACCTAACACATGTGGGAACCATCATTTGGCAACTAGCATGAAATATCTCATAAAATTACAAAAATATGAGTAATCATTCATGACTTATTTACATGAAAACAAAATAACATATCCTTTATATCTAATCCATACACCAACGACCAAAAACACCTACAAACACTTTCATTCTTCAATTTTCTTCATCTAATTGATCTCTCTCAAGTTCTATCTTCAAGTTCTAAGTGTTCTTCATAAATTCTACAAGTTCTAGTTTCATAAAATCAAGAATACTTCCAAGTTTGCTAGCTTACTTCCAATCTTGTAGAGTGATCATCCAACCTCAAGAAATCTTTCTTATTTACAGTAAGATATCTTTATAATACAAGGTAATACTCATATTCAAACTTTGATTCAATTTCTATAACTATAACAATCTTATTTCGAGTGAAAATCTTAATTGAACTGTTTTCGTGTCATGATTCTGCTTCAAGAACTTTCAAGCCATCCAAGGATTCTTTGAAGCTAGATCCATTTTTCTCATTTCCAGTAGCTTTATCCAGAAAACTTGAGGTAGTAATGATGTTCATAACATCATTCGATTCATACATATAAAGCTATCTTATTCGAAGGTTTAAACTTGTAATCACTAGAACATAGTTTAGTTAATTCTAAACTTGTTCGCAAACAAAAATTAATCGTTCTAACTTGACTTTTAAAATCAACTAAACACATGTTCTATATCTATATGATATGCTAACTTAATGATTTAAAACCTGAAAACACGAAAAACACCATAAAACCGGATTTACGCCGTCGTAGTAACACCGCGGGCTGTTTTGGGTTAGTTAATTAAAAACTATGATAAACTTTGATTTAAAAGTTATTCTTTTGGGAAAATGATTTTTCTTATGAACATGAAACTATATCCAAAAATCATGGTTAAACTCAAAGTGGAAGTATGTTTTCTAAAATGGTTATCTAGACGTCGTTCTTTCGACAGAAATGACTACCTTTACAAAAATGACTTGTAACTTATATTCCTGACTATAAACCTATACTTTTTCTGTTTAGATTCATAAAATATAGTTCAATATGAAACCATAGCAATTTGATTCACTCAAAACGGATTTAAAATGAAGAAGTTATGGGTAAAACAAGATTGGATAATTTTTCTTGTTGTAGCAACGTGAAAATTGGTAACAAATCTATATTAATCATATCCTAGCTAACTTATATTGTATTATACATGTATTCTAATATATTATTTAATCTTGAGATACCATAGACACATATGCAAATGTGTTGACATATCATATCGAGCCATGTGTATATATTATTTGGAACAACCATAGACACTCTATATGCAGTAATGTGGGAGTTATCTATACAGGGTTGAGGTTGATTTCAAAAATATATATACTTTGAGTTGTGATCTAGCCTGAGACATGTATACACTGGGTCATGGATTGATTCAAGATAATATATATCAATTTTTTTCTGTACATCTAACGTTGGACAACTAGTTGTAGGTTACTAACGAGGACAGCTGACTTAATAAACTTAAAACATCAAAATATATTAAAATTGTTGTAAATATATTTTGAATATACTTTGATATATATATGTACATATTTGTTATAGGTTCGTGAATCGACCAGTGGCCAAGTCTTACTTCCCGACGAAGTAAAAATCTGTGAATGAGAGTTATAGTCCCACTTTTAAAATCTAATATTTTTGAGATGAGAATACATGCAGGTTTTATAAATGATTTACAAAATAGACACAAGTACGTGAAACTACATTCTATGGTTGAATTATCAAAATCGAATATGCCCCTTTTTATTAAGTCTGGTAATCTAAGAATTGGGGAACAGACACCCTAATTGACGCGAACCCTAAAGATAGATCTATTGGGCCTAACAAATCCCATCCAAAGTACCGGATGCTTTAGTACTTCGAAATTTATATCATATCCGAAGGGTGTCCCGGAATGATGGGGATATTCTTATATATGCATCTTGTTAATGTCGGTTACCAGGTGTTCACCATATGAATGATTTTTATCTCTATGTATGGGATGTATATTGAAATATGAAATCTTGTGGTCTATTGTTACGATTTGATATATATAGGTTAAACCTATAACTCACCAACATTTTTGTTGACGTTTAAAGCATGTTTATTCTCAGGTGAATATTAAGAGCTTCCGCTGTTGCATACTAAAATAAGGACAAGATTTGGAGTCCATGTTTGTATGATATTATGTAAAAACTGCATTCAAGAAACATATGTCGATGTAATATATTTCTATTGTAAACCATTATGTAATGGTCGTGTGTAAACAGTATATTTTAGATTATCATTATTTGATAATCTACGCAATGCTTTTGAAACCTTTATTGATAAAATAAAGGTTATGGTTGTTTTAAAAATGAATGCAGTCTTTGAAAAACGTCTCATATAGAGGTCAAAACCTCGCAACGAAATCAATTAATATGGAACGTTTATAATCAATATGAACGGGACATTTCATATTAAGTTCCATTTCAAATTACCATGCATGTTTATATTTGTATTGTATGTATTTTATCTCATGTACACAACAGGATAAAACAGCGCATTTTTAAAGACTGGCATTAAGTTCAGCAAAAGCAAATAATTTTGACAACAAGATGCAAAATAAATGTGAAATAACAACTGCAGGAATGAACTAATGATGTGCACCATTTATCATTCAAAACAAACGCCAATATGTTTGGAAACTTTGGTAAAATTTAATCATTTTTCTACGCTAATCACCCTCAATAATTTAAATTGCTATTGATTTCTTGCAAATGAGGGCATTGCAAGATCTTAAGTGTGGGAAGGGATTAAATTCTTTCGGTTTTAAAATTTTTTGACTTATACACTTGGTTTAATAGCCACCATTAAAATACTAGTAACGCAGTAGTTGTATTAGAATCTAGTGCTCTCTGATAATAAAGAACAACCCTAGTCTTATATACTGGCTACCCACTTCTAGTAAAAACTTTTAAAAAAATTTCAAATAAATGAATTCAAAATCATGTCTATACATATTTATGAACGATAAAACTAGGTGTTAATACCGAAATTTTCGTTACCTCGTAAAGGACATAACTTGAGAAACAACCCAAAATGCTTGAATTCATTTAAAATGGAATAGAGGAAAATAAAAAGGCAAAGAAAGGAAAATAAAAGCCAAGTGTGAGAAAAATTTACCAAGTTATTTAGAACATATATCACATATTTTTGTACAAATAATTGAAGATACTTTTGTTTTAGACGATATTAATCAGTTTTACCCAGTTTATTGTAATATAAATGGAATTTAAAAGGAAGTAAAGTCTTCCGAGAAAAAGACACGCGCTTCTTGATTTAGGTCAGGAAGTTGTCGTCCAGACCAGTTGTAGAGACTACGAAAAACCTTGAAAAGTTTTCTCGAAAATCATCTGGAAATCCACGGACCTCAGCTTCAAACAGGGTCGCCAAGTGGTCAGACTTATCCTAACCATGAGAGGATCTGTCTCGTACAATGGGGGGCACCGTGCAAATTAGCTTATAAGACTAATGAATCAGATCCCCAGAAAGGATAATCTCCTTAAAGATCAAAAATCAGCTTTTAAGCCTGATGTTACTCAATCCTTGAGATTCACCTTAAAGATTGAGAATTACAAACTCATGGAATTCAATGATATCTATACTCAAGCTTGAACGAGAAAATATTTTGATCAAATTACAAACCGATTTGTTTTCTGAAAACCCTATTTTCAATGCGTTCATTACCATTGAACGTAAAATCCTAAGAATTCATCGGAATTCATTAGGTCACCTGAACCAAATCGGGTGTCAACTGTAAGAACGGTGGTTGCATAGCATGGTCGAAGACAGGACCTTGTGCCAGACCGAAAAAAATATAGGGTGATCTTTACTATTGCTCCTACAAAGGATAGTAATTGCATCTGACACGTAATATACCATAATCAAAAGCATGTCACGGGACATTGCCTTAACAGTTGCTTGTTCAACGCTTTCCTTTACAACTGGACGGTAGTTTACCGAAAGGTAATATACGGAACAAGTAAACTGGACATGTTGCTTTCCCAATACAAGGTTAGCAAGTGGGTGACACAAAACCATAAGTTTTGAGCTAAAATTTTCAAATTTGAAACCTACAAAACCCACAAAAACAATTTGCAAACACCGGTGAAGGGTTATTCCGAAAAACTTATCTAGGGTAAAAGCTAGATTGAATTTTCAAAAAGATCAATTGTTTTCATAAAGATCCAATTTTCTTAAAAGATCTAAATTTTTATAGTCATGTGGGACTGTAAACCACATCGTTACTACCATTGTTCATACCGCCATATTAAAATCACTGATGTAGAAAGTGTGAAGAATAAAGAAATGATTCTAGTAAAGTTATATTCAAGTTCTATATTGCTTGAGGACAAGCAACGCTCAAGTGTGGGAATATTTGATAATGCTAAAAACGAATATATATTTCATAGCATTATTCTTCAAGAAAGACAAGCTTTTAGTTGCAATTGTTCTATTTACAAGTGATATTCGTTTAAAAAATAAAAGGTGAAGACAAAAGACAGATTCGACGATTTGAAGATGCAAACGACCAAAACGCTAAAGAGTACAAAGTACAATCCAAGTTGTTCAATTTATTGATGAGAAACGTCTAAAAGTTACAAGAGTACGAGCCGCGAAACGCAAAGTACAAGATATTAAATAGTACGCAAGGACGTTCGAAAATCCGGAACCGGGACATGAACTAACTATCAACGCGCGACGCAACGGGCCTAAAATTACAAGTCAACAATGCACAAGAATATAATATAATATATATATATAATTATATAAAATTATATATATTATATAATATACATTAAATAATACGAGCATCCCACGTTTTGGAATCACATGTGACCAGTGGAAGGTGGCCATGCGATCGCATGGCTATGAAGTAGAAACTCCATGCGATCGCATGGAGTACTGTTGCTGAACACATCTATAAATTGAAGCGAATTCTGGCCGAAATATACATATTTTTCTAATCTCTTACTCTCTCAATATATATATTTATATTTATAATTTTAATTTTAATTTAAGATTAATAATAATAAGGTTTTGTTAGCAAATGTTTTAAGTTTGTAAGTCAAAACTCTGTCCGTGTAACACTACGTGATTAATACTCATTGTAAGTTATGTTCAACCTATTTAAATTAATGTCTCGTAGCTAAGTTATTTTTATGCTTATTTAAGCCGAAGTAATCGTGATGTTGGGCTAAATATTAAAGACGGGGTAATTGGGTTTTGGACCATAATTGGGGTTTGGACAAAAGACCGACACTTGTGGAAATTGGACTATGGGCTTTATATTTGTTTAACTGAATGATAGTTCGTTATTTTAATATAGAAATTTACAATTTGACGTATCTATAAATAACCATATACACTCGATCGGACACGATGGGCGGGATATTTATAAATACTAATAATCGTTCATTTAACTGACATGGGAATGAATTAATAGTCAATGGACTCATTAAAACAGGGGTGGATTACATACAAGGACACTTGGTGTAATTGTTTATAAAGTATTAAAATCTTATTACAGTTTAAGTCCCCAATTAGTTGAAATATTTGACTTCGGGTATAAGGATAATTTGACGAGGACACTCGCACTTTATATTTATGACTGATGGACTGTTATGGACAAAAACCAGATGGACATATCGAATAATCCAGGACAAAGGACAATCAACCCATGGTAATAAATTAAAATCAACACGTCGAACATCATGATTACGGAAGTTTAAATAAGCATAATTCCTTTATTTTATATCTCATCGCACTTTTATTTACTGTCATTTTATTTATTGCACTTCTAATTATCGTACTTTTAATTATCGCATTTTTATTTATCGTCATTTACTTTACGCTTTAAATTAAGTTGTATTTATATTTAATATTTTACATTAGGTTTTAATTGTGACTTAAGACATAAAATCGACAAACCGGTCACTAAACGGTAAAAAAACCCTTTTTATAATAATAATAATAATAATAATAATAATACTTATATATATATATATATATATATATATATATATATATATATATATATACAAATATAGTTTAAAAATATAGCGTTAAACTTGGCTAGCTGCCTGCGGAACGAACTAGCTAGACTTACTAAAAACTACACTACCCTACGATTAGGTACACTGCCTATAGTGTTGTAGCAAGGTTTAGGTATATCCACTCTAATAATAAATAAATAACTTGTGTAAAATTGTATCGTATTTAATAGTATTTCGCAATAAAAATATAACTATTTCGTATACACCTCGCATAACATCAACGATGTTGTTAACAGTAGGTGCAGCTGGATGAACCATGATGTCACTACATAGAAGTGAACATAAGTTTGGTAAGGTGACAAGTTATAAGTTTGGGCAATTATAAGTATGAATAAAATAAAGCATTGATATCACATGATATTAATAGAACACTTTATATTATTAGAACAAGGCATTAAATAAGACTTTTTAATACACGATTCGGAAATAGAAATAGTTTAAGGCATAGCCTTTATATAGACAAGGAATTGGAAAAATAATCTAGGAAATATTAAGATTGAAGTAATCTTCATATTTCTTCTTCTCCTCCTCAACCTTCTTCATAAACTCATCAACTTTCTCGTTTCTCACCTTTTACTTCTCATAGAGATACTCGAGGTTATCGCAGAGGTTAGTAACGTGGCTGTTGACTGCATTGTTATCGTACCCCTTTAGATCAAGCTGCTTGTTGACTCGATTTCTTTCCATATCCAACTAGAAATCAACATTCTCCTTGAAATGAGCAAGCGATTGCTTTCCCCAACGGGTGTTACGTTCTTCCTCATACTTTACCAACTTTATCTCTTTCTTTAATTCCGCATTCTCCTCCAAAAGTTTCTTGATCACTAGGTCCTTTTCATCCATTCGAGCCTCGATCCTTGAAATATGGCAAAGCAAACCATCGAAGTTCTTCTCGGTAGTTGTTCGCAAATTCATGATTTCACACATGTTGTCATGGTTATCGTAAGAAGGAGATCGGGCTCTTTTCTTAGACGGGCCATCTTCGTTAAAATCAGTAGGGCGCTTCCCCTTGTCTTCAATTCTCGGGGTTGGGTAGTAGTCAGGAGACTTAGGTAAAGTATTCGGACTATAGTTTGGTAAGGGAGGACCACCAAGACCATAAGGTGGGCTTTGGACTCGTCTCGAAGTTGAAGAGTGTCCAACACCTACTTCGGTGGTAGGGTTGAAGCGAGCCATTTCTTCAGATGTTTTGAAGAGAGTCATTTAGTTTGGTTGATTAACGCTTGAGCTTGACATCCTAACATTAGGAAAGAGACTTTGATTAGGATCTTTGAGTCAAGTTTAGTAAAGCATAAGTGTTAAGATTATAAGGCAATCCTAAGTGCTTTAAAGTCTAAGGCAGGAAAGGTTATAGTTTCCTAGATTGCTAAGGCACCCTAGCTAGCAAATAAGGCACACATAAAAATGCAATCCTGGTTCTCTATAACAACCTGGCTCTGATACCAATCTATCACACCCCCAATTAGGGCCTGGGTGAATGTGACATTAATATCAAATAAACAAACATATAATAATATACGAGAACAATACTAAATGATAAGAACAAACTTTATTGAGTACGCAGCGGAAAATGAATGTCGTTACAATAATGAAAATTACAATAAAGTAATTGTTTCAAATGCAAGAATAATAAGTCCAAGTAGCATCACATAAGCAGTAAGTAAATAAGCTTGATCAATCGGCACCAAAGACAAACATGCTAAAGTGTCAACCAAAAAGGTTGAGTGAAGTTCATAGGTTTAACAAATATGTTTGACATTTGTTTTAGACCACAAGATTTAGTTTATAAAGTTGATCTCGCAAGGATCAAAAAGTTATGCCAGTTCGTGATATTTAGACTAAACATTCAAAGTTTTCCCCAAAAACAAGTTGTGTCTATAATTGTCGGTTTAATTTCATTATTAAGTAATAAAATGACTTGGTCAAATGTATCGGGGACGTTACTCCCAATAGGCCTACCCCCAATAATTAAGAATACATTTAACGAGCAATTAAAAATATCACTGTAGGGACTTAGTCGGACATAGCCGGGTATATCATAGTTTAACAGTTGGTACTTGTGTCTAAATTGTAAATAGTAAAAGTAGCATGTGTCTCACCCCAAAAAGTTAAATAAGTTGCTAACAATAAAGAGTGGGGCTATGAGTTCACCTTAGTAAGTAGAGAGAGATCGTTATTCCTCGGAATAGAAAGTTTGGATGAATGAGCAGAAAGTCAACCTAATGACATTTAAGAGTAGTTAAGTGTTTTGCCTAGATTTAGGTTTAAGTATGCAAGTGTTTTAAGTATAGTTCGTTTTACTAAGTTTCATTCCTAGTAAGTTTCTACTTTTAGAAAGTTTCCATTTTTAGTAGTTTCCACTTTTAGTGTCGAACACTAGTGAGTTGCCCTTAATAAGTCTACCACATTTTAAGTATGAAGATAACTAAGTGTAGAATTACTATAGTTGAGTTGATATTGTGGACCATACCCAAACATCTATGCCACTGCCGAGTCACCAGAATGACCAATTGTTACCGGTTGGCCCAGGATTTCTTGACCAAAATCTAAGTTTGGCATTCGTAATCCACAAGCGTCCCATAGTGGTACCAAGGATCACCATAGGCCTTAAACAACGTCGATGTTCGAGTAATCACACGTTATCGTGAATGACTAACGTAATCATATAATATAATATAAGTAGTAGTATATTATATGTGTTAATAATAATATAAGTGTATAAGTGCTAAATAATAGTATAAGTAGTATTAGGTTTATTAATTAGTTAGGTTTAATTAATTAAAGTAGTATTTAATGATTAGGGTTTAGTAATAAATAAATGATTAGGGTTTATCTGATAAATGTTTAATGGTATTATTAGGTTTAGGGTTTAGTGAAGTAATGATTAGGTAATGATTTAGGGTTTTATTTAATGTTTTAGGGTTTAGGTAATATTAGGGTTTAATAATTAGGTTTAATTAGGGTTTAGGTATGTATATATGTATATTTCGTATATATATATATATATATATATATATATATATATATATATATGTGTATATATATATATATATATATATATATATATTTTATTAGTAAATACATATATATGTAATGTGTATCTACTTTCCAAATATAACTACCCTAAAACAATCTTAGTGAATCCTTAAGGTTTTTAAGATCTAAACAAAACGTTTTTTTATATACATGTAGCCGTATGTACGTATATGTATATGCATATTTTTTTTTTACATAAACAATATAGATGTTAAGATTATGCATGAATGTAATTATGAAAACATGAATTGAAAGTAAGATTTAAGAGTTTTGGATCTAGGGTTTTTACCTTGATGAAAATTAATGAAGATTAACAAGAAAAAGTTGATGAACACTTGAAGATGAAGATCAAAACCCTTGAAGATCGAAGAACACCTTGAAGATCTTTGAAGAACGCGAAGAACACGATGAACAACTTGAACATTACTTGAAGATCTTGATGATGTTGATGATTTTCGATGGGGTGGTGGTGGTTTTCGGTTCTTAGCCGAAAATAGGGAGAGAGAGAGAGAGAGATTTGAGAGAGAGATTTGTGAATGTGTTTTGGTACAATATTAGCTATAGCCTAGGTCTCTATTTATAGGATGGTTTAAAGAATTCTAGAATTAGGGTTTAATTAGGAATTACTTAGGGAACAAGTTAGGTTAATGAGGAGGTGATTAGGGTTGATTTGGCCGAAATTTTGGAGGACAAAAGGGTAATTTTACCCCCTTTAAAAATTGGCTAGGGTTACATGGGATGGTTTGGAACTTTTTCACTTTAGTCCTTGGACTTTAGATTAGCTTAAACTAGAAAAAGGAGCCCGCGCGATGCCGCGGGGCCTTTAGGTTGCGTATTCATAGTTAATGGGGCCTTTGGGTTGCGTATTCATAGTTAATGGAGCGTATTATAGGTGGGTATAAGCATTGAATATTGTCTGAGGTATTGAGCGTTTTTTTAGTGTCCGTTTTGCGTATAGTTAGTCCCGTTGTGGTCGTAAGATTTTTTTGAGTTGAACGGTGGGTTCGGAAAAATTTAACTCGTACCGAGCGAGAAGATAGAGCCCTCTAAAAATTTGGGTGGAATTAGTTTATTTTATTTTTGTAAAATTCTATATTTACACTTTTTACCCCTTAAAAATGTGAATTTGAGGGGTTGTTTTGTAAATTGAGGCAAAGATGAGGGGTCGATTGCAGTGTGAACGCAAACTTAAAACTACAAACCAAAATAACTAAAACTACAAAATTTTTGGTGTGTATTAGTATATAGGGGAAATGGTTCCTTAATTATCCAAGTTTAATTATTTAAGCGTACAAGGTTTAAGGTTATTTATTTTGTTCACGAAAGTTTATTAGCTCATTTTTTTTATCTTTTATTAACTTGTCGTTTATTACACAAAGTTAATTATTATATGTTCTATAATTCTTAATACTTAACAATCGTTAATTAAAGTTTAATTGTTAAGTTTAATTATATCGTTGGGCATTTAATATAGGAAAAATAGAGAATGGAAAAGTGAGGGTCGTTATAAAGAGTTTGAAATTGACTTGATACCTATAGAACTAGGGAGCTTCGATGTAATAATTGGTATGGATTGGTTAGCCAAAACGAAATCTCAAATCCTTTACGATCTTAAAGCGATTTAAATTCCTATCGAGAATGGTGAACCCTTGATTGTTTATGGCGATAAGAGTTTCACCAGACTCAACCTCGTCTCGTGCCTTAAAGTTGAAAAATATCTTCGTAAAGGTTGTTTTGCGATTCTAGCCCACGTTAAGAAAGTCGAGACCGATGAGAAGCATATCGATGATGTGCCAATTGTTAGTGACTTTTTCGATGTTTTTCCCGATGAATTGCCGGGTCTTCCACCTCATCTACCGGTAGAATTCCAAATCGATCTTATTCCAGGAGCCGCACCCGTAGTACGTGCACCGTATAGACTCGCTCCATCCAAAATGCAAGAATTGCAAAGTTAAATTTAAGAACTACTTGACCGTGGTTTTATCCAACCTAGCCATTTACCATGGGGCGCTCCGATTTTATTCGTTAAGAAGAAAGATGGATCCCTACGAATGTGCATCGACTATCGTGAACTAAACAAATTGACGGTTAAGAACCGATATCCTCTTCCACGCATCGATGACCTCTTTGATCAACTATAAGGATCTTGTGTATATTCAAAAATCAATCTCCGCTCGGGTTATCATCAACTAAGGGTTAAGGGGGAAGATGTCTCCAAAACCGCTTTTCGGACTCGCTATAGTAGTTACGAATTCCTTGTCATGCCATTTGGTCTAACTAATTCACCAGCGGTGTTCATGGATCTTATGAACCACGTGTGCAAACCGTATCTCGACAAGTTCGTTATTGTATTCATCGATGACAAATTGGTCTATTCTAAAAGCGAAGAAGAGCACGAACAACACCTTCGACTCGTGCTCGAACTCTTGAGACAAGAACGACTCTATGCCAAGTTCTCCAAGTGTGAATTTTGGTTGAAGGAAGTTCAATTTCTTGGTCATTTGGTAAGCGATCAAGGTATTAAGGTCGATCCCACAAAAATCGAAGCCATTAGCAAATGGGAAACCCCTACTACTCCTACTCACATTCAACAATTCTTAGGCCTCGCCGGGTATTATCGTTGGTTCATCGAGAATTTCTCTTTGGTTGCACGTCCTCTAACCGCGTTAACTCACAAGGGAAGGAAGTTTGTTTGAGCAACCGAGCAAGAATCCACGTTTCAAATCTTGAAGGAAAAGTTAACCACCGCTCCTATCTTATCGCTTCCCGAAGGCAATGATGATTTTGTTGTATATTGCGATGCCTCGAAACATGGTTTTGGGTGCGTATTGATGCAACGAAAGAAGGTTATTGCTTATGCCTCTCGATAATTGAAGATCCACGAATGGAACTACACGACACATGATCTCGAACTCGGAGCCATTGTCTTTGCACTTAAAATGTGGAGAGACTATCTTTATGGAACCAAAAGTACTATCTTCACTGATCACAAAAGCCTCCAACACATCTTCGATCAAAAGAAACTAAACATGAGACAACGACGGTGGATTGAAACTTTGAATGATTATGATTGTGAGCTTCGTTATCACCCCAGGAAGGAAAATGTAGTAGCCGATTCCTTAAGTCGAAAGGAAAGAATGGTGCCTCTTCGTGTCCGAGCTTTAAACATCACCATCCACACTAATCTTAATAACCAAATTCGTGTAGCCCAAGATGAGGCTCTCAAGGATGAAAACATCTCTCTCGAACGCTTGAACGTCCTCACCTCTCGATTCGAAGTTAAGGAGACCGGACTCCGATATTTCGCCGGAAGAATTTGGGTACCTAGTTATGGTGGCTTACGAAGCCTTATTTTAGGCGAAGCCCATAAGTCAAGATATTCGATTCACCCCGGTGCCAATAAGATGTACCACGACCTTAAAGAACAATATTGGTGGCCGAACATTAAAAGAGACGTCGCTACTTATGTTGGAAAGTGCCTAACTTGCTCCAAAGTCAAAGCCGAACATCAAAGACCGTCCAGATTACTTCAACAACCCGAAATTCCGCAATGGAAGTTGGAAAGAATAACGATGGATTTTATCACCAAACTACCAAGAACGGCGGGCAGTTATGCTACCATTTGGGTTATTGTTGACCGTCTCACCAAATCCGCCCACTTCCTAGCCATGAAGGAAACCGACAAAATGGAGAAACTTGCACAACTTTACATTAAAGAGATCGTAGCCCGTCACGGTGTACCTTTATCGATTATTTCTGACCGAGATGGTCGTTTTGTTTCTAGATTTTAGCGTACCTTACAAGAAGCATTGGAACGCGTTTAGACATGAGCACCGCATATCATCCACAAACCGATGGACAAAGCGAACACACAATTCAAACTTTGGAAGACATGCTACGAGCTTGCGTTATCGACTTTGGAAAAGCTTGGGACAAGCACTTGCCTCTCTCCGAATTCTCTTACAACAATAGTTACCACGCGAGTATCAACGCCGCGCCTTTCGAAGCCTTATATGGTCGCAAATATCGTTCACCTCTCTGTTGGGCCGAAGTAGGCGACACACAAATCACCGGACCCGAACTCATTCATGAAATAACCGAGAAGATCATTCAAATCCGAGATAGGCTTTTGACGGCCCGTAGTCTTCAAAAGAGCTATACCGACATTAGACGCAACAACCTCGAATTCTAAGTCGGTGACCGCGTAATGTTAAAAGTCGCACCTTGGAAAGGTGTAATTCGTTTCGGGAAACATGGGAAGCTAAATCCGCGGTATATTGGTTCTTTCGAAATCTTGGAGCATGTTGGAACCGTTGCTTATCGTTTAGATCTTCCGCCTCAACTGAGCTCCGTTCATCCTACTTTCCATGTATCAAATTTGAAGAAGTGTTTTGCCGAACCCGAACTCGTCATCCCTCTCGAGGAGCTTACTATTGATGACAAACTTCATTTTGTGGAAGAACCGGTTAAAATTGTGGACCACTCCGTCAAAACGCTAAAACAAAGCCGAATTCCGATTGTCAAAGTTCGTTGGAACGCCAAGAGAGGACCCGAGTTTACTTGGGAAAGGCAAGATCAAATAAAAAAGAAGTACCCTCATTTATTCATGGATTTGGAAGCGCAAGATCTCGAGAAAGAAACAACGACTACTACGCCAACTTAAATTTCGGGACAAAATTTCTTTTAAGGAGTAGGTAATGTAACATCCCGCCTTTTTCCGTCTACTTTCCGTTTTATTATTTTAAAGTCCGTTATATAATTATAACATCTTTCGTTAATACGCGTATTTAAAAATATTCCGTTTAGATAATTCACGCACCCGCTTTTAAACTCGAGGGACTAAACTCGCCAAGGAGCCAAACTAGTTGACTAGGTCAACTAGTCAAGCTCCATCTCCTCCATTCATTTCACCTCCTAACATTAATACTTCCACCCTTTTTCTCTCAACACTCAATTCAAAGAATCATCATCCATTTTTGATCTAGCAAGCCAACATCAAAACAAATTACATATTCGGAATCCTTGCATCTTCCTCTTCGAATCCATACCAACATCATCTCATTTGGGTAACTTTCTAAAAACACTAAATTTTATGTTCTTGATGTTTTTGACTTATAAAAGTGTTAGTTAGTGTCTATGGCTAGAGTCTAACATGAATATATGATTTGTATGCTCGATCTTTTTATTTTAGTGTAACTAGCTTGAACTTGCAAAGTATGTATTTAATCTTGAATTTTGGATGATTAAATGTTGTTGTTATGATAAAGTTCATGCATTAAATGTGTTACTAGCATTACTAGCTTCATTTTGATGTGTAGGTTGATTAAGAAAACTTCATTAACATGATTATTGAATTTGTAATTTTGGGTTAGGGTATGATAGACTTAAATATGAACTTTCAATGCATTGAATGCTATGAAATGTTATCGGTAAGTATTTAGATGTATTGTATGCGTAATTACCAACGAAACAGCGTAATATATGTGTGCATTTAATTCCCGAATCATCAATGTGGATTTATGATCTTGAATGCAATAAATGATGAACATTTAATGCGATTTTGGTTGTTGTAAATGTTGGATTGATTGATGAAATGTGCTTAGTTGCATTCCTTGTTAAAATACCTTTCCAACAATGTATGGTATGCATTTTGAATGTTTTCGGATCATAAAATGTGTTTGATTAAAGTTTGGTTCGTGCACTTGTGAAAATTCAGCAACTGCAACTGATCAGGTGTTTGGACGCCGTCCCAATCCTTGGACGCCGTCCAGGCCTTCTTTGCTGGACGCCGTCCAGCCATTTTGGACGCGGTCCAAATGAACTGCCAGGGACTGTCCAACTTGGTCATTTTTCATTTAATTCCAACTGTGCTACGCACCTTCGATTAACATGTAACTTGTTCGAACATGCTCATATATGATTATAAAACTCAGAAAAATTGTCCAAGACCCGACCCGAACGTGTTGACTTTTTCATTGACTTTGACTGACCAAAGTTGACTTTTATTCAAACTTAACCGAATACTTATGCAATCGTTCTAACATGCTTTTATACTTGTACCTTGCATGAAACTTGACAACGTGATTCACATGCTATATATAATCGAGTCGTAGCGAGCCATAAGACTAATTGAACAACTTTGACCGACTTCATGTTTACCAATATTTATACAACCTATTGTTTAGGTCGAGACTAGCATTCTTTCTTGCACACGTTTACTTGTGAAGTACATTTATATTCGTGCACTCAAGGTGAGATCATAGTCCCACTTTAACTCTTTTAAACTTACATTTGGGATGAGAAAACATAAACGTTTCGTTTTACAAAGTGAATACAAGTACGGAAACAAACATTCTACGTATGAGTTAGAACGAAAATCCTCAATTCGATTATCATTAGTTACACTTGCCGGGTGTAAGCGAGAACTTATGTTGTATGGCCATATGGGTTTGACAAACCCTCTTTCGGACGGTTCCCTATCGTTATGCGGATGAAATATATTTTCGAGAATAAGTGTATGTTCTAACACTGTGTGATGGGGTAACGTTAGTTAAGCCTTGATAATTGGGTGCTCGTGATAACCATTTTTATAATGATCATACTATTACTCCAACGTTATAAATCTTGTGGTTCAACTTACTTACTTACGTACTCACTTACTATACCTATGATTTCACCAACGTTTTTCGTTGATAGTTTTCTATATGTTTTCTCAGGTTCTTGAACGCTAAGTGATACATGCTTCCGCACTCTATTTTTGATACTTGCTTGGATATCGAGTATACATGCATATTTGGAGCGTCTTTTGACTTACTTTTAAATTTTGTCGCATAGGTTTCATTTGTACATTAAACGTTGTAATGTAACTAGTCGTTGAACTACTTTTGTAAACCTTGAAACATCCTTACATTTGAAATGAATGCGACATATTTTGGTCAAACGTTGTTTTAAAGACTTATGACCACGCAATGGGACATAAGTAGACGACGCCGTCAATGACGATTTTGTCGGGTCTCTACAGAATATGTCTTCACCAATCATGTATCGAGCACATCATAAGTCAGGTACATAAAAACCTCCTAAACTTCATTTGCTTTAAATGTAACGTGATATATAACTCTAAATACAGATTTTCAATCTCTTGAATTATATGTTCAAATTCAAATTACAGGGATATTGAATACCAGAATATAAACCAAAATTAGAAGCCTAATTCGAATAAATACTTACCAGGTGTGTTAGGGTTTCTCCTTGAAGATGATGTTGGGTTACGACCTACAACATGTAAACTGTTATTGAAAGCGTGCAAAATTGAAACACAAATCAACGAAACGATATTTGTATGATCGCTAGGTGTGTTTGGGTATCTCGTTGAAGATAAATTTATGGTTACGACTTCTTCTATGGTGAAATTGGTTTTAGAGATTACAGAATCGAAACATAAATTAAGGAAATTAGAAGGGTAATTTAGTCATCAAACAACTAATCAAGGTGATTATGAGATCATAACTTTGATTAGAAAATTTGGAAGGTCTAGATTATGAATGTTAATGATAATGGAAGGCTAGGATTAGTGGTTTGAATTTTAGATGATCTATTTTTAGCTTTGTTATTATAATATAAAGAGATTAGACAATACTTTTTAAATTTTATGATAAAATAGATAAGGCAATATTTTATGTAGCTACTTGTAAATTTACAAAATTGACACATCTACCTCTAAAAAGGTATGCAAGGTTTATTAACACGAAAATAAAGTAACTTTTTTTTTTGTTATACCCAGGTATGTAACACCTCGTTCCGCATTAGACCCTTGTAAGGTAAATCTCATCCTTATCACACACACAACGCGTTTTGGGGCTAGAAGCACAATAGATCCCATGAGAACTCTGCGGTTGAGCGTGCTCGAGCGAAAGTAGTAGTAAGATGGGTGACCTTCTGGGAAGTCGACCCTCGACCCCTCCTTACACATATGAAGACTTAAACCATCTCGTACATTCCTGAGGTGTCGTACTGAAACGACCCTCAAATCGGCCTCAAGAGATGCACAAGCCGAGTGTCTGTCACAACCTGAGAGATAATCGCCTATCATAAGCTAAAGCAGTGGACTAACATGGTATCTTCAGGTTTTAACCAAAAATCATGGTGGAGATATTAGTTAGCCACGACTTTAAGCTTATTAGAGACTTTAACTTTCAATTTGTAAGAGATGTAGGACGGGTTGTTACAGGGTATCTAACTCCTTTTGCGAGCCGATTAATCCTGGGGTGATTACCTAATCTGCTAGTGATCGTTCCATATTTACTCAAGCATTAAAGGCTAAGTGTTAATTATTGTAAGATATTTGATAAGAAAACAACAATGTTATGAGGTTTTTGTTAAAGTTAAAGTTTGAAGACAAATGCACGAAAACACGTTAAAACGAAGAAAAAAGGGAGTAATTTACGACAGAAGAGATTTTATGAAGACTAAACTCACCGCGCCTCCAAGGAAAAATTCCAGACAGAAGCTTCTCGAATCTGATGCTCTATTTATGTATTAGGCCGCATCGTGCCATTCAAGGGCCACGGCGCGCTTCTTCCCTTAATCCGATTCCTTCGACTTGTTTTGATATCCTTCACATCCAACAATCTCCCCCTTGAAGATAGTCAAAACCATGACTCACATTATCAACCCATCATATCAACAAACTAACCAAGATTGCCAAAGCACCCTTTACCGTCAAACTCCATTTGGGACACGCACACTCCTATCACAAATGCCGGATAAGCAGACTTTCGATACAAGGTCTTCAACACTTCTTGTTAGAATCGAATCATCATCTCTCTATCTCCCTAGTCGGTCACCACCTTCTCATTAGTTCATGAGAAGACCCGTTGTGGCTATGCAAAACCTCAACTTGTCCATTGACACCACCTTAGTAAATATATCCGCCGGATTCTTCATACCAAGGACTTTCTCCAATATCAAAGTACCATTCTCAATACATTCTCGAATAAAATGATAGCTCAAATCAATCTGTTTCGTACGATTATGAAACACCGGATTCTTCGCGAGATTGATTGCACTTTGGTTGTCACTATATAAGACGCAATTGTCTTGTATTTTACCCAACTCACACGAGAAGTTCTTTAACCAAACAAGCTCTTTTGAAGCTTCCGCAATCACCATATACTCGGCCTCGGTGGTCGACAAAGCAATACTCCTTTGTAGTATAGACATCCAACTAACCGTCGTCTTACCAACCATGACCACATATCCCATAGTACTCTTACCCGAATCACCAAATCCACCCAAGTTTTCATCCGCATAACCTCTAAGTACAACATTGCTTTTAGAAAAACACAATCCCATACTAGAAGTACCTTTCAAATAACGAAGCAACCACTTGATCGCTTCCCAATGCTCTTTCCCCGGATTAGACATATAACAGCTTACAACTCCCAATGCATGAGCTATATCCGGTCTCTACATACCATGGCATACATAATACTTCCCACGGTCGATCTATACGGAACCTTTTCCATCTCGTTTTGTCTTCTTCCGTTTTAGGCGATTGATTCTTCGATAACTTCATCGCGCTACCCATAGGCATAGAACGAGCTTTTGCTTTATCAACATTAAACTTTTCTACTACTTTCTCAATATATTTGGATTGAGACAAGTATAGAACACCTTTAGTACAATCACGCACAATACTCATCCCAAGTATTTTCTTAGCACTACCAAGATCCTTCATCTCGAACTCTTTTGAAAGCATATCTTTTAACTTATTGATCTCAGACATGTCGGAACCCGCAAGCAACATGTCATTAATGTATAACAATAAGATTATATAAGAAGACTTGAATTTCTTCAAGTAACAACAATGGTCCGCTTCACATTTTACAAAACCAACCTTCTTCATAAACTCATCAAATCTCAAGTACTATTGCCGAGGTGCTTGCTTCAATCCATACAAACTTTTCTTTAACATACAAACCCGCTTATCTTTACCCTTTACCTCCAAGCCCTCAGGTTGCCTCATATAGATCTCTTCATCAAGATCCCCGTGTAAGAATGCGGTCTTCACATCTAGTTGTTGTAGATGTAAGTCCTCGGATGTGACCAACGAAAGTACCAAACGAATAGTAGTCATCGTCACCACTGGTGAAAATATCTCTTGGTAGTCAACCTCTTTCCTTTGTTGAAACCCTTTAACCACTAATCGCTCTTTGTACCTCTTCTTGCCATCCACCTCATTCTTTATTCTATACACCCATTTGTTTTGCAACGCCTTTTTATCCAGTGGTAATTTTACTAGTGACCAAGTCTTGTTCTTCTTAAGTGACCCCATCTCTTCATTCATAGCAAGCTCCTATTGTATGGATTTTTTGGACTTTCTTGCTTCAAAGTAATTTTCGGGTTCACCATTCTCGGTATAGAGCAAGTAGTTTGTTGATGGAGAATACTTAGGATTAGGTTTGGGCACTCTAGTCGAGCGTCTAAGTATATGATCAACCGGTATGGTTAGACCAGTTTCATTAGTAGCCTCCTCATCACTAGAACTCGCATGATGTTCGGAATTATCACCGTTATCTGAACCATCCCCATCATTGTCAAGATCCGACCCATCACCATTAATTGACAATTCATTATTCCCCGAACTCCTACAAGATCATCAAGAGAAACATCGTCAAGTATAACTTGATCTGAATTTTGACTCTCCGTTTCCGGTTTGCCATAGACCGAATCCTCATCAAAGGTAACATCACGCGATCGAATAAATTTTCTAGTTTCATTATCCCAACAACGATAGCCCATCTCATCCGAACCATAACCAATGAACGTACACTTCTTTGACTTAGCTTCAATTTATCTTTATCGATATCTTTGGTCTTCACATAAACATTACACTAAAGATTCTAAGATGATCATAACTGACTCTTTTACCTAGCCATTCTTCCTCGGGAATTCTGAAACCCAATGGTGTTGAGGGTCCCCTATTAGTCAAATAAGTCGCCGTATTAATCGCATCCACCCAAAACATCTTAGGCAAACCGTCATGTAGTTTCATACTCCTAGCCCTTTCATTTAACGTATGATTCATACGTTCGGTGACCCCATTTATTGCGGTGTCTTCGGTACCATTTTCAACATTCTAATACCGATCTTTGCACAATGGTCTTTAAACTCAAGACTACCATATTCTCCTCCATTTTCCGACCTTAAGCACTTGACCCTTAAATTTGTTCCACTTCACAAAACTACCAAATACTTCGGATTTAGCTTTGAGAAAGTAAACTCATACCTTTCGAGTGGAGTCATCAATGAAGGTGACATAATAACGAGAACCTCCATGTGATTCTACATTCGTTGGCCCAAAAACATCCGTATGAACTAGCTCCAATTTCTTTAACTTTGGTGTATTCCCCTATTTAACAAAAGTCACCTTATTTTGCTTCCCATAGCCATAAGTGCATGGTTCGCAAAACCCTAACTCTATCTTTTTCAAATCCGAAATCCTCCCACTCGAACTAAGAACCTTCATACCCTTCTCACCCATATGCCCTAGTCTTCGGTGCCATAAAGTAGAACTAGCCCCAACGTCAACCGTAGCAATCACCGTGTCTTCTTCAAACACCTCAACCATATAAAGAGTTCCCCTTTTATGTCCACGAGCCATGACACTACTACCCTTAATCACCTCCCATTGGCGATTCTTGAAAGTAACCTCATTACCTTCTTCATCTAATTGACCAACCGAGATTAGCTTCCTTTTTAACTTAGGAATAAACCTCACGTTTTTCAAAGTCCAATTAGAATCAAGAGTAGTCTTCAATACAACATCTCCTATACCTTTAATCTCGAGACCTTTGTTGTTGTTAATCTAACTTTACCTTGATACGACTGAAAATTCTTTATCACGCTCTTAGTGGGTGTGGCGTGAAACGAGGCTCCTGAATCCAAGACCCATGACTCCACCGAACTTTCAACACTACATAATAGTGCATCCTCCGTATCTCCCGTGGTTAAGTTAATATCTTTAACGGAGCATTCTTACAATTTCTTTGATAATGTCCCTTTTGATTGCAGCCCCAACAAATAGCTTCACTTTTGTCTTTAGAAGGATACCTCTTCTTGAACTTCCCTTTACTCTTCTTCACACCGCGATCAATTTTCCTGCCACGGTTGTCGATACTTAACAAAGAACCGGATAACAATTCCCCTGAACATTTTCTACGAGTGTCTTCACCGAGAATTAAATCCCTAATTTCTTCATACGCGAGCTTATAAGTACCGGTAGAGCAACTAACCGTGGTAACCATACCCGACTACCTTTTCGGTAATGATGAAAACAAGATTAGTGCTTTTAGTTCATCATCAAATTTGATTTCCACCGACTTTAATCTTGAAACGAGATTGTTAAATTCGTTGATATGATTCGTTGCACTCATACCTTCCTTCATCTTCGTATTGAACAACTGTCGCATGAGAAAAACCTTATTCGCCGCCATAGGTTTCTCATACATGTTGGAGAGTGCCTTCAAACAATTAAACGTTGTCTTTTCGTTCATAATATTACCAACAACGTTCTTGGCGAGTGCAAGACGAATCGCATTCAAAGCTTGACGATCCAAGAGCATCCAATCGGCATCATTCATGCCTTCGGGTTTGGTCACCAACAAAGGTTGGTGAAGTTTCTTTTTATACAAGTAGTCTTCTATTTACATCTTTCAAAAGGTGAAGTCTTTGCCATCAAACTGATCAATCTTCAATTTACCGTCTTCCGCCATCGATTCCAACTCGAACCTTGAGCTCTGATACTAATTGTAAGGATTATATGACCCAAACAATAGAGTAATTTCAGAGAATTACCCTTCCACAATCGACAAATGAAAGAACAATAATGAAAAATTAAAAAACGCGAGATTTAACGTGGTTATATGTAATCGAATGTCAATTACTTTAATCCACGGACCAACTAGAGAGATTTTATTGATATAATTCGTGCATCTACATAAGGGTTACAATAGGAGGCTTATATAGTCAAAAAACAACAAGGAAACACCTTGGAAAACAAGAAAAATGTCAATATGGAAACTGCCGTCAGGCCAAGCCCCGCCGCGGCTATATTGGGCCGCGCCGCGCCTCCAAGGAAAAATCCCATACAGAAGCTTCTCGAATCTGATGCTCTGTTTATGTATTAGGCCCCGTCGCGCCATTCAAGGGCCGCAGCGCGCCTCTTCCTTTGAACCGATCCCTTCGACTTGTTTTGATATCCTTCACATCCAACAGCGTTGATGTAGTACTCAATTATGGGCTGAAGATCGGTGATACTTGAGACTGGTCTAATAGAGATATGTAAAAAGTCAAAGCTTTAAGAGTCAAGTCGTGTTTAATTTGTTTACTCAACTAGTAAGAGTCACCCAATTATGATCATTAATGTCTGGTTGCTAAGAACATTAACATTGTCATCCATTATTAATTGAAGTTTATATATTCTAATAAAGCAACCACAATTAGTAAATAAATATGGAAATTTTAAATATAAGTACTCACATTTGTATACATGTCAAAGCAACCAACACAAACAAGTACTGACTCATAGAAAAACATATACAGATACAATATGAATAACGGAAATCGAACTACATATATCAAACAAGAGAGTAATTAGTAATCGTTTGGGGTCAACCAAATTAAACCAACTATCGGCTTGCGATCTTCTTTGAAATAGCGTAAATGGATAGCCAAATGAGCAGTAGTAGTGTTATGGAGGATATAAGTGACAGCAGAATTGAGGCTGCAAAATGGAAGCAAAAGGAATCAAAAGTATTACAAATCTTGTTCCATCGCGTATGCGAGTTTCCTTTTAGTCCGATATATGCAACTCCTCCTGCTGCTCCTGTTGCTGCAGCAACAATGCCCAATAGCAGCTGCACCATATAGTTATAGTAATCTTAGCTCAATCTTTGTATGATATATGCAAATAAATCAAATATTTTGACCAAGTCATATATATAAGGCGGATCCATTACAGGGCAGTCGGGGTCAGCCGCCTCCAACGACTGAATTTTTTGATGTACATGTTAAGTGTAATTAAATGTGAAGTTGCTAACTGTTATCTTAACTTTGGCATACACAATAAGCAACATAATAGTCACCGGCTTAAGATATTATGTTGTTTATTACCATTTTCTGACGTTTTGACGATGTTTTATGCAATTTTCAGATCAACTGTTTGCACCTTTTTTGATATAATAGCCTATCCATTTTAGATAAATGAGCATGTATTGTTTTAAGAACTTACAGCATCAAACATCACAATTTGTAACTGCAGCTTAATAGAAATTTCTCCTTTCTTCGTCAGTGCGAAAACTGAAAAACATCCTGTGATGAGACTGTAGAAGCTAGCCACCGAAAGTGCAACAACGAAATATCTGCATGATCGATAACCACACGTTCCATCAACAATAAGCACTAACTAATTTGACATGCTAATATCAACTGATAAAAAATCATGCAACCATTAAATCGATGGATATATACTCATATATGTGCTTACATGAAAGCTGGAGAGTTTTGAAACTTTGCGTGTAGGGGTATTACGATGCCAGGTGCAACTGGGATCAATTTGGTTTGTTTAGAAGTGACCATAACAATAATAGAAACCAAAGCTGTTGCAAATAGCAAGACCCGTAAGACTATATCGATTAGTAGACCAAAACGACTTTTGTATTCAGATGGTTCTGATGAAGATTTTAGAGTCACTTCTTGAGTATAGTTGGATGCCATGGCTGTTATCTGGAATTTGGGTAGCAGTAAATTGATAATGAAGTTTTTGTTATTGTGAAAGTTTGGTTGTGTGTTAACTAGAGAATGTGGTTTTATACATAATTTTAGTCAATTAGTTATCTGGCATGATATGATATTGTTGCTTGTTTACACACGTTTATGTGAATTTTATGACATTAATAATTCGTAATAATGAGTAATAATTAAATTAAAATGGTAGGAGTATTGAAAGTAGTGGACAATTTGAAACTAGGAAATAATAAGAATCCTAATCCTAATGATGTATAAGGTGAATATCTATCTATACCTAGTATTCCGAAATAAATTACCTCATTAGGTAATCTATGAAAGTAGTTTAATGGGTTGTTTTAGTTCATTTATGTTTAGAGGTTATCTGGTTGGACCTTGTTTAAATGGTTGTTTATGTTGTTTTGATGTTGTATCGGCTCGCTCATAGATATCGTTGAATTTAGGCTCAATCAGTGTAGGTGATGGAGGTTAATTCATGTACAAGAGAAAGAAGAGAGTGGGTAAAATAACTAAATTACTCTCACATGCAAATGCAAGGCACATGATTAAGTTTAACGGGAATGTTTAACAAGTGTTACCGAGATAGACTAATTGTCCATCATGTGCAATGCACATGTACTTATTTAACGGTCAAATGGTATTATTGACTCATTATAAAGAAAAGGATTACCAATATAATTTTAAGTAAACCATAAGGACCAATCTATATATAATATGATAGTGACTCCCATTGCCATAAATAAGCCACCATTAAATATATTTTCCTTTAACTAGAAAATTGAATTAGTAAAGCATACTTAAACATAGACTCTTGAGTTACTTACACATTTTTTTTTAGTTTGAGTTTACTATTTAATTTTTACATAAATTATAATCAATATTTAACCTATACAAAAATTCTTCAAATGCTTCAGTTCCATTATAACATTATCTCTCGACTGTCGATTATTGATTTTTGCTTTTTGCTGTTCATAAATTTTAGTCATAAATATTCATAGTAACTAAACTAGATAAACGTATTAATGATAGTAACAATTTTAGTCATTTCATCTTCCTTATATTAAATAGTAAATTGATGATAGCATATTGTTATGAATTTTGAGCATTAATTTAACGATGATGATTAGAGTTATAAATAGCAACGATTCCAACCAACACATATTTGTGATTTTCACGCAAGATTTAAACATCTACAGTTTGAAGGTTAGGCGTGTTATTTGAGATGAAAATGAAGATCTACACATTTTGGTCAGATTATATTTACACACAACAACAGCAATACTCAATCTCACAAAAGTTTGGTATGGGAAATGTAAGGTTAAGGTTATATTTAATCACTATTTAAATAACACTTAATATACCTTAATTGCACATTTATCGTGATTACTTCTTGCTTGCATATCTTATATGATGAAATAATAGTCCAGAAACGTTATTCAAGATGGAGAAATGGGTGTATTCTTTTAATACTCCGTATGAATTTAGAGTTGGTTCTATTTATTTTGTTTAATTTTTTTCCTATTGAAAAGCAGAATACATCCACGTGTTGTAGGCTTCAATTTACTATGGTTATACAAGAGCTACACAATGCACTTCTCTTCAAGTATGATTCAACATTTGATAAAATGCATCCTATATAACTTCTTAAGTGATTATATTTATAATTTTTTTTATTATTATAATTGCTTTACTTATTTGTTGTAATGGTCAAGTACAGTTTAATTTGTGTCATTGGCTGGAAGAGTTTTTATTGTATATGGAAAAGGGAATAGATTGACTTCAGTACTAGAATTATTTTTGATGATGATAGTTGCATTTACAAGGTTTTGTAACGAATTTGTTAATGCATGCAGAAGAACTCA
This sequence comes from Rutidosis leptorrhynchoides, assembly GCF_046630445.1. NCBI lineage: Eukaryota > Viridiplantae > Streptophyta > Magnoliopsida > Asterales > Asteraceae > Rutidosis > Rutidosis leptorrhynchoides. The sequence continues at coordinate 124,259,961 of NC_092334.1, read as the reverse complement.
ACCTCATTAAGTAACTTATTTATTATTTATTTAAAATTTCATTTCAGTTTATACCTCTTCATTTGTCCTAAACTTTTCTTCTTCTAAAACCTTTATCTTCATGTACCTTTTACTTTCCGTTTCCATCCCTTATATAAGTTTTGTAAGTTGTATCCAAATTTAGTTGTAACTCAAGTCATATCATCGAGTTTTTGAATATACATGTTTTGTAATGATATTTATCAAATGTTATTGTTATATTGTATGTTGGTCATGATTACCATATATTATATTATGTGGAGAATCTCATTTATCAAATTTTTTGGATGATGAGATTATAGATCAATTGGTCGACGATTTTAGCGACTTAATGGATAATTATTTAACTATATAGTCCACATCTCATGTGATGGTACATATTAGGTTTGTCACTATAAAATTTTTGTATCATCCTATTTACATGTTTTATTATGTATTATATATATATATATATATATATATATATATATATATATATATATATATATATATATATATATATATATATATATATATATATAATGCATTTAGGATGTACTTCTTAAAGTAGTTTGATAACATGTTTTTTTTTCGTTTAATAAATCAACTCTCAATTAGGGATTAAGCCATTCGTACACTCGGGTTTGTCTTCAAGATATCTTGATATTTTGGTGTACATTAAGACTAACTGTTTTCAAATTCATAAATTCATATACCCGAATATTTATTATGTTTCTCTAAATAATATTTAGTTTGTTAAATCATGATTTACAATATCTTCATTTTCAAGATGAAATAAAAGTCTATTGTATTAAAAAAAACTTATACGTGAGTCTCTTTATCAAATTGTTATTTCTTTTTAATGTGTAACTTTATTTTATTTAGATAAATCGTATATGTTTATATTTTTTTCAATGATTTTTTTTTTGTAGGTGACTATCATTTTTGATGGAATGATTATGGGCAATTGTGATGAAATTCAATGGCAAAGTTTAACGGTAATTACAATTTAAAGTCTAGAAGCAGTCTCTATGCCCTTAATAGAGGAAGAGATGACTTTTTCTACGAGCGGGTAGAGAAAAGATTTTCTTTACCCGTGGGTGGAAGAACGACTTCCCTTTTACTTTAGGGTAGAAGAATCAATGTTTACATCTCACCTCACACATACTCTATATTGTTGGAATTAAGTATTGTTATTGTTGGTATTGTAATTATAATTTTAATATTCAAATGGAGAATCAAACATTTTCAATGGGGGTTTTCATATATTACAATCACATTAGAGATATTTTCTTCATCACTTCACTAAGATGTTACTGGCATATGTATTCTCATATTTGTAACTCTTGATCAGAATCAACGTTTATAAATGTACATTTTCTTTTTGTGCATGTTTTTTTATTGGTAAACCTATTTCGAATCCTACAGTTCTAATTATTTAAGGAAAAAGTTCATGTCTATTATGTCCATTATTCAGCATGCCATTATGTTTCGTTCCAACAGCTTCTAACTTTGTTAAAGCACTTCAATGACTCTACCAATCACCGCAACATCCCTTCTGTCCAAGTTGCAGCTCACTAAAACACGAATCACTAAAACACGAACCGTAACCTTCTTCGTGCAACGCACGAATTATAATTGACTCCTTATAAAAGAATAAAAAGTTGATTGAATTAGTAAGTATTAAATGGAAATTATTAAATTTAAAATAATTTTGCTTATTATAAAAAATCTCGTAATGTACTGTGTGTCGTTAGCAAAACTATTTTAAGAGTTCACTATTCGAATGGTCGAGATTTCATAATTAACGTTAACACTGTCAAGTTAATAAGAACTTAACAAAATGTTAGTCTAAGGACCATTCGACTAACATGTTTCGTGTAGCGTAGTTAATGAATTAAATACTTCTTAACGTGTCGTAGGACACACGTTAACACTGGGGATGACAATGGTGTAACGACCCAACCCGTTATCCAACCGAATACGCAAGCAATTTTTTTTTTTAAAAGCAGAAGGGTGCGCGGCGCGCAACCCTTGCTGTGCGCGGCGCGCACAAGGCCTGGCAGCCTCTGTCCGGATTTTCCAAATTTGGCTTAAAGATCTCTCACTTCCCAACACTTTTAGACAAAACGGTTTTCACAACACATTATAGTAAGTAAAACTAACACGTTTTTATAATAAAACAAGTTTTACGACTTCGGGCCCACATCGGCCCGATTTACCATCTAGTACAAAATACAATTTTCGACCACATGATTTTAACACAAAATAAAGACCGAGCATGGCGATTGGGGATACGCTACCCAATCCTAATCAATCCAAAAGCACGCCTTCTAAAGCAACCTACGCGAGTCCGCTAGTTTCCATGCTTACCCGAGCCACCTCCTCCATGCGAATCTATAAAAATGTAAACAACGAGAGGGTAAACTAACGCTTAGTGAGTGCAATAGTTACACACATACATATATAATTTACCTACTTGCACTCCCTTACCCAAACCACAAGTTAAACCCACATGTCAATGTATAAAAAACTAGCATCATCAATCTTACCACAATAATCTCGTATATCAAAGCGTAAAAGCTAGTAACATCAATCGCACCACAATTACCTCGTTTATCAATTCGCACAAGCTAGTATCGTCAAAATCGTACCACTAGCATAAACCTTAGCATATGTTCGCATATCATCTCGTAACAAAAAAACTAGTATTGTCAAATCGTACAACTAGCAACATCATTAGCATAATATTATAATAATAATGAAATGCTAAATGATCAATCCCTAATTAATGAGTTACGTAATTACGGATTGAGTGCAATGAGATTAAGATGGAGGATGGGATGTTTGAGGATTATTTTGGGCCCTGATGATCGTCTTTCACTTTATCCATCAAGTGATCAACCACCCCGACCCGGTCTTGATTGTCAATTAGCATAATTCACGTTAACACAATGTAGAAATTCCTTGGGCAAAATCACAAGTGAAAATCACAAAGGCTTGGGCAAATAACAGAGAATCAACAACCTATAAATGAGAGGCCGAACTCCCAATTTATAGTATTCAAAATATCCGCGGTCTGCGGACTGCTTAACTATCTGCGGAAACTTAGCGGAATGACCCGCAGTCTTTTATTAGCGCGGAAACTGATCCGCTATCTTTATTTTCAGCGAATATTCCAAGCCTTTTGATTATAGTTCGCGTAACTTCTGCTTTTAGCCTTTAGCTAATAAAATATACATATACAATGCTATGTATATGATCAAGTCCCCCCAGTTTATTATGATACATCTAGCGAAGTAAATGTATCATGATAAACTCTTAAAAATTTGCAGTTATTCATGACCGCTATCCGCATTATAATATTTTCGTTATGCCTTTGTTACCGTTACAGCATACAAAGTTACCGTTTTCATCCGTTAGCGAAAATATTACCGTTTAAATTATTACAACGGACACTTAACGCAATTGATTAGCATTCGTACTTCCCCTATATATATATATATATATATATATATATATATATATATATATATATATATATATATATATATATATATATATATATATATATATATATCTGTGTCCATAATCACAAATTTCCCACTCGCTACTCTGAAATATCTCGCAATTTAATCAAATATTCACATCTCCTTAGAAACTTCTTTCTTTCTCGTAATTCATTTTATCATGAAGATCGACGAAGTGGATTCCAAGGCTAACCCAAAAACCTTGATCACGAAGCTATTAAAAAGCCCTGAGGCTAAATCGTCGGCGTCAAAAGAGAAGCAAACGATTCCAATCGTCGATTTGACCTCCAAATCTCCCCTTACGAAGCCAAGCTCCACCAAACGACCCTACCAGACGCCGCCACAATCACAAAGTAAAAAATTAAAGCAAACCGATACAACTCTTTATGATTATCCGATTATATCGGATTATGAAGGGGATCAGCAAACGGGTAAGCCTTGAACATTATCGCATAATTAATGCTCGTATTTTCCTGCGTATCTTATAATTTACATGTTTTTGCCGGCGGTTCCACTGGTGACCCCTTTTTGGCGAGCCCAAACACGCTTGACCAGATCACAGAGTTGTTCCGCACCCCACCCGACTCTTATGGGGTGAGAATCGACGGTTTATCAGGATATACTTATGCCTCTTCTGCTGCAGCACTAGATCAGCGCCAACAAATGAATTTGGCCATCCCAGGCGAACTTCGCCGCGAATTTTCAAAGCTTTCTGCGCTTGATGCGCATAATAGTTTTGTGCAGAATTTCTACATGTGCTTCAATTCTGTGTATGATATGATTTGCCGTCAAGAACAGTTTTTCAACGTTCTTGAGGCTGAAAAGGCAAAGTACAACACCGAGAAAGCCAAGGCTACGGACAGCGAGAAGCTCTGTGTCGACCTCTCTTATGAACTCACCGCAGCAAAAACTGCGGTGGATGACTTAAAACTGCAGGTTTCAACTGCAGCTGAAAAAGAAAACAGCCTCCAAGCTACTATTAATGCATTAACGGAGGAGGTTACGAAGGTCACTACGAAGCGAGACAACGCTCTAGCTGCCACAGCTTCTGCGAAGCTTGAATTCACCAAGCTTCGCCAACATTTTCCAGAGTTTGCCAGGAAAGTGCTTAATTCGCACCCTGTTTCTGCTCAGTTTTCAACATATGCTGCTGCGCTGAGATTGCGCTATAGAGTGGAATTCTTGGATGAAATTACTCCGTACTACACCATACCAAATCCACTACCATCAGCGATTGAAGACCGCGTATGCTCGCTCGCAGATGCTCGAGATGCATTTGATACTGAAAAGAAAACATAGCGGATATTCCAATCCCAAAAATTACCGCGATAAGCGAGCAGGATGATGCTACTGCAGATGACATCATTGAACTCGATTTATCTAAGATGTGATTATATTGTAATTTCTAGCACATAGCTATCTCTGCGCCGTTATTAATAAAATTTTCGCATTTCCATATACATTTGCAAGTACTTTTATTTATATAGCGCTTTCATCATAATATTCATAACACGGACTTGTTCTTTGAAATTTCCAACTTTTATTATTGTGCACATAATAAGTATGTACTTTTGCGAAACAATCTGTATACGTGTATATTTATACATTATGAATCTTCTAAGTCCGCCAGAGCGATCCTTAGGCAATCAATTAGCATTGCGAAGCATCTAAGTATTGGCAAAATCAAATACTTAGGATTTTAAGTTCCTTTCGCAATAGTTATTTTCTGCGAAAGTGGGCAATTTCACCACTTTGCTATTTAAACATCGCGAAACACCTCATCGCTATGAAACAAAATACAAAACATTTCATAAACTTTTGGCATTTCACAGATAAACTCTTTGTATATTCTTACAAGTGTCAACTTTTGAAATTCGTACAAGTGTGATCAAGACTTGCAAAAATTAAAAATGAAAACACATATAAAGAATATCAAGTATAGGCCTTGCAATGAATTTCACACTTTATGCATATGCAGTTTGGCCTTCATATTATTTTCACAGAATTACGCATAATATCGCTTTTATAAAGCAGCATGCCACGCATTAGGTAAAGTTCACCCTTTCACATCTGCAATCTTATATGAACCTGCTGCATTAATTGCCACAACTTGATAAGGACCCTCCCAACTAGGCCCTAATTTCCCAAGATTTTCTGCTCTACTTGCATCGTTATTTCGCAGTACCCATTCGCCTACATCAAAAGATAAAGCACGCACTCTTTTGTTATAGTACTTGGCTATTTGCTGTTTATTATTTGCCTCTCTGATAGCAGCCATTAACCTTCGCTCTTCAATGAAATTCAAATTCTCACCCAATGCATCATCGTTTGCTTCTTCCTCAAAATTAGCAACTCTATACGTTGGCACAAGAATTTCTGTGGGTATTACTGCCTCAGAACCATATACTAAACTAAAAGGTGTTTCCCCTGTACTTTTCTTGAAAGTAGTGCGATGTGCCCACAACACATTGGGTAATTCATCCACCCAACCAGACCGCTTTTCGCATAACCTCTTTTTAATACCGCTAACAATATCGCGGTTGGTTACCTCACATAATCCATTAGCTTATGGATACGCCACTAACGTAAACTTTTAGATTATATTTAAATCAGTGCACCATGTTTTAAAAGGATCTTTCGCAATTTGGGCACCATTATCACTAACTAATTCACGCGGAATACCAAATCTGCAAACAATATACTCCCATACAAAATTTCGCACTTGCACACCAGTGATAGTGCGAACCGCCTTAGCTTTAACCCATTTTGTAAGATAGTCAATTGCCACAATCAGGAATTTGACATTGTCAGGTCCTGCGGGAAATGGCCCCACAATGTCAATAGCCCACTTGTGAAATGGCCATGGAGAATTGACAGGAATCATATCATGCCTTGGCATCCGATTCTGCGGAGCATGTCTTTGACAGCTTTTACAACGCTTAACATTTTTTGCAACATCGCGATATAGGGATGGCCAAAAGTAACCCATCCGCATAATTTTTACCGCATTAGTTTTATAGCCTGAATGCAATGCACAAGAACTGTTATGCACTTCATCAATGATCATTTCTGCTTCAGTTGGGCCCACACATCGCATCATTAGACCACAATATGATTTGCGGTATAAAATGTCATTTTGAATGATATACATTGGTGCTCGCTCTCTTACTAAGCGAGCTTCGTGCTTATCATTTGGCAAAATATCACTGCGAATGTATTGCAGGATTGGTTCCATCCAATTTGGTTGTTCTTCTACAACAGACGCCACCATTAAGTCATTATCTATTGACTTGCTTGGCAATTCCTCAAACCGAACTTGTTTTTGAAAGTAGGAGAACGTTAGAGCGGCCAACTTACTCAAAGCATCCGCCTTCTTATTTTGACTTCTTGGCACGTGCGCAAGTTCAAAATGCTCAAACCGCACTGCCAATTCTTTCAACAACTGCAAATATTTCTGCATTGAGGAATCATGTGCCTCAAAAGATCCATTAAACTGATTCGCCACTAACTGCGAATATGTAAATGCTCGTAACTTTGTGATATCCATTTTCCGCGCAATATTTAAACTAGCAAGCAACGCTTCATATTCTGCCTCATTATTTGTTACATCAAAATTAAAACGTAATGCGTATGTATGCTCTTCACCACTTGGGCTTGCTAACACTAAACCCGCACCAGCACCTTCTGCACATGAAGCTCTATCGGTAAATAAATCCCAAGTTTCTCCAACCGCTGGTTTTAACTCCGTTCACTCATTAATCACCTCCAACTCCCCAGTCATTTGAGCGAGGGAATCCACCAAAACCTGTCCCTGTACAGCTGATGTTAAAGCAGAGGGGTACGAAATAGTTATATTTTTATTGCGAAATACTATTAAATACGATACAATTTTACACAAGTTATTTATTTATTTATAGATTGGATATACCTAAACCTTGCTACAACACTCATAGGTAGTGTACCTAATCGTAGAGTAGTGTAGTTTTTAGTAAGCCCGGTTCGTTCCACGGGGAGCTGGCTAAGTTTAACGCTATATTTTAAAAACTATATTTGTATAAAATATATATAATTATATATAGTAATATTATTATAAAAGGGGGTTTTTACCGTTTAATGACCGGTTTGTCGATTTTAAATAAAGCGTAAAGATAAATGACAATAATTAAAGTGCGTAAAATAAATAATAATATTTAAAGTTGCGATAATTAAAAGTGCGTTAAATGAAATGACAAAAAATAAAAGTACGATGAAATAAAAGTATTATGCTTATTTAAACTTCCGTAATCATGATGTTTGACGTTTTGATTTTAATTTATTTATCTGGGTTAATTGTCATTTATCCTGGATTTATTTGATACCTATCTGATTTTTGTCCATAATAGTCCATCGGTTATAATTATAAAATGCTCGTCAAATTAACCTTATTTCCGAAGTCAAATATTCCAACTAATTAGGGATTCGAACTGTAACAAGGTTTTAATACTTTGTTTAATGATTACACGAGGTTATCGACTGCCTATAATCCAAGGTTTTAATACTTTGTTAACAATTACACCAATTACCCTTGTATGTAATCCACCCCTATTTTAATGAGATATGAATAGTAATTTACCCACTTGATCAGAATGAATAATCAATTACCCAACCCGAATAATTAATTAAATGATTGTAAAAGATGTCGTATAAACGTCACTAAATAGAACATACATAATCATTTCAATAATTATTAGATTAACTAATTTAAAGATAGGTTCGACAGATTCTAATGAGTTGTCATTCGATTAGACAATACCCCCTATCTATTAACAGTCAATAGTCCAATGTCCACAAGTGTCGGTCTTTTGTCCAAACCTTAATTATGGTACAAAATCTAATAACCCAATCTTAATTTTTAGTCTAACATCACGATTACTTCGGCTCAAATAAGCATAATAATAACTTAGTTACGAGACATTAATTTAAAAAGGAAGAACATAGCTTACAGTGGTGATTAATCGCGTAGAGTTACACGGACAGAATTTCGACTTACAAACTTAAAACATTCGCCACTATAACCTTATTATTATTATCTTAATATTAAAATTATAATTCTAAAATATATATATATATATATATATATATATATATATATATATATATATATATATATATATATATATATATATATATATATATATATATATATATATATATTTGAGAGAGACAGAGAGTTGTGATGGATATATATTGTATATAACTCGTCCGAAAAACTGAATTTTTATAGAACTTGGCCTGCTACAGTAACTCATGCGGTCGCATGAGTTTTGTGCGTTCTGGCCATGCGATCGCATGGCCGTCATTTCCTGGTCACATACTTTTTGGCTCCTAGCTTGTCGACATATTTATTTAATATATATAATATATATAATTTTATATAATTTTATATATACTATATTATATTCATGTGCATAGTTGATTTGTAATTTTAGCTCCGTTGCGTCGCGCGTTGAAAGTTGGTTCATGTCCCTGTTCCGGATTTTCGAACGTCCTTGCGTACTATTTAATATCTTGTACTTTGCGTTTTGCGGCTTGTACTCTTATCATTTTTGGACGTTTCTCATCAATAAATTGAACCACTTGAGTTATATCTTGTACATTTGAGCTTTTTGGTCATTTGCGTCTTCAAATCGTCGTTTTCTTCTTTTATCTCCGCACTTATTTATTTAAACGAATATTACATAAAAATAGAACAATTGCAACTAAAAGCTTTACATATTGGAAGGATATTGTGCCTAAATATATGTTCATTTGGAGCACTATCAAATATCCCCACACTTGAGCGTTGCTTGTCCTCAAGCAATACAGAATTTGAAATTAAAATCACACTTCACTCGAATCACTTTTTTTTATTCTCACACTTTATACATCAGTGATTTTAATACGGCGGTATAAACAATGATAGTAATGATGTGGTTTACAGTCCCACATGACTATGAAAATTTAGATCCTTTAAGGAAATTGGATCTTTATGAAAATATTTGATCTTTTGAAAATTCATTCTAGCTTTTACCCTAGATAAGTTTTCCGAAATAACCCTTCACCGGTGTTTGCAAAATATTTTTGTGGGTTTTGTGGGTTTCAGATTTGAAAATTTTAGCTCAAAAACTTGTGGTTTTGTGTCACCCACTTGCTAACCTTGTATTAGGAAAGCAACATGTCCAGTATACTTGCTCCGTATATTACCTTTCGGTAAACTACCGTCCGGTTGTAAAGGAAAGCGTTGAACAAGCAACTGTTAAGGCAATGTCTAATGACTTGCAGATGTTCATGGTCCAAAACGTGTCGGATGCAATTACTATCCTTTGTAGGAGCAATAGTAAAGATCACCCTATAATTTTTTGGCCTGGCACAAGGTCCTGTCTTCGATCATGTTATGCAACCACCGTTCTTACGGTTGACACCCGATTTGGTTCAGGTGACCTAATGAATTCTAGTGAATTCTCAAGATTTTACGTTCAATGGTAATGAACGCAATGAAAATAGGTTTTCAGAAAATAAATCGGTATTATTTTGATCAAAATATTTTTTCGTTCAAGCTCGAGTTTAGATATCATCGAATTCCATGAGTTTCTAATTCTCAATCTTTAAGGTCAATCTCAAGGATTGAGTAATATCAGTCTTAAAAGCTGATTTATAATCTTTTAAGGAGATTATCCTTTCTGGTGATCTGATTCATTAGTCTTATCAAGCTAATTTGCACGGCGCCCTCCCCATTTTACGAGACAGATCCTCTCATGGTTAGGATAAGTCTGACCACTTGGCGACCCTGTTTAATGCTGAGGTCCGTGGATTTCCTGCTGATTTTAGAGATGACTTTTCTAGATTTTTCGTCAACCTACAGCTGGTCTGGACGACAACTTCCTGACCTAAATCAAGAAGCGCGTGTCTTTTTCGGAAGACTTTACTTCCTTTTAATGATGGAATTGATTCATCATGTAGATCCATCTATTCTTTCAAATATATTACAGTAAATTGGGTAAAACTGATTAGTTTAGTCCAAAGCAAAAGTACCTGCAATAATCTTGTACAAAAATATGTGATATCTGTTTTAAATAACTTTAAAATTCTTCCCACACTTAGCTTTTATTTATTTCTTTCTTTGCCTTTTTATTCTCTTCTATTCTATTTTTAAATGAATTCTAGCATTTTGGGTTGTTTCTCCATTTATGTTCTCTTCGAGGTAACAATAATTTCGGTATTATAACCTAGTTTTATCGTTCATAAATATGTATAAACATGATTTTGAATTCATTTAGTTGAAAATTTTTCAAATTTTCACAAAATTTGGCAATTAAACTAAGTGTAATCCCGAGAGAATTTATAACCCTTCCCCACACTTGAGATCATGCAATGCCCTCATTTGCATGAAATCAGACTATAATTATAAATTCATGAGGGTGATTAGTGTAGAAAAGTGATTAAAAATACCGAGTTTTCAAACATATTATTTTATATCACATTTGATATTTTGCGTCTTGTTGTTAAAATTAGTAGCTTTTGCTGCACTTAATGTCAGTCTTTGAAAGTGCGTTGTTTTACCCTGTTTTGTACATAAGATAAACTACAAACATACATAATATTTTTATTATATATATATATATATATATATATATATATATATATATATATATATATATATATATATGATAAACTACAAACATACATAATATTTTTATTATATATATATATATATATATATATATATATATATATATATATATATATATATATATATTATAAAACCATTATTTATTAAAACAATTTAAATGAATATTTTTTTAAAAAATTTTGTTTCCTTTTACTTTAGGTAGTTTCGGTATGTTTACCTAGTCCGTCCCTAGACAAAATTTAAAATTTGTCGTTTTTAAAGCGATTGTTTTAAAAGCAAAGATTTTTGGGTTTTTTAATTTTTTTGGTATACTTTAGATCAATAATATTAAAAATAATGATAAAAAAATTTTTCGCCCCGCCCTCGGGTAAAGCAATTTCGGTTCCATGACCTAGTCTTTAACTTATGACGAATTTTAGAAATCATTTTTTTTAAACTTAATGAAATAAAGTAATTTTTGTTTTTTTTGTTTTTTAAATCACACAAAAATTAAATTTAAAAATGCATATTAATTTCATACAAAACCTACAAAACAAAAATTCAGAATGGGGGGGGGGGAGAAAACTAGTTCTTTAGTGTCTGCTAGTGGAAAAGACCAACCGGATTCCATTCTCGAAACTACACTAGAACAGAACAACTAACTCTAGACAGTTTTTTCTTTTTAGAACATTTGAATCTCCCCACACTTAGGTAACTGTGGTGTCGAAATTGTGATTAACTTTATTGTCAATTTCTCTTGGACCATAATCAACTTGCATTTCTATGACTTTTGCTTTTAGCCATTGGTCGGATTCCTGTGTAATATTCACAAATTCAACTAGTTTCGCCTTTTCTTTAGGTGATAGATTGGATACTAACAGGTTACATAACTTAAAGTTCCCCTTGGTTCTAGCATCGCGAATCCGTTTAATAAGTTTCTTCATTGAACTGTTAATAACGGAGTCATTAAATTTTGTATCAACAACGGGGTTCTTTGTTATCAAGTCATCATTAGGTGTTACTTCATTTTCCTCACACTTAGGCATTTTATTATTGCTAAGCACTACCGTTGGAGTTGGTAAAACAACATGGTTCTTACCAATCGTTTTTGTTGGTTCAACGATTTTGGTTGGTGGATATTTAGACTTTTGACTCACAAAGGTGATCAATTTTTCATCATCACTAAGTGTCATTCTACCCTCTCTTACATCAAATAACGCCCCGGTGGATGCTAAGAATGGTCGACCTAAAATTAGAGGAATGTTTGGGTCCTCTTCTATGTCAATGACAATAAATTCAACTAGAAAGGTTAAATTACCTACTTGAACGGGTAGGTTGTCAGCAATTCCAACTGGGTGCCTAATGGTTTGATCAAAGAGCCGAACACTCATTTCCGTTGGACTTAACTCACCTACACCTAATCTCTTATATAATGAAAGAGGCATAACACTCACACTTGCACCTAAATCTGCTAGTGCATCATACATGACACAATCACTAAGTAGACAAGGAATAATAAATTCACCCAGATCACCCATCCTGGGTGGAGGTTTTGGTGGAACTGTCTTCACCGGGTTTATCTTTATGGTTTTTGTTTCTTGTACTTTCTTATTCTTCTTCTTCTTTCCAGAGGTATTACAAACTTTATTACCTATTACTTGCTCATACTCAACTCCTTTTCTTGGAAATGGGATGGGTGGTTTGTATGGTGCCACCACTGGTTTTACATACTCGGGTAGTGGTGGTGTTGTAACTTCTTCATTGTTACTCATATCTAAAACCTTCCCATTTTCTGATGCTGGTTTTTCAGAATTCGTTGAAACCATATTAACATTCTCATTCCGAGGATTTACTTCAGTATTACTCGGCAGCTTTCCTCGTTCCCTCTCACTCATCATGCTAGCAAGAGTACCTACATGTTTTTCTAGATTCAAAATGGAAGCTTGTTGAGTTCTTAATGACTGATCAAACCTCTCATTTGTTTGGGTTTGAGATGTAATAAATTGTGTTTGTGATTCCATTAGCTTTGCCATCATTTCTTCTAGATTTGGCTTTTTCTCTTCGGTTTGTTGTGGTGGTTTATACAAGCTAGGTCTTTGTTGATTGAAAGTGTTGTTTTAAGTTGGTTGGTTATTCGAACCTTGTTGGTTGTACGAGTTATTGTTGGGTCCATTTGGATTGTAAAATATGTTTTGATTTCGATTGAAGTTTGGCCTTGGCGGTTGATAATTATTTTGATAATTATTTCCTAGCCTTTGGTTCATGTAGGAAACATTCTCACGTTGTTCCATCATTTGCCCGATGTGACAATCTTTCGTTAAGTGTGGTCCACCGCATTGCTCACAACTGATTCGTATTGCGTGAATATCTTTAGTCATCTTTTCCATTCGTCTCTCGAAAGCATCTATTTTTGCTGAAATGGAATCAAAGTCATGGCTAGAATCGGCTCTAGCTGCTTTAGATGAACGAAAAATATCTTTTTCATGGTGCCACTCATGAGACTGGGAGGCTGTATTGTCAATTATCTTGTGAGCTTCAGTTGTAGTTTTCTTCATAATGGAACCACCAGCTGTTATGTCGCCGTCTTTTCGTGTAGCAATGTCGCATCCTTGATAGAATATTTGTACTATTTGATAAGTGTCTAAACCATGTTGAGGACATCCTCTCAACAACTTTCCGAATCTTGTCCACGCCTAATATAATGTTTCATTTGGCTTTTGCGCGAACGTAACAATTTCTCCTTGAAGTCTCACAGCTTTAGATGCCGGAAAGAATTGTTTAAGAAAATTTTCAACTAAGACATCCCATGTGTCAATCGCCCCTTCAGGTAACGATTCTAACCAATCTTTGGCTTCTCCCTTTAAAGTCCAGGGATATAACATGAGATAGATCTGTTCATCCTCCACTTCTCGAATTTTAAATAGAGTACATATCCTATTAAAGGTACGAAGATGTTCGTTTGGATCTTCCTTCGGCGTACCACTATATTGGCATTGATTAGTTACCATGTGTAGGATTTTTCAATGATTTCATAATCTGGCGCATTAATATCTGGCTTAATAATGGCGTGACCTTGACCCGTGCGTGTGGCTCTTATTCGATCTTCCATACTTAGAGGTTCCGTTACTTCCATAATTGAAATTGTTGAATACGAATCACTAGAGGATTCTGATTTAACGGTTTGTAGTTCAGGAGGAATGATTAGTGGTTCTGGATCTTGGAATTGTCCTTGAATATCCTTCGGGTTCTCGGTAGTGAAGTCGGGTTCAAAAAATGGATTATCGGAAATTTGAATTGGAGTACTTGGTCGACTAGATGACAATTCTAAAGAAAAATCAACGGCGACAATATTGGCTAGATGTCTTGATCGAGTTACAGGTGGTGAACGTATGAAAGGTGGTGAACGTTTTGCTCGGTGCATTCACTGAATATCCTATTAGTTATAAAAGATAAAAATTATATAAGTTATCAAATTGATAGACTTTTCTAATTTTGCCCACGTTTCGAATAGCCAATAGATGCAGCAGGTAGCCAGGACCCTTTAAATCGGAAGCGCACAACTCGCCACTAACAAATCCAACTATTACTACGAACCAGAAAATTTTGGATGTCTATCAATTTAACCACTTAAAATTATTTTTCGTTTTAAAATTTTAGAGAAGAAATAGAAAATTCTATGTCCTAAAAACTAGAGCGTCGAGAAATAAGAAAGAAAAAGAGCGCGTCGAAAAACGTCGAAATATAAAAGGTCGAAAAATAAAAGTAAGAAAAAAAACGTCGAAACTTAAAAGTCTAAAAACTAAATCTAAAAAGTTGCGCCTAAAGGTATTAAAGCTTAAAAGGAATTCTATATCTAAAACAGCAATAACTTAAAAAGTACTAAAATCTTAAAACGGCGTCGCAAAATTCTAAAGTACCTAAATCTTAGTCTAAAGAAAAAGCACTTAAGGGATTTTACGGCAAAGCCTAGAAACTAGAAATATAAAAATAACTACGGCAAAATACTAAGTTTAAAACTAATTACGAACGATAAAAAAAATACAAATTACTATTAAACGATTAAAAAGATACGAGATATAAAAATAAAACTTAAAGTTATAAAAATACAAGTTTTTTATAAAAATATTATTTTTATATTATTATTTTATAAAAGTATTAATTTTAAAACTAATTAAAACTTAAAACACAAATTAATTAAAACTAAAACTAACTAATATTTAATTAAAACCCTAATTACTAATTAATAAATAATAATAATTAATAAACCTTAACCGTAATTCGTACGTCCAACGATGAGAGCTGTCACCTCAGCTCATGCGATCGCATGAGTTGAGGGTTTTATAGCCATGCGGTCACATGGGTCCGGTTTCCAGGCCAAATATTGGGCTGCTACAGTGTAGTGGCCCGATTACTTATTTTTTTTTTCTGAGTTTAAAATTTATAGAAAATAATATGTAATTTAAATAAAACTTATATTTTTAAAAAAATTACGTTAGTTTTTATAACTTTTAACAAAAGAAATAAAAAAATGTAAACTTTTTAATTTAAACACTTAAAAATATAGATATATATTTTTATTTTTTATGCTTTTATATATTTTTTAATATTTTAAAACTTATATAAATATATTTGTACAAAAATAGCTTAAAAACTAATTTTTTTATAGCGTTTCGCTTTTCTTCCCCAGCAGCGGCGCCAAAAACTTGATGTTAAAGAAGAGGGGTACAAAATAGTTATATTTTTATTGCGAAATACTATTAAATACGATACAATTTTACACAAGTTATTTGTTTATTTATAGAGTGGAGATACTTAAATCTTGCTACAACACTTATAGGCAGTGTACCTAATCGTAGAGTAGTGTAGTTTTTAGTAAGTCCGGTTCGTTCCACAAGGAGCTGGCTAAGTTTAACGCTATATTTTAAAAACTATATTTGTATAAAATATATTTAATTATATATAGTAATATTATTATAAAAGGGGGTTTTTACCGTTTAATAACTGGTTTGTCGATTTTAAATAAAGCATAAAGATAAAAGACAATAATTAAAGTGCGTAAAATCAATAATAATATTTAAAGTTGCGATAATTAAAAGTGCGTTAAATGAAATGACAGAAAATAAAAGTACGATGAAATATGAAATAAAAGTATTATGCTTATTTAAACTTCCGTAATCATGATGTTTGATGTTTTGATTTTAATTTATTTATCTGGGTTAATTGTCCTTTGTCCTGGATTTATTTGATACCTATATGGTTTTTGTCCATAATAGTCCATCGGTCATAATTATAAAATGCTCGTCAAATTAACCTTATTCCCGAAGTCAAATATTCCAACTAATTAGGGATTCGAACTGTAATAAGGTTTTAATAGTTTGTTTAATGATTACACCAGGTTATCGACTGCGTATAATCCAAGGTTTTAATACTTTGTTAACAATTACACCAATTACCCTTGTATGTAATCCACCCCTGTTTTAATGAGATATGAATAGTAATTTACCCACTTGATCAGAATTAATAATCAATTACTCAACCCGAATAATTAATTAAATGATCGTAAAAGATGTCGTATAAACGTCACTAAATAGAACATACATAATCATTTTAATAATTATTAGATTAACTAATTTGAAGATAGGTTCGGCAGATTCTAATGAGTTGTCATTCGATTAGACAATACCCCCTATCTATTAATAGTCAATAGTACAATGTCCACAAGTGTCGGTCTATTGTCCAAACCTTAATTATGGTACAAAATCTAATAACCCAATCTTAATTTTTAGTCTAACATCATGATTACTTCGGCTCAAATAAGCATAATAATAACTTAGTTACGAGACATTAATTTAAAAAGGAAGAACATAGCTTACAGTGGTGATTAATCGCGTAGCGTTACACGGACAGAATTTTGACTTACAAACTTAAAACATTCGCCACTATAACCTTATTATTATTATTATCTTAATATTAAAATTATAATTCTAAAATATATATATATATATATATATATATATATATATATATATATATATATATATATATATATATATATATTTGAGAGAGACAGAGAGTTGTGATGGATATATATTGTATATAACTCGTCCGAAAAAAATGACTTTTTATAGAACTTGGCCTGCTACAGTAACTTATGCGGTCGCATGAGTTTTGTGCCTTCTGGCCATGCGATCGCATGACCGTCATTTCCTGGTCACATACTTTTTGGCTCCTAGCTTGTCGACATATTTATTTAATATATATATAATTTTATATAATTATATATATATATATATATATATATATATATATATATATATATATATATATATATATATATATATTATATTCATGTGCATAGTTGATTTGTAATTTTAGCTCCGTTGCGTCGCGCGTTGAAAGTTGGTTCATGTCCCGGTTCCGGATTTTCGAACGTCCTTGCGTACTATTTAATATCTTGTACTTTGCGTTTTGCGGCTTGTACTCTTATCATTTATGGACGTTTCTCATCAATAAATTGAACCACTTGAATTATATCTTGTACATTTGAGCTTTTTGGTCATTTGCGTCTTCAAATCGTCGTTTTTTTCTTTTGTCTTCCCACTTATTTATTTAAACGAATATTACATAAAAATAGAACAATTGCAACTAAAAGCTTTACATATTGGAAGGATATTGTGCCTAAATATATGTTCATTTGGAGCACTATCAACAGCACTGCGCGGAAGGTAAGAAATTTGATAAGCACCCAACTCTACTGCCCACAACGCAAGTCTACCAGATATCTCTGGTTTTGTTAAGACTTGCTTAATCGGCATATTAGTTAGCACATGCACTAGATGCCCTTGAAAATATCTTCTTATCCTTCGCGATGTTAATATGAGCGCATACACAAATTTCTCAATCGGCGCATAGTTTATTTCACTCCCTGTAAGAGCTTTACTGACAAAATATACAGGTTTTTGTATTTTATCTCTTTCTACCACTAGAACTGAGCCAAAAGCTTTATTTTCCATCGATATATAAAGGTAAAGAATTTCACCATTAATTGGCGCTGTTAGCGTAGGCAATGTTTTTAATAACTTCTTCATTTCCTGAAACGCGATCTCAGCTTCATTTGTCCAAACAAAACTTTTCTGTTTCAAGCAGCCTTTTAAAGTTTTAAAAAACGGCAATTGTCTTTTAGCAGCTTTAGACAAGAAAAGCGTTAATGCGGCTAATTTTCCCGTCAAACTTTGCACTTCCTTGACCGTTTTTGGTGCTGTCATATTTTCAATAGCCGCAGTTTTCTTCGGATTAGCTTGAATACCTTGTCAGTAACAAGATATCCCAAAAACTTTCCTTCAGTTTCGCCAAAACTACATTTTATCGGATTAAGCTTCATGTTTATCCTTCGCAATGTATCAAATATTTCCTGCATATCATCAACAATTCGCTCTTCTGTTGTGCTTTTAATTACTAAATTATCTACATAAGCTTCAAGATTTCGCCCAATTTGCTTTTCAAACGCAGTGTCAATTAAGCGTTGATATGTTGCACCCGCATTGATCAAACCAAACGGAATCATTATATAAGAGAATATGCCTTTACCTGTATGAAAAGCGGCTTTATCTGCATCTTCTTTAGCCATAGGGATCTGGTGATATCCCCGTGCCGCATCCAAAAAACATTTATATGGAAAAGCATGTAAAGATTCCACTTTTAAATCAATTTTCGGAAGTGGATAATTATCCTTAGGGCACGCTTTATTTAAATATTTGAAGTCAATACACATTCTCCACGAGCCATCCGGCTTTTTAACCAAAACCGGATTCGCAATCCAAGATTAGTATTGAACTTCGTGCAGAATTCCAGCTCTTACCAATTTCGTTACTTCCTCGCACAGCCACTTAGCGCGGTCTGGGGCCATGCCCCTACACTTTTGCACTACAGGTTTTAGAGCAGGATTTACATTAAGTCTGTGTTCCGTAATATGACGCAGAACACCAGTCATATCATTTTCACACCAAGCAAAAACATCCATGTACTGTACAAGCAACTGCACAATTTTTTTCTTGGTATCCGCACTAATATTGCATCCTACTTTAATTTTTTGATCAGGATACGCAGGATTAATCATTACCATGTTGTCCGCAGCATCAACGGTTTCTTGAACTGCACATTTTACATTAACAGCCGCACAAATGGGCATGATGCTTGCTGAATTTATTGTAGCAACACCTTTACACGTTGCGAATTTAATCATACCATGAATGGTAGAAGGAACAATTCCAAATTTACCCAAGGAAACTCTTCCTAACAACATGTTATAGCGAGATGAAGTCCGCACAACATACAAATCTAGCCGCGCTCGCCGCACTAAATTATCATCATTTTCATCTACAAGCTCAACATCTAAAGGCAATACGCCCATAGGCAATGAGGATTCTCCCGCAAAACCAGTTAGCGAGGTTGTGGTTGGTTGTAAATTTGCTCTAATACTCTCCGACAACTGAGCAAAACATTGTTCATAAACAATGTCGACACTGCTGCCATTATCAACATGAACTTTCATGATTGTGATTCTAGTTTCCGCAATTTTACACGATACTACTATCGGCATTTCAGAGAAATCATCGCTTTGCATTTTTGGAAAACTAAATGGCGCGAACTGCCAATTTTGATACGTTCTTGCTGACTTTCGGTTTCTTCCTCTTTTTTGAGCATTTGCATGCATAGCGACAACAATACCACTGTCAATTCCGATATTGCTCATTACTTCTATTAATCAAGCAATTTACCGCCAATTACAAACGTATCCGCCTGTGAATCATCAAAATAACACACGATTAGAATTAAACAAGCCAATTAATCGTTTGATAGCACAAAATAAAAAATTTCGAGTTTAATTCTTAAAACATGTCCCACGGATGGCGCCAATTGATCAATCCCTAATTAATGAGTTACTTAATTACGGATTGAGTGCAATGAGATTAAGATGGAGGATGGGATGTTTGATGATTATTTTGGGCCCTGATGATCGTCTTTCACTTTATCCATCAAGTGATCAACCACCCCGACCCGGTCTTGATTGTCAATTAGCATAATTCACCTTAACACAATGTAGAAATTCCTTGGGCAAAATCACAAGTGAAAATCACAAAAGCTTGGGCAAATAATAGAGAATCAACAACCTATAAATGAGAGGCCGAGCTCCCTATTTATAGTATTCGAAATATCCGCGGTCTGCGGACTGCTTAACTATCTGCGAAAACTTAGCAGAGTGACCCGCAGTCTTTTATTAGCGCGAAAACTGATCCGCTATCTTTATTTTCAGCGAATATTCCAAGCCTTTTGATTATAGTTCGCGTAACTTCTGCTTTTAGCCTTTAGCTAATAAAATATACATATACAATGCTATGTATATGATCAATAAACATCAACAATTATACACCCTGGTTAACCAAGATCGCAAGGGAATGACCTCGCGAACAAATCATCGGTATTCGTAACAACCGTTAGCGCCCACAATGGCTATGGTATGCTAACCCCTAAGTTGTTCCAAAACGGCTATGGCATCACCCCCAAGTGTTCCAAAATGGCTATGGCATCACTTGATAATAGTATGAGTATAGACAAGCTAATACTCACACCATGTGCACAAAACGGCTAGGTGCACAATTATTAAATGTGGACAAAATGGCTATGCCTCACATCTATGGTCACAAAACAACAATTATAAACCATGGTTAACCAAGATCGCAAGGGAATGACCTTGCGAACAAGTCATCGGCGTTCAAAACAACCGTTAGCGCCCAAAACGGCTATGGTATGCTAATGTAACAACCCAACCCATTGTCCAACCAAAAACGTGGAAGAATTTTTTTTTATACAGATAAGGTGCGCGGCACGCATCCCTCCTTGTGCGCGGCGAGCACATGGTCATTCAGCTTCTGTCCGGATTTTAGGTTTTGGCGTTAAAGATCTATCGCTTCCCGACGCTTTTAGACTAAACGGTTTTCGCAACACATTATAATAGTTAAAACTCACACGTTTTTATAATAAAACAAGTTTTACGACGCTGGGCCCACATCGGCCCGTTTTACGAATTAAATACGAAATACAATTTTCGACTACATGTTTTTAACACAACATAAAAGCCGAGCATGGCGATTGGGGATACGCTACCCAATCCTAATCAAATCTAAAAGCAAGTCTTCTAAAGCAAACTATGCGAGTCCACTAGTTCTCATGCTTACCCGAGCCACCGCCTCCATGCAAATCTATATAAAAAAAAGTAAACAACGAGAGGGTAAGCTAACGCTTAGTGAGTGAGAATATACTACATACATATATATGTATAAAATGGACACGCCACACAAATTATCAAATAACACATACCGGAGCATCCACGTATAAGGCAAACTAAGCATACCGTTCAACCGCTATATAACAAGCTAATAATCAACAAGTAAGTTTACCAACGACGATATGAACCACTCCAACAAGCTGCACCCTGAAATGCCCCATTCATATCGATTATAAACGATTCACAATTGTTGATTTCATTGTGAGGTATTTACCCTCTATATGATACATTTTACAAACATTGCATTCGTTTTTAAAAGACAAACTTTCTTTACATCGAAAGTTGACGGCATGCATACCATTTCATAATATATCCAACTATAAATGAATTAATAATATTCTTGATGAACTCGACGACTCGAATGCAACGACTTTTTTAAAATATGCCATGAATGACTCCAAGTAATATCCTTAAAATGAGCAAATGCACAGCGAAAGATTTCTTTCATACCTGAGAATAAACATGCTTTCAAGTGTCAACCAAAAGGTTGGTGAGTTCATAAGTTTATCATAAACAATAAAATTCATCATTTTGATAGACCACAAGATTTAAATGTTGCATGGTACAAATGGGCCCGAATTCTATACCCACCTGTAATGTACATGCGATATCTTTTTAAATACAGTACACCTTTCTCGTGTACGAAATCCTTTTTCATAAATCTTAGTAACCGTACACATATCTCGTGTACAAAATATAATACACATAACCTGTGTATAAGAATCATTCTCTCGATACATAACATTCACATCAATTGGTGGCAATTATCATGTCCACATAATTCAATGGTGGCAATTATCATGTCCACATAATTCAATGGTGGTAATTATCATGTCCACATAATTCAATAGTGGCAATTATCATGTCCACATAATTCAATGGTGGTAATTATCATGTCTACATAATTCAATGGTGGTAATTATCATGTCCACATAATTCAATAATAATCCACAGAACTTCTGTCTGTATAATAATTCATTCGAGAAATATTTTGCTTGTGTCTATCTCGTCAAACATTTATAAAAGCATTTCATGTATTCGCAATTCAAAATATATTTCAAAAGTATT
This sequence comes from Rutidosis leptorrhynchoides, assembly GCF_046630445.1. Taxonomy (NCBI): domain Eukaryota; kingdom Viridiplantae; phylum Streptophyta; class Magnoliopsida; order Asterales; family Asteraceae; genus Rutidosis; species Rutidosis leptorrhynchoides. The sequence goes on along the minus strand of NC_092334.1, from coordinate 124,237,394 downwards.
TAATAAAGCAGTTGTAAAAACAGCGCATGTATTCTCAGTCCCAAAAATGTAAAGAGTAAAAGGGAATCAAATGAACTCACAATACTATATTTTGTAGAAAAAATACATATGACGACATTGAACAATGCAGCGTTGGCATCTGATACACGAACCTATATCAATTGTATATATATATTAAAACATATAATCATAACTGAACAAATTTATTTATTATATCTTTAATTTATATATTATGTATGTTTAATTTGTGTGTATATCCATAATGGTTAATATTTTTTAGTTATATTAATATATCCATATTTATTTACATAATTGTTTAATGTTATATTTAAAAATCGATAGTTTGTTATTTATATGTATTTATATAAATAATATTAATAGGTTTGATATATATAGTTATGTAAAATTTTAATATAATTATAGTATATCTTTAACGAATATATTTTATGTACAAATATTAATCTGTTTAAAAGGTAGTTTTTGATATTAAAAATGATAATATTAATAATCATATTACTTAATAATAATACTTATATTGATAATCAGGGGCGGACCTATGAAGGGTCAGGGTGGGTCGGCCGCCCCCGGTGGATTTGCAATTTTTAGTGTAAATTTTTTCGGTTTTTCGATTTTGCCCCCGGTGGAATTTTTTTTTGCCCCAAACCTTCATATTTTGTCCCCAAATCTCCATATTTTGCCCCAAAACCTTCGTATTTTGCCAAAAAATCTCTAAATTTTGCTCAAAAAACTCTATATTTTGCTCCAAAACCTCCATATTTTGCCAAAAAAATTCTCACGTTTTAGAAAAAAATTTCGCCCCCGGTGAAAAAATTTCCTGGATCCACCACTGTTGATAATAATATTAGTAATAACAATAATAATAATAATAATAATAATAATAATAATAATAATAATAATAATAATAATAATAATAATAATAATAATAATAATAATAATAATAATAATAAAAATAATAATAATAATAATAATAATAATAATAATAATAATAATAATAATAATAATAATAATAATAATAATAATAATAATAGTAATAATAATAATAATAGTAATAGTAATAATAATAATAAGATGATAATATTAATAAAATGAATAGGTAAGTAACTACTCAAATAAGTTTTTTCTAAAAAAAATGCCCTGAACCGGGCTCGAACCCGCGATCCCTTGCTAACCCAGAAACACTCCTCACCATTTAGCTATTTCTATTTTTCTGTTTTAAATACCCACGTAAAAACATATAACACGTATTCTATCAGTTTTCCACCTTCCCCATCATCCTTTATTATCATCATCTATATCATGATCACGAATCATTTGTTTCTGTATCAACACCAGCTCATTATAGTCGAGCATCTTATACAGAAACAGACTAAATCGAGCAACAAATACAGAAGCTGTTCGTGAGTTTTGTATGCCAACCCAGCCTAATTAGATTTAAAGGAGTCCATGATTAATTCGGCCCATCAGCTTAAAGCCCAACAAAAGCCTATTCCAACAACAGATTAAATTGGCCCAGGTCTTTATATTTGATTCGGTGTCCTGGTTAAATCATGAACAGACCAGAAGTCGACAACCCTAAAGACAAAAGTTTCGGTGTAGTTTCTTTTAAATAAATTTTTTATATATATTATTCGACTTTACACCTAAACAACACTAAGATCCTCATCATTCTCTTTATATTATAATCACCATATGTTCATAATCATTGCCATTCATCTAATTAATAGAAACAAGAAGAGCAGCTGATGTAGACTGGATCGAGAAAGAATATGGGGACAATATCAAGAGCTGTTTAGAATTAGAAAAAGGAAAGCACATCAGGTACCAAAATCGTTTCATTATTGTTCATCTTCTTCTTCGATCTTTCTCTCCACTGTAACCTCATCATTCATCTCTTTCATTAATAAATAGGAATTAGTAGCAGGAGGGTAAAAAAAAAAAAAATTTAATGGTGTGGTGTTTGGGTTTGTGAACTAGGGAACAAAAATAGAAAATAATATTAGCAGCAACCGCTCAAGTATACAGGTAACATGAGTAGTTTGGTAGGTTTCACAAAGGGTTGCCGATTTAGTGTGGTTCGCAACAGTAACCAGGAAACTATGTGATTTTAATGGGTGTTGGTTGAACTGAATTAAAAATAGAAGTAGGCGAGCAAATATATATAAAAAAAGATGGTAATGTTGGTTGTTGAGGGTGTGTTGTAGATCAAAGGTGGTGGAAGGTCTAGGTGACGGTTTCAAACATAACAGTTCAATTCTTGTGCAGTTTTAATGGGGTTCGTTAGTGTTTGTTAATGGGTTTGAGTTTTTGATACAAAGTTGCAGGTAACAGAGGTGTTGAGCTTTATATCTTGGTTTTCTATTTACTTTCACAAATTGAAGTAGAATATATATAATGTGATTGAAGTGAAATAATAATAGATCACAGGTTGTTTGTATTTGATAATTGAGAATGACGTTTAACAGATCACAGACAAGAAGTTTCATGACCCGTCCTAATCCATCCGGATGAATACATTACATTTGGTTACATCGCGAGGTACATGACCTCTATATGATACATTTTACAAACATTGCATTCGTTTTTCGAAAGAAAAACTTTCTTTACATCGAAAGTTGACAGCATGCATACCATTTCATAATATATCCAACTATAATTGACTTAATAATAATCTTGATGAACTCAACGACTCGAATGCAACGTCTTTTGAAATATGTCATGAATGACTCCAAGTAATATCTTTAAAATGAGCAAATGAACAGCGGAAGATTTCTTTCATACCTGAGAATAAACATGCTTTCAAGTGTCAACCAAAAGGTTGGTGAGTTCATTAGTTTATCATAAATAATCATTTCCATCATTTTAATAGACCACAAGATTTTCATTTCTCATAAATATACGTCTCATGTATAGAGACAAAAATCATTCATATGAATTGAACACCTGGTAACCGACCTTAACAAGATGCATATAGAATATCCCCATCATTCCGGGACTCCCTTCAAACATGATAAATTCGAAGTACTAAAGCATCCGGTACTTTGGATGGGGCTTGTTGGGCCCAATAGATCTATCTTTAGGATTCGCGTCAATTAGGGTGTCTGTTCCCTAATTCTTAGATTACCAGACTAAAAAGGGGCATATTCGATTTCGATAATCCAACCATAGAATGTAGTTTTAAGTACTTGTGTCTATTTCGTGAAACATTTATAAAGCAGCGCATGTATCCTCAGTCCCAAAAATATATATTGCAAAAGCATTTAAAAAGGGAGTAATGAAACTCACCATACTGTATTTTATAGTAAAAATACATATTACGAAACTGAACAATGCAGGGTTGGCCTCGAATTCACGAACCTATATTATTCATATATGATTTAAAACATATTCTTGTAATCGAATAAATCTATATATTTTTATTAGTGATGTAATTGTTATATTTAATAAATTTTAAGTTTTATTAGTTATTTATACATTTTTATTTTGTACATAATAATATTAATATAGTTAAGTTAAGTATATTAAATATATCTTTATATATAATCTGTAATTTTTATAATTATCATCTTAACCAAGTCTTTTAAACTTCTATTTTTTTATAATTATTATTATTTTAATAATAATAATATAGATATTACGGATAATAATAATGATTGTTTGTAAGGATTACAAAAAGATAATTTTTGTAAAAATGACATTAATGATAATAACTTTTAATAATAGTAATACCAATAATTGAAAATTCATATTAATGATAATATTTATAGTAAAAATGTTAATACTTATTTTAGTAATAAAACGATAAAGATCATAATTTAAATGATGATAATATTAATTATAAGTAAGTTTATAATACTAAAGTTTATGAACGTTACTAATACTAATATTTATGAAAATAATAATAAATTGTATTGTTTTAAGAATAACTATAAGAATAATAATCATAATCATAAAAATGATAATAATACTTAAAATGATAAAATTAATAATAATAATAATAGTTATATAAATAATATTTATAGTAATACTAATGATAATAATTCCTATAATACTTGTAGGTATAATAATAATAATAATAATAATAATAATAATAATAATAATAATAATAATTATTATTATTATTATTATAATACAAATAATAACAATAATATTCATAATACTAACAATAATAATTTTTATCATAATAATTAAGAGTAATGATAATAATGGAAATAAATTTAAAAGTGTATACCCTTAAAAGCTTTGTCTAAAAAGAAATGTTCCAGAAGGGACTCGAACCCGCGACCTCTCGTTTACCCTCAACATACCCAACCATCCAGCTAAATCCGTTTTTCTGATTTAGCTCACAAACTAAATTACTTAACCCGAATTTTCTGTTTTTCATGTGCTTAAACTAAGAACCCAAACATACCTAAACCCAATTACCAATTTATGGCCCAACTACTTATACGGCCCAACAACAAAATCCCATAGCCGTCACTGTAGGGTTTAATTGTCGACAGGAAAGAAAGAAAATAGGAAGCAACAAGGGAACCGTTTGCAAACATCATTCGTTCCATCATCTTCAACATTATCATCATTCATCATCCCGTATCATCATCTTTATCGTTAATCATCATCATCATCATACCATCAATATCATCGTTGTTATATCATCATCCAAAGCATCCATCATCTTAATTAATCATCACAGTCGCCATCATCATCATTATACTCATTACCTCATAATCCTTTTCATAAACATAATATCATCTCCATCCAAATATCCTTATCATTGAGACAGAAACCGAATGACAAAGAAAAAATGGAACATACTACAGCCATGTTAGTCGAATTATTTTAATCCCAAGTTGCACTTTAGGATGATTGAAGTGGGAGTGGGTTTCGATAAAGACTTTACCTAATAAATAAAAATTCGCACGTTCCTTTTATTGACACCAATTGGTCGGCCATGAGCTATGTGTGTTGCCCCACCCTATGTACTCATTCGATTGGTAATTTGATAAAGCATTTAACAGGAAAAAGAAAGTGGTAGTAGTTGTATATGCCCCCTGCTATCATTATAATATTCGTTCCTTTTATAACCAACAACATCTTCTTTATTCATTGAGTTTAGAGAAAAAATAAATAAATATGCAGCAGGTGGTTCATAATAGCAGCGAATAAGAGTGAAATCATGGTGGTGTGTTGCGTGACAAAACAGAAAATCAGTTAAAGGAATTGATGGTGGTCTCTGGGGTGGTGAAGGTTTACGGACCAAACAGAAGACAGAAATGAATTTTAATGGTGGTAGCTGCAGTGGGTTCGAATGAAGCAGGACAAGACATGTATGGTGGTTGATAGATAACACAGAAAATAGAAAGAAACGATTAGTGATGGTTTCGGTTATCTTGCTCGTTTCATATAAACAGAAGACGAAGAAAGAAGAAAAAGAAGAAAAATATTAGAAGTGAGAGAGAAGAGAGAGAGTAGGGTGATAGGGTGATGTTGGAGGTTGTTCACAATATTGGAAGTGGTTCGAAAGGAATAGACAAGAAACAGTAACAATGATGGTTCCATTGATTGATGATCTTCATTGAACTGCAACAAGTTTCGGTTAATGGTAGTAAATGGGTTTTTCATGGGTGATAGTCGGTGATGGAAGGTGACCGGGTTGTTGTGATCGTTGGACAGAAAAACAAAGAGAAGAAGAAGAAGGAGGAAAGGTGGTGTTTGTTGTGTTGAATCCCAATTCATCTAACATAACATATATGTACATACAAATACAGTTACAATTAATAAAAGTAATAATATTAATAATAATATAATAATAATAATATGTACTAACTTAATCAAATGGATGAATTAAAACGTGCAGAAGAACAGTTAGCAGCCTTATTACCAACATTATGTGGCGACACTTTATCACGGATGGCTATATCTTGTCCTTTGCTAAACAGTTAAAATATAAAAGTGTTCCTAAAAATCCCAAATTTTTAGATTAAATATATTTAATTATTTCACTCAATAACTGTTTGAAATCTGATAAAAAAGGTTCGATAATTGTTTATTTTCTGTTCCAATTATTATGTACGGAGTACTAAAATTTAAACTAAAAAGGTAAAAATATTTTTATCAAAACTAAAATCTTCGTAATCAATTTACAGTCCACCTTTTATCTTAATCATTCATGAACATGCATAATATCTATATTAAAACTAACGAAACGTCAACCGAGTGTTACGGACGTTTACCAATTAAGCTCGAAATCAATCATTTTCCATTTACTCTCTCTCTATATATAATCAGTTTTAAATAATAAGTTTTATGACATAAATATATATTTTTAAACAAATAGATTTAATATTATTTTATATATATTTACATAACTATTTATATACATATTTATATACATATATATTTTATAATAGTAGTTTTCATTAAATCGCATATTATTTTACATAATTATTTCCCACAATTAAATCATATATTATTTCAAATAATATTTCAAATTATATATATATATATATATATATATATATATATATATATATATATATATATATATATATATATATATATATATATATATGTATGTATTTACAATTAGTTGTTCGTGAATCGTCGAGAACAGTCGAAGGTCAATTGAATATATGAAACAGTTCAAAATTTTTGAGACTCAACCTATCAGACTTTGCTTATCGTGTTGAAAATACAATATCGTATCGAGAGTTTGATTTAAAATTAGTTGAAATTTTTCGGGTCACTACAAGAAGGACAGAAGCTTTGGAATCAGGAAGAAAAGAAAGAAAGAAGGACTATTAAATAGATAGCGATGGAGAACTGATTTCGTTGTGAAGTATGTACTTGGTCGAGTGAATTCCAATCTCAGCAGGAGGCGAAGAAAAAGAATCAAAACAGATTATAATTGATAATTGATAATGTAATATCAATTGGTATCCTTTACAGTTGGAATTGCCCTTTTATAGCATGAAGTAGACAGAATTTTTATCCAAAGAGAAGAATACAAAAAGAAAAATGAAAGAAGAATAAGACTACTAACAGATTTTGGTTTGATTCCTGTGATTAAAATCTGATTTGTACTAGATGAATCAATTAGCTACAGATGGGAAAACGATGGGTAACGGATTGGGTTCATTATTTGTATAAAATTCATATGTGATTAATATTAATTAATAATTATTATTAATAACAATATTATAGATAATATTATTAATAATAATTCAAATAATGATACTAATAATAATAGTAATAAGTAACTATAATATTAGTGAAATAATAATAATATCACTTAATACTAATAAATAATTATAATATTAATAATATTGTTAAAGATAATACTAATAATATGATAATATTGTTAATTAACATTAATGACAATAAATATCATAATAATACTGATAATAATAATGTAACAAGTTACATGTAACAACTTTTTATATTAATATATTATAATTTTTAATAATATTAATAATACAGATATTAATACTAATATTAACATTAGTAATAATAATGCAAGTAATAATAATAATATTTATATATTATTTATATTCTAACTTGTAATTTCAAATAACATATTAACTTTACATTTCATTACTTATGTAATACTTATTCTATAAAATAACATATTTGAATATTTAATATATATATATATATATATATATATATATATATATATATACAACATACATATTATATTAATTATTTTGTATATTACTCTACATATTTAATTCGAATGATTAAATGGTATATTATTAATTCAACCTAATATATACACTTATATTTATATATACTTATTTACTTATTTATTTACACACAACTGTTCGTGAATCGTTGAGGATGGTCAAAGGTTAAATGAATTCATAAAAATAGTTCAAAAATTCTTGAGACTCAACTTTACAAACTTTGCTTATCGTGTCGAATTCATATAAAGATCAAGTTTAAATTTGGTCGGAAATTTTCGGATCGTCACAGTACCTACCCGTTAAAGAAATTTCGTCCCGAAATTTGATTGGGATGGTCATGGCTAACAATAAATATGTTTTCATGACGAATATGAGTCGATAAATAGAGTTTTACCATTATTTATTAATATAGGTAAAACGATTTGATTATGTGAAGCGTATGAGTGAAGCTGTCACAAAGTATTGAGATAGAGATTTAACGTTTGACGTAGTCACGGTGGATTTTCGGAATTCAAGGGATAAGATAGAACTATCAAGATAATATGTTCTTGATATGTTTAGAGATTAGATAGAATGTAAGAGTCGTGTAACATGGCACATGATGACGTTATGATCTGTGAATCATCACGTTCCATTAGAAACTCAGCATGACTTACTGTAATTTAATCACGTTGATCAAGTGTCATTATATTATACTAACTCATGCTTCAGTTCTCAACACTACTTCAAAAACATTCATATTTTAAATTTGAATTTTTCAGAATTTAGAAACTGAAACAGTTTCTTTTCTGATGAGACACTGATATAGCGAAGAGATAAATGATTTCAGATAAGAATAGTTATGAAAATATCTTCAGAAATATCGAGGATATTTATAATGAAAGATTCGATGATATCTTAGAATATCTAATATCGATGGGTGATGATGAAGATTTTTTGTAAAAGTGTAGAGTCAGGAACAAGGTATTCGTTAATGACTTCAGCAAATACTGAATCATTTGGATTCTTGGAAGGCAGGTTTTTTCTTTGTGATTTGTCCACAGTCTCCTTCATGGTTTGCTCAACTCGTATTTCAGTTCCAACTTTTCTGAGCTTTGTCAACATACTATACTTTATCATCAAACTTTCGACTATCAAGGTCGTTTACAGTTTCTGTTGCTTCATTCAGCTTTTTTCAAAATTCAGAGTATTGATTTGCAGACTGGTTGCTTTTCAGAATTTCAGAATGGAAGATCATAATTCTAAGAGGTAAATGTTATATGTATATAACTGTTGATGTAGTAACGCTGCGAGATTTCAAAGTACTGATTGCTAGTTCTCGGTAAGTGGTATGGTCATTCTCGTTATAAGATGCGGATGAGTATATGATAGGGTTTCGATAAATATAATGATTTTTCGGAAAGTCAAAGATCAACGAAGTTGTTGGTAAGTTTACTTCTAATGTGGTGAGATATAAACGGTTCTTCGGTAACAATGACGAAGGGGAAAACGTATATATCAAAGTTTTAATAAGACTTATTCAAATGAAAAGTCGAAATTGATTTGCTGGAGCTGTGACAAAATTGGCTAATTTGAAAAAGATTCTGCAATGTTATTTTCGGTAATAGCAATGCCAAAGGAGCTAGCACAGATACATGTTAAACGCTTACTCAGGTTCCGAGTGTTTTCAGGTGCATAACTACATGCTTCAATCTTTTCTTCTGTAGATGAAGTGCGGTTGATTCAAGAAAGACAAGCTTTTGGTTGCAATTGTTCTATTTACAAGTGATATTCGTTTAAATAATAAAAGGTGAAGACAAAAGACAGATTCGACGATTTGAAGACGCAAATGACCAAAAAGCTAAAAAGTACAAAGTACAATCAAAGTGGTTCAAATTATTTATGAGAAACGTCTAAAAGTTACAAGAGTACAAGCCGCAAAACGCAAAGTACAAGATATTAAATTGTACGCAAGGACGTTTGAAAATCCAGAACATGGACCAAAGTCAACTCTCAACGCTCGACGCAACGGACTAAAAATTACAAGTCAACTATGCACATGAATATAATATAATATATAATTAATTCTTAAAATTATATATATATATTATATTATATATTAAAACCGTCGGCAACAAGAAAACAAGAAAATGTGAGCTGTCCCAGGGGGCCATGCGATCGCATGTCCTGGCAGTTATAAACCCATGTGATCGCATAGCAGCAACAGTGAGGTCAGGTCCTATAAAGTTCGCGTGTTTTGGCCGAAATTCACACATCTAATTCAATCTCTCACTCTCTACGATATATATATATATATATATATATATATATATATATATATATATATATATATATATATATATATATATATATATATATATATAATTTATAATTTTAATTTTAATTTAAGATTAATAATAATAAGGTTATGTTAGCGAATGTTGTATGTGTTTAAGTCAAAATTCTGTCCGTGTAAAGCTACGCTATTATTAATCATTGTAAGTTATGTTTAACCTTTTTAAATTAATGTCTCGTAGCTAAGTTATTATTATGCTTATTTAAGCCGAAATAATCGTGATGTTGGGCTAAATATTAAAGACGGGATAATTGGGCTTTGGACCATAATTGGGGTTTGGATAAAAGAACGATACTTGTGGAAATTAGACTATGGGCTATTAATGGGCTTTATATTAACTAAATGATACCTCGTTAATTTAATATATAGACTTATAATTTGACGTATTTATATATAACCACATACGATTGACTGGGTACGGTGGGCGGGATATCTATAAATACCAATAATTATTCATTTGACCGGACACGGGGATGGATTAATAATCAATAGACTTGTTGAAACACTGGTTAATTATATACGAGGGTAATTGGTGTAATTGTTAACAAAGTAATAAAACCTTGGATTACACGCAGTCGATAACCTGGTGTATTCATTAAACAAAGTATTAAGACCTTGTTACAGTTCTAATCCCCAATTAGTTGGAATATTTGACTTTGGGTATAAGGATAATTTTACGAAGACTCTCGCACTTTATATTTATGACTGATGGACTATTATGGATAAAACCGTATGGACATATCGAATAATCCAGGACAAAGAACAATTAACCCATGGTAATAAACTAAAATCAACACGTCAAACATCATGATTATGGAAGTTTAAATAAGCATAATTCCTTTATTTCATATTTTATCGCACTTTTATTTACTGTCATTTTATTTATTGTACTTTTAATTATCATACTTTTTAATTATCGCAATTTTTTTTATCGTACTTTTATTTATCGCACTTTAATTATCGTCATTTACTTTACGCTTTAAATTAAGTTATATTTATTTTTAATATTTTACATTAGGTTTTAACTGCGACTTAAGACATAAAATCGACAAACCGGTCATTAAACGGTAAAAACCCCCTTTTATAATAATAATATTACTTATATATATATATATATATATATATATATATATATATATATATATATATATATATACAAATATAGTTTTAAAAACATAGCGTTAAACTTGGCTAGTTCCCTGTGGACGAACAGAACTTACTAAAAACTACACTACTGTACGATTAGGTACACTGCCTATAAGTGTTGTAGCAAGGTTTAGGTATATCCACTCTATAAATAAATAAATAACTTGTATAAAATTGTATCGTATTTAATAGTATTTCCTAGTAAATATATAACTATTTCGTATACGCCGCTGCACACATCAAGTATTTTTGGCGCCGCTGCCGGGGACCCGAAAGCGAAATGCTATAATTTTTTTTTATTAAGTCTTAATTCACCACCTTTCATACGTTTACCACCTGTAACTCGATCAAGACATCTAGCCAATATTGTCGCCGTTGATTTTTCTTTAGAATCGTCATCTAGTCGACCAAGTACTCCAATTCAAATTTCCGATAATCCATTTTTTGAACCCGACCTCACAATTGAGAATCCGGAGGATATTCAGGGACAATACAGAGATCCTGAACTACTAATCATTCCTCCTGAACCACAAATCACTCATCCAGAGATTTTCGAGGAAGAAACCATTAAATCAGAATCCCTTAGTGATTCAGATTCAACAAATTCAATAATGGAAAATCTGGAACCTCTAAGTATGGAAGACCGAATGAGAGCTAAACGCACTGGCCAAGGTCACGCAGTTACTCAACTAGACATTAATGCGCCAGATTATGAAATCAAAGGACAAATCCTACACATGGTAACTAATCAATGCCAATTTAGTGGTGCGCCGAAGGAAGATCCAAACGAACATCTTCGAACTTTTAATAGGATCTGTACTTTATTTAAAATAAGAGAAGTGGAGGATGAACAAATATATCTCATGTTATTTCCCTGGACTTTAAAGGGAGAAGCCAAAGATTGGTTAGAATCGTTACCTGAAGGGGCGATTGATACATGGGATGTTTTAGTTGAAAAATTTCTTAAACAATTATTTCCGGCATCTAAAGCCGTGAGACTTCAAGGAAAAATAGTTACGTTTGCGCAAAAGCCAAATGAAACTCTATATGAGGCGTGGACAAGATTTGGAAAGTTGTTAAGAGGATGTCCGCAACATGGTTTAGATACTTATCAAATAGTACAAATATTCTATCAAGGATGCGACATCACTACAAGAAAAGACATCGATATTGCAGCTGGTGGTTCCATTATAAAGAAAACCGCAACTGAAGCTTACAAAATTATTGATAACACTGCTTCCCACTCACATGAGTGGCACCAAGAAAAAGATATCGTTAGATCATCTAAAGCGGCTAGAGCCGATTCTAGCCATGACTTTGATTCCATTTCCGCAAAGATAGATGCTGTCGAGAGACGAATGGAAAAGATGACTAAGGATATTCACTCAATACGAATTAGTTGTGAGCAGTGTGGAGGACCACATTTGACAAAAGATTGTCTCAGTATTGAACAAACAATGGAATAAAGAGAGAATGTTTCATACATGAACCAAAGGCCTGGAAATAATTATCAGAATAATTATCAACCGCCAAGACCAATCTACAATCAAAATCAGAATTATAACCGAAATGTTCCATACAACAACCAACAAGGTCCTAGCAATCAACAAGTATCTAATAATACTTACAATCAACAAAGACCTATTTTTCAAAATAAACCACCACAAATCAATGATAAAAAGCCAAATCTTGAAGGCATGATGTCAAAGCTAGTTGAATCTCAAACGCAGTTTTTCACATCTCAGAAACAAACCAATGAACAAAATGCTCAAGCATTTAGAAATCAACAAGCTTCTATTCAAAATCCGGAACAAGAAGTAAGCAACCTAGCAAGGTTGATAGGTGAAAGAAAACCGGGAAGTCTACCTAGTGATTTAAATGCTAACCCCCGGAATGAAACAGCTAAAGCCATTACCACGAGAAGTGGTATTACACTTAAACCACCTGAAATACCTGTAATTTCTGATGACTCTATTCTTACTCCACAAGAACCACAACCTGAACAAGATAAGGAAACAAAACCGGTAATTGAAAAGGTTAATGAAGATAACAGAGTTAAGGCTAAACCTTATGTTAAACCATACCAACCATCACTTCCTTACCCGAGTAAAATGAGAAAAGAAAGACTTCAAGCCGAGCAATCCAAATTCTTGGATATGTTTAAACAGATAAATGTCAATCTTCCTTTCATTGATGTGATTTCAGGAATGCCAAGATATGCTAAATTCTTGAAAGATCTAATCACAAATAGAAAGAAAATGGAAGAACTCTCGGCTGTTACTATGAATGCTAATTGTTCTGCAGTGATGTTGAATAAGATACCAGAAAAACTCTCTGATCCAGGAAGTTTTACAATTCCATGTTTTCTGGGTAGTCTTAGTTCAATAGAAGCATTGGCAGACTTAGGTGCTAGTATAAATTTAATGCCGTATTCATTATACGCTAAACTAGACCTCGGAGAATTGAAACCAACACGAATAAGCATACAACTAGCCAATCGATTAGTAAAATATCCTAGAGGGATAATGGAAAACATGCTAGTTAAAGTTGGTACTTTAGTATTTCCAGTAGACTTTGTTATTCTGGACATGGAAGAAGATTCTCGAGTTCCTCTCATATTAGGAAGATCATTCTTAAACACGGCTAAAGCAATAATAGACGTGTTCGGTAAGAAATTGACCTTAAGTATAGTGGACGAGAGTGTCACCTTTTCTATTGATAGATCCATGTAACAACCACAATCTGCAGATGATACGTGTTATTGTATTCAAACTATAGATTCACATGCAGAATTGTTAGAAGAATTTCCAGAATTACAAGGAACAGGAGAATGTTCTTTAGGAAAAGGAACTGAACCAATTGATGAAGCTGAAATGTTAGCTACACTTATGGCTAATGAATATGAACCAACAACAGAAGAACTTCAAATGCTAAAAGAGGAAGACAGATATCGATACAAATCATCGATAGAAGAACCACCGACATTAGAGTTAAAGCCACTTCCAAACCATTTGGAATATGCTTATTTACATGGTGAATCTAAATTACCTGTAATAATATCATCTTCTCTTACTGAAAATGAAAAATCTCAACTCATTTCTGTGCTAAAAGCTCATAAACCAGCTATTACATGGAAGATTCATGACATTAAAGGCATAAGTCCTTCGTATTGCACACATAAAATCCTTATGGAAGAAGGTCATAAAACGTATGTGCAACGCCAACGAAGACTAAATCCGAATATGCAAGATGTTGTTAAGAAAGAAATTATTAAACTGCTAGATGCAGGTATAATTTATCCAATCTCTGATAGTCCATGGGTAAGCCCAGTTCAATGCGTACCTAAGACGGGTGGCATGACTGTCATCACAAATGAAAAAAATGAGCTTATTCCTACTAGGACTGTAACAGGATGGCGTGTTTGTATTGATTATAGAAAATTAAATGACGCCACCAGAAAAGATCACTTTCCCTTACCTTTCATTGATCAAATGTTGGAAAGATTAGCCGGGAATAGTTACTATTGTTTTCTTGACAGTTTTTCCGGATACTTTCAAATTCCAATAGCACCCGAGGACCAAGAGAAAACTAAGTTCACGTGCCCTTATGGTACTTTTGCTTACAAACGCATGCCATTTGGACTTTGCAATGCCCCTGCAACCTTTCAAAGGTGTATGATGGCGATTTTTCATGACATGATAGAAGAATGCATGGAAGTTTTCATGGATGACTTTTCAGTCTTTGGTGATACTTTTGAATCATGTCTAGTTAATCTTGAACGAATGCTTATTAGATGCGAACAATCAAATCTAGTACTTAATTGGGAGAAATGTCATTTCATGATTAAAGAAGGCATCGTTCTTGGACATAAAATTTCAAAGGAAGGAATTGAAGTAGATAGAGCTAAAGTAGATGTAATTGCTAAACTTCTACATCCCACCAATGTTAGAGGAGTTAGGAGTTTTCTAGGGCATGCCGGTTTTTACCGACGTTTCATAAAAGATTTTTCTAAAATTGCCACTCCTATGAATAAACTCCTTGAAAAGGATGCTCCATTCATCTTTTCAGATGAATGCATCAAATCTTTTAATATTCTTAAAGAAAAACTCACTAATGCACCGATAATGATAACTCCAAATTGGAATCTACCATTTGAACTCATGTTCGATGCAAGTGATTTTGCAATGGGAGCCGTTTTAGGACAAAGGATTGAAAAATGATTTCAACCTATTTATTATGCTAGTAAGACGTTACAAGGAGCACAAACGAATTACACAACTACTGAAAAAGAACTCCTTGCCATTGTCTTTGCTTTTGACAAATTTCGTTCATATCTCGTTCTAGCTAAAACGGTGGTCTATATCGACCATTCTGCTCTTAGATACCTATTTTCAAAACAAGATGCCAAACCACGATTAATACGTTGGATCTTACTCTTACAATAATTCGATATTGAAATCCGAGACAAAAAGGGAGCAGAAAATCTCGCAGCTGATCATCTTTCTCGTCTTGAAAATCCAGAATTAGAAGTTCTAAATGAATCGGCCATACAAGATAACTTTCCTGATTAATATCTATTGAAGATAGATTATAATGAAATTCCATGGTTTGCAGACTATGCAAACTACTTAGTATGTGGATTCCTTGAAAAGGGGTTGTTGTACCAAAAACGAAAGAAATTCTGTAGTGATATAAAACACTATTTTTGGGAAGATCCACATTTGTTTAAAAGTTGTCCCGATGGAATAATACGCCGATGTGTATTCGGAGATGAAGCTAGTCAAATCTTAAACCATTGTCACACAGGACCAACAGGAGGGCATTATGGGCCTTAACTCACAGCAAGAAAAGTTTACGATGCTGGATTCTATTGGCCTACAATTTTCAAAGACGCACACCTTCTTTGTAAATCCTGCGATGCTTGTCAAAGGGCCGAAAAAATAAGTCAACGTGATGAAATGCCACAAAATGTTATTCAAGTATGTGAAGTATTTGACGTTTGGGGTATTGACTTTATGGGTCCATTTCCAAAATCTCATAATAATCTCTACATTCTTGTTGCCATTGATTATGTATCTAAATGGGCGGAAGCACAAGCTCTCCCAACTAACGATGCACGAGTTGTAGTCAATTTTTTAAAATGTCTTTTTGCAAGGTTCGAAACACTGAAAGCTTTAATAAGTGATCGGGGTACTCATTTCTGTAATAATCAACTTGAGAAAGTTCTCAAAAGATATGGAGTAACTCATAAAATCTCCACTGCTTATCATCCACAAACAAGTGGACAAGTTGAAAATACCAACCGAGCTTTAAAATGTATTCTAGAGAAAATCGTAGGATTAAATCCAAAGGAATGGTCCATGAAATTGGAGGATGCACTCTGGGCTTTTAGAACAGCCTACAAAACTCCAATTGAAACCACACCTTTTAAACTCGTTTATGGAAAAGCATGTCATCTTCCAGTAGAAATTGAGCACAAAGAATTTTGGGCTTTGAAGACATGTAATCTTGATTTACATGAAGCCGGACGTCTACGGTTAAGTCAACTAAACGAATTAGAAGAATTAAGACATGAAGCATACGAAAATTCGTTAATCTATAAGGAAAGAACGAAGAAATGGTATGATAAAAGAATCAGAAGTTCAAAAGAATTTAAAGAAGGAGACAGAGTTCTTCTTTTCAATTCACGATTCAAGCTATTTCCTGGAAAATTGAAATCAAGATGGTCTGGACCATTCATAGTCAAAAGAGTTTTCCCATACGGAACAATAGAGTTAATAAATTCAAATGGGATTGAATTTAAAGTTAATGGTCACAGAGTTAAACATTACATACATGATCCAATGGAAGTTGACAACGAAGTTAATCACAATTTCGACACCACAGCTAACTAAGTGTGGGGAGAATCAAGTCTTTTAAGGATAATATTTATTTCTGTTGGAGTTAGATATTCTGTTTTCGTGTAGTTTCTGAAAATGGAATCCGAATGGTCTTTCCCTAGCAGACCCTAAAGAACTAATCTTTGAAAGGACCCGTCCTAATCCATCCGGACGAAGTCCATATCGATTATAAACGATTCAAAACAGTTGATTACATCGCGAGGTACTTGACCTCTATATGATACATTTTACAACATTGCATTCATTTTGAAAAGACAATCTTTCATTACATCTAAAGTTGACAGACATGCATACCATTTCATAATATATCCAACTATAATTGACTTAATAATGATCTTGATAAACTCAACGACTCGAATGCAACGTCTTTTGAAATATGTCATGAATGACTCCAAGTAATATCTTTAAAATGATCAAATGCACAGCGGAAGATTTCTTTCGTACCTGAGAATAAACATGCTTTCAAGTGTTAACCAAAAGGTTGGTGAGTTCATTAGTTTATCATAAATAATCATTTAATAGACCACAAGATTTCATATTTCCATTTCTCATAAACATACGTCCCATACATAGAGACAAAAATATCATTCATATGGATTGAACACCTGGTAACCGACATTCACAATATGCATATAAGAATATCCCCATCATTCCGGGATCCTCCTTCGGACATGATATAAATTTCGAAGTACTAAAGCATCCGGTACTTTAGATGGGGCTTGTTGGGCCCGATAGATCTATCTTTAGAGTTCGCGTCAATTAGGGTGTCTGTTCCCTAATTCTTAGATTACCAGACTTAATAAAAAGGGCATATTCGATTAGATAATCCAACCATAGAATGTAGTTTCGATTACTTGTGTCTATTTCGTAAAGCATTTATAAAAGCAGCGCATGTATTCTCAGTCCCAAAAACATATATTGCAAAAGCATTTAAAAAGGGAATAATGAAACTCACCATACTGTATTTTGTAGTAAAAATACATATGACGTCATTTAACAAGTGTAGGGTTGACCTTGGATTCACGAACCTATATCATTCATTTATATATTAAAACATATAATTGTAATCGAATAAATATATTTATTTTTTTAATAATATACTTGTTATCTCATATGTTATATAGATATAGATAAATTTAATATATTTAGTTTATATATTTTATATAACAATTTTTTTTTTTAGAGTTTATACATGATAAAAATATATATGTTTATCTATATAATGTTAATATATAGTTACATGAGATATTAATATCGTTATAGTATATATAGTAAATACATTTTGTATACAAAATATTTATTTGTTAAAAATGATAGTTATAATAATACTTAACAATAATAATAATAATAATATTCATTTTTTTAATTTTATTGTAAACATAATAATAATAATAATAATAATACTTAATACTTGTATTTGTAATAATAATAACCATGTTAATAATTATAATACTAATAATAACAACAACAATAATAGTAATCTGAATATTAATAATAATTAATATTAATAACAAATAATAATAATAATGATTTTTGGTAAAGAAAAACTACCTCAAAACAATCCTTAAAAATAATATGGCACCAGTAGGGATCGAACTCGAGTCCCTTCATTCACCCAACAACATTCCAAACCATTCCTCCATCCATTGAATTCTGTTATAACCCGAATCAAATTTTTATATAACCTAATTAATATCGCGGCCCAACTGATTTACAAAAGCCCAACATTAACTCTAGTAATATTATGGCTCGACAGCAAGACCCAATTAAATTTTACTTAGCTCAATATGAATTTTAGGGTAGTTAAAATTGTTCCTGGAACTTGTCACGATAAAAAAAAATAAAGCCGTGAACCTCAAAACAAACCCAAGCTTCCGTTCACCCTAATCGTCATCGCTATTACTCATCATCAAACACCTTCAACATCATCTTCCTCGTTTCATCACTATCATATAAATCACATCATCATTTTTCCTTCATCAAATATAGCAAACGATTATTCTACGCGAACCATTCGAGTTGCAACTGTACGGATGTAATTGATGATCAAAGAAGTAGAGTATAGCCGCATCAGATTGTATGGCAGGAGCAGCAGTAGGTTAACACGATGGGATTTGGGTTTGGCCCAATAATTAAATAAATTCACGGCCCAAATATGTATATTTGATTCAAATGGCCCGACTTGTAGTTTCCAGGTTTCATAGGATTCAGTTTTAAAATTATTAAGAAAAAGGTAAGTTGCATAAGTCATACAACCACCCCATCATAATCATTATACGTAAACAAAAATGCAGCAGTAACGACACTAACATTATCATCATCTTTACTGTATCATCGTCATCATCTTCATCGTATGATCACTGTTTGATTGGCAACACTAGCAGTGACAAAAGTAGCAATAGTTGAGTGGTTTTCAGCTGCAACTATAGTGATTTTCATGTGGTTCTTAGGACGAGAACAAATAAAAAAAAATAGCGTAGTAGTAGTTTAATCAAGACAGTATCGTAGCACTAGTCTTAATGATTATGAAGGTGATGGTTGCAGTGGAGTTTTAAGGAGGTGGTGATGATGGTCTAGTTCTTCAAACAGAACTTATAACTTAGTGGGTTTCGATGGGATTTAGTGAAGATGGTGTATGTGGGTGTTATGAAGAAGATGATGGCGGTTTATGGTCCGTGGGTTCTGTTGCAACAGGGATTAATGATGGTGGTCTCGCTGGTGGTGGTGGTTCGGTTATGGTCATGGTGATGTTTAAATGGTGACCAAAGATGGTTGTTTATGGTGGTGGGTCTTGGTGGATTGTGGTGGTAGATGTTACTCCGAGATTAGAAACATGAACACAGATAGTTGTAATGAAAAAAAATTGTTCAATATTGCTTAAATGGGTAGTGGTTTTAGATGGGTAAAGGTGGTTCGATTTCAATAGAAAACTAGTGTGGTAATGGTTGGTCTCATGATAGTGATAAGGTGACTTGGTTTATGGTTGTCGAAGGTGATCAAATATTGCAGGGATAAGTGATAGTGAGTTTGTTTAATGGGTGTGTGTTTCAATAAGTCACCAAACATGTATGTGTATATATCCTATCCATCTTATATGTCTATATAAATATATAAGTAGGGTCGGTGTTATAACATCACAAGAATCAAAAGAACTAAAGTAGTACAATCTCTACAGTAATCAAATTCCTAATTGATGAATGAAATGATAAAACAAGTGGGTGTCAATCACAGAAAGCAAAGTGTAATTCTATAATAATAATAATAATATTTTAATATTAATAATATATTACATTTATTTAAGAGACGTGCAGCATCCAATACATCATCCAATAATTTCTACCGACAGTTTATCCCGGATTGCTATATCGTGTCCAATGCTAAACAGTTAGCGTATAAAAGTGTTCCTAAAAATCCCAAACTTTTAAATTAAATATATTTGATTATTTCACTCATTACCTGTTTGAAACCTGATCAAAAAGGTTCGAAAATTATTTATTTTCTGTTCCAATTTATATGTACGGAGTACAAAAACTTAGATTGAAATGGTAAAAAAAATTTATTGAAACTATTATCTTTTTAATCAAATTTTGGAACAACTTTTATTTTAAAACTTCTTATTTATATATTAGACCTATTTTAAAAATAATTAAATGTCAACCGAAAGTTACAGACATTTACCATTTAAGCTCAAAATTAATTATATTTAATATACACTATGTATATATATAAACAGTTTTAAATAACAGAATTTACTACGCATATAAATATATATTAAATGATTAAAGTAAATTTTACAATATATATATGCAAGGAATATACATATAAAATAATAGTTTTTATTACAATGTATTTTATTGTACATATTTATTTATAACAATAAATGTATATAATAGTTTATTAATGTTCATGTTATTATATATATTATACATATATTTATATATACACATATTTATATATATCTACATATTTACAAGCAATGGTTCGTGAATCATCGGGAACAGTCGAAAGTCAATTGAATATATGAACATCGTTTCAAGATTTTCTAGACTCAACATTACATACTTTACTTATCGTATCGAAATCATATAAAGATTAAGTTTAAATTTAGTCGAAAATTCCCGGGTTGTCGAAGTACCTACCCGTTAAAGAAATTTCGTCCCGAAATTTGAGTGAGGTCGTCATGGCTAACCATTAGAATGTTTTCCTGATGAATATGAGTTGATAAATAGAGTTTTATCATTATTGAATAATATAGATAAAACGACTCGATTATGTGAAGCGTACGAGTGAAGCTATCACTAAATAGTGAAATGAAAACGACAGTTTTCATCATGACTTTTGACTAGTCATGGTTGAATTTTTAGAAAACAAGGTGCGTCATAACTTTTGACGTAGTCTGGTTTGAATTCCGGAATTCATGGAATTTAAAGAAAATCTTTGAAATCTAAAAGATTTGATTCTTCGGCGAATAAGGAAATTAAGATCTCTATAATTAATTACGGTGATCTACCTCGATTACTCTGTCTGATATTTCCATTATAAACTCATCCTCTTCATTTTCTTATTTTCACAGCTCACATCTTTTATTCTCTCTCTTAATGCAAACTTCGTTTTCTCTTCTCGACCTTAAGTCAATCGAATCCTGGTCCAGAATTCGTATGTATGAAGTTTCGAAATGAAAATAGCTAATGTTCTAGGAGAGAAATTGTAATAGCATGATCTTGATTGGTTAAATTTCCAGAATTCAATAGAAAAGGTAGAACTATTAGGAAGATATGTTCTCGATATGTCTATAGATTAAATAGAATGTAAGAGTCATGTAACATGACACATGATGACGTTATGGTCTGTGTATCATCACGTCTCATTAGAACTCAGCATGACTTACTGTAATATAATCACGTTGATCAAGTGTCATTATATTATACTAACTCATGCATCAGTTCCCAACATTACTTCAATAACATTCATAGTTTAAACTCGAAAGTTTACAGAATATAGAAACTAACAGTTTCTATATGATGTAACACTGATAGCATGAAGAAATTAATGATTTCAGATAAGAATAGTTATGAAAATATCTTCAGAAATATCGAGGATATTTATAATGAAAGATACGATAATATCTTTGAATATCTAAGATCAGAGGATGATGGAGACTATTGTCCCCAAGGGTTTAGAGTAAGGAGCAAGATATTTGCTAAAGACTTCAGCAGGCATTAAATCATTTGGATTCTTTGAAGTCAAACTTATTCTTTGTGATTTGTCCACGGCTTTCTTCATAGTTTCGCATAATCTGCTTTTCGATACTAAATTTTCTATTGAATGTTTGCGATATAATGATACACAGGAAGCACGAAGAGGTATATAATTTCGGACGAGAATATTTATGAAAATATCCTCAGAAATATCGAAGATATTGATGATGTCATTTGAAATTTCTAGGTTCGATGGTCGATGGAGAAAGATTTTCCGCAAGATTTTAACATGAATTCGGAGCAAGATATTCTCTAAAGATTTCAACGGATCCAGAATTACCTGGATTCTTTGAATAGAGTGTATGGTCTTTGTATTTGTCCTTTGTCTCCTTTGTGGTTAGCTCAATTCGTTTTCCAGTTCCAACATATCTGAGCTTTTCCAACATACTATTCTTTATCATAACACTTTCGATGATTAAGGTCGTTTACGGTTGTCTACAGTTTCTGCTGCTTCATTCAGCTTTTTCAAAGTTTAATGTATTGTTTCGTAAGCTGGGTGCTTTTCAGAATTTCAGAATGAAAGATCTTAATTCTAAGAAATAAATGTAATACATATAACTGTTGATGTAGATATGCTATGAGTTTTCAAAGTACTGATTGCTGATTCCCGGTAACCGGTATGGCAGTTCTCGTTACAAGATGCGGATGAGTATATGATAGGGTTTCAATGAATAAATATAAGGATTTGTCAGAGATATTTGAGCCAAGGAGCAACGAGGTTGCTGGTACATCTGCTGGTAATATAGTGAAATATAAAAGAATTCTCCGGTATCAAAAGGGTAATCGTATATATCAGGATTATAGTAAAGCTACTTCGAATGAAAAGTCGAAGTTGACTTGCTGGAGCTGTGACAAGATTGGCTACTTTGAAAAGGGATCGCAAAGCTATTTTCGGAAATAACAATGCTAAAGGAGCTAGCACAGATACGTGTTAAACATTTACTCAGGTTCTGAGTGTTTTCAGGTGCATAACTATATGCATCAATCTTTTCTTTCGTAGATGAAGTGTGGTTGGTTCAACCTCTCGATTGAGGTGTTTTTAAGAATCGTGAAAGGTTTGAACGCAGGTGGTAATCGTCAAGATATAATGAGGTTTAAGATGAAATCAAGTGGCAAGCTTGAAGAAATGTTTAGTTTCATATGTTATAATTAATATTTTAATTCATTTTAGTTGTCCAATGTTGATAGTCCACAGTTGATAGTCCACATTGACAGTCCAATAATTCATATACAGTTTAATATATAATATTCGAATTAATTAATACGTGTCGTGACCCGTATATGTCTCAGACTCGATCACAACTCAAACTATATATATTATTGTAGAATCAACCTCAACCCTGTATAGCTAACTCCTGCATTACTGCATATAGAGTGTCTATGGTCATTCCAAATAATATATATAGATGCGTCGATATGATATGTCAAAACCTTGTATACGTGTCCCGATATTTAAAGTGCATAAAATAAATAACAGAAATTAAATGACGATAAATAAAGTGCGTAAAGTAAATAACAGAAATTAAATGACGATAAGTAAAATTGCGGGAATTTAAATTGCGATAACTAAATTGTGATATATAAAATGTAATCAGTTACTAGGAATAGTTAGCTAGGATCTTGTTAGCGTGGTTTCTTAACAAAATTTCATATTGTTAATTAATCTGTTTCTAATCAATTTTTATTGTGTCCATTATTTCTTCATTATGCCACTTGTTGGATTCTGATAGGACAAAATCCAAATATGAAATTGAATGAAAATGGTTATTCTGTGGTGAACGGATTCGTATATCGGTGGATGTAAGTAGGATAGTAAACGACTGTTGAATCAGTTTCGAAGAATGTACATTGTAACTTATTAATGTGAAATCTAAATATTCCTCGGGTATTACCTACCCGTTAAAATATTTTCAGCGTTAACAGTTTGTACAAAAGAATTTTTTTTTTTTTCAATTCTTATGAAAATATACTTACATATATATTTTCTTCAAATGTAATCATAGATTTAATGAGTTAATATAATATTAATCTCATTTGATTTACCGTTAGAACTAGAATACATAATCTCTAAGACATTAGAGATTACATAATCGTCATGTCGAATGAAGATAATTGACGTAGAACGATACGTAGAACGATGATTATACTCGAGGTATAGAATGAGATGTTGAGGCATGTATTGTTGATGGTATTGGTGCTGTTACTGATAGTACTGTTGTTGTCGGTGATGTTGCTGAAGCTGGTACATTTTGCACCATATTCTCCAAATTATTTTTCGATCGCGAAGTTCGTTGACTTATTACTCCAGGATGATTGTCGGTCGGAACGAGCGGATGAATAAGGTTTAGAATTGTGGATAGAATATGATCTTGTCGAGTTACTCTGGAAATGAGACTAAAATTGGTGTCTCGAACAGGTTCGCAGGTATACGCTTCAGGTTCATTATCAAGAGGTGAATTCAGTTGGTGGAAGGGATTGCCTTCTGCGCGTTTCCATTAATTAAGTCAACTACGAACCCATCAGATGAATTGATAATGGCTGATTGGTTGATTCATGCCGATGACGCTGTTTTCGGAGCTTAGGTGAACATCTAGGTCGGAATAATTATCGGAATAGCTATCGAAATCTGAGGGACTCGAACTGGTTGCAGGATTCATCTCGTACGATCAGATGAAGGATTTTCGATAAGAAATAGGTTATAGGATGTAGATTAGTACCCTGCAATACATAATTTACATATGCATATATAATACTAAAATCCCATAAGTTACGGAGGAATCTACGAAAGTTGTCAGGCAAAGTTACAGTAACAGATACGCTAAGATATGAATTGTCAGATACGCTAAGATATGAATTTTGTCTATACACTATTCATGCAGTCAATGCAGTAAAATGTGTCTAGACTAAGAATAATGAGTAGGTAATTTCCTAAGGATGATAAGCAGATGTTTTCCGATAAAAATGATAAGCAAAACTTTGACATGCAGACACGGTCGAAGTCCAGACTCACTAATGCATCCTAACGACTATCAGTTAGGCACGCTAATGCAAGACCTGGTTCGCTTAGACCACCGCTCTGATACCAACTGAAAGGACCCGTCCTAATCCATCCGGATGAAGTCCATATCGATTATAAACGATTCACAACAGTTGATTACATCGCGAGGTACTTGACCTCTATATGATACATTTTACAACATTGCATTCGTTTTGAAAAGACAATCTTTCATTACATCTAAAGTTGACAGACATGCATACCATTTCATAATATATCCAACTATAATTGACTTAATAATGATCTTGATAAACTCAACGACTCGAATGCAACGTCTTTTGAAATATGTCATGAATGACTCCAAGTAATATCTTTAAAATGATCAAATGCACAGCGGAAGATTTCTTTCGTACCTGAGAATAAACATGCTTTCAAGTGTCAATCAAAAGGTTGGTGAGTTCATTAGTTTATCATAAATAATCATTTAATAGACCACAAGATTTCATATTTCCATTTCTCATAAACATACGTCCCATACATAGAGACAAAAATATCATTCATATGGATTGAACACCTGGTAACCGACATTCACAATATGCATATAAGAATATCCCCATCATTCCGGGATCCTCCTTCAGACATGATATAAATTTCGAAGTACTAAAGCATCCGGTACTTTGGATGGGGCTTGTTGGGCCCGATAGATCTATCTTTAGAGTTCACGTCAATTAGGGTGTCTGTTCCCTAATTCTTAGATTACCAGACTTAATAAAAAGGGCATATTCGATTAGATAATCCAACCATAGAATGTAGTTTCGATTACTTGTGTCTATTTCGTAAAGCATTTATAAAAGCAGCGCATGTATTCTCAGTCCCAAAAACATATATTGCAAAAGCATTTAAAAAGGGAATAATGAAACTCACCATACTGTATTTTGTAGTAAAAATACATATGACGTCATTTAACAAGTGTAGGGTTGACCTTGGATTCACGAATCTATATCATTCATTTATATATTAAAACATATAATTGTAATCGAATAAATATATTTATTATTTTTAATAATATACTTGATAAGGCTAAAAAGGAACATATATTTCATAGCATTATTCCCCAAGAAAGACAAGATTTTAGTTGCAATTGTTCCATTTTCAAGTAATAATCGTTTATATCAAATAAGTGCGAAGACAAAAGGCGAAAACGACGAATTGAAGACGGAAAGGTCCAAAAAGCTCAAATGTACAAGATACAATTAAAAAGGTTCAAATTATTGATGAAGAACGTCTAAAAATGACAAGAGTACGAGTTACAAAACGCAAAGTACACGATATAAAATAGTACGAAAGGACGTTCGAAAATCCGGAACCGGGACATGAGTCAACTCTCAACGCTCGACGCAACGGTGTAAAAATTACGAGTCAACTATGCACAAGAATAAAATATAATATTTAAATAATTCATAATAAGAATAATATTAAATAATAAAAAGTTGTTAATTGAGCATAGTTCAGGGGTCATAAATGAAAATTCAAATTTATAATTTGCCTATAAAAGGCAATGTTTTCGTTCAGTTTTAGGTACCCCTTTTCAACCCCAATTCTATCTATCTCTCTTCTCTGTAACGTATAACATAAATAAATAATTTTAATTTTAATTTTAATTTTAATAATTTAGTTATGGTACGAATAATTTACGGGTTTTAAGTCAGAACTCTGTCCGTGCAACGCTACGCGATTAATCACCACTGTAAGCTATGTTCTTCCTTTTTAATTTAATGTCTCGTAACTAAGTTATTATTATGCTTACTTGAGCCGAAGTAATCGTGATGTTGGACTATATTAAGACGGGACTATTGGATTTTGTACCATAATTAAGGTTTGGGCAAAAGACCGACACTTGTGGAAATTGGACTATTGACTATTAATAGATGGGGGGTATTGTCTAATTGAGTGACAACTCATTGGAGTCTGTCGAACCTATCTTCAAATTAATTATCCTAATAATTAATAATGATTATGGTTGTCCTATTTAGTGACGTTCATATGGAATCTATTATAATTATTTAATTAATTATTCGGGTTGGGTAATTGATTATTCAAACTGATCAAGTGGGTAAATTAATATTCATATCTAATCAAAACAGGGGTGGATTACATACAGTGATAACTGGTGTAATTGTTGACAGAAGTGATAACTGCGTCACAGTTTAAATCCTTAATTAGTTGGAATATTTGACTTCGGGTATAAGAGTAATTTGACGAGGACACTCGCACTTTATATTTATGACCGATGGACTATTATGGACAAAAACCAGATAGGTATCAAATAAACCATGACAAAGGACAATTAACCCGAGTAACAATTAATTAAAATCAAAACGTTAAACATCATAATTACGGAAGTTTAAATAAGCATAACCCTTTTATTTCATATTCTATCGCAATTTTATTTATTGTTATTTTATTTATCGTCATTTATATATTTTACGCACTTTAATTATTCTCATTTATCTTTACGCTTAAAAATATAAAATCGACAAACCGGTCATTAAACGGTAAAAAACCCCCTTTTATAATAATATTACTACTTATATATATATATATATTTATATAAATATAGTTTTATAAAAATATAGTACGTAATCACTAGCTCCCTGTGGAACGAACCGGACTTACTAAAAACTACACTACTCTACGATTAGGTACACTGCCTATAGTGTTGTAGCAAGGTTTAGGTATATCCCATCCGTAAATTAATAAAACTTGTGTCATATTTTGTAGTATTTTGTATTAAAAATAATACTATTTCGTACCCTCACGCTACAACATCAAGTTTTTGGCGCCGCTGCCGGGGAACGTTAAAACGCTATATTTTTAATTTATATTTGTAAAAATAAAATTATATAAAACAAAGTAATTTTGAGGACACGTTGTGTCTAATAGATTTTTTTTTTAATTAGTTTTTATAGATTTTCACTAGATTTCACTAGATTTTCACCCTTCTTTTTCTTTGTATCTATCGTGACCACCAAAAGCAAAAGCAAAAGCAATGGGTCCCACTTCTTAATTGCCTACTAAAAATACCTTATTCATTTTCTTGGATGCTGTGCTTTAATAGAAATCAAAAAAAGAACGAAATGAGATTTGGTACAAGTTAATGACTGTAATTAATTTAATTGTTAATAAATCTAGTCGCAGATCATTTATATGAGATTTGGACTTATTTCATTAAAAAAAAAAAAAACGTAAAAAAAAAAAAAAACGTAAAAAAAAAAAAAAAAACGAGTTTTGAGCCTGCATCAATTTTGAATCTGCATTATTTTGAGCCTGCATCAGTTTTGAATCTGCATCAGTTTTGAGCCTGCATAGTTTTGAATCTGCATCAGTTTTGAGCCTGCATAATTTTGAATCTGCATCAGTTTTGAACCTGCATCAGCTTTTGAACTTGCATTCAATTTTGAATCTGCACTCCCATTTTGAGCCTGCATATAAAAAAAAAAATATTAAAAAAAAATATTTTTTTAAGATTTTGTCTATAAAAAAAATGTTTTTTTTTTTTTTTAGTTTTATTACCTTTAGATTTTTAGACTATAGTCGCAACTTTTAGTATTAAGTTTAGTTTTGCCATAGTTATTTTCTTATTTTTATTTTTCGATGCCTTTTACCTATGTATCAATTACAATTCCAATTAGTAATCTCTATTTGTAGTTTTAATTTTAAGATAGTGATAGTTATAAGGTTGGATTAATCGCGTGTTTTTAAAGTCTTATAAGCCACTCTTCGCCTTTTTCGTTTTTCGACACTTTTCGACGCGCAATCTATTTCTTCCTTATTTCTCGTCATTCTAGTTATAGGACATAGAATTTTATCTACATCTAATCTAATATTTCTTAAACGGAAAGAGAAATTATTTAAGCGGTTAAGTTAATAGACGTTGACATTTTTCTGGTTCGTAGTAATAGTTGGATTTGTACGTGGACCGGGTTGTTGGAGCCAAACAGTCCTCAATTATATTGAGACCAAACGAATCCTGCCCCTCTGCTGCATCTTTTGGCTATTCGAAACGTGGGCAAAAATCAGAAAAGTCTATTAAATGGATAGCTTATTTAAGTTTTTCTTATTATTTTTATAACTAATAGGATATTATGTGAATGCACCGAGCAAGACGTTCACCGCCTGTCATACGATTACCGCCTGTAACTCGATCAAGGCATTTAGCAAATATCGCCGCCGTTGATTTTTCTTTAGAATCGTCATCTAGTCGACCAAATACTCAAATTTCCGATAATCCAGATTTTGAAACCAACCTCACAATTGAGAATCCGGAGATTGCTGAGGAAGAAACCATTAAATCAGAAACCTCTAGTGATTCGGATACAACACTTCCAATCATGGAAAATCTAGAACCTCTAAGTATGGAAGACCGAATGAGAGCCAAACGCACCGGCCAAGGTCATGCAATTACTCAACCAAACATTAATGCACCAGATTATGAAATCAAAGGACAAATTCTACACATGGTAACTAATCAGTGCCAATATAGTGGTGCGCCGAAGGAAGATCCAAGCGAACATCTTCGTACGTTTAATAGGATCTGTACACTATTCAAAATCCGAGAAGTTGAGGATGAACAGATCTATCTCATGTTGTTTCCCTGGACTTTAAAGGGAGAAGCCAAAGATTGGTTAGAATCGTTACCTGAAGGGGCGATTGACACATGGGATGTTTTAGTTGAAAAATTTCTTAAACAATTCTTTCCGGCATCCAAAGCCGTGAGACTTCAAGGAGAAATTGTTACGTTCGCGCAAAAGCCAAATGAAACATTATATGAGGCATGGACAAGATTCGGAAGGATGCTGAGAGGATGTCCTCAACACGGTTTAGACACTTATCAAATAGTACAAATATTCTACCAAGGTGTCAACGTTGCTACACGGAAAGACATCGACATAACAGCTGGTGGTTCAATTATGAAGAAAACCGCAACTGAAGCTTACAAAATTATTGATAACACAGCCTCCCACTCTCATGAGTGGCATCAAGAAAAAGATATTTTTCGTTCATCTAAAGCGGCTAGAGCCGATTCTAGCCATGACTTTGATTCCGTTTCCGCAAAAATAGATGCTTTCGAAAGACGAATGGAAAACATGAATAAAGATATTCACGCAATACGAATCAGTTGTGAGCAATGCGGTGGACCACACTTAACGAAAGATTGTCACATTGAACCAACGATGGAACAACGAGAGAATGTTTCCTATATGAACCAAAGGCCGGGAAATAATTATCAAAATAATTATCAACCGCCAAAGCTGAACTTCAATCGAAATCAAAACATTCTTTACAATCCAAATGGACCCAACAATAACTCGTATAACCAACAAGGTTCGAATAACCAACCAACTCAAAACAACACTTTCAATCAACAAAGACCTAACTTGTATAAACCACCACAACAACCCGAAGAGAAAAAGCCAAATCTAGAAGAAATGATGGCAAAGCTGATTGAATCTCAAACACAATTCATTACATCTCAAACCCAAACGAACGAGAGGTTTGATCAGTCATTAAGAACTCAACAAGCTTCCATTTTGAATCTTGAAAAACACGTAGGTACTCTTGCTAGCATGATGAGTGAGAGGGAACAAGGAAAGCTACCGAGTAATACTGAAGTAAATCCTCGGAATGAGAATGTTAATATGGTGTCAACAAACTCTGAAAAACCAGCACCAGAAGATGGGAAGGTTTTAAATGTGAGTAACAATGAAGAAGTTACACCACCACCACCACCCGAGTATGTAAAGCCAGTGGTGGCACCATACAGACCACCCATCTCGTTTCCAAGAAAAGGAGTTGAGTATGAGCAAGTAATAGGTAATAAAGTTTGTGATACCTCTGGAAAGAAGAAGAAGAAGAATAAAAAAGTGCAAGAAACAAAAACAGTAGAAGTAAACCCGGTGAAGACAGTTCCACCAAATCCTCCACCTAGGGTAGGTGATCCGGGTGAATTTATTGTTCCTTGTCTACTTAGTGACTGTGTCATGTATGATGCACTAGCAGATTTAGGTTCAAGTGTGAGTGTTATGCCTCTTTTATTATATAAGAGATTAGGTGTAGGTGAGTTAACTCCAACGGATATGAGTGTTCGACTCCTTGATCAAACCATTAAGCACCCAGTTGGAATTGCTGACAACCTACCCGTTCAAGTAGGTAATTTAACCTTTCTAGTCGAATTTATTGTCATTGACATAGAAGAGGACCTAAACATTCCTCTAATTTTAGGTCGACCATTCTTTGCGTCCACCAGGGCGTTATTTGATGTAAGAAATGGTAGAATGACACTTAGTAGTGATGACAAATCAATCACCTTTATGATTCGAAAGTCTAAATCTCCACCAACCAAAACCGTTGAACCAACAAAAACGATTGGTAATAACCATGTTGTTTTACCAACTCCAACGGCAGTGCTTAACAATAATAAAACGCCTAAGTGTGGGGAAAATGAAGTAACACCTAATGATGACTTGATAATAAAGAACCCCGTTGTTGATACGAAATTAAATGACCCCGTTATTAACAGTTCAATGAAGAAACTTTTTAAACGGGCTATCGATGCTAGAAGTAAGGGGAACTTTAAGTTATGTAACCGGTTATTATCCAATCTGTCGCCTAAAGAAAAGGCAAAACTAGTTGAATTTTGGGATATTACGGAAGAAGCCGGGCACTAGCTTAAAGAAAAAGTCACAGATAGGCAAGTTGATTATGGACCAAAAGAAATTGACGATGAAGTTAATCACAATTTCGACACCACAGCTACCTAAGTGTGGGGAGATTCAAATGTTCTAAGAAAATGTTATCTAGAGTTAGTTGTTCTGTTCTCGTGTAGTTCCGAGAATGGAATCCGATTGGTCTTTTCCGCTAGCAGACACTAAAGAACTAGTTTTCTCCCCCCATTCTGAATTTTTGTTTTTTTTAGGTTTTATATAAAATTAATATGCTTTTTAAATTTAAGTTTTGTGTTTTTTTTAAAAAACAAAAATTTACTTTATTTCATTAAGTTGAAAAAAAATGATTTCTAAAATTCGTCGTGAGTTGAAGACTAGGTCGTTGAGCCGAAATTACTTTACCCGAGGGCGGGGCAAAAAATTTTGTCATCATTATTTTTAATTTTATTGATTTAAAGTATGCAAAAAAAAAAAATATTTGATTTTATAAATTTTTGAACGTGGGGTAATAAACCCAACTTTAAAAATATGTATATATGTTTGTATTTTATCATGTAAACAACAGGGTAAAACAACGCACTTTCAAAGACTAACATTAAGTTCAGCAAAAGCTACTGATTTTGACGACAAGATGCAAAACAACAAATGTGATATAATAAATGAAGGAATGAACGATGAGGCGAGCCATCTATCATTCGACGAGCTTTGTAATTACAAACTGAGTATTTTTAATCACTTTCCTACACTAATCACCCTCATGAATTTATAATTATAGTCTGATTTCATGCAAATGAGGGCATTGCATGATCTCAAGTGTGGGGAAGGGTTATAAATTCTCTCGGGTTTATACTTGGCTTATTTTCTAAATATTATGAAAATTTTAAAATTTTTTAACTAAATGAATTCAAAATCATGTTTATACATATTTATGAACGATAAAACTAGGTGTTAATGCCGAAATTATCGTTACCTCAGAAAGGACATAAATTGAGAAACACCCTAAAACGATTGAATTCATTTAAAATGGAATAAAGGAGAATAAAAAAAGCAAAGAAAGAAACTAAGTGTGGGGAGAATGTACCAAGTTATTCAATTAAAAACTATCTATCACATGTTTCTGTAAAGTTATTGCAGGTACTTTGTTTTGGACGATTTTAATCAGTTTTACCCGATTTACTGTAAGAAAGATGGATCTACACGATGAATCAATTCCATCATTAAAAGGAAGTAAAGTCTTCCGAAAAAGAAACGCGCTTCTTGATTTAGGTCATGAAGTTGTCGTCCAGACCAGCTGTAGGTTGACGAAAAATCTAGAAAAGTCATCTCTAAAATCAGCAGGAAATCCACGGACCTCAGCATCAAACAGGGTCGCCATGTGGTCAGATTTATCCTAACAATGAGAAGGATTTATCTCGCACAATGGGGGGCACCGTGCAAATTAGCTTGATAAGACTAATGAATCAAATCCCCAGAAAGGATAATCTCCTTAAAGATCAAAAATCAGCTTTTAAGACTGATATTACTCAATCCTAAAGATTGACCTTAAAGATTGAGAATTACAAACTCATGGAATTCAATGATATCTAAACTCGAGCTTGAACGAGAAAATATTTTGATCAAAAATAAAACCGATTTGTTTTCTGAAAACCTATTTTCAATGCGTTCATTACCATTGAACGTAAAATCCTGAGAATTCATCAGAATTCATTAGGTCACCTGAACCAAATCGGGTGTCAACCGTAAGAACGGTGGTTGCATAGCATGGTCGAAGACAGGACCTTGTGCCAGACCGAAAAATCATAGGATGATCTTTACTATTGCTCCTACCAAGGATAGTACTAGCATCCGACACGTTAAAAGACCATAATCATCTGCATGTCATTAGACATTTCCTTAACAATTTCTTGTTCATCGCTTTCCTTTACAACCAGACGGTAGTTTACCGAAAGGTAATATACGGAACAAGTAAACTGGATGTGTGCTTTCCGATACCGGGATAGCAGTGGATTACACGAACCTAAAAGTTTTAGCCAAAATATTGATCCACAAATATATTTTGCAACACCAATGGTGGATCAAATCAGAAAACTTGTCTAGGGTAAAACTAGCTTGAATTTTAAAAAAAAAAAAATCAAATGTTTTCATAAAGATCCAATTTCCTTAAGGATCTAAATTTCTATAGTCATGTGGGACTGTAAACCACCTTTCAAATGTGCACTTTGCTTTGGAAACCGAAAGTAAATCGGCTATTTGATTGCAAGTGTCGTTGACCTAAACCCAAGGCAACTGTGGATGGCACACCCACCTTTAACCATGGTTCTATCGTTACTATCATTGTTTTTACCGCTCTATCAAAATCACTGATGTATAAAGTGTGAAGAATAAAAAAGTGATTCGTGTGATGTATTTTATTTCAAGACTGTATTGCTTGAGGACAAGCAACGCTCAAGTGTGGGGATATTGATAAGGCTAAAAAGGAACATATATTTCATAGCATTATTCCCCAAGAAAGACAAGATTTTAGTTGCAATTGTTCCATTTTCAAGTAATAATCGTTTATATCAAATAAGTGCGAAGACAAAAGGCGAAAACGACGAATTGAAGACGGAAAGGTCCAAAAAGCTCAAATGTACAAGATACAATTAAAAAGGTTCAAATTATTGATGAAGAACGTCTAAAAATGACAAGAGTACGAGTTACAAAACGCAAAGTACACGATATAAAATAGTACGAAAGGACGTTCGAAAATCCGGAACCGGGACATGAGTCAACTCTCAACGCTCGACGCAACGGTGTAAAAATTACGAGTCAACTATGCACAAGAATAAAATATAATATTTAAATAATTCATAATAAGAATAATATTAAATAATAAAAAGTTGTTAATTGAGCATAGTTCAGGGGTCATAAATGAAAATTCAAATTTATAATTTGCCTATAAAAGGCAATGTTTTCGTTCAGTTTTAGGTACCCCTTTTCAACCCCAATTCTATCTATCTCTCTTCTCTGTAACGTATAACATAAATAAATAATTTTAATTTTAATTTTAATAATTTAGTTATGGTACGAATAATTTACGGGTTTTAAGTCAGAACTCTGTCCGTGCAACGCTACGCGATTAATCACCACTGTAAGCTATATTCTTCCTTTTTAATTTAATGTCTCGTAACTAAGTTATTATTATGCTTATTTGAGCCGAAGTAATCGTGATGTTGGACTATATTAAGACGGGACTATTGGATTTTGTACCATAATTAAGGTTTGGGCAAAAGACCGACACTTGTGGAAATTGGACTATTGACTATTAATAGATGGGGGGTATTGTCTAATTGAGTGACAACTCATTGGAGTCTGTCGAACCTAACTTCAAATTAATTATCCTAATAATTAATAATGATTATGGTTGTCCTATTTAGTGACGTTCATATGGAATCTATTATAATCATTTAATTAATTATTCGAGTTGGGTAATTGATTATTCAAACTGATCAAGTGGGTAAATTAATATTCATATCTAATCAAAACAGGGGTGGATTACATACAGTGATAACTGGTGTAATTGTTGACAGAAGTGATAACTGCGTCACAGTTTAAATCCTTAATTAGTTGGAATATTTGACTTCGGGTATAAGAGTAATTTGACGAGGACACTCGCACTTTATATTTATGACCGATGGACTATTATGGACAAAAACCAGATAGGTATCAAATAAACCATGACAAAGGACAATTAACCCGAGTAACAATTAATTAAAATCAAAACGTTAAACATCATGATTACGGAAGTTTAAATAAGCATAACCCTTTTATTTCATATTCTATCGCAATTTTATTTATTGTTATTTTATTTATCGTCATTTATATATTTTACGCACTTTAATTATTGTCATTTATCTTTACGCTTAAAAATATAAAATCGACAAACCGGTCATTAAACGGTAAAAAACCCCCTTTTATAATAATATTACTACTTATATATATATATTTATATAAATATAGTTTTATAAAAATATAGTACGTAATCACTAGCTCCCTGTGGAACGAACCAGACTTACTAAAAACTACACTACTCTACGATTAGGTACACTGCCTATAGTGTTGTAGCAAGGTTTAGGTATATCCCATCCGTAAATTAATAAAACTTGTGTCATATTTTGTAGTATTTTGTATTAAAAATAATACTATTTCGTACCCTCACGCTACAACATCAATACTTGTTATCTCATATGTTATATAGATATAGATAAATTTAATATATTTAGTTTATATATTTTATATAACAATTTTTTTTTTTTAGAGTTTATACATGATAAAAATATATATGTTTATCTATATAATGTTAATATATAGTTACATGAGATATTAATATCGTTATAGTAGATATAGTAAATACATTTTGTATACAAAATATTTATTTGTTAAAAATGATAGTTATAATAATACTTAACAATAATAATAATAATATTCATTTTTTTTATTTTATTGTAAACATAATAATAATAATAATACTTAATACTTGTATTTGTAATAATAATAACCATGTTAATAATTATAATACTAATAATAACAACAACAATAATAATAATCCGAATATTAATAATAATTAATATTAATAACAAATAATAATAATAATAATTTTTGGTAAAGAAAAACTACCTCCAAACAATCCTTAAAAATAATATGGCACCAGCAGGGATCGAACCCGAGTCCCTTCATTCACCCAACAACATTCCAAACCATTCCTCCATCCATTGAATTCTGTTATAACCCGAATCAAATTTTTATATAACCTAATTAATATCACGGCCCAACTGATTTACAAAAGCCCAACATTAACTCTAGTAATATTATGGCTCGACAGCAAGACCCAATTAAATTTTACTTAGCTCAATATGAATTTTAGGGTAGTTAAAATTGTTCCTGGAACTTGTCACGATAAAAAAAAATAAAGCCGTGAACCTCAAAACAAACCCAAGCTTCCGTTCACCCTAATCGTCATCGCTATTACTCATCATCAAACACCTTCAACATCATCTTCCTCGTTTCATCACTATCATATAAATCACATCATCATTTTTCCTTCATAAAATATAGCAAACGATTATTCTACGCGAACCATTCGAGTTGCAACTGTACGGATGTAATTGATGATCAAAGAAGTAGAGTATAGCCGCAGCAGATTATATGGCAGGAGCAGCAGCAGGTTAACACGATGGGATTTGGGTTTGGCCCAATAATTAAATAAATTCACGGCCCAAATATGTATATTTGATTCAAATGGCCCGACTTGTAGTTTCCAGGTTTCTTAGGATTCGGTTTTAAAATTATTAAGAAAAAGGTAAGTTGCATAAGTCATACAACCACCCCATCATAATCATTATACATAAACAAAAATGCAGCAGTAACGACACTAACAGTATCATCATCTTTACTGTAGCATCGTCATCATCTTCATCGTATGATCACTGTTTGATTGGCAACACTAGCAGTGACAAAAGTAGCAATAGTTGAGTGGTTTTCAGCTGCAACTATAGTGATTTTCATGTGGTTCTTCGGACGAGAACAAATAAAAAAAAATAGCGTAGTAGTAGTTTAATCAAGACAGTATCGTAGCACTAGTCTTAATGATTATGAAGGTGATGGTTGCAGTGGAGTTTTAAGGAGGTGGTGATGATGGTCTATTTCTTCAAACAGAACTTATAACTTAGTGGGTTTCGATGGGATTTAGTGAAGATGGTGTATGTGGGTGTTATGAAGAAGATGATGGCGGTTTATGGTCTGTGGGTTCTGTTGCAACAGGGATTAATGATGGTGGTCTCGCCGGTGGTGGTGGTTCGGTTATGGTCATGGTGATGTTTAAATGGTGACCAAAGATGGTTGTTTATTGTGGTGGGTCTTGGTGGATTGTGGTGGTAGATGTTACTCCGAGATTAGAAACATGAACACAGATAGTTGTAATGAAAAAAAATTGTTCAATATTTGCTTAAATGGGTGGTGGTTTTAGATGGGTAAAGGTGGTTCGATTTCAATAGAAAACTAGTGTGGTAACGGTTGGTCTCATGATAGTGATAAGGTGACTTGGTTTATGGTTGTCGAAGGTGATCAAATATTGCAGGGATAAGTGATAGTGAGTTTGTTTAATGGGTGTGTGTTTCAATAAGTCACCAAACATGTATGTGTATATATCCTATCCATCTTATATGTCTATATAAATATATAAGTAGGGTCGGTGTTATAACATCACAAGAATCAAAAGAACTAAAGTAGTACAATCTCTACAGTAATCAAATTCCTAATTGATGAATGAAATGATAAAACAAGTGGGTGTCAATCACAGAAAGCAAAGTGTAATTCTATAATAATAATAATAATAATATTTTAATATTAATAATATATTACATTTATTTAAGAGACGTGCATCATCCAATACAGCATCCAATAATTTCTACCGACAGTTTATCCCGGATTGCTATATCGTGTCCAATGCTAAACAGTTAGCGTATAAAAGTGTTCCTAAAAATCCCAAACTTTTAAATTAAATATATTTGATTATTTCACTCATTACCTGTTTGAAACCTGATCAAAAAGGTTCGAAAATTATTTATTTTCTGTTCCAATTTATATGTACGGAGTACAAAAACTTAGATTGAAATGGTAAAAAAAATTTATTGAAACTATTATCTTTTTAATCAAATTTTGGAACAACTTTTATTTTAAAACTTCTTATTTATATATTAGACCTATTTTAAAAATAATTAAATGTCAACCGAAAGTTACAGACATTTACCATTTAAGCTCAAAATTAATTATATTTAATATACACTATGTATATATATAAACAGTTTTAAATAACAGAATTTACTACGCATATAAATATATATTAAATGATTAAAGTAAATTTTACAATATATATATGCAAGGAATATACATATAAAATAATAGTTTTTATTACAATGTATTTTATTGTACATATTTATTTATAACAATAAATGTATATAATAGTTTATTAATGTTCATGTTATTATATATATTATACATTATACATATATTTATATATACACATATTTATATATATCTACATATTTACAAGCAATGGTTCGTGAATCATCGGGAACAGTCGAAAGTCAATTGAATATATGAACATCGTTTCAAGATTTTCTAGACTCAACATTACATACTTTGCTTATCGTATCGAAATCATATAAAGACTAAGTTTAAATTTAGTCGAAAATTCCCGGGTTGTCACAGTCTTCTCCCTCCATTCTGAATTTTTATTTTTTTAGGTTTTACGAGATGAAGAATTCCTTTGATTTGAACCATGGTCTAATGCTACACGCTTTGATTACTAAACGTAATAATGACACACTCCCGAGTGACCTGGTGTCAGTAATAAGAGGCAGATGTGATGAAGTAAGGAAAGAACTCAGAAAAGATCATCATAAGATACATTTTGGTAAAGGAAAATCAAAATCCGCAACAAAAAGAAGAGCACGACACCTTGAAAGATGTCATAAATGCGGAAAATGGTCACACAAAGGTAAATGTTCAAATAATCAAACATATTTAAATACCAAATTTGTTACTCTATGCAGAGAAGGACCGTTTATATGTTTAGAAGAAAAGATATTGAAGAATCGAGGTTACGCTTATGTAGCTATGGAAAACCAAATTACACGACTCTCCTATGAGTCGGCTAAAGCAGGTCTCTGAGAATTCTATCTCACAGGTAAGTATGTACAGTTTTTATTTTTGTTTTATTTATTGCTTTTAACCTTTCGATAATAAACGCCGAATCGTTCGCTATAAAGTATTAAATTAATATTCAATAAAATTAGGTATGTGTAACCGAAATTATTGATATCATACAAAAATTTATTACATCACTGCGAAATTTACCGTTTATTCTTAAGGTAGAAATATCTTTAATCAATCAATCCAAAATATTTCAAAAATTCATCAGGAGTAAAACTATGTTATGGAACCGAAATTACTTTACCGAAAAGAGGGGCGCATATTTTTGATAATATTTGATTGATTAAAGTGGGATAAAAGACCAAAAAGATTTTTAATTTTATTTTTACCTTGTTTTTAAAATTAATATATAAATATTAAATTATTATTGTAATTTTTTTTAAATCAATATATTTAAGCTTTTAAATTAATATTTGAATTTTTAATTTTATGCATTTTAAATTTAAGTTTAGTGTGAATTTAAAAACAAAAATTTACTTTATTTCATTGAGTTAAAATTTGATATTTAAAATTCGTCGTGAGTTGAAGACTAGGTCGTTGAACCAAAATTGCTTTACCCGAGAGCGGGACGAGAAATTTTATTATCATTATTTTTAATCTTATTGAATTAAAGTATGCCAAAAATATTAAAAAAACCCAAAAATCTTTACTTTTAAAACAACGCTTAAAAAGGGACAAATTTTAAAATTTTGTCGAGAGACGGACTAGGACAACGATCCG
This sequence comes from Rutidosis leptorrhynchoides, assembly GCF_046630445.1. Taxonomy (NCBI): domain Eukaryota; kingdom Viridiplantae; phylum Streptophyta; class Magnoliopsida; order Asterales; family Asteraceae; genus Rutidosis; species Rutidosis leptorrhynchoides. Next base: position 124,196,860 of record NC_092334.1, on the reverse strand, counting down.
AAACGCCCTCATCCTAAAAAGAAACAAAATTTTTAATTTTAATTAATTATTTGTTTTAAAATTATAAGGTTTTTATAAAAAAAAAAAAAAAGGAACCCATGCGATCGCATGGAGTTTGCACATGGGAACCATGCGATCGCATGGAGTGAAAAAACTGGGCAGGAACATAAGTTCCAGCGAGCTCTCTGTGCTCCTCACTTTCAACACACACATACACGAACATAACCCAAAAACACCCCTAAAATCATCAAATTTTCACCAAATTCAACCAAATCTCTTGCTATAATCCGCTTTAATCATGAATTTGTTAAGAAGTTTTTCAAGAAAGGTAAAGATTTCACCCCTAAACTCTTTAAATTTTCAGTTTTAGTGTTCTTGAGCTAATTTTTACCTAATTTAATTTTGTTGATTTTTATTGTAATTAGAGTTAAATTGTTAGTATATTATGCATGTATAACCTAGATTGATGTTATTTAACATGATTTAAAGCCAAAAACTTCAAAAATTTTAGAAATCTAGGGTTTGTGTTCTTGAGCAATTTGGAAATTTTTGATATAAACAGGTTATGGTCGATTTTTGTCATTAATTATTGCTAAATTAAGTAGTGTAACAGGTTTAGGTAGCTAAATGATCCAAACTTTGATCCTAAACATGATGTTTGAGAATTAAAGTAGACTTTTTAAGTCTAAAATTCATGAACTTGATTAAATTGATGTAAATGCCATTTGAAACTTGTTTAATTGCTAGTAATGGTTATTTTAACATGTTATTTGAGTTGAATGCTTATGAAATTTGTAAACATTTTCATAAATGCTTATTTGAAAAAGTGTAGAATTGTTAAAATTGTGAAAATGAGTATGAGTTTAATTTTGATTAAACATGTTATTGTAATTGTTTCAAGTTGTTATTTTGCTAACACTAATGCATATTTGGATGCACAAATTTTGTGTTTATTGTGTTTGGTAGAGATATACCGATACTGATGGTGCATCGTCATCATCTAGACAACCTGCTCCAGAACCTAAACCTGAAATGCAATATGAACCAGAACCTGAACAGGAACAACAACAAGAACAACAATATCATAATGATTAACACATACCATATTATGATCCCAACAAGAATATGTTAATGCCTACGTACAATTTTCGATTCATCCGATAATAGAACACCCAACGATTCATGAAGAACAGTTGCATCCCAATTTGAGATTTGATCGAAGCTGGAGAGATTACCCTACGTACCAAAGTAACAAATTTAAACTGGTAACGAAAAATGTAGAAGTACCGAGGGTAATCGATTGGGAGCCTTTGGAAAGGGTCCAACTAGTTAACTCAGTTAGACAGCATCTGATCCAAAGGTATGGCAGCTCTACTTTTCCCGATTGGGAACGTTTATTCACCATTCGTAGGCCTGTATATAAAGAGTGGTGTGTTGAGCTTATGAGTACTATATCACTTGATACGGATGTAGTTAGGTTAGATGATAGGAATTTTCTTAGATTTTTACTTGGCCATAGGATGTATAGGATGTCCATGCTAGACATGGCCAGGGCATTACAGATTTACACTCCTGGTGAATTACTACTACCTGATTGTACAAATTTGATATATCATGGTGAAAGGGTAGATAGGAATTTTGACGCGGACGCCGTCTGGAGGCGTATGTCAAATTATAATGTTTTTACGCTAGGAGGAAGACACTCCTATTTAGATATTAACAAAGCAGAGCTTCATGTTATACATAGATTTTTAGCTAATTCTATTACACAAAGAGGTAAAAACAAGGAGAATATGACCTTACATAATTTATTTTACCTTAAGTGTATTCGAAACACTAGAAGCATTGTTAATATCCCCTACTGTGTTGGTTTTTATCTGTCCAAAATGGTGGCAGGAATACAGGACGGGGGAATAATAGGAGGAGGTATTTTTGTTACTCTCATTGGAGAGTATTTAGGTGTAGATAGGGATCAAGGGGGTCCACTGATGGTGTGTAGGGAACAGGTTAACACTTTAGGATTGAAGGTCTATCAGGGTGCAAAGGTATTAAAGAGCAGACGCAATCAGGCAGTACCATATGATGGTCGTCATCAATAGGTAGAGAGAGGTTCAGATGAGAAAATGGAGGAAGCGGATGACATTAGGGATGTCATTAGGGTGGCTGTTACTGACATTTACCAGCGTATAGATGACGTAGAAATGATAAACGAAGCTAGACATAGTAGGTTCGAGCAGTGGCACGCCGAGAATGTGTACGAGCATTCTAGGCAACGACAGCATGATAGATGGCACTATCATCAGCATCAGATCATGAGCCAGCTATCACCTCAGGTACCAAATAACTACGTACAGACCCGACCTGCTTACTATCCTCCACACCAGCCCGATATGCGACCACCATTTACTCTCTACGATCCTAACCAGGCCTATCAGTACACCTATAACCAACCGTGGAATCCGACCGATGACATGAACTGGAACCCCAATCCAGATTGATACAGTTCCCGTTGGTGATTTCTATGATTTTTATCTTTTTATTATTATTTACTTATGTTTAAAACATATAATATTGTGATACTTTTAATGTAAGTTTAATATTTTTATTATTTTGTACTAATATTTCATATTTGATTTGAAAGTGGGATGTTAAGTCCCATTTCAAATTACCATGCATGTTATTATTTGTTTGTATATATATTGTCAATTGTACACGACACGGTAAAACAGCGAACTTTCAAAGACTGGCATTAAGTTCAGCAAAAGCTACTAATTTTGACGACAAAATGAAAAACAAATGTGATGTAACAACAAGACGGAATGAACAAATGATGTGCACCATTTATCATTCAACAAACAAACGCCAATATGTTTGGAAACTTTGGTAAAATTTAATCATTTTTCTACGCTAATCACCCTCAATAATTTAAATTGTTACTGATTTCTTGCAAATGAGGGCATTGTAAGATCTTAAGTGTGGGAAGGGTTAAATTCGTTTGGATTTTTAAAATTTTTGACTTATACACTTGGTTACCATTAAAAATACTAGTAACGCAGTAGTTGTATTAGAATCTAGTGCTCTCTGATAATAAAGAACAGCCCTAGTCTTATATACTGACTACCCAATTCTTGTAAAATTGTTCAAAATTTTCAAATAAATGAATTCAGAATTATGTTTATACATATTTATGAATGATAAAACTAGGTGTTAACACCGGAATTATTGTTACCTCAGAAAGGATATAAATTGAGAAATAACCTAAAATGTTAGAATTCATTTAAAATAGAATAGAGGAAAATAAAAAGGCAAAGAAAGAAAAATAAAAGCCAAGTGTGGGAAAAATTTACCAAGTTATTTAGAACATATGTCACATATTTTTGTACAAATAATTGAAGATACTTTTGTTTTGGACAAAATTAACTGTTTTACCCGGTAAATTATAATATATTTGAAAGAAAGATGGATCTACACGATGAATCAATTCCATCATTAAAAGGAAGTAAAGTCTTCCGAGAAAAATACACGTGCTTCTTGATTTAGGTTAGGAAGTTGTCGTCCAGACTAGTTGTAGAGTCTACGAAAAACCTTGAAAAGTTTTATCAAAAACAGCTGGAAATCCACGGACCTCAGCATCAAACAGGGTCGCCAAGTGGTCAGACTTATCCTAACCATGAGAGGATCTGTCTCGTACAATGGGGGGACACCATGCAAATTAGCTTATAAGACTAATGAATCAGATCCCCAGAAAGGATAATCTCCTTAAAGATCAAAAATCAGCTTTTAAGACTGATATTACTCAATCCTTGAGATTGACTTTTAAAGATTGAGAATTACAAACTCATGGAATTCGATGATATCTAAACTCGAGCTTGAACGAGAAAATATTTTGATCAAATTACAAACCGATTTGTTTTCTGAAAACCCATTTTAATGCGTTCATTACCATTGAACGTAAAATCCTAAGAATTCACCTGGAATTCATTAGGTCACCTGAACCAAATCGGGTGTCAACCGTAAGAACGGTGGTTGCATAGCATGGTCGAAGACAGGACCTTGTGCCAGACTGAAAAACTACAGGGTGATCTTTACTATTGCTCCTACCAAGGATAGTAATTGCATTCGACACGATATAGACCATAATCAAAAGCATGTCACGGGACATTGCCTTAACAGTTGCTTGTTCAACGCTTTCCTTTACAACCGGACGGTAGTTTACTAAAAGGTAATATACGGAGCAAGTATACTGGACGTGTTGCTTTCCTAATACAAGGTTAGCAAATGGGTAACACAAAACCATAAGTTTTGAGCTAAAATTTTCAAATCTGAAACCCACAAAACCCATATAAACAATTTCGTAAACACCGGTGAAGGGTTATTCCGGAAAACTTATCTAGGGTAAAAGCTAGAATGAATTTTCAAAAGATCAAATGTTTTCATAAAGATCCAATTTCCTAAAGGATCTAAATTTTCATAGTCATGTAGGACTGTAAACCACAACGTTACTATCATTGTTCATACCGCCAAATCGAAATCACTGATGTACAAAGTGTGAAGAATAAAAAAGTGATTCTAGTATTTTTATTTCAAGACTATATTGCTTGAGGACAAGCAACGCTCAAGTGTGGGAATATTTGATAATGCTAAAAACGAACATATATTTCATAGCATTATCCTTCAAGAAAGACAAGCTTTTGGTTGCAATTGTTCTATTTACAAGTGATATTCGTTTAAATAATAAAAGGTGAAGACAAAAGACAGATTCGACGATTTGAAGACGCAAACGACCAAAAAGCTAAAAAGTACAAAGTACAATCAAAGTGGTTCAAATTATTGATGAGAAACGTCTAAAAGTTACAAGAGTACAAGCCGCAAAACGCAAAGTACAAGATATTAAATTGTACGCAAGGACGTTCGAAAATCCAGAACAGGGACCAGAGTCAACTCTCAACGCTCGACGCAACGGACTAAAAATTACAAGTCAACTATGCACATGAATATAATATAATATATAATTAATTCTTAAAATTATATATATATATATATATATATATATATATATATATATATATATATATATATATATATATATATATATATATATATATATTATATTATATATTAAAACCGTCGGCAACAAAAAAACAAGCAAATGTGAGCTGTACCAGGGGGCCATGCGATCGCATGGCCTGGCAGTTATAACCCATACAATCGCATGGCAGTAACAGTGAGGTCAGGTCCTATAAAGTTCGCGTGTTTTTGGCCGAAATTCACACATCTAATTCAATCTCTCACTCTCTACGATATATATATATATATATATATATATATATATATATATATATATATATATATATATATATATATATATATATATATATATATATATATATATATATATTATGTTAGCAAATGTTGTAAGTGTGTAAGTCGAAATTCTGTCCATGTAAAGCTACGCTATTATTAATCATTGTAAGTTATGTTTAACCTTTTTAAATTAATGTCTCGTAGCTAAGTTATTATTATGCTTATTTAAGCCGAAATAATCGTGATGTTGGGCTAAATATTAAAGACGGGATAATTGGGCTTTGGACCATAATTGGTGTTTGGATAAAAGAACGACACTTGTGGAAATTAGACTATGGGCTATTAATGGGCTTTATATTAACTAAATGATACCTCGTTAATTTAATATATAGACTTATAATTTGACATATTTATATATAACCACATACGCTTGACTGGGTACGGTGGGCGGGATATCTATAAATACCAATAATTATTCATTTGACCGGACACGGGGATGGATTAATAATCAATACACTTGTTGAAACAGGGGTGAATTACATACAAGGGTAATTGGTGTAATTGCTAACAAAGTAATAAAACCTTGGATTACACGCAGTCAATAACCTGGTGTATTCATTAAACAAAGTATTAAGACCTTGTTACAGTTCGAATCCCCAATTAGTTGGAATAATTGACTTCGGGTATAAGGATAATTTGACGAAGACTCTCGCACTTTATATTTATGACTGATGGACAATTATGGACAAAACCGTATGGACATATCGAATAATCCAGGACAAAGGACAATTAACCCATGGAAATAAACTAAAAGTAACACATCAAACATCTTGATTATGGAAGTTTAAATAAGAATAATTCCTTTATTTCATATTTTATCGCACTTTTATTTACTGTCATTTTATTTATTGCACTTTTAATTATCATACTTTTTAATTATCGCAACTTTATTTATCGTACTTTTATTTATCGCACTTTAATTATCGTCATTTACTTTACGCTTTAAATTAAGTTATATTTATTTTTAATATTTTACATTAGGTTTTAACTGCGACTTAAGACATAAAATTGACAAACCGGTCATTAAACGGTAAAAACTCCCCTTTATAATAATAATATTACTTATATATATATATATATATATATATATATATATATATATATATATATATATATATATATATATATATATTATATATATATATTTATATTTATACAAATATAGTTTTAAAAACATAGCGTTAAACTTGGCTAGTTCCCTGTGGACGAACCGGACTTACTAAAAACTACACTACTGTACGATTAGGTACACTGCCTATAAGTGTTGTAGCAAGGTTTAGGTATATCCACTTTATAAATAAATAAATAACTTGTGTAAAATTGTATCGTATTTAATAGTATTTCCTAGTAAATATATAACTATTTCGTATACGCCGCTGCACACATCAGTTCATCCTCTCGATTGAGTTGCTTTCAAGAATCATGAAAGGTTTGAATGCAGATTGTAATCATCATGATACAATTGAGGTTTAAGATGAAATCAAGTGGCAAACTTAAAGAATTATTTAGTTTCATATGTTATAATCAATATTTTAATTCATTTTAATTGTCCAATGTTGGTAATCCACAGTTAATAGTCCACAGTTAGTAGTTCCATAATTCATATGTAGTTTAATATATAATATTCGAATTAATTTATACGTATCGTGACCCATTGTATACATGTCTCAGACTCGATCACAACTCAAAGTATATATATTATTTTGGAATCAACCTCAGCCCTGTATAGCTAACTCGATCATTACCGCATATAGAGTGTCTATGGTTATTCCAAATAATATATATAGATGCGTCGATATGATATGTCAAAACATTGTATACGTGTCCCGATATTTAAAATGCGTAAATAACAGTATTTAAATGACAATAAATAAAGTGCATAAAATAAATAACATAAATTAAATGACGATAACTAAAATTGCGAGAATTAAAATTGCGAATAATAAATTGCGATAATTAAATGTAATAAGGAATTAGCAGTTAGCTAGGAACAGTTAGCTAGGATTTTGTTAGCGTGGATTCTTAACAAAATTTCTCATAGTTAATTTATTTGTTTCTAACAAATTTTTATTTTGTCCATTGTTTTCTTCATTATGCCACTTGGATTATGATAGGTCAAAATCCAAATATGAAGTTGAATGAAAGTGGTTATTCTGCGGTGAATGGATACATATATCTATAGATGTAAGTAGGATAGTATATGACTGTTGAATCAGATTCGAAGAATGTACATTGTAACTTATTAATGTGAAATCTAAATATTCCTCGGGTATTACCTACCCGTTAAAATATTTTCACCATTAACAGTTTGTACGAAAGGATTTTTAACTACAATCTTTGTGAAAATATACTTACATATATATTTTCTTCAGATGTAATCATGGATTTAATGAGTTAATATAGTATTAAACTCATTTGGTTTAGCGTCAAAACTAGAATACATAATCTCTATAACATTAGAGATTACATAATCGCCATGAAGAACGAAGATAATTGATGTAGAACGATGATTATACTCGAGGTACAGAATGAGATGTTGAGGCATGGATTGTTGATGGTACTGGTACTGTTACCGATGGTACTGTTGGTGCCGATGATGTTGTTGAAGCTGGTAAATTTTGCACCATATTCTCCAAAAATCATTACTCAGGCGCGAAGATCGTTGACTTCTTCGATTACTCTGGGATGATTTTCGGTAAGAATGAGCGAATGAATAAGGTTTAGAATCAGAGATAGTATGTAATCATGATGAGATATTTGGGAAATGAGGGTGAAAATGGTATTTCGGACTGGTTCACCGGTAAGTGCTTCAGGTTCTTCGCCAAGAGGTGAATTTGGTTGATGGAAAGGATCACCTTCTTTTTGTCTCTAATGATTAAGTAGGCTACGAACCCATCAAATGAATTGATTGATTCATTCTGGTGACACTGCTTTCGGAGCTTAGGTGAAACTCCATATCGGAATAGCTGTCAGAATCCGAGGAATTCGAACTGGTTGAGGGATTCATCTTGTACGATTAGATGAAGGATTTTCGATAAGAAATAGATTATAGGATGTAGATTAGTACCCTGCAATACGTAATTTTCATATGCATATAAAATACTAAAATCCCATAAGTTACGGAGGTATCTACGGAAGCTGTCAGGCAAAGGTAACAATAACAAATACGCTAAGATATGAATTTATCTATACACTGTCTATGCAATAGAGGCAGTAAGACGTGTCTAGACTTTAAGGATGATAAGCAAATAATTTTCGACACTAAATGATAAGCAAAACTTTTGACATGCAGACACGGTCGAAGTCCAGACCCACTAATGCATCTAAACAACTATCAGTTAGACACACTAATGCAAGACCTGGTTCGCTAAGACCACCACTCTGATACCAACTGAAATGCCCCGTTCATATCGATTATAAACGATTCACAATAGTTGATTTCATTGCGAGGTATTTGACCTCTATATGATACATTTTACAAACATTGCATTCGTTTTTAAAAGACAAACTTTCTTTACATCGAAAGTTGACGGCATGCATACCATTTCATAATATATCCAACTATAAATGACTTAATAATATTCTTGATGAACTCGACGACTTGAATGCAACGTCTTTTTGAAATATGCCATGAATGACTCCAAGTAATATCTTTAAAATGAGCAAATGCACAGCGGAAGATTTCTTTCATACCTGAGAATAAACATGCTTTCAAGTGTCAACTAAAAGGTTGGTGAGTTCATAAGTTTATCATAAACAATAAAATTCATCATTTTTATAGACCACAAGATTTCTTTCAAGAGTTTAAATGGGTTTCTCAACAATTTAAGTTCAAACCCTAACTTTAATATCAAAATCAAATAATGAAATTCGGAGTTTGAACTTACTAATACTACCACAACGTAGCTGTGAACTAGATGAACAACTTTAAAACCCGAGCTTTGGTGAGAATCCAACTCCTTCTTCTCCAAATGAAGCTTCCTCTCTCTAAAACTCTTCTCTCTCTGGGTTTGAAGATGAGAGTGTTTGTGGTGTAGAAATGAGGATAAGATGATCAATGGATCAGCTTTGAAAGCTCCAAACCGACCCCAAGTGAAATGACCAAAATGCCCATCATTTAACTCAAAATAGAAAAAGGCTGGAATTCTGTCGCAGGTGGTGTACGTGGCGCGCTCCCACAAGTGTGCGCGGCGCGCTCCCACAAGTGTGCGTGGCGCGCATGACGCCCAAAACAGTCTGTCAGCTTTAATTTAATATCCTGCTTCGCCCACTATACGTACATCACTAATACTCTATGTACAATCAATATTAGGGTCTTACAACTCTCCCCCACCTAGAATCGATCACATTCTCGTGATCCTCGTCACTTAACTAACCGGACCCACACTCTAGGGTCCTCAAACACACGTTCCAAACTGACTTCTACCACAATTATCATAAACTCGAAGGTTATTCCTACATACCTAAGACACACTTGCACGCATTCCGAGATATGCAATGCACACAACATTCAAAATCTACCACGATCGCTTAACAAACGCGAAATCATCAAGTTCTCTTCCAACTTCTTTAGGCAATTCTTCTCAATGAATCGTCTTTAACACTAAATCGTCATCCGCGATTTATCAAATTCACAAATCCGAGCACTAAAACTTGCTCAATCCCTTACATCGGGAAAAACTCAACCAATCTCTTACCGAGATACCAATCCCTTAGCATACCCTTACCAAGTACAACGCTAAAAGGAACCAGACCTAAGGTCAACAACCCGAACGATGAAGACCGAATCAACCCGAATCCTTACGGATAACACTTAACACTAAACATCACTTGTAGTGCGCAACACGACCAATACGCAACTATCATAAAGTCGTAAGCAAATGGCTAAATCTGCTAGCACCCAAAAACACTATGGCAACGCTAAACCCAAGGTGTACAAAATCGACTATTGTCACACCCGTAACAACATGTGAGCGAAACACGACTATAGCATCACTAATCACACAACATGGTCCTCACGACCCCACCATTGGTGTATAAACAACCAATAGTTCACAACACAACCACATGAAGGCTGGCCGAAAACTACACGCGCCTTAGTGAATCCGCACCACACGCGACTCACTACCTCCACCGCACAACCATCGGGCTTGGCCGAACTACACACGCCCTAGTGAATCCAAACTACACGAGAATCACTATCCCAAAAGAATGACCGCATCCACATGTGTCATTGTGAATCTGAACTACACGAGACTCACTTCCTCAATATAATGACCGCATCCACACGTGTCATTGTGAATCCAAACTACACGAGACTCATTTCCACAATAAGATGACCGAACTACACGTGTCATCGTGAATCTGCATCCACACGTGATCTACCTCCCAAATCTCAACACAGGAATGGTACTCCCATTCTCCATCGGTACTCGCATTTCCCGATAATGTTATACCATACCGATATAACACTACTCCAAAGGTGAAGTTAGCGGACCATGTCAATGGCCATAACCCACCAATCACACACGCTCTTTTGGCCTCATACGATGAGTAGTGTAACATCGCGCACTGCTACACCATAGTGAATCCTAAAAGATTACACTAACCATCAACACACGCTCTTTTGGCCTCGATCACAACGAGTAGTGTAACATCGCGCACTGCTACACCATAATGAATCTTAATGGATTACACTAACCATTCACCCAAACAAATAACCATTAGTGTACTTAACACCGTTTAACACTAACCACCAGGTGGTGTCTTAATACCACGACTAACCCACCCAAGTAAAATCCATCATACACGTACGCTCATCATACGTATGCGTACACAACACCAACACAATCGAGCAAGAACCGCACATACCGCACATACGCACAAAACAATAATTCCCTAGAGGAGAATCCGACATGCACATCCCTTAACTGAGGGATCTCACTTGCTCGTCAAACACGTCCATTATCTCTAAATGAGATTCATCACATTACCACCTCGGTGATAATTTAAATTCAAAACCATAAGTACAATTTATTCCAAATCGTACTTTTACCACAATCGACCAACGTAGGTCTCAACACTAGATCCGAATCCATACGAGCATCGTCCAATATCAATTCACTAGAACACCTTCGTGCGAGAGTACAACTCCCCCACTTAGAACTCCATTCCAGAACCACATCATCGAGATAAGATATCCCATGATATACACTTCACAATACCTTGCCCTATCCATGAGCATAAAAAGGATTTTAACCTATCCTTAAACACTTCGAACGAAGAGTTCACCACAAATTACACAAACTTTATTATTGCAATCCTCCGATTGCCATAACTTGTCACATGTCCACCTAGTCACTCATGTACCTAAGGGTTTCTATCCGGTACCCTAAGTACAATGTAACCGCAACACCATCGGAGTCGAATACCACGCTAGTAGGTATGAAAGAGGCACCTAACATCGCGTCACATAGACTCCATTACCAACATACACATCGAGATCAAACACTCGATCTTTAGGGTTTTATCCGCCCGATGAACCTCATGGTTCACCACCCCAAGCACAAAAGCGAACACACTCTTAACAACGGAACACCAAAGCCCATTCCCGAGGCTTGGTAGAAACATCTCCCGAACACCAAGGAATGCTTGGTTGCACCAAGTCTTACGCCCTCCGCCCATCAATCAAAACGTCACCGTAGGATAATTCCATTAGGAACGCCACCCATAACAATACTATGCACAACACAAGGCATTTAACACACCTGAACTCAATCGGCACATAATAAATAATCAAAGGACATATTTATTAAAACAAAACGTACCTTAACGTCTCCTTGCCGCACCCGTCCCCGCTAACTCGGGACATTATGACTTACGATGTCCTTTTTCTAGGCAATTGAAGCACACTGTGCCATCACCCTTTGGCACCGAACATTCCCAAGACTTGTAACCCCTCATGCCACAATTGTAACACCTAGACGCACTAGAATCCGATATACTCATCCGTATACCACCCGTGCTCACACTTGCACCCCTAGCTCTCTTACTTGGAGCGCCATACGAAACAACCCTTCTCTCACTTGAAGGTTCACGAATCTTCAATCACGAATACGACTCGAAACCCCTAGCCACCACGAATAACTCCGCAAACGACTTCGCGTAACCCCGGCTAATTTTATTCTTCAAGTCATCATTCAAAGTCCGATAGAAATCTTCCCTCAACAAACGATCATTCCCCATATACTCCGGGCAAAAATGAGCCTTCGCCATAAAGGTCATCTCGAGAGTATTCAAATCCATAGAACCCTGTTACAAATTTCACAACTCATTACGCAATTCAGACAAATCGGCTGAAGTCCGAAATTCCTCGAAGAATTCCTTCTTAAAATCGTCCCACGATAACGCCATAAATGGTTCACCACCGACAAGATCAATCTTACCATCCAACCAATCCTTCGCCCTACCCCACAACAAACTAGTAGCGAGTCTTGTCTTTTTCTTGGGAGGGCATTCAATAGTGCAAAAACACCCTTCGACATCCGAGATCCATGTTGTGCTAACCAAAGGATCTGGTTTTTCATCATACATCGGGGGTTTATTCCTCATGAAGCTCTTAAGACAACGCTCCATTTCACCACTACTTTGAAGTTCGAAATACTTCCTATCCATTTCTTCTAGAAACGCACCCATTTGCTCCGCAACGGTGGCCGCAACTGAAATGTCCCGTTCATATTGATTATAAACATTCCATATTAATTGATTTCATTGCGAGGTTTTGACCTCTATATGAGATATTTTTCAAAGACTGCATTCGATTTTAAATCAAACCATAACCTTTAAAATATTACGACGATGATCAAAAATGATAATCTGAAATATAGCGTTTTCACACGACCATTACATAATGGTTTACAATAATATTACACAACAATATATGTCTTCGAATGCAGCTTTTAAACAATATTATACAAGCATGCTGACTCCAACTTTTGTCCATAAATTAGTATGCAATAGCGGAAGCTCTTAATAATCACCTGAGAATAAACATGCTTTAAACGTCAACAATAATGTTGGTGAGTTATAGGTTTAACCTATATATTTATCAATTCGTAATAATAAACCACAAGATTTTCAATTTCCATTTCTCAATAACATGCAAACTGCATAAAAATCATTCATATGATGAACACCTGGTAACCGACCTTAACAGTATGTATATAGAATATCCCCATCATTCCGGGACTCTCATCGGACATGATAAATCGAAGTACTAAAGCATCCGTAACTCGGATGAGGCTTGTTGGGCCAAATAGATCTATCTTTAGGATTCACGTCAATTGGTGGCAATTATAATAAACACCAATTCTTAGGCTACCAAGCTAAAAAGGGGCATATTCGGTTCAATAATTCAACATAGAATGTAATTTTTGATCACTTGTGTCTATTTCGTAAAACATTTATAAAACTGCATGTATTCTCATCCCAAAAATAATAGATTTTAAAACTGGGACTATAACTCAGTTTCACATATTTTTACTTCGTCGAAAATTAAGACTTGACCACTGGTCGATTCACGAACCTATAACAAATATGTACATATATATCAAATTATGATCGAAATATATTCACAATATTTTTATTATATTTTAATGATTTAAGTTTGTTAAGTTAGCAGTCCAACGTTAGTAATCTACAACTAGGTGTCCACAGTTATATGTACAGAAATAAATTAATATTATCTTGAATCAATCCACGACCCAGTGTCTACAAGTCTCAGGCTAGATCACAACTCAAAGTATATATATATTATTTTGGAATCAACCTCAACCCTGTATAGCTAACTCAAACATTACTGCATATAGAGTGTCTATGGTTGTTCCAAATAATATATATAGATGGGTCGATATGATATGTCAAAATATTGTATACTTTTCTATGGTATCCCAAGATTACATAATATGTATAATATAATATTAATTAGTTAGGATATGTTTAGTCTAGATTTGTTACAAAATTTTCGTAGCTAAAACTAGCAAATTTATCCAATTTTGTTTTACCCGTCATTTCTTCGTTTCAAATCCGTTTTGAGTGATTCAAGTTGCTATGGTTTCATAATGAACTTAAATTTATGAAACTAAACAGAAAAAGTATAAGTTTATAGTCGGAAATACAGGTTACAAGTCATTTTTTAAAGAGGTAGTCATTTCCGTCGAAAGAACGACATCTTGATGACCATTTTGAAAAACATACTTCCACTTTGAGTTTAACCATGATTTTTGGATATAGTTTCATGTTCATAAGAAAAATCATTTTCCCAGAAGAATAACTTTTAAATCAAAGTTTATCATAGTTTTTAATTATCAAACCCAAAACAGCCCGCGGTGTTACTTTAACGGCGTATGTCCGGTTTTATGGTATTTTTCGTGTTTCCAGGGTTTAAATCATTAAGTTAGCATATCATATAGATATATAACATATATTTAGTTAGAAGGATTAACTTTATTTGCGAACAAGTTTAGAATTAACTAAACTGTGTTCTAGTGATTACAAGTTTAAATCTTCGAATAAGATAGTTTTATATGTATGAATCGAATGATGTTATGAACATCATTACTACCTCAAGTGTAGTAGGTAAACCTACTGGAATTGATGAAAAATAAACTTGAGCTTCAAAGGATCTTCGATGGCTTAGAAGTTCTTGAAGTAGAATCATGACACGAAAACAAGTTCAAGTAAGATTTTCTACTCGAATTAAGATAGATATAGTTATAGAAATCGAATCAAAGTTTGAATATGATTATTACCTTGAATTTGAATGATAACCTACTGGTAAATAATAAAGGTTTCTTGATCTTAGATGATTACTTGGAATGGATTAGAAAGCTTGGAAGTAGACTCGCAAACTTGAAAGTATTCTTGATTTTATGAAACTAGAACTTTTAGAACTTATGATGAACACTTAGAACCTGAAGATAGAACTTGAGAGAGATCAATTAGATGAATAAAATTGAAGAATGAAAGTGTTTGTATGTGTTTTTGGTTGTTGGTATATGGATTAGATATAAAGGATGTGTAAGTTTGTTTTCTTGTAAATAAGTCATGAATGATTAATAATATTTTTTGTAATTTTGTGAGATATTTAATGCTAGTTGCCAAATGATGGTTCCCACATGTTCAATGACTCATTAAGAGCTGCTAAGAGCTGATCATTGAATGTATATACCAATAGTATATGCAATTAGGAGCTGAGTATTGTACGAGTACGAGTACCGAACGAATACTAGTAGAATTCTTGATGAAAATGTATGAGAATGCAATTGTAACCAATTTTGTAAAGTACAAGTATTTTGATATGTGTCTTAAAGTCTTCCAAAAGTATATTAATACATCTTAATACACTACATGTATATACATCTTAACTGAGTCGTTAAGTCATCGTTAGTCGTTACATGTAAGTGTTGTTTTGAAACCTTTAAGTTAACGATCTCATTTAATGTTGTTAACCCATTGTTTATTATATCTAATGAGATGTTAAATTATTACATTATCATGATATTATGATGTATGAATATATCCTAATATGATATATATACATTAAAATGTCGTTACAACGATAATCGTTACATATATGTCTCGTTTCGAAATTCTTAAGTTAGTAGTCTTGTTTTACATATGTAGTTCATTGTTAACATACTTAATGATATATATAATTATCATTTTATCATGTTAAATATAGTGTAACAATATCTTAATATGATACATATGTATTTAATAAGCCGTTGTTATAATGATAATCGTTATATATATCATTTCGAGTTTCATAACTTAGTAGTCTCATTTTTATGTATATAACTCATTATTAATATACCTATTGAGACACTTACTTATCATAATATCATGTGAACTATATATATACATATCCATATATATATATATATATATATATATATATATATATATATATATATATATATATATATATATATATATATATATATATATATATATATATATCATATAGTTTTTACAAGTTTTAACGTTCGTGAATCGCCGGTCAACTTGGGTGGTCAATTGTCTACATGAAACCTATTTCAATTAATCAAGTCTTAACAAGTTTGATTGCTTAACATGTTGGAAACATTTAATCATGTAAATTATCAATTTCATTTTATATATATAAACATGGAAAATTTTGGGACACTACAGTACCTACCCGTTAAATAAATTTCGTCCCGAAAATTTTAAGCAGTTGGAGGTGTTGACGCATCTTCTGGAAATAGGTGCGGGTATTTCAGCTTCATTTGATCTTCAAGCTCCCAGGTGAACTCGGGTCCTCTAAGAGAATTCCATCGAACCTTAACGATTGGTATTTTATTTTGCTTAAGTCTTTTAACCTCACGATCCATTATTTCAATGGGTTCTTTGAAGAATTGAAGTTTTTCATTGATTTGGATTTTATCTAACGGAATAGTGAGATCTTCTTTAGCAAAATATTTCTTCAGATTCGAGACATGAAAAGTATTATGTACCCCGGCGAGTTGTTGAGGTAAGTCAAGTCGGTAAGCTACTGGTCTGACATGATCTATTATCTTGAATGGTCCAATATACCTTGGATTTAGTTTTCCCCGTTTACCAAATCGAACAACACCTTTCCAAGGTGAAACCTTAAGCATGACCATCTCTCCAATTTCAAATTCTATACCTTTTCTTTTAATATCTGCGTAGCTCTTTTGTCGACTTTGGACAGTTTTCAACCGTTGTTGAATTTGGATGATTTTCTCTTTGGTTTCTTGGATGATTTCTGGACCCGTAATCTGTCTATCCACCACTTCACTCCAATAAATCAGAGACCTGCACTTTCTACCATAAAGTGCCTCAAACGGTGCCATCTCAATACTCGAGTGGTAATTGTTGTTGTAGGAAAACTCTCCTAATGGTAGATGTCGATCCCAAATATTTCCAAAATCAATAACACATGCTCATAGCATGTCTTCAAGCGTCTGTATCGTCCTTTCACTCTGCCCATCAGTTTGTGGATGATAGGCAGTACTCATGTCTAGACGAGTTCCCAATGCTTGTTGTAATGTCTGACAAAACTTTGAAACAAATCTGCCATCCCTATCAGAGATAATAGAGACTGGTATTCCATGTCTGGAGACAACTTCCTTCAAGTATAATCGCGCCAACTTCTCCATTTTATCATCTTCTCTCATTGGCAGAAAGTGTGCTGACTTGGTGAGATGATCAACTACTACCCAAATAGTATCATAACCACTTGCAGTCCTTGGCAATTTAGTAATGAAATCCATGGTAATGTTTTCCCATTTCCATTCTGGAATTTCGGGTTGTTGAAGTAGACCTGATGGTTTCTGATGTTCAGTTTTGACCTTAGTGTTTCTTGAGATCTTTGTACATCTTTCCCGCTTCGGGATGTATTGAGTATCTAGTTTTATGTGCTTCCTTAAGTACCATTTCTCTCACATCTCCAAACTTTGGTACCCAAATTCTTTCAACCCTATACCGGGTTCCGTCTTCCCTAATATTAAGATGTTTCTCCGAACCTTTAGGTATTTCATTCTTCAAATTTCCCTCTTTTAAAACTCCTTGTTGCGCCTCCTTTATTTGAGTAGTAAGGTTAGTACGAATAATTATATTCATAGCTTTTACCCGCATAGGTTCTCTGTCCTTTCTACTCAAAGCGTCGGCTACCACATTTGCCTTCCCCGGGTGGTAACGAATCTCAAAATCGTAATCATTTAATAATTCAATCCACCTACGCTGCTTCATGTTCAGTTGTTTCTGATTAAATATATGTTGAAGACTTTTCTGGTCGGTATATATAATACTTTTGACCTCATATAAGTAGTGCCTCCAAGTCTTTAATGCAAAAACAACAGCACCTAATTTCAAATCATGAGTCGTATAATTTTGCTTGTGAATCTTCAATTGTCTGGACGCATAGGCAATTACCTTCATTCGTTGCATTAATACACAACTGAGGCCTTGCTTTGAGGCATCACAATATATCACAAAATTATCATTCCCTTCAGGCAATGACAATATAGGTGCCGTAGTTAACTTTTTCTTCAATAATTGAAACGCTTTCTCCTGCTCATCCTTCCATTCAAATTTCTTCCCTTTATGCGTTAATGCAGTCAAGGGTTTTGCTATTTTGGAAAAATCTTGGATGAACCTTCTGTAGTAACCAGTCAGTCCTAAAAATTGGCATATATGCTTCGGGGTTTTCGGGGTTTTCCACTTTTCAACGGTTTCAATCTTTACCGAATCTACTTGAATACCTTCTATGTTCACAATGTGACCGAGGAATTGAACTTCTTCCAATTAAAATGCACACTTTGAAAATTTTGCGTACAGTTGTTCCTTCCTCAATAATTCTAGCACTTTTCTCAAATGTTCTTCGTGCTCTTGATCATTCTTTGAGTAAATGAGTATGTCATCGATGAAAACAATGACAAACTTGTCAAGATATGGCCCACACACTCGGTTCATGAGGTCCATGAACACAGCTGGTGTGTTAGTCAATCCAAACGGCATAACCATAAACTCGTAATGACCGTAATGCATTCTGAAAGCAGTCTTTGGAACATCATCCTCCTTCACCCGCATTTGATGATACCCAAAATGTAAATCGATCTTCGAATAAACCGACGAGCCTTGGAGTTGATCAAATAAGTCATCGATTCTCGGTAGTGGATAACGGTTCTTGATGGTAAGTTTGTTCAACTCTCGGTAGTCGATACACAATATGAATGTACCATCCTTCTTTTTGACAAACAAAACAGGAGCTCCCCATGGTGATGTACTTGGTCGTATGAAATCACGTTCTAAAAGTTCTTGTAGTTGGCTTTGGAGTTCCTTCATTTCACTGGGTACGATTCTGTATGGAGCACGAGCTATTAGTGCAGCTCCTGGTACAAGGTCTATTTGAAATTTAACGGATCGGTGTGGAGGTAGTCCCGGTAATTCTTTCAGAAATACATCGGGAAATTCTTTTGCGACGGGAACATCATTGATGTTCTTTTCTTCGGAATTGACTTTCTCGACGTGTGCTAGAACAACATAGCAACCTTTTCTTATTAGCTTTTGCGCCTTCAAATTATTAATAAGATTTAGCTTCGCGTTGCTCTTTTCTCCGTACACCATTAAGGGTTTTCCTTTTTCTCGTATAATGCGAATTGCATTTTTTTAACAAACGATTTCTGCTTTCACCTCTTTCAACCAGTCCATAACGATTATCACATCAAAACTCCCTAACTCTACAGGTATCAAGTCTATCTTAAATGTTTCGCCAACCAGTTTAATTTCTCGATTCCGACATATTTTATCTGCTGAGATTAATTTACCGTTTGCTAATTCGAGTAAAAATTTATTATTCAAAGGTGTCAATGGATCACTTAATTTAGCACAAAAATCTCTACTCATATAGCTTCTATCCGCACCCGAATCAAATAAAACATAAGCAGGTTTTTCATCGATAAGAAACATACCCGTAACAAGCTCCGGGTCTTCCTGCGCTTCTTTCGCATTAATGTTAAAAACTCTCCCACGGCTTTGCCCATTATTATTTCCCTAGTTTGGGCACGTAGTTTTGTAGTGGCCCTTCTTCCCGCATCTGAAACAAATAATGTGGGCAGTATTTGTTCTTTTAGTCATTGGTCCGAAAGCTTCACACTTCGTTGCAGCATGACCCTTCCTATTACATTTGGTACATACTACTTCACAAAATTTACCTGCATGATATCCTTCACACCTATAGCATGGAATTTTCTGATTGTTGTTGTCATTGTTGTTATTGAGATTGTTATTGGGATTGATGTGGTTGTTATTGTTGTTGGGGAAGTTGTAGTAGTTGTTGTTGTTGGGACGTTTGTTGTAATTATTGTTGGGATTTCGATTGTTGTTGTTGCGATTGATGTTGTGGTGGTTGGGATAGTTGTTGCGATTGTGGTTGTGATTGTTGTTGTTGTATTGGTGACCTTTGTCACTGGTTTCTTCCCACTTTCTCTTGACTTGTTTCATGTTAGCCTCTTCGGCCGCCTGCTCTTTAATCCTTCCTTCAATCTGGTTCACTAGTTTGTGAGCCATTCGACTTGCCTTTTGTATGGAGGCGGGCTCGTGTGAACTCACATCTTCTTGAATCCTTTCCGGTAACCCTTTTACAAATGCGTCGATCTTCTCTTCTTCGTCTTCGAATGTTCTGGGACACAATAGGCACAACTCTGTGAATCATCGTTCGTAAGTGGTGATATCGAAACATTGCATCCGTAATCCTCTAAGCTCTACCTTGAGCTTATTGACCTCGTTTCTGGGACGATACTGCTCGTTCATCAAGTGCTTGAATGCTGACCACGGTAGTGCGTAAGCAGCATCTTGTCCTACCTGCTCGAGATATGTATTCCACCATGTTAACGCAGTACCTGTGAAGGTATGCGTAGCGTACTTTACTTTATCTTCTTCGGTACATTTACTTATGGAAAACACTGATTCAACCTTCTCGATCCACCATTTCTATCCAATTGGACCCTCGATTCCATCAAATTCTAAAGGTTTGCAGGCAGGGAATTCTTTGTAGGAGCATCCTACACTATTTCTTGTGGAGTAAGTTCCACTGCTAGAACCCGAATTATTATTGTTATTTTGCATTGCGGCCTGCACTGCGGCTATGTTCGCAGTAAGGAAAACACGGAAGTCTTCCTCGCTCATGTTCAAGTTCTGACGAGTAGTCGGTGCCATTTCCTTCAAAAATAGCCAGAAGAATTAAGTTAATCATATAAAATATTAAGAGTAGTTAATAGTATTTCATAGCATAATATGAACTTATTTATAAAAGCTTTTTCTTCATATTAGCGTTTTATAAGTTTTAATTTAGGTAGTACCTACCCGTTAAGTTCATACTTAGTAGCTAACATACAATTCAACTACTACAATTCTATATGAAAAACTAATTATAATAATATTTCGCGCTCAGACTTTTATACAATATTTTACAAATTTACAATACCGCTATTTTACATATAGCATTAAATATAGCACACAATAACTTTAATACAAGGCAGTTGCGAAGACAATTCTGGTTAATACGCAAGTCGTTCAACAAAGGCAATAAAGACACATAATTCATAAGTCCAGAAACAAGTCATGCATTCGGGTTTTACTAGTATTATTTCCCATCCTTGGTCTTGTGGAAAATAACCATTGTGACTGTTGGCTAGGCAGCATGTTGTAACGTCGTCAAAAGGACGGGGGTTACGTAATGCCCAACAGCCCCGTGATAATCTAAAATCCTTGTTTCTCACCCCAACTACCGAATCCGTCACTTGTGGGAAGGTTTTATTTAAAAGTTGCAACCCGATGTTCTTTTTCTCAATTTGGTGAGAGGCGAACATCACTAACCCGTAAACATAACATGCTTCTTTAAGTTGCATGTTGGAAGCTCTTTCTAAAGAACGAAGTCCTATGTTGGGATAGGTTGAGTCAAAATAGGTTCTCAACCCGTAGCGTAAAATTGCATCTGGGTTTCCCGCACTAAATGCCTTAAAGAAAACTCGGCGTAACTTAAAGTATCCCCAATGTGATATACCCCATCTTTCAAAGGAAAGCCTCTTATAAACTAAGGCATGCCTGGAATGTCTTTCAAACGTTCGACAAACTAATTTCGCCGTAAATAATTGTGCCGATGAATTCTGCCCGACTCTAGACAAGATTTCATCAATCATATCCCCTGGTAGGTCTTCTAAAATTTTTGGTTGTCTATTCTTAACATCCATTTTTGTTTTTATACTGTAAATTAAACAAGGATTAGATTCGTAAAAGATAGTTAACAAACAATACAAGCAATTTTTACATATATCTTAAAAGTACAAGCACACTAGAAATTATATATTACACAGCATGATTACAACTCTTTATTCCGACTCACTCGTTTCTTCTTCTTCGGACTTGGTTCGTTTGGCTAATTTCCTAGGGATACATGGTAATCCTCTAATACGAGCCGTCATTTTCACAAATGGTTTAGAAAAACCTGGTGGCCTAGATGTTCCCGGATTATTGTTAAAATTTAAGAAATACGGGCGTTTACGATACACATAAAGTTCATCGGATTCGGAATTAGGTTTCTCTATTTTGATGCCTTTCCCATTATTATTTTATTTTGCTTTTTCAATTTGGGTCAAGGTAATTTCTATAACATCATCGGAATCCTCATCGGGATCCGATTCATCAGAAAACAGGTAATTTTCCCAATATTTTGCTTCCTTGGCGGAAACTGTAGTGACCCGAATTTTTCCAAGTTTATATATATTAAATGAAATTGTTATTTACATGATTATGTGTTTCCAACATATTAAGCAATCAAACTTGTTAATACTTGATTAATTGAAATAGGTTTCATATAGACAATTGACCACCCAAGTTGACAGGTGATTCACGAACGTTAGAACTTGTAAAAACTATATGATGCTATATATATGATTATATATATAGTTAACATGATATTAGGATAAGTAAGTATCTCATTAGGTATTTTAACAATGAGTTATATACATAACATTGAGTTTATTGAATTAAGAAACTCGAAACGATATATATAACGATTATCGTTATAACAACGTCTTGCTAAATACATATGAATCATATTAAGATATTGATACACTATGTTTAATCATGATAAATGATAAGTAAACATGTCATTAATTGTATTAACAATGAACTACATATGTAAAAACAAGACTACTAACTTAATGATTTCGTAACGAGACATATATGTAACGATTATCGTTGTAACAACATTTAACTGTATATATATCATACTAAGATATATTAATATATCATAATATCATGATAATTTAATAATTTAATATCTCTTTAGATATAATAAACAATGAGTTAACAACATTTAACAAGATCGTTAACCTAAAGGTTTCAAAACAACATTTACATGTAACGACTAACGATGACTTAACGACTCAGTTAAAATGTATATAGTGTTTTAATATGTATTCATACACTTTTGAAAGACTTCAAGACACTTACCAAAATACTTCTACTTAACAAAAATGCTTACAATTACATCCTCGTTCAGTTTTATCAACAATTCTACTCGTATGCACCCGTATTCGTACTCGTACAATACACAGCTTTTAGATGTATGTACTATTGGTATATACACTCCAATGATCAGCTTTTAGCAGCCTATATGAGTCACATAACACATGTGGGAACCATCATTTGGCAACTAGCATGAAATATCTCATAAAATTACAAAAAATATTAGTAATCATTCATGACTTATTTACATGTAAACAAAATTACACATCCTTTATATCTAATCCATATACCAACGACCAAAAAAACCTACAAACACTTTCATTCTTCAATTTTATTCATCTAATTGATCTCTCTCAAGTTCTATCTTCAAGTTCTAAGTGTTCTTCATAAATTCTATAAGTTCTAGTTTCATAAAATCAAGAATACTTCCAAGTTTGCTAGCTAACTTCCAATCTTGTAAAGTGATCATCCAACCTCAAGAAATCTTTTTTATTTACAGTAATATATCTTTCTAATATAAGGTAGTACTCATATTCAAACTTTGATTCAATTTCTATAACTATAACAATCTTATTTCGAGTGGAAATCTTACTTGAACTTGTTTTCGTGTCATGATTCTGCTTCAAGAACTTTCAAGCCATCCAAGGATCCTATGAAGATAGATCTATTTTTCTCATTCCAGTAGGTTTATCCACAAAACTGGAGGTAGTAATGATGTTCATAACATCATTCGATTCATATATATAAAACTACCTTATTCGAAGGTTTAAACTTGAAATCACTAGAACATAGTTTAGTTAATTCTAAACTTGTTCGCAAACAAAAGTTAATCCTTCTAACTTGACTTTTAAAATCAACTAAACACATGTTCTATATCTATATGATATTCTAACTTAATGATTTAAAACCTGGAAACACGAAAAACACCGTAAAACCGGACAAACGCCGTCGTAGTAACTCCGCGGGCTGTTTTGGGTTTGATAATTAAAAACTATGATAAAATTTGATTTAAAAGTTGTTCTTCTAGTAAAATGATTTTTCTTATGAACATGAAACTATATCCAAAAATCATGGTTAAACTCAAAGTGGAAGTATGTTTTTCAAAATGGTCATCAAGACGTCGTTCTTTAAACTTAAATGACTACCTCTTACAAAAATGACTTGTAACTTATATTTCCGACTATAAACCTATACTTTTTCTATTTAGATTCATAAAATAGAGTTCAATATGAAACCATAGCAATTTGATTCACTCAAAACGTATTTAAAACGAAGAAGTTATGAGTAAAACAAGATTGGATATTTTTTGATTGTTGTAGCTACGGAAAATATTGTAACAATTCTATACAAATCATATCCTAGCTAACTTATATTGTATTATACATGTATTCTAATATATTATGTAATCTTGGGATACCATAGACACGTATGCAAATGTTTTGACATATCATATCGACCCATCTATATATATTATTTGGAACAACCATAGACACTCTATATGCAGTAATGTTGGAGTTAGCTATACAGGGTTGAGGTTGATTCCAAAAATATATATACTATGAGTTGTGATCTAGCCTGAGACGTGTATACACTGGGTCGTGGATTGATTCAAGATAATATATATATCAATTTATTTCTGTACATTTAACTATGGGCAACTAGTAGTAGGTTACTAACGAGGACAGCTGACTTAATAAACTTAAAACATCAAAATCTATTAAAAGTGTTGTAAATATATTTTGAACATACTTTGATATATATGTACATATTTGTTATAGGTTCGTGAATCGACCAGTGGCCAAGTCTTACTTCTCGACGAAGTAAAAATCTGTGAAAGTGAGTTATAGTCCCACTTTTAAAATCTAATATTTTGGGATGAGAATACATGCAGTTTTATAAATGTTTTACGAAATAGACACAAGTAAATGAAACTACATTATATGGGTGAATGATCGAAGCCGAATATGCCCCTTTTGCTTGGTAACCTAAGAATTAGTAAACCGGTCTACTAATTGACGCGAATCCTAAAGATAGATCTATTGGTCCTAACGAATCCCATCCAAAGTACCGGATGCTTTAGTACTTTGAATTCATTTTTATCATGTCCGAAGGATTTTCTGGAATGATAGGGGAAATTCTTATATGCATCTTGTTAATGTCGATTACCAGGTGTTCACCATATGAATGATTTTTATCTCTATGTATGGGATGTATATTGAAATATGAAATCTTGTGGTCTATTATTATGATTTGATAATATATAGGTTAAACCTATAACTCGCCAACATTTTTGTTGACGTTTTAAGCATGTTTATTCTCAGGTGATTATTAAGAGCTTCCGCTGTTGCATACTAAAATAAGGACAAGATTTGGAATCCATGCTTGTATGATATTATGTAAAAACTGCATTCAAGAAACTTATGTTTGATGTAATATATTCTTATTGTAAACCATTATATAATGATCGTGTGTAAACGGTATATTTTAGATTATCATTATTTGATAATCTACGTAATGCTTTTTAAACCTTTATAGATAAAATAAAGGTTATGATTGTTTTAAAAATGAATGCAGTCTTTGAAAAATGTCTCATATAGAGGTCAAAACCTTGCAACGAAATCAATTAATATGGAACGTTTATAATCAATATGAACGGGACATTTCAGTTAGTATCCGAGCGTTGGTCTTAGAGAACCAGAAATTTGCATTAGTGTGCCTTATCGAGTTTGTTAGGATACATTAGTGAGTCTGGACGTCGACCGTGTTTTCTTTAAAAACGATTGCTTAACACTTTTGTTGGAAACTATATGTTATTAACATGTAAATATTATGTGATATATTAACCTCTTAATGTGTTTGATATTGTGTGATAGATGTCTACCACTAGTACAAATTCCATCGACTCACCTAATAATAATGAAGAGTCGAATATATTTTGGGAAGATTTACAAATTCCCGAAGAGGAGGAACCGGAAGAAGAGGAAATGTAAGAGGAGGAACCGGAAGAAGAAGAGGTTCCGAAGGAAGAAATATTGATACCTATAGTAAATCGATTAAATAAAAGAAAATCCTCAACCAACGGACCAAAGTTAATAATGGTCAATGGTGTTTCCACCGAGGAAGCAAAATATTGGGAAGATTACCAATTTTCCGATGAATCGGATCCCGATGAGGATTCCGATGATGTTATGGAAATTACCTCGACCCAATTTAATAAAGCGAAAGAAAATAATAAGGGAAAAGGTATAAAAATAGATAAACCCGATTCCAACCCCGATGAACTTTATATGTATCGGCAACATCCGTATTTCCTAAAATGTAACAATGACCCGGGAATCTCTAAACCACCAGGTTTTTCTAAACCATTGTAGAAAATGACGGCTCGTATTAGAGGAACACCATATATTCCTAGAAAATAAGGAAAATGAACCAAGTCCGAAGAATAAGAAACCAGTGATTCAGATTAGAGGGTTGTAATCATGTTGTATATTATATGTATTGTAGTGTGCTTGTACTTTTATGTTCTATGTAAAAATTGCTTGTATTGTTTGTTAATTATCTTTTACGAATCTAATCATTGTCAACTTTACAGTATAAAAACAAAATGGACGTTAAAGGTAGACAACCGAATATTTTAGAAGATCTACTAGAGGATATGATTGAGGAAATCTTGTCTAGAGTCGGTCAGAATTCATCAGCACAATTAATTATGGCAAAATTAACTTGTCAAACATTTGAAAGACTTTCCAGAAATGCCTTAGTTTATAAAAGGCTTTCCTTTGATAGGTGGGGTATATCACATTGGGGAGACCGTAAGTTACGCCGTGTTTTCTTTAAAGCGTTAAATGCGGGGAACCCAAATGCAATTTTACGCTACGGGTTAAGAACCTATTTTCACTCAACATATCCCAACATAGGATTTCGTGAATTAGAAAGAGCTTCTAACATGCAACATAAAGAAGCATGTTATGCTTACGGGTTAGTGATGTTCGCTT
Source organism: Rutidosis leptorrhynchoides (assembly GCF_046630445.1). Lineage (NCBI taxonomy): Eukaryota > Viridiplantae > Streptophyta > Magnoliopsida > Asterales > Asteraceae > Rutidosis > Rutidosis leptorrhynchoides. The sequence continues at coordinate 124,169,429 of NC_092334.1, read as the reverse complement.
CTTACCAAAGTGAGAAAAAGAACATCGGATTGCAAGTTTTAAATCAAACCTTCCCACAAGTGACGGATTCAGTAGTTGGGGTGAGAAACAAGGTTTTTAGATTATTACGGGGCTGTTGGACATTACGAAACCCTCGTCCTTTTGACGACATTACAACATGCTGCCTAGCCAATGGTCATAACGGTTATTTTTCACTAGACCAAGAATGGGAAGTCATCTTAGTAAAACCAGAATGCATGACTTGTTTCTGGACTTATGAACTACGTGTCTTTATTTCCTTTGCTGAACAACTTGCGTATTAACTAGGTTTATCTTCAAAAACTGTCCTGTATCAAAGTGTACTATATTTCATGTTATATGTAATATAGCGATGTTGTAAGTTTGAAGAATATTTATATGTGATATATTATTATAATCAGTTTTTCATATGGAATTGTAGTAGTTGAATTGTATATTAGCTACTAAGTATGAACTTAACGGGTAGGTAGTACCCGAATTTAAACTTATAAAACGCTAATATGAAGAAAAAGCTTTTATAAATGAGTTCATATTATGCTACGAAATACTATTGACTACTTTTAATATTCTCTATGATTAACTCGATTCAGTTGGCTATGTTGAAGGAAATGGCACCGACTACTCGACACACCATGAATATGAGCGAAGATGAATTTCGTACCTTTCTTGCTGCAAACATAGCAGCAGTACAGGCTGCGCTACATACCAACAATAACTCTGAATCTAGCAATGCAGCTAACGGTGCAAGAAATCGTGTAGGATGCTCCTACAAAGAATTCAATGCCTGCAAACCTTTGGAATTTGATGGAACCGAAGGACCAATTTGATTGAAACGGTGGACCGAGAAAGTCGAATCGGTGTTTGCCATAAGTAAGTGTACTGAAGAGGACAAAGTTAAGTACGCTACGCATACCTTCATAGGTACTGCGTTAACATGGTGGAACACCTATCTTGAACAGGTAGGACAAAATGCTGCTTACGCACTACCGTGGTCGGCATTCAAGCAATTGATGAACGAGCAGTACCGTCCTAGAAACGAAGTCAATAAACTCAAGGCAGAACTTAGAGAGTTATGAACACAAGGGTTCGACGTTACCACATATGAACGACGATTCACAAAGTTGTGTCTATTGTGTCCGGGAGCATTTGAAGATGAAGAAGAGAAGATCGACGCATTCGTAAAAGGGTTACCAGTAAGGATTCAAGAAGATGCGAGTTCACACGAGCCCGCTTCTATACAGAAGGCAAGTCGAATGGCTCATAAACTCATAAATCAGATTAAGGGAAGAATTAAAGAGCAGACGGCCGAAAAAGCCAACACGAAACAACTCAAGAGGAAGTGGGAGGAAAACGGTGACAAGAGTCACCAGTACAACAACAACAACAACAATTATAACCACAATCGCAACAACTATCCCAACAACCGCAACAACAATCGCAACAATAACCGCAATCCTAACAATAACTACAACAAACATCCCAACAACAACAACAACTAAAATAACTATTTCAACAACAATAACAACCCCAACAACAACCTCAATAACAACAACGGCAACAAAAACCAAAAACAGCCATGTCATAGGTGTGAAGAAAATCATTAGGGGTTTTGTACGATATTTTGCAATAGGTGTAAAAGATATGGTCATAGCGCCATAAAGTGTGAGGTCTACGGACCAAAGTTTAACAGAACTAAAGGAACAAATAATGTCGAAACAAGTAATGCGGAAACGAATAGTGTCGGAGCAAGTAATACCAACGCTGTTTGTTATAAATGTGGAAAACCAGGCCACATTATTAGAAATTGCCCGAATAAGGGGAATACTAATGGGCAGGGCCGTGGAAGAGTTTTCAATATTAATGTGGCAGAAGCACAGGAAGACCCGGAGCTTGTTACGGGTACGTTTCTTATTGACGATAAATCTGCTTATGTTTTATTTGATTCGGGTGCAGATAGAAGCTATATGAGTAGAGAACTTTGTGGTAAATTAAATTGCCCATTGACGCCTTTGGATAGTAAATTTTTACTCGAATTAGCAAACGGTAAATTAATTTCAACAGATAATATATGTCGGGAGACAGAAATTAAACTGGGGGATGAAACGTTTAAAATTGATTTAATACCAGCCGAGTTAGGTAGTTTTGACGTAATAATTGGCATGGACTGGTTGAAGAAGGTAAGAGCAGAGGTTGTTTGTTACAAAAATGCGATTCGCATTATGCGTGAAAAAGGAAAACCTTTAATGGTGTACGGAGAAAAGAACAACGCGAAATTAAATCTTATTAGTAGTTTTAAGGCGCAAAAACTAATAAGAAAAGGTTGTTACGTCATTCTAGCACACATCGAGGAAGTTAAATCTGAAGAAAAGAACATCAGTGATGTTCCCATCGCAAAAGAATTTCCCGATGTATTTCCGAAAGAATTACCGAGATTACCCCCACATCGATCCGTTGAATTTCAAATAGACCTTGTACCAGGAGCTGCACCAATAGCTCGTGCTCCATACTGACTCGTGTAGTGACTCGAACTTTTCCATGTTTATATATATTAAATGAAATTGTTATTTACATGATTAAGTGTTTCCAACATGTTAAGCAATCAAACTTGTTAAGAGTTGATTAATTGAAATAGGTTTCATATAGACAATTGACCACCCAAGTTGACCGATGATTCACGAACGTTAAAACTTGTAAAAACTATATGATAACATATATATGATTATATATATAGTTAACATGATATTATGATAAGTAAGTATCTCATTAGGTATTTTAACAATGAGTTATATACATAAAATTGAGTTTATTGAATTAAGAAACTCGAAACGGTATATATAACGATTATCGTTATAATAACGTCTTACTAAATACATATGAATCATATTAAGATATTGATACACTATGTTTAATCATGATAAATGATAATTAAACATGTCATTAAGTGTATTAACAATGAACTACATATGTAAAAACAAGACTACTAGCTTAATGATTTCGAAACGAGACATATATGTAACGATTATCGTTGTAACAACATTTAACTGTATATATATATCATACTAAGATATATTAATATATCATAATATCATGATAATGTAATAATTTAACATCTCATTAGATATAATAAACATTGGGTTAACAACATTTAACATGATCATTAACTTAAAGGTTTCAAATCAACATTTACATGTAACGACTAACGATGACTTAACGACTCAGTTAAAATGTATATAGTGTATTAATATGTATTCATACACTTTTTAAAGACTTCAAGACACTTATCAAAATACTTCTACTTAACAAAAATGCTTACAATTACATCCTCGTTCAGTTTCATCAACAATTCTACTCGTATGCACCCGTATTCGTACTCGTACAATACACAGCTTTTAGATGTATGTACTATTGGTATATACACTCCAATGATCTACTCTTAGTAGCCCATGTGAGTCACCTAACACATGTGGGAACCATCATTTGGCAACTTGCATGAAATATCTCATAAAATTACAAAAATATTTGTAATCATTCATGACTTATTTACATGTAAACAAAATTACACATCCTTTATATCTAATCCATATACCAACAACCAAAAACAACTACAAACACTTTAATTCTTCAATTTTCTTCATCAAATTGATCTCTCTCAAGTTCTATCTTCAAGTTCTAAGTGTTCTTCATAAATTCTATAAGTTCTAGTTTCATAAAATCAAGAATACTTCCAAGTTTGCTAGCTTACTTCCAATCTTGTAAAGTGATCATCCAACCTCAAGAAATCTTTCTTATTTACAGTAAGATATCTTTCTAATACAAGGTAATACTCATATTCAAACTTTGATTCAATTTCTATAACTATAACAATCTTATTTCGAGTGGAAATCTTACTTGAACTTGTTTTTGTGTCATGATTCTGCTTCAAGAACTTTCAAGCCATCCAAGGATCCTTTGAAGCTAGATCTATTTTTCTCATTTCCAGTAGGTTTATCCACAAAACCTGAGGTAGTAATAATGTTCATAACATCATTCGATTCATATATATAAAACTACCTTATTCGAAGGTTTAAACTTGAAATCACTAGAACATAGTTTAGTTAATTCTAAACTTGTTCGCAAACAAAAGTTAATCCTTCTAACTTGACTTTTAAAATCAAATAAACACATGTTCTATATCTATATGATATGCTAACTTAATGATTTAAAACCTGGAAACACGAAAAACACCGTAAAACCGGACATACGCCGTCGTAGTAACACCGCGGGCTGTTTTGGGTTTGATAATTAAAACTATGATAAACTTTGATTTAAAAGTTGTTCTTTTGGGAAAATATTTTTTCTTATGAACATGAAACTATATCCAAAAATCATGGTTAAACTCAAAGTGGAAGTATGTTTTTCAAAGTGGTCATCAAGACATCGTTCTTTTGACTGAAATGACTACCTCTTACAAAAATGACTTGTAACTTATATTTCTGACTATAAACCTATAATTTTTCTGTTTAGATTCATAAAATAGAGTTCAATATGAAACCATAGCAATTTGATTCACTCAAAACGGATTTAAAACGAAGAAGTTATGGGTAAAACAAGATTGTATATTTTTTGATTTTTGTAGCTACGGGAAATATTTTAATAATTCTATTCAAATCATATCCTAGCTAACTTATATTGTATTATACATGTATTCTAATATATTATGTAATCTTGGGATACCATAGACACGTATGCAAATGTTTTGACATATCATATCGACCCATCTATATATAATATTTGGAACAACCATAGACACTCTATATGCAGTAATGTTGGAGTTAGCTATACAGGGTTGAGGTTGATTCCAAAAATATATATATTTTGAGTTGCGATCTAGCCAGAGACGTGTATACACTGGGTCGTGGATTGATTCAAGATAATATATATCAATTTATTTCTGTACATTTAACTATGGACAACTAGTTGTAGGTTACTAACGAGGACAGCTGACTTAATAAACTTAAAGCATCAAAATGTATTAAAAGTGTTGTAAATATATTTTGAACATACTTTGATATATATATATATGTACATATTTGTTATAGGTTCGTGAATCGACCAGTGGCCAAGTCTTACTTCCCGACGAAGTAAAAATCTGTGAAAGTGAGTTATAGTACCACTTTTAAAATCTAATATTTTTGGATGAGAATACATGCTGCTTTATAAATGCTTTACGAAATAGACATAAGTAATCGAAACTACATTCTATGGTTGAATGATCGAAGCCGAATATGCCCCTTTTTGCTTGGTAACCTAAGAATTAGTAAACCGATCTACTAATTGACGCGAATCCTAAAGATAGATCTATTGGGCCTAACGAACCCCATCCAAAGTACCGGATGCTTTAGTACTTCGAATTCGTTTTTATCATGTCCGAAGGATTTCCTGGAATGATAGGGGATATTCTTATATGCATCTTGTTAATGTCGGTTACCAGATGTTCAGCATATGAATGATTTTTATCTCTATTATGGGATGTATATTGAAATATGAAATCTTGTGGTCTATTATTATGATTTGATAATATATATGTTAAACCTATAACTCACCAACATTTTTGTTGACGTTTTAAGCATGTTTATTCTCAGGTGATTATTAAGAGCCTCCGCTGTTGCATACTAAAATAAGGACAAGATTTGGAGTCCATGCTTGTATGATATTATGTAAAAACTGCATTCAAGAAACTTATGTTTGATGTAATATATTCTTATTGTAAACCATTATGTAATGATCGTGTGTAAACGGTATATTTTAGATTATCATTATTTGATAATCTACGTAATGCTTTTTAAACCTTTATAGATAAAATAAAGGTTATGATTGTTTTAAAAATGAATGCAGTCTTTGAAAAATGTCTCATATAGAGGTCAAAACCTCGCAACGAAATCAATTAATATGGAACATTTATAATCAATATGAACGGGACATTTCAGTTGGTATCCGAGCGTTGGTCTTAGAGAACCAGAAATTTGCATTAGTGTATCTTATCGAGTTTGTTAGGATACATTAGTGAGTCTAGACTTCGACCGTGTTTTCTTTTAAAAACGATTGCTTAACACTTTTGTTGGAAACTATATATTATTAACATGTAAATATTATGTGATATATTAACCTCTTAATGTGTTTGATATTGTGTGATAGATGTCTACCACTAGTACAAATCCCATCGATTCACCTAATAATAATGAAGAGTCGAATATATTTTGGGAAGATTCACAAATTCCCAAAGAGGAACTGGAAGAAGAGGAACCGAAAGAGGAGGAACCGGAAGAAGAAGAGGTTCCGGAGGAAGAAATATTGATACCTATAGTAAATCGATTAAATAAAAGAAAATCCTCAATCAACGGACCAAAGTTAATAATGGTCAATGGTGTTTCCATCGAGGAAGCAAAATATTGGGAAGATTACCAATTTTTCGATGAATCGGATCCCGATAAGGATTCCGATGATGTTATAGAAATTACCCCGACCCAATTTAATAAAGCGAAAGAAAATAATAAGGGAAAAGGTATAAAAATAGGGAAACCCGATTCCAACCCCGATGAAGTTTATATGTATCGGCAACATCCGTATTTCCTAAAATCTAACAATGACCCGGAAACCTCTAAACCACCAGGTTTTTCCAAACCATTGTGGCAAACGACGGCTCGTATTATAGGAACACCATATATTCCTAGAAAATTAGGAAAACGAACCAAGTCCGAAGAAGAAGAAACCAGTGATTCAGATTAGAGGGTTGTAATCATGTTGTATATTATATGTATTGTAGTGTGCTTGTACTTTTATGTTCTATGTAAAAATTTGTTGTATTGTTTGTTAATTATCTTTTACGAATCTAATCATTGTCTATTTTACAGTATAAAAACAAAATGGACGTTAAGGGTAGACAACCGAATATTTTAGAAGATCTACCAGAGGATATGATTGAGGAAATCTTGTCTAGAGTCGGTCAGAATTCATCAGCACAATTAATTATGGCAAAATTAACTTGTCAAACATTTGAAAGACTTTCCAGAAATGCCTTAGTTTATAAAAGGCTTTCCTTTAATAGGTGGGGTATATTAGTTTATAAAAGGCTTTCCTTTGATAGGTGGGGTATATCACATTGGAGAGACCGTAAGTTACGCCGTGTTTTCTTTAAAGCGTTAAATGCGGGGAACCCAAATGCAATTTTACGCTACGGGTTAAGAACCTATTTTCACTCAACATATCCCAACATAGGATTTCGTGAATTAGAAAGAGCTTCTAACATGCAACATAAAGAAGCATGTTATGCTTACGGGTTAGTGATGTTCGCTTCTTACCAAAGTGAGAAAAAGAACATCGGATTGCAAGTTTTAAATAAAACCTTCCCACAAGTGACGGATTCAGTAGTTGGGGTGAGAAACAAGGTTTTTAGATTATTACGGGGATGTTGGACATTACGAAACCCTCGTCCTTTTGACGATATTACAACATGCTGCCTAGCCAATGGTCATAACTGTTATTTTCCACAAGACCAAGGATGGGAAGTCGTCTTAGTAAAACCAGAATGCATGACTTGTTTCTGGACTTATGAACTACGTGTCTTTATTTCCTTTGCTAAACAACTTGCGTATTAACTAGGTTTATCTTCAAAAACTGTCCTGTATCAAAGTGTACTATATTTCATGTTATATGTAATATAGCAAAGTTGTAAGTTTGAATAATATTTGTATGTGATATATTATTATAATCAGTTTTTCATATGGAATTGTAGTAGTTAAATTGTATATTAGCTACTAAGTATGAACTTAACGGGTAGGTAGTACCCGAATTTAAGCTTATAAAATGCTAATATGAAGAAAAAGCTTTTATAAATGAGTTCATATTATGCTACGAAATACTATTGACTACTCTTAATATTCTGTATGATTAACTCGATTCAGTTGGCTATTTTGAAGGAAATGGCACCGACTACTCGACACACCATGAATATGAGCGAAGAGAAATTTCGTACCTTTCTTGCTGCAAACATAGCCGCAGTACAGGCTGCGCTACATACCAACAATAACTCTGAATCTAGCAATGCAGCTAACGGCGCAAGAAATCATGTAGGATGCTCCTATAATGAATTCACTGCCTACAAACCTTTGGAATTTGATGGAACCGAAGGACCAATTTGATTGAAACGGTGGACCGAGAAAGTTGAATCGGTGTTTGCCATAAGTAAGTGTACTGAAGAGGACAAAGTTAAGTACGCTACGCATACCTTCACAGGTACTGCATTAACGGGGTGGAACACCTATCTTGAACAGGTAGGACAAAATGTTGCTTACGCACTACCGTGGTTGGCATTCAAGCAATTGATGAACGAGCAGTAACCTCCTATAAGCGAAGTCAATAAACTCAAGGCAGAACTTAGAGAGTTACGAACACAAGGGTTCGACGTTACCACATATGAACGACGATTCACAGAGTTGTGCCTATTGTGTCTGGGAGCATTCGAAGATGAAGAAGAGAAGATCGACGCATTTGTAAAAGGGTTACCAGTAAGGATTCAAGAAGATGTGAGTTCACACGAGCCCGCTTCTATACAGAAGGCAAGTCGAATGGCTCATAAACTCAAAATCAGATTGAGGGAAGAATTAAAGAGCAGGCGGCCGAAGAAGACAACACGAAACAACTCAAGAAGAAGGGGGAAGAAAACGATGACAAGAGTCACCAGTACAACAACAACAACAATTACAACCACAATCGCAACAACTATCCCGACAACCGAAACAACAATCGCAAAAATAACCGCAATCCTAACAATAACTACAACAAACATCCCAACAACAACAACAACTACAACAACTGTTTCAACAACAATAACAACCACAACAACAACCTCAACAACAGCAACAAAAACCAAAAACAGCCATGTCATAGGTGTGAAGAAAGTCATCAGGGGTTTTGCACGACATTTTGTAACAGGTGTAAAAGAAATGGTCATAGCGCGACAAAGTGTGAGGTTTACGGACCAAAGTTTAACAGAACTAAAGGAACAAATAATGTCGGAACAAGTAATGCCGAAATGAATAGTGTCGGAGCAAGTAATACCAACGCTGTTTGTTATAAATGTGGAAAACCGGGCACATTATTAGAAATTGCCCGAATCAGGGGAATACTAATGGGCAGGGCCGTGGAAGAGTTTTCAATATTAATGCGGTAGAAGCACAGGAAGACCCGGAGCTTGTTACGGGTACGTTTCTTATTGACGATAAATCTGCTTATGTTTTATTTGATTCGGGTGCGGATAGAAGCTATATGAGTAGAGAATTTTGTGCTAAATTAATTTGCCCATTGACGCCTTTGGATAATAAATTTTTACTCAAATTAGCAAATGGTAAATTAATTTCAGCAGATAATATATGTCCGGATAGAGAAATTAAACTGGGTGATGAAACGTTTAAGATTAATTTAATACCAGTCTAGTTAGGGAGTTTTGATGTAATAATTGGCATGGACTGGTTGAAGAAGGTAAGAGCAGAGGTCGTTTGTTACAAAAATGCGATTCGCATTATGCGTGAAAAAGGAAAACCTTTAATGGTGTACGGAGAAAAGAACAATGCGAAATTAAATCTTATTAGTAGTTTGAAGGCGCAAAAACTAATAAGAAAAGGTTGTTACGTCATTCTAGCACACATCGAGGAAGTTAAACCTGAAGAAAAGAACATCAGTGATGTTCCCGTCGCAAAAGAATTTCCCGATGTATTCCCGAAAGAATTACCGGGATTACCCCCACATCGATCCGTTGAATTTCAAATAGACCTTGTACCAGGAGCTGCACCAATAGCTCGTGCTCCATATAGACTCGCACCCAGCAAAATGAAAGAATTACAAAGTCAGTTACAGGAACTTTTAGAGCGTGGTTTCATTCGACCAAGCACATCACCATGTGGAGCTCCTTTTTTGTTTGTCAAGAAAAAAGATGGCACATTCAAGTTATGTATCGACTATCGAGAGTTGAACAAACTTACCATCAAGAATCGCTACCCACTACCGACAATCGACGACTTATTTGATCAACTACAAGGCTCGTCTATTTATTCGAAGATCGATTTACGTTCTGGATATCATCAAATGCGGATGAAGGAGGATGATATTCCAAAGACTGCTTTTAGGATTACGATCATTACGAGTTTATGGTTATGCCGTTTGGATTGACTAACACACCAGCTATGTTCATGGACCTCATGAACCGAGTGTGTGGGCCATATCTTGACAAGTTTGTCATTGTTTTCATCGATGACATTCTTATTTACTTGAAGAATGATCAAGAGCACGAAGAATATTTGAGAAAAGTGCTAGAGTTGCTGAGAAAATAAAAACTGTACGCTAAGTTTTCAAAGTGTGCATTTTGGTTGGAAAAAGTTCAATTCCTCGGTCATATAGTGAACAAAGAAGGTATTCAGGTGGATCCAGCAAAGATTGAAACCGTTGAAAAGTGGAAAACCCCGAAAACTCCAAAACACATAAGCCAATTTTTAGGGCTAGCTAATTATTACAGGAGATTCATCCAAGATTTTTCTAAAATAGCAAAACCCTTGACTGCATTAACGTATAAAGGGAGGAAATTTGAATGGAAGGATGAACAAGAAAAAGCGTTTCAATTGTTGAAGAAAAAGTTAACTACGACACCTATATTGTCATTACCTGAAGGGAATGATGATTTTGTGATATATTGTGACGCCTCAAAGCAAGGTCTCGGTTGTATATTAATGCAACGAACGAAAGTAATTGCTTATGCGTCTAGACAATTGAAGATTCACGAACAAAATTATACGACGCATGATTTGGAATTAGGCGCGGTTGTTTTTGCATTAAAGACTTGGAGGCACTACTTATATGGGGTCAAAAGTATTATATATACCGACCACAAAAGTCTTCAACACATATTTAATCAGAAACAACTGAACATGAGGCAGCGCAGATGGATTGAATTGTTGAATGATTACGACTTTGAGATTCGTTACCACCTAGGAAAGGTAAATGTGGTAGCCGATGCCTTGAGCAGAAAGGACAGAGAACTCATTCGTGTAAAATCTATTAATATAATGATTCACACTAACCTTACTACTCAAATAAAGGAGGCGCAACAAGGAGTTTTAAAAGAGGGAAACTTAAAGGATGAAATACCCAAACGATCAGAGAAGCATCTTAATATTCGGAAAGACGGAACCCGGTATAGGGCTGAAAGAATTTGGGTACCAAAATTTGGAGATATGAGAGAAATGGTACTTAGAGAAGCTCATAAAACCAGATACTCAATACATCCTGGAACGGGGAAGATGTACAAGGATCTCAAGAAAAATTTTTGGTGGCCAGGCATGAAAGCACCTATTGCTAAATACGTAGGGGAATGTTTGACATGTTCTAAGGTCAAAGCGGAGCATCAGAAACCATCAGGTCTATTTCAACAACCCAAAATCCCGGAATGGAAATGGGAAAACATTACCATGGATTTCATCACTAAATTGCCAAGGACTGCAAGTGGTTTTGATACTATTTGGGTAATAGTTGATCGTCTCACCAAATCAGCACACTTCCTGCCAATAAGAGAAGATGACAAGATGGAGAAGTTAGCACGACTGTATTTGAAGGAAGTCGTCTACAGACATGGAATACCAATCTCTATTATCTCTGATATGGATGGAAGATTTATTTCAAGATTCTGGCAGACATTACAGCAAGCATTTAGAACTCGTCTAGACATGAGTACTGCCTATCATCCATAAACTGATGGGCAGAGCGAAAGGATGATACAAACGCTTGAAGACATGCTACGAGCATGTGTTATAGATTTCGGAAACAGTTGGGATTGACATCTACCGTTAGCATAATTTTCCTACAAAACAGCTATCATTCAAGCATTGAGATGGCACTATTTGAAGCACTTTATGGTTGAAAGTGCAGGTCTCCGATTTGTTGGAGTGAAGTGGGGGATAGACAGATTACGAGTCCGGAGATAATACAAGAAACTATCGAGAAGATCATCCAAATTCAACAACGGTTGAAAACCGCCCAAAGTCGACAAAAGAGCTACGCCGACATTAAAAGAAAAGATATAGAATTTGAAATTGGAGAGATGGTCATACTTAAGATTGCACCTTGGAAAGGTGTTGTTCGATTTGGTAAACGAGGGAAATTAAATCCAAGGTGTATAGGACCATTCAGGATTATTGATCGTCTCGGACCAGTAGCTTACCGACTTGAATTACCACAACAACTCGCGGCTGTACATAACACTTTCCACGTCTCAAATTTGAAGAAATGTTTTGCTAAAGAAGATCTCACTATTCCATTAGACAAAATCCAAATCAACGAAAAACTTCAATTCGTCGAAGAACCCGTCGAAATAATGGATCGTGAGGTTAAAAGACTTAAGCAAAACAAGATACCAATTATTAAAGTTCGATGGAATGCTCGTAGAGGACCCAAGTTCACCTGGGAACGAGAAGATCAGATGAAGAAGAAATACCCGCACTTATTTCCAGAAGATACGTCAACACCTCCAACTGCTTAAAATTTCGGGACGAAATTTATTTAATGGGTAGGTACTGTAGTGACCCGAACTTTTCTATGTTTATATATATTAAATGAAATTATTATTTACATGATTAAGTGTTTCCAACATGTTAAGCAATCAAACTTGTTAAGACTTGATTAATTGAAATAGGTTTCATTTCATATAGACAATTGACCACCCAAGTTGACCGGTGATTCACGAACGTTAAAACTGGTAAAAACTATATGATGACATATATATGATTATATATATAGTTAACATGATATTATGATAAGTAAGTATCTCATTAGGTATTTTAACAATGAGTTATATACATAAAATTGAGTTTATTGAATTAAGAAACTCGAAACGGTATATATAACGATTATCGTTATAATAACGTCTTACTAAATACATATGAATCATATTAAGATATTGATACACTATGTTTAATCATGATAAATGATAAGTAAACATGTCATTAAGTGTATTAACAATGAACTACATATGTAAAAACAAGACTACTAACTTAATGATTTCGAAACGAGACATATATGTAACGATTATAGTTGTAACAACATTTAACTGTATATATATCATATTAAGATATATTAATATATAATAATATCATGATAATGTAATAATTTAATATCTCTTTAGATATAATAAACAATGGGTTAACAACATTTAACAAGATCGTTAACCTAAAGGTTTCAAAACAACATTTACATGTAACGACTAACGATGACTTAACGACTCAGTTAAAATGTATATACATGTAGTGTTTTAATATGTATTCATACACTTTTGAAAGACTTCAATACACTTATCAAAATACTTCTACTTAACAAAAATTCTTATAATTACATCCTCGTTCAGTTTCATCAACAATTCTACTCGTATGCACCCGTATTCGTACTTGTACAATACACAGCTTTTAGATGTATGTACTATTGGTATATACACTCCAATGATCAGCTCTTAGCAGCCCATTTGAGTCACTTAACACATGTGGGAACCATCATTTGGAAACTACAATGAAATATCTCATAAAATTACAAAAAATATTAGTAATCATTCATGACTTATTTATATGTAAACAAAATTACACATCCTTTATATCTAATCCATATACCAACGACCAAAAACACCTACAAACACTTTCATTCTTCAATTTTCTTCATCTAATTGATCTCTTTCAAGTTCTATCTTCAAGTTCTAAGTGTTCTTCATAAATTCTATAAGTTCTAGTTTCATAAAATCAAGAATACTTCCAAGTTTGCTAGCTTACTTCCAATCTTGTAAAGTGATTATCCAACCTCAATAAATCTTTCTTATTTACAGTAAGATATCTTTCTAATACAAGGTAATACTCATATTCAAACTTTGATTCAATTTCTATAACTATAACAATCTTATTTCGAGTGGAAATCTTACTTGAACTTGTTTTCGTGTCATGATTCTGCTTCAAGAACTTTCAAGCCATCCAAGGATCCTTTGAAGCTAGATCTATTTTTCTCATTTTCAGTAGGTTTATTCACAAAACCTGAGATAGTAATGATGCTCATAACATCATTCGATTCATATATATAAAACTACTTTATTCGAAGGTTTAAACTTGAAATCACTAGAACATAGTTTAGTTAATTCTAAACTTGTTCGCAAACAAAAGTTTATCCTTCTAACTTGACTTTTAAAATCAACTAAACACATTTTCTATATCTATATGATATGCTAACTTAATGATTTAAAACATGAAAACACGAAAAACACCGTAAAACCGGACAAACGCCGTCGTAGTAACACCGCTAGCTGTTTTGGGTTTGATAATTAAAAACTATGATAAACTTTGATTTAAAAGTTGTTCTTCTGGGAAAATGATTTTTCTTATTAACATGAAACAATATCCAAAAAACATGGTTAAACTCAAAGTGGAAGTATGTTTTTCCAAATGGTCATCAAGACGTCGTTCTTTCGACTGAAATGAATACCTCTTACAAAAATGACTTGTAACTTATATTTCTGACTATAAACCTATACTTTTTCTGTTTAGATTCATAAAATAGAGTTCAATATGAAACCATAAAAATTTGATTCACTCAAAATGGATTTAAAACGAAGAAGTTATGGGTAAAACAAGATTGGATATTTTTTTATTGTTGTAGCTACGGGAAATATTGTAACAATTCTATACAAATTATATCCTAGCTAACTTATATTGTATTATACATGTATTCTAATATATTATGTAATCTTGGGATACCATAGACACGTATGCAAATATTTTGACATATCATATCGACCCATATATATATATTATTTGGAACCACCATAGACACTCTATATGCAGTAACGTTGGAGTTAGCTATACAGGGTTGAGGTTGATTCCAAAAATATATATACTTTGAGTTGTGATCTAGCATGAGACGTGTATACACTGGGTCATGGATTGATTCAAGATAAAATATATCAATTTATTTCTGTACATTTAACTATGAACAACTAGTTGTAGGTTACTAACGAGGACAGCTGACTTAATAAACTTAAAACATCAAAATGTATTAAAAGTGTTGTAAATATATTTTGAACATACTTTGATATATATGTACATATTTGTTATAGGTTCGTGAATCGACCTGTGGTCAAGTCTTATTTCCCGACGAAGTAAAAATCTGTGAAAGTGAGTTATAGTCCCACTTTTAAAATCTAATATTTTGGGATGAGAATACATGCAGTTTTATAAATATTTTACGAAATAGACACAAGTAAATGAAACTACATTATATGGGTGAATGATCGAAGCCGAATATGCCCCTTTTGCTTGGTAACCTAAGAATTAGTAAACCGATCTACTAATTGACGCGAATCCTAAAGATAGATCTATTGGGCCTAACGAACCCCCATCCAAAGTACCGGATGCTTTAATACTTCGAATTTGTTTTTATCATGTCCGAAGGATTTCCCGAAATGATAGGAGATATTCTTATATGCATCTTGTTAATGTCGGTTACCAGGTGTTCACCATATGAATGATTTTTATCTCTATGTATGGGATGTATATTGAAATATGAAATCTTGTGGTCTATTATTATGATTTGATAATATATAGGTTAAACCTATAACTCACCAACATTTTTGTTGACGTTTTAAGCATGTTTATTCTCAGGTGATTATTAAGAGCTTCCGCTGTTGCATACTAAAATAAGGACAAAATTTGGAGTCCATGCTTGTATGATATTATGTAAAAACTGCATTCAAGAAACTTATTTTTGATGTAATATATTCTTATTGTAAACCATTATGTAATGGTCGTGTGTAAACGGTATATTTTAGATTATCATTATTTTATAATCTATGTAATGCTTTTTAAACCTTTATAGATTAAATAAAGGTTATGGTTGTTTTAAAAATGAATGCAGTCTTTGAAAAACATCTCATATAGAGGTCAAAACCTCGCAACGAAATCAATTAATATGGAACGTTTATAATCAATATGAACGGGACATTTCAGAAACACCATTGACCATTTTTAACTTTGGTCCATTGGTTGAGGATTTTCTTTTATTTAACCATTTTTCTGTAGTTATTAATATTTCTTTCTTCGGAACCTCTTCTTCTTCCGGTTCCTCTTCTTCCGATTCCTCCTCTTCCTGTTCTTCCTCTTCCAGTTCCTCCTCTTCCGGTTCTTCATCGGGCTTCATTATTATTAGGTGAGTCGATGGGATTTGTACTAGAGGTAGACATCTATCACACAATATTAAACACGTTAAGAGATTAATATATCACATAATATTTACATGTTAATATAGTTTCCAACAAAAATTGTTAAGCAATCGTTTTTAAAGAAAACATGGTCGAAGTCCAGACTCACTAATGCATCCTAACAAACTCGGTTAGACACACACTAATGCAATTTCCGGTTCTCTAAGACCATCGCTCTGATATCAACTGAAATGTCCCATTCATATTGATTATAAACGTTCCATATTAATTGATTTCGTTGCGAGGTTTTGACCTCTATATGAGACGTTTTTCAAAGACTGTATTCGATTTTAAAACAAACCATAACCTTTAAAATATTACGACGATTATCAAAAATGATAATCTGAAATATAGCGTTTTCACACGACCATTACGTAATGATTTACAATAATATTATACAACAATATATGTCTTTGAATGCAGTTTTTAAACAATATTATACAAGTATGCTGACTCCAACTTTTATCCATAAATTAGTATGCAACAGCGGAAGCTCTTAATAATCACCTGAGAATAAACATGCTTTAAACGTCAATAAAAATGTTGGTGAGTTATAGGTTTAACCTATATATTTATCTATTCGTAATAAAGACCACAAGATTTTCAATTTCCATTTCTCAATAACATGCAAACTGCATAAAAATCATTCATATGATGAACACCTCGTAACCGACCTTAACAGGATGCATATAGAATATCCCCATCATTCCGGGACTCTCATAGGACATGATAAATTGAAGTACTAAAGTATCCGTAACTCGGATGAGGCTTGTTGGGCCAAATAGATCTATCTTTAGGATTCGCGTCAATTGGTGACAATTATAATAAACACAAATTCTTAGACTACCAAGCTAAAAAGGGGCATATTCGGTTCGATAGTTCAACATAGAATGTAATTTTTGATCACTTGTGTCTATTTCGTAAAACATTTATAAAACTGCATGTATTCTCATCCCAAAAATAATAGATTTTAAAAGTGGGACTATAACTCACTTTTACAGATTTTTACTTCGTCGAAAATTAAGACCTGGCCACTGGTCGATTCACGAACCTATAACAAATATGTACATATATATCAAATTATGATCGAAATATATTCACAACATTTTTATTATATTTTAATGATTTAAGTTTGTTAAGTTAGCAGTCCAACGTTAGTAATCTATAACTAGTTGTCCACAGTTAGATGTACAGAAATAAATCAATATTATCTTGAATCAATCCACGACCCAGTGTCTACAAGTCTCAGGCTAGATCACAACTCAAAGTATATATATTATTTTGGAATCAACCTCAACCCTGTATAGCTAACTCAAACATTACTGCATATAGAGTGTCTATGGTTGTTCCAAATAATATATATATAGATGGGTCGATATGATATGTCAAAACATTGTATACGTGTCTATGGTATCCCAGGGATTACATAATATGTATAATACAATATAAATTAGTTAGGATATGTTTAGTCTAGATTTGTTACAAAATTTTCGTAGCTAAAACTAGCAAATTTATCCAATTTTGTTTTACCCGTCATTTCTTCGTTTCAAATCCGTTTTGAGTGATTCAAGTTTCTATAGTTTTATAATGAACTGAAATTTATGAAACTAAACAGAAAAAGTATAAGTTTATTTCCAGAAATACAGGTTACAAGTCATTTTTTAAAGAGGTAGTCATTTCCATCGAAAGAACGACATCTTGATGACCATTTTGAAAAACATACTTCCACTTTGAGTTTAACCATGATTTTTGGATATAGTTTCATGTTCATAAGAAAAATCATTTTCCCAGAAGAACAACTTTTAAATCAAAGTTTATCATAGTTTTTAATTATCAAACCCAAAACAGCCCGCGGTGTTACTATAACGGCGTATGTCCGGTTTTACGGTGTTTTTCGTGTTTTCAGGTTTTAAATCATTAAGTTAGCATATCATATAGATATAGAACATGTGTTTAGTTGATTTTAAAAGTCAAGTTAGAAAGATTAACTTTATTTGCGAACAATTTTAGAATTAACTAAACTGTGTTCTAGTGATTACAAGTTTAAATCTTCGAATAAGATAGTTTTATATGTATGAATCGAATGATGTTATGAACATCATTACTATCTCAAGTGTAGTAGGTAAACCTACTGGAAATGATGAAAAATAAACTTAAGCTTCAAAGGATCATCGATGGCTTAGAAGTTCTTGAAGTAGAATCATGACACGAAAACAAGTTCAAGTAAGATTTTCTACACGAATTAAGATAGTTATAGTTATAGAAATTGAATCAAAGTTTGAATATGAGTATTACCTTGAATTAGAATGATAACCTACTGGTAAATAGCAAAGGTTTCTTTATCTTAGATGATTACTTGGAATGGATTAGAAAGCTTGGAAGTAGACTTGCAAACTTGAAAGTATTCTTGATTTTATGAAACTAGAACTTTTAGAACTTATGAAGAACACTTAGAACTTGAAGATAGAATTTGAGAGAGATTAATTAGATGAAGAAAATTGAAGAATGAAAGTATTTGTATGTGTTTTTGGTCGTTGGTATATGGATTAGATATAAAGGATGTGTAAGTTTGTTTTCTTGTAAATAAGTCATGAATGATTAATAATATTTTTGTAATTTTGTGAGATATTTCATGCTATTTGTCAAATGATGGTTCCCACATATTTTATGACTCATTAAGGGCTGCTAAGAGCTGATCATTCAATGTATATACCAATAGTATATACAATTAGGAGCTGGGTATTGTACGAGTACGAGTACCGAACGAATACGAGTAGAATTCTTGATGAAAATGTATGCGAATGCAATTGTAACCAATTTTTTTAAGTACAAGTATTTTGATATGTGTCTTGAAGTCTTCCAAAAGTATATTAATACATCTTAATACACTACATGTATATACATCTTAACTGAGTCGTTAAGTCATCGTTAGTCGTTACATGTAAGTGTTGTTTTGAAACCTTTAAGTTAACGATCTCATTTAATGTTGTTAACCCATTGTTTATTATATCTAATGAGATGTTAAATTATTATATTATCATGATATTATGATGTATGAATATATCCTAATATGATATATATACATTAAAATGTCGTTACAACGATAATCGTTACATATATGTCTCGTTTCAAAATTCTTAAGTTAGTAGTCTTGTTTTACATATGTAGTTCATTGTTAACATACTTAATGATATAAATTATCATTTTATCACGTTTAATATAGTGTAAAAATATCTTAATATGATACATATGTATTTAATAAGGCGTTGTTATAACGAAAATCGTTATATATATCATTTCGAGTTTCATAACTTAGTAGTCTCATTTTTATCTATATAACTCATTATTAATATACCTATTGAGATACTTACTTATCATAATATCATGTGAACTATAAATATATCATCATATATTTTTTACAAGTTTTAACGTTCGTGAATTGCCGGTCAACTTGGGTGGTCAATTGTCTACATGAAACCTATTTCAATTAATCAAGTCTTAACAAGTTTGATTGCTTAACATGTTGGAAATATTTAATCATGTAAATTATCAATTTCATTTAATATATATAAATATGGAAAAGTTCGGGTCACTACAGAAACTCTAGCGTTAAACTCAACGTCATTCGTCTCGGTCTCGTTTCGCGTCGTCATTCTAAAGAATGCAAAACGATTAGTCCAGGAACGTATAAAACCACACGCACAACATCGCCCCATCTTGCAAAACACTCGTCGTACATCACTTGTTAGACACGATTTACCCCCGTAATAAGGTTTGCAAGTCCTTATTACGCATATACGCCGTATCAACTCGTTAGTACAACGACGGCTTCGCTCGATGATATAAACAACACAACCAAATATTCTACGAGACATAAACATACGCAAGAATAATGTCACAACACAAGCCAATACCCTAGTTAGTTCACCTACACGCTAAGGCACTAACCAAATTCCCATTCTGACCCGTACACCTACAAGTCCCGCAACAAATAAGCACACACAGAAGTCTAAGTCTAGGCACCTATCTCAAGTCACCTAAATTCCATAGACCATGCTCTGATACCACTTGTAACAACCCAACCCGTTGTCCAACCAAAAACGCGGAATAATTTTTTTTTATACAGATAAGGTGCGCGACGCGCAACCCTCCTTGTGCGCGGCGCGCACAAGGCCATTCAGCTTTTAGACTAAACGGTTTTCGCAACACATTATAATAGGTAAAACTCACACGTTTTTATAATAAAACAAGTTTTACGATGCCGGACCCACATCGGCCCGTTTTACGAATTAAGTACGAAATACAATTTTCGATTACATGTTTTTAACACAACATAAAAGCCGAGCATGGCGATTGGGGATACGCTACCCAATCTTAATCAAATCCAAAAGCAAGTCTTCTAAAGCAAACTACGCGAGTCCACTAGTTACCACGCTTACCCGAGCCACCGCCTCCATGCAAATCTATAAATAAAAAAAAAGTAAACAACTAGAGGGTAAGCTAACGCTTAGTGAGTGAGAATATACTACATACATATATATGCATAAAATGGACACGCGACACAAATTATCAAATAACACATACCGGAGCATCCACGTATAAGACAAACTAAGCATACCGTTCAACCACTATATAACAAGCTAATAATCAACAAGTAAGTTCACCAATGACGATATGAACCACTCCAACAAGCTACACCCGGAGGGTTAGCTACATCACAACGATACAACGATATATATAACAATAAAGCGTATAACGCCCAAGGTTAACCCCTTAACCCAATACCAAAAGTCAATTACCACAATGAAGATTGGTCGAACTACACGAGCCATAGTAAATCCGCATCCACACGAGACTACTATCTTCATTACCACAACAACATCGAGGTTGGCCGAACTATACGAGCCTTAGTGAATTCGCAAACACACGAGATCAATACCTCAATAAGATGACCGAACTACATGCGTCATCGTGAATCCGAACTACACGAGACTCACTTCCGTTAAGATGACCAAACTACACGTGTCATCGTGAATCCGCATCCACACGTGACCCACTTCTCCCAAACACAACTCAATATCAACCCTTCGCCATTGGGGTTATATAATCCACATCACAAGCACATGATGATAACGTACACACATAGTGTGCACCTCGCCAAATGTGGTCAACCAAAATGCACAACCGTGCCAATTGGACCTATACATAAGTCCACAAAATCCACCTATATGTGAAGTGAGCTCTATAACCGAGAACCACTTCACCCGACCCGCACCCATCCTACACATACATATGCACATAGGATATTAACACTCACCTTGTCGTCTTGATGTATGCTGCCGAAATAATCCGCAACTCGCCGATGGAATGTACCTATTCCAATATCACAATACAAGTAACACACTTAGAGTGGATTTACAAACCAACTCAAAACGATACTTAGTGCAATTTCGACCAATTGCACTTTCAAGCACAAAACGCGCCCAAACTAACCAATAATCACTAACACAAGTGAAAATGGTCCTAATACGCCAATTAATCCCAAACACAAGTGTTAAACACTTATCATTCTCAAAATCACCCATATATGGGTTCCAACACTTCCATAATCACCAAATCTAGTGATTAAACCCAATTCCAAGTCCTAAATCATGGCCAAGTTGGTTTCTAACCCAAACCCCACCAACAACAACAATAATAAACCCGATTACTAGCATCAAAGAACTCACTTCAAGAGTTTAAATGGGTTTCTCAACAATTTAAGTTCAAACCCTAACTTGAATATCAAAATCAAACAATGAAATTAAGAGTTTGAACTTACCAATACTACCACAACATAGCCGTGAACGAGATGAACAACTTTAAAACTCGAGCTTTGGTGAGAATCCAACCCCTTCTTCTCCAAATGAAGCTTCCTCTCTCTAAAACTCTTCTCTCTCCAGGGTTTGAAGATGAGAGTGTTTGTGGTGTAGAAATGAGGATAAGATGATCAATGGATCAGATTTGAAGGCTCCAAACTGACCTCAAGTGAAATGACCAAAATTCCCATCATTTAACTCAAAATAGAAAAAGGCTGGAATTCTGTCGCAGGTGGTGTGCGCGGCGCTCTCCCACAAGTGTGCGCGGCACGCATGACGCCTAAAACAGTCTGTCAGCTTTAATTTAATATCCTGCTTCGCCCACTATACGTACATCACTAATACTCTATGTACAATCAATATTAGGGTCTTACAGCTAACCCCCGAGGTGTTTCAAAACGGTTATGGCATCACTTGATAATCGTATGAGTATAGACAAGCTAATACTCACACCATGTGCACAAAACGGCTATGTGCACGATTGTTCCCAAAGGTTTCCAAACGGCTATCGTCGCATCAATGTGCACCAAAAACCGGCTATTGTGCACATCGTGCACAAGCAAATAAATTATATACATACATGTATAACTATTCCACCCACCTTTAAGTCTTGAAGAAAGCATCTAAGTCCGTTAATCCACCAATGCAACATACCTATTCTATTATCATAATAACAAACATCACAATTAGTGCAAATCTTGACCCAATTGTACTTCCAAGCCCAACCAAAGTCCAAACTTACCAATAATCACTAACTAGAGTGATAATGGTTCTAGTAATGCCAATCAAACCCAGTCATAAGTGTTAAACACCTATCTTGCCCAAGATGGCATCTAAACCCTAATTTTGACCCAATTCAAAATCAAGCTTCCAATAACACCCATTTGGGTTCTTTCAACAACAAAATCACTAATCATAGTGTTTACACCCAAATTAAAGCCATAATCATGGCTAAGTCATCAACCAACCCAAAACCCGCCAAGCATCAATAATAACTAGTCACCATAAACCCACTTCATCATCTAAATGGGTTTCACCATTAACTAGCTCAAAACCCTAACTTGAATATCAAATCATAAAGATGAAATTCGGAGTTGAGACTTACCAATACCACCAAAACGTAGCTAGGAACAGGGTGAACAACTTTAACACTCGAGTTTTTATCGATTCAAGTTTCTTCTTCTCCAAAACCCCAAATCTCTTTCTAGAAATCTCTCTCTCTCTAAGAATGGATGAGAGTGCTGAATGGATGTGGAAGTGATCCAAAGTTAGATCCAAACCAGCTGATATGGCCTCAGATCCATCCTCAAGTGAAATGACCAAAAAGCCCCTCATTTAACTCTAATTAAAACGAAACAGGAAAACTGTCCCAGGTGAGGTGCGCGGCGCGCACCCTTGACCCTGCGCGGTGCGCATAGAGGTCAGAACAGCCTGCCAGTTTATAAATTCATTCCACGCTTCACACACTTAATGTACGCCATAAATACTATATGTATAATAAATATTTGGGTCTTACAACTCTCCCCCACTTAGAATCAATCACGTCGTCGTGATCCTCGTCACTTAACCAACCGGACCCACACTCTGTGGTCCTCAACCACACATTCCAAATGACTTCTACCACATTTATCATTAACTCGAAGATTATTCCATTTAACCATTACACACTTGTACGCATTCTGGAACATGCAATGCACACAATATCCGAAATCTACTACAATAGTTTAGCATACATGGAATCTCTAATGACCCGTCCTAATCCATCTGGACGATTACATTACATATGGTTACATCGCGAGATACTTGACCTCTATATGATACATTTTACAAACATTGCATTCGTTTTTAAAAGACAAACTTTCTTCACATTGAAAGTTGATGGCATCGATACCATTACATAATATATCCAACTATAATTGACTTAATAATAATCTTGATGAACTCAACGACTCGAATGCAACGTCTTTTGAAATATGTCATGAATGACTCCAAGTAATATCCTTAAAATGAGCAAATGCACACCGGAAGATTTTTTTCATACCTGAGAATAAACATGCTTTAAATTGTCAACCAAAAGGTTGGTGAGTTCATTAGTTTATCATAATCGATCATTTTTATCATTTTAATATACCACAAGATTTTCATTTTCATTTCTCATAAATATACGTCCCATGCATAGAGACAAAAAAAGAATCATTCATATGGATTGAACACCTGATAATCGACATTTACAAGATGCATATAGAATATCCCCATCATTCTGGGACTTCCTTCAGACATGATAAATTTCGAAGTACTAAAACATCCGCAACAACGGATGGGGTTTGTTAGGCCCAATTGATTTATCTTTGGGATTCGCGTCAATTAGTAGACTGGTTTACTAACTCGTAGGCTACCAAGCAAAAAGGGGCATATTCGGCTTCGATCCATTCAACCATATAATGTAGTTTTGATTACTTGTGTCTATTTCGTAAAACATTTATAAAAGTGCATGTATTCTCAGTTCCAAAAATATATATTGTAAAAGCATTTAAAAGTGAGTAATGAAACTCACAATACGATATTTTGTAGTAAAAATATTCATACGACGAAACTGAACAATGCATGGTTGGCCTTGGATTCACGAACCTATATCATTCATATATGTATTAAAACATATTCTTGTACTCGAATAAATCTATATATTATTATTAGTGTTACAATTGTTATATTTATTAATTTATAAGTTTCATTGTTTATTTATATATTTTCATTTTGTACATAATAATATTAATATAGTTATATTAACATCTATATATATTTAGTATTATATTAAAAATACCTAATTTGTTTGTATGTAAGTTTTTATATAATAAATGTTAATATGATTTATATATAGTTATATGAAATATTAATAAAATTGTAGTATATGTACTAAGTATGTTTTATGCACAAAATATTTATTTGTTAAAAAAATGATAGTTTTGATATTAATGATTTACTAATAATAATAATAATAACTTTATTAAAAATGATAATTTTAATAATAATAATGATATTGTTAATAATGATACTTTTGTTTAATAATAATAATAATACTAATAGTTACAAAAGTGATACTAATACTAATGTTAATGAAAATAATAATAACTTGTATCATTTTCATAATAATACTAATAATAATAATAATAATAATAATAATAATAATAATAATAATAATAACAACAACAACAACAACAACAATAATAATAATAATAATAATAATAATAATAATAATAATAATAATAATAATAATAATAATAATAATAATAATAATAATAATAATAATTACAAATGTGGTGATACTACTAATATTAATAATAAATCTATTAAATTTCACTATGATAGTAATATTAAAACTAATAATACTTAATATTAATATTTAAGAATGATATAATAATAATTATACTAATTATACTAATAACTATATTCTAATGTTAGTAACAATAATAATAATGATAATAATACTAATAACTATATTACTAATAATAATAACAATAACAATAATAATTAATACTAGCAATAATAATAATAATAATAATAATAATAATAATAATAATAATAATAATAATAATAATAATAATAATAATAATAATAATAATAATAATAATAATAATAAAAATAATAATAATAATAATAATAATAATAATAATAATAATAATAATAAAAATAATAATAATAATAATAATAATAATAATAATAATAATAATAATAATAATAATAATAATAATAGAAATTAAAATAGAAGTGTATACCCTTGTAAATGTTTTTCTAAAAAGAGATGTCCCAAACAAGGCTTGAACCCGTGACCTCTCGCTCCCCAACAACAACACTTAACCATTCCACCGTATCTATTTTTCTGTTATAGTTTAATACCCGTATAAATTTAACTTATCATCCTGTCAGTTTTCTATTTCTTCTTCTCCTTCTCAAAAACATTCGACCAGTGGGTAAACCAAATTGCAATTTAAGGTTTGAATTAAGGTTTGAAAATTAATTATAACTGATCTATAATGAATTCGTTCATTAAATTAATAAAAAAATATGTAAAATAAAAAAATTAATCTGCTGCAATCGTAAATATTTCAAGAACAACCCAAAATCAAATTTTGAAATTTCGACCATTTTAGAAAAAGATTACAACATGAAAGACATTTCAAATACCACTTAGAAACTTTCTGTATCTTCAATTGATCCTAAAACATCAAATTGAAATCA
Organism: Rutidosis leptorrhynchoides; assembly: GCF_046630445.1. Classification (NCBI taxonomy): domain Eukaryota; kingdom Viridiplantae; phylum Streptophyta; class Magnoliopsida; order Asterales; family Asteraceae; genus Rutidosis; species Rutidosis leptorrhynchoides. Next base: position 124,143,011 of record NC_092334.1, on the reverse strand, counting down.
AATTTCGCGATGAACATTCTTGTTGACTTTTTGAATTAAGGTTTGACCTCAAAATTGAAATTCAATATGAAGAATTGGAAGTTGAGTTTTTGTAGATAATTTGAGTGACTGATTTCTCACACAAGTGCGATTATGGTTTTTGAAATTGATTTGTATTCGCGTATTTGATAAAAATAAGAACATAACAGAGGTATCGATATATCTGCTATCTTTTTAATTCAATTTTTCTGATTTAGCACTTGTAATTGATACTGAAGGACTGAGGGAGGATATTTAATTGCTTTTTCCTCAACAATAATAGTTGCACGCTTGTCTTATAGAGAAGGACAGTCAACATAAATAATCAATCGATACAGAAAATAAATAAATAAAAAAACAAACGATGAATAAGATATCTAACAGAATATGGACTTGTCCTTGTGATTAAGCAGGGATTTGTACGAATTTTACAAATCAATTACAGTTTGAAAGCTACCAAAACTGATTCGTACGTTTTTGTTATGATTTATAGTTTATAAAATAAATTCTAATAATTATTAAATGTATTATTAATATTAATTATTATATTAATAATAAGAATATATAATAATAATATTAATATTAATAAAAATAAGAATAATCAAATTATTAATGTTAATAACCATAAAATGTATTATTTTCTACTAAATGTTAATAATAACACTAATAATTATTTTAATGATAATTATAATAATATTAGATAATAATAATGATATTAATAATAAAAATAGTAATAATAATATCATTCATAATACTAATAATATTACTATTTATAACAATATTAATATCATTAGTGATAATAATTATATTAATATCAAGTTTCATATTTATAACATAATATTATTAATATAGATATTTATTTTAATAATAATGAAAGTAATAATATTATCATAACAACTATATTTTAATTTGTGATTACATTTTATGTATTAATGTTACAAGTTATTACTTATGTAATGTAATGTTTACTAACTATATATAATTTAATATTTAAACACTATATATATATATATATATATATATATATATATATATATATATATATATATATATATATATATATATATATATTACAATATACATGTAATAGTTACATATATTTATAGGTAGATTCATTTTAAATTATAACTTACTTATCTTGTATCTTATTTTATTTATTTAACTCTAAGGTTTAAATTATCTTTTATTGTTTTCATTTATCATATATACATATATACATACATATATATATATATATATATATATATATATATATATATATATATATATACATACATGTTTATTTACAAACTCATGTTCGTGAATCGTCAGAAATAGTCAAAGGTTGTACGATAACAGTTCAAACTTTTTGAGACTTAACATAACAGACTTTTCTTATCGTGTCGGAACCATATAAAGATTAAGTTTAAATTTGGTTGGAAATTTTCGGGTCGTCAAAGTACCTACCCGTTAAAGAAATTTCGTCCCGGAATTTGAATAGAATTGTCATGGCTGACAATAAGTATGTTTTCATGACGCATACGAGTTAAAAATTAGAGTTTTATCATTGTTGAGTAATAAGGATAAAATAATTCAATTACTCGAATAGTACGAATGAAGCTATCACTAAATAGTTAAATGAGAAAAACAAGTTTCATCATAACTTTTCACCAGTCATGGTTGAATTTTGGAATTCAAGGGATTTAAAGAAAATTTTTAAAATCTAAAAGATTCGATTCTTCGGCGAGTAAGGAAATTATGATCTCTATAATTAAATACGGTGATCTGCCTCGATTAATCCGTCTGATATTTCCATTATAAATTAAACTCTCCCGTTCTATTATTCTCACCATTCCTATACTTTTTTTCTTAGTTCATACATCCAAAAGATTGTGAAAATGCTTAATTCCGTTCTAATCCTTGACATTTTTCTAATTATCATTTCTGTCATCCTTCTTTTCAATCTTCCACCAGAAAAATCTGTTTACCTCTACTATTACCTTGGGTGATACTATTTTTAATTATACCGTGTCTTTATATTTCTATTCGTATTAATATCCACGGTTTGTAACCTCGGTGTTGTTATTGGGCTTTATACTTTCTCTTATATTTTGGAACTCTTTGCCTTTTTATTCTCTTCTCGACCTCTAGTAAAGCGAGTAATGGTCTAGAATTTGTAAGTATGGAGTTTCGAATGAACTTAATGTTCTAAACAAGAAAGAACGTAATAGCACGATTTGATTTGTCAAATTATCAGAATCACTGAGAATAGAACTATCAAGAATATACTTTCTTGATATGTTCAGTAGTTATGCAGAATGAATGAGTTATGTAACATGGCACATGATGACGTTATGATCTGTGGATCATCACATTCCATTAGAAACGCAGCATGACTTACTGTAATATAATCACGTTGATCAAGTGTCATTATATTATACTAACTCATACTTCAGTCCCCAACATTACTTCAAAAATATTCATATTTTAAATTCGAAGATTTACAGAATATAGAAACTAAAACAGTTTCCTTTTATGAGATAACACTGATATCGCGAAGAGATAAACGATTTCAGATAAGAATAGTTATGAAAATATCTTCAGAAATATAGAGAATATTTATAATAAAAGATACGATAATATCTTAGAATTTCTAATATTGATGGATGATGATGAAGATTTGTCCGTAAGGATTTAGAGTTAAGAGCAAGGTATTCGTTAATGATTTTAGCAGATGCTAAATCATTTGGATTCCTCGATGGCAAGTTTAGTCTTTGTAATTTGTCTACGGTTTCCTTCATAGTTTTTGCATAATCCGCTTTTCGGTGCTAAATTTTCTATGGAGCATTTCCAACAATGCTTTATTATCAAATATTTGGCCGTTTAGACCATCTACAATTTTGTTGTTTCCTCTGCATTTAATGCTACCATATCTGAATCATCGGTTATCAATCCAAAGTGGTTTCAAGAGAATTGTGTTTTTTTAGATGATTAAAAGCTGATGGTAATATGGTGGAATATAAAAGGTTCCCCGGTAATAATAAAAGAGCACGCATATATATCAAGGTTATAATAAGGTTGTTTCGAATGAAAAGTCGAAGTTAATTTGCTGGAGCTGTGACAAAATTGGCTAATTTAGGGAGGGATTGTAAAATTATTTTCGGTAATAACAACGCCAAAAGAACTATCACAGATACGTGTTAAACGTTTATTCAGGTTCCGAGAGTTTTTTAGGTGCATAACTATATGCATAAATCTTTCTTCCGTAGATGAAGTGCGATTGGTTCATCCTCTCGATTGTGTGTTTTCAAGAATCATGAAAGGTTTGAATGCGGATTGTAATCGTCAAGATACAAATGAGGTTTAAGATGAAATCAAGTGGCAAACTTGAAAAATGTTTAGTTTCATATGTTATAATCAATATTTTAATTCATTTTAATTCATTTTAATTGTCCAATGTCATTAATCCATAGTTAGGAGTCCATAATTAGTAGTTCAACAATTCATATATAGTTTAATATATAATATTCGAATTAATTATTACGTGTCGTGACCCGTTATATACATGTCTCAGACTCGATCACAACTCAAAGTATATATATTATTTAGAATCAACCTCAACCCTGTATAGCTAACTCAAGCATTACTGCATATAGAGTGTCTATGGTTATTCCAAATAATATATATAGATGGGTCGACATGATATGTCAAAACCTTGTATAGGTGTCCCGATATTTAAAGTGCGTAAAATAAATAACAGAAATTAAATGACGATAAATAAAATTGCGAGAATTTAAATTGCGATAAATAAATTGCGATAATTAAATGGCGATAAATAAATTGCAATAAATAAAATGTAATACGGAATTAATCAGTTAGCTAGGAACAGTTAGCGTGGATTCTTATCAAAATTCTTCTCATAGTTAAATTATTTGTTTCTAACAAATTTTATTTTTGTCCAATGTTTTCTTCATTATGCCACTTGTTGGATTCTGATAGGTCAAAATCCAAATATGAAATTGAATAAAAATGGTTATTCTGCGGTGAACGGATACGTATATCTGTGGGTGTAAGTAGGATAGTAAATGACTGTTGAATCAGATTCGAAGAATGTACAGTGTAACTTATTAATGTGAAATCTAAATATTTCTCGGGTATTACCTACCCGTTAAAATATTTTTACCATTAATCGTTTGTACAAAAGAATTTTTAATTACAATCTTTATGAAAATATACTTACATATATATTCTCTTCAGATGTAATCATGGATTTAATGAGTCAATATGATATTAAACTCATTTGATTTACCATTAGAACAAGAATATATAATCTCTAAAACATTAGATATTACATAATCATCATGTCATACGAAGATAAATGATGTAGAGCGTCATGTAGAACGATGATTATGCTCGAGGTACAGATTGTGATGTTGAGGCGTGTGTTGTTGTGGTTTGTGTTGTTGCTGGTGGTACTGTTGATGCCGTTGATGTTGCTGAAGCTGGTACGTTTTGCACCATATTTTCCAAGGCTACAACTCGGGCGCGAAGCTCGTTGACTTTATTACTCCGGGATGATTGTCGGTAGGAACGAGCGAATGAATAAGGTTTAAATTCTGGCTTGTGATATAGTCGTGGCGAGATACTCTGGAAATGAGAGAGAAAATAGTATTACGAATAGGTTCGTCGGTAAGTGCTTCAGGTTCTTCGCCAAGAGGTGATTTCGGTTGATGGAAAGGATTACCTTCTTCTTGTCTCCAGTGATTAAGTCGACTACGAACTCATCAGATGAATTAGGGATGGATGATTGGTTGATTCATTCTGGTGACGCTGCTTTCGGAGCTTAGGTGAACATCCATGTCGGAATAGCTGTCAGATTCCGAAGAACTTGAACTAGTGGCGAGTTCTATTTTGTATGATTGAATAAAAGATTTTTCGATATGAAATGATTTTTGGCTATTGACTGGTATTCTAATTACATAGAATATCCGTATATATAGAACAAAAGACTTCGTAGATTACGGAGGAATTTACGGCATATGACAGGCAACTCTACAGTAACATATACGCTAAGATATGAATTATCAGATATGCTAAGATATGAATTTTGTCTATACACTATTCATGCAGTCAATACAGTAAAATGTGTCTAGGCTAAGAATGATAAGTAGGTAATTTCCTACAGATGATAAGTAGATGATTTCCGACTAGAAATGATAAGCAAAACTTTTGACATGCAGACACGGTCGAAGTCCAGACTCACTAATGCATCCTAACAACTATCAGTTAGACACACTAATGCAAGACCTGGTTCGCTAAGACCACCGCTCTGATACCAACTCTAATGACCCGTCCTAATCCATCTGGACGAATACATTATATATGGTTACATCGCGAGGTACTTGGCCTCTATATGATACATTTTACAAACATTGCATTCATTTTTAAAAGACAAACTTTCTTCACATCGAAAGTTGACGGCATGCATACCATTACATAATATATCCAACTATAATTGACTTAATAATAATCTTGATGAACTCAACGACTCGAATGCAACGTCTTTTGAAATATGTCATGAATGACTCCAAGTAATATCCTTAAAATGAGCAAATGCACAGCGGAAGATTTCTTTCATACCTGAGAATAAACATGCTTTAAAGTGTCAACCAAAAGGTTGGTGAGTTCATTAGTTTATCATAATCGATCATTTTCATCATTTTAATAGACCACAAGATTTTCATTTCCATTTCTCATAAATATACGTCCCATGCATAGAGACAAAAAAATTATCATTCATATGGATTGAACACCTGATAATCGACATTTACAAGATGCATATAGAATATCCCCATCATTCCGGGACTTCCTTCGGACATGATAAATTTCGAAGTACTAAAGCATCCGCAACAACGGATGGGGTTTGTTAGGCCCAATTGATCTATCTTTAGGATTCACGTCAATTAGTAGACTGGTTTACTAATTCTTAGGCTACCAAGCAAAAAGGGGCATATTCGGCTTCGATCCATTCAACCATATAATGTAGTTTTGATTACTTGTGTCTATTTCGTAAAACATTTATAAAAGCGCATGTATTCTCAGTCCCAAAAATATATATTGCAAAAGCATTTAAAAAGGGAGTAATGAAACTCACAATACGATATTTTGTAGTAAAAATATTCATACGACGGAACTGAACAATGCAGGGTTGGCCTCGGATTCCCGAAACTATATCATTCATATATGTATTAAAACATATTCTTGTACTCGAATAAATCTACATATTATTATTAGTGTTGCAATTGTTATATTTATTAATTTATAAGTTTCATTATTTATTTATATATTTTCATTTTGTACATAATAATATTAATATAGTTATATTAACATCTATATATATTTAGTATTATATTAAAAATACCTAATTTGTTTGTATGTAAGTTTTTATATAATAAATGTTAATCTCATTTATATATAGTTATATGGAATATTAATAAAATTGTAGTATATGTACTAAGTATGTTTTATGCACAAAATATTTATTTGTTAAAAAAAATGATAGTTTTGATATTAATGATTTACTAATAATAATAATAATAAAAACTTTATTAAAAATGATAATTTTAATAATAATAATGATATTGTTAATAATGATACTTTTGTTTAATAATAATAATAATAATAATACTAATAGTTACAAAAGTGATACTAATACAATGTTAATGAAAATAATAATAACTTGTATCATTTTCATAATAATAATAATAATAATAATAATAATAATAATAATAATAATAATAATAATAATAATAATAATAATAATAATAATAATAATAATAATAATAATAATAATAATAATAATAATAATAATAATAATAATAATAATGATAATAATAATAATTACAAATGTGGTGATACTACTAATATTAATAATAAATATATTAAATTTCACTATGATAGTAATATTAAAACTAATAATACTTAATATTAATATTTAGGGATGATATAATAATAATAATACTAATTATACTAATAACTATATTGTAATGTTAGTAACAATAATAATGATAATAATACTAATAACTATATTACTAATAATAATAACAATAACAATAATAATTAATACTAGCAATAATAATAACAATCATAATAATAATAATAATAATAATAATAATAATAATAATAATAATAATAATAAAAATAATAATAATTATAATAATTATAATAATTATAATAATAATAATAATAATAATAATAATAATAATAATAATAATAATAATAATAATAATAATAATAATAATAATAATAATAATAATAATAATAATAATAATAATAATAATAATAGAAATTAAAATAGAAGTGTATACCCTTGTAAATGTTTTTCTAAAAAGAGATGCCCCAAACAAGGCTTGAACCCGTGACCTCTCGCTCCCCGACAACAACACTTAATCATTCCACCGTATTTGTTTTTCTGTTATAGTTTAATACCCGTATAAATTTAACTTATCATCATGTCAGTTTTCTATTTCTTCTTCTCCTTCTCAAAAACATTCGACCGGTGGGTAAACCAAATCGCAATTTAAGGTTTGAATTAAGGTTTGAAAATTAATTATAACTGATCTATAATGAATTCGTTCGTTAAATTAATAAAAAAAATATGTAAAACAAAAAAATAAATCTGCTGCAATCGTAAATATTTCAAGAACAACCCAAAATCATATTTTGAAATTTTGACCATTTTAGACAAAGATTACAACATGAAAGACGTTTCAAATCCCACTTAGAAACTATCTGTATCTTCAATTGATCCTACAACATCAAATTGAAATCAAATTTTGCGATGAACATTCTTGTTGACTTTTTGAAATTAAGGTTTGACCTCAAAATTGAAATTCAATATGTAGATAATTTGAGTAACTGATTTCTAACACCAGTGCGATTATGGTTTTTGAAATTGATTTGTATTCGCGTATTTGATAAAAATAAGAATATAACAGAGGTATCGATATATCTGCTATCTTTTTAATTCAATTTTTCTGATTTAGCACTTGTAATTGATACTGAAGGACTGAGGGAGGATATTTGATTACTTTTTTCTCAACAATAATAGTTGCACGCTTGTCTTATAGAGAAGGACAGTCAACATAAATAATCAATCGATACAGAAAATAAATAAATAAAAAAAATAAACGATGAATACGATATCTAACAGAATTTGAACTTGTCCTTGTGATTAAGCAGTGATTTGTACGAATTTTACAAATCAATTACAGTTTGAAAGCTACCAAAACAGATTCATACGTTTTTGTTATGATTTATAGTTTATAAAATAAATTATAATAATTATTAAATGTATTATTATTATTAATAATTATATTAATAATAATAATATATAATAATGATATTAGTAATAATAAAAATAATAATAATCAAATTATTAATGTTAATAACCATAAAATGTATTATTTTCTACTAAATATTAATAATAACACTAATAATTATTTTAATGATAATTATAATAATATTAGATAATAATAATGATATTAATAATAAAAATAGTAATAATAATATCATTCATAATACTAATAATATTACTATTTATAACACTATTAATATCATTAGTGATAATAATTTTATTAATATCAAGTTTCATATTTATAACATAATATTATTAATACAGATATTTATTTTAATAATAATGAAAGTAATAATATTATCATAACAACTATATTTTAATTTGTGATTACATTTTATGTATTAATGTTACAAGTTATTATTTAAGTAATGTAATGTTTACTACGTATATATAATTTAATATTTATACACTATATATATATTACAATATACATGTAATAGTTACATATATTTATACGTAGATTCATTTTAAATTGCAACTTACTTATCTTGTATCTTATTTTATTTATTTAACTCTAAGGTTTAAATTATCTTTTATTGTTTTCATTTATCATATACATATATATATATATATATATATATATATATATATATATATATATATATATATATATATATATATATATATATATACATATATATATATATATATATATATATATATACATGTTTATTTACAAACTCATGTTCGTGAATCGTCAGAAATAGTCAAAGGTTGTACGACAACAGTTCAAACTTTTTGAGACTTAACATAACAGACTTTGCTTATCGTGTCGGAACCATATAAAGATTAAGTTTAAATTTGGTTGGAAATTTCCGGGTCGTCACAGAATCATCACGCGTTTTTCCAACTCCTCTAGGCAATTCTTCCCAATGAATCACTTTTATCACTCAATCGTCACCCGCGATTTTATCAAATCCCCGAATCCGAGCACTAAAACTCGCTCAATCCCATACGTCAGGAAGAACTCAACCAAAATTTCATACCGAGACATCGTCTCTATCGTATACCCTTAACAAGCATAATGTTATAGTAACCACGTCCCCAACATGAAGTCAACAAACCAACCGATGAAGACCGACAAAAAGTAAATCCTTACGGGTAACACTTACCACCTAACATTCCTTTTAGTGCGCATACACGGCTAATACGCAACTACCGCAAATATGTGATCAAAACATGGCTATTGTATCACTAATCACACAACATGGTCCTCATGACCGAACCACCGGCGTATAAAACAACCAATAGTTTTCAATACTAACAATATGAAGGTTATTTAACACAAAACCCAAGGGTACAAAAACGGCTACTGTCACACCCTCAAGTACACGAAAAATGGCTATCGTGATATATCTGTAGTGTGCAAAAATGGCTATTGCAACACTACCAACAATATGTGAGCGAAACACGGCTATCGAATCACTATTACCAACGTGTGAGTAAAAATCGGCTATTACTCACAACCATGTGCACAAAAACGACTATGTGCACAATTCATACGGGCAATTAAAATCATAAACGTACAAGTAACGGTTCTCTCCGGAAACCGCTTACCATCAATCACAACCAAGGGTGGTTAACGAAGAGCTAGTCCTTCCGGATATCACTCATCACCTATCACAAGTCAAACATGGTCAACCGAGAGATAATCCCAAATAAACACATACACGTAATTACCCCGTAGTACACAAAATGGCTATTGTTTAACTACTACCTAAAATATACGACACTGAGGCATCGTGCCCTTTCTCAAAGTACCATTACGCTACCTCGGTAGGAATATAAATCCTTAATGAAGTCGACACAATTTCTTTGATATAACATTACCAACTTCCTCGTGTGGTAGTACAAATTCCCCCACTTAGAACTTCGTTCCTCAATCATATTGCCAAGATTACAAGGTCAAGCGATTTCACCATTTACTGGCGTACATGACCATACTTGGTGTCGGTCCCTCTTCCCGAATTCTCAAGAACTCAATTCAATAATAATAAAAACTAACATCTACCGTCACCCATTTGCGCCACTTAAGCGATGACACAATGTCAACATAACATTTATCTTTTTAGAACGAAATTACTGCTACCCGCAAGGTAGACTTTTCCAACTATCAAATTCTTTCTACCCGTTACCACTACAAAAATCATCCGGCTGACGATACACACATGCTCACCCTCCTGGAAAAGAGTGACTATTGCTCCAACAACGAATGCCTACCGCCTTGCATCCCATAACACGTACGTCATCAACCTTTCTTTAACACTTAGCATACAAAAGAATTTCAGATCTTACTTCGCCATTTCATACCAATCATTCATTAACACGAACACAAGCATCACTCTTGCAGTCGTCCGATTGCTATAGCTCATAAAATTTCCACTTAGTCACTCATGTACATAAGGGTTTCAGTAAGGTACCCTAAGTACAATGTAACCACAACCATCGAAGTCGCACATCATGCTCGCAGGTATGAGAAGGCACCTAACATCGCGTTACATAGACTCCATCACCAACATACATCGAGGTCAAATAACTCGATCTCTAGGGTTAAATTCAGCCGATGAACCTCATGGCTCACCATCTTCACTACAAAAGCGAACACGCGCTCACAACCTAACACAAAAGCCCGTTCCCATGGCTTGGTAGAATCATATACTCAATCACTAAGGAATGCTTGATTGTACCAAGTCTTAAGCCCTTCGTCCGTCAATACAACTGTCATCATAGGGTGTTTCCATTAGGAATGTCACCCCTCATTTATAACTAAAGCAACATCATCGAACTTCCACGCTTCATCTCCAAACATCAAATAATCCTCTTACTTAGAGCACCATACGAAACAACCCTTCTCTTACTTGAAGGTTCACCAACTATCGACCGTGAATGCGATTCGAAACCCCTAGCCACAGCGACTAACTTCGCGAACGAGTTCACTTGACCAAGGCTAATTTTGTTCTGTAAGTCATCATTCAAAGTTCGATAGAAATCTCCCATCAACATACTATCACTTCCGTTATACTCTGGGCAAAAACGAGCCTTCGCCATAAATGTCGTCTTTAGAGTATTCAAATCTGTAACGACCCAACCCGTTAACCTTACAAAAATGTGCCATAAAAAAAATTATGAGACTGTACATCTGGACGGCGTCCAGCTATCTGGACGGCGTCCAGCTCTGAAGGACTGGACGGCGTCCAGCCATCTGGGACAGCGTCCAAATACACTAAAAGTGACTGATCAGTTTTACAATTTTACGCGGGTGAAAAACCAGTTTCCCGACACTTTTAAACCAAAACACTTTCACAATACGTTATAATAATTAAAACTAAGAGTTTTCCATAATAAAACCGAGTTTTACAACCCCGGGCCCACATCGACCCAAATTACATACAAGTGACCATTTCGACCCATTTAGTTAAATTCAAAACATTGGCCGAGCATGGGATTGGAGGATACACTACCCAATCCTAATCAAATCCAAAAGCAATCCTTCTAAAGCAACTACGAAGTCCACTAATTCCCAAGCCACCGCATCCATGCAATCTATAAAAATGTAAACAACGAGAGGGTAAGCTAATGCTTAGTGAGTGAGAATATACTACAAACATATATATGCATAAAATGGACACGCCACACAAATAATCAAATACCGCATACCGGAGCATCCAAGCATAAAGACAAGCTAAGCTAAGCATACCGTACGATCACTAAGCAACGAGCTAAAGATACATCAACAAACATAAGTTCACCAACGACGATGTGAACAACGCCAATGAGCTACACCCAGAGGGTTAGCTACATCACAACAATACATTAATATATATATATACAACCATATATAAACATCCAAGGTTAGCCCCTTAACCCAATACCGAGAACTGACAACCGATTACCACATGATGATTGGCCGAACTACACGAGCCTTAGTAATCCACAACCACACGAGACTACTATCTTCATTACCGCAACAACATCGAGGTTGGGCAAACTACACGAGCCTTAGTGAATCCGAACTACACGAGATCACTACCTCAATAAGATGACCGAACTACACGAGTCATCGTGAATCCGAACTACACGAGACTCACTTCCGATAAGATGACCGAACTACACGCGTCATCGTGAATCCGAACTACACGAGACTCACTTCCGATAAGATGACCGAAATACACGCGTCATCGTGAATCCGAACTACAAGAGACTAACTTCCGATAAGATGACCGAACTACACGCGTCATCGTGAATCCGAACTACACGACACTCACTTCCGATAAGATGACCGAACTACACGCGTCATCGTGAATCCGAACTACACGAGACTCAATTCTCCAACTCAAAACCCACGGTCACGGGATTATAAAATCCACCACATCGGGGTTATCCACATCACAACAATATCAACCCTTCGCCATTGGGATCATATACTCCACATCACAAACACTTGTGATAACGTACACACAAAAAGTGCACCTCGCCAAAGGTGGTCAACCAAAACGCACAACCGTTCCAATTGGACCTATACACAAGTCCATCAAATCCACCTACATGTGAAGTGAGCTCTATAGCCGAGAATCACTTCACCCGACCTGCACCCATCCTACACATACATATGCACATAGGATATTAACACTCACCTTGTCGCCTTGATGAATGCTACCGAATAATTCGCAACTCGCCGATGGAATGTACCTATTCCATTAACACAAACACAACCACAATTAGGGTTGACTTACAAACCAACCCAATTGACACTTAGTGCAATTTCGACCCAAATGCTCTTCGGGGTACGAATGCTTTAGTACTTCGATTATCATATCCGATGAGAGTCCCGGAATGATGGCTGATATTCTATATGCATTCTGTTAGTTCAGTTATCAAGCGTTCACCATATGAATGATTTTTAATTCGCGGGTTACGCGTATTATTTTGTACTCGGGTTACGTGTACAATTAAATATCTGGAAATCTTGTGGTCTATTAAAATGATGGAAATGAATGTTTATGATAAACTAATGAACTCACCAACCTTTTAGTTGACACTTGAAAGCATGTTTATTCTCAGGTATTAAAGAAATCTTCCGCTGTGCATTTGCTCATTTTAAAGATATTACTTGGAGTCATTCATGGCATATTTCAAAAGACGTTGCATTCAAATCGTTGAGTTCAATAAAGATTATTATTAAGCAAATGACAGATTAGGTCATTTATAGTTTGGATATTATGAAACGGTATGCATGCCTGTCAACTTTCGATGAAATGAAAGGTTGTCTTTTAAAAACGAATGCAATGTTTGTAAAATGTATCATATAGAGGTCAAATACCTCGCAATGTAATCATATGTTATTGTATTCGTCCTTATGGATTAGGACGGGTCGTCTCATGTGGTATCAGAGCGGTGGTCTTAGCGAACCAGGTCTTGCATTAGTGTGTCTAACGGATAGTTATTAAGATGCATTAGTGAGTCTGGACTTCGACTTTAACTACATGTCAAAAAGTTTTGCTTATCATTTCTTGTCGGAAATTACATGCTTATCAATCTTAAGTCTAGACACGTTTCCTGTGTTTATTTCATACATAGTGTATAGACGAATTCATATCTTAGCATATCTATTACTTTAAACCTTACCTGACATCTTTCGAAAATCCCTCCGTGATTTATGGATTTTTGGTATTATATATACATATGTAAATTATGTATTGAAGAGTACCAATCTAAAATCTATTTCATATAAAAAAAATCATCTCCCTAATTACACAAGATGGATCCCGTATCTAGTTTAAATTTGTTAAACTCCGACAGCTATTCCGATATGGATATTCACCTGAACTCCGAAGACAGTGTAACCGGAATGGATCAACCAATTCGCCATCATCTATTCTGGATGAATTGGGAATAGGTTCGTAGCCTACTTAATCATTAGAGGCTAGAAGAAGGTGACCCCTTCCATCCACCACATTCCCCTCTTGGCGAAGAACCTGAAGCACTTACTGGCGAACCTGTTTGTAATACCATTTTCTCTCTCATTTCCAGAATATCTCGTCATGACTATATACTATCTCGAATTTTAGACCTCATTCATCCGCTCGTCCAAAACGACAATCACCCCGGTGTAATAGAAGAAGTTAACGAACTTCGCACTCGGGTAGTGGCTTTGGAGAATATGGTGCAAAGATTACAAGCACCAGCAGCAACACCGGCATCAACAGTACCACCATCAGCAACATCAACAGTACCATTACCACCACTAACAACAACATCCACATCTCACACCTCAACATCACAATCTGTACCTCGAGCATCAATGTCTTACACACCATAGATACCAAGGAGTACCAACAACAATAACCGATGAAGTATTAATCTATAACTTCATTAGAGAAACATTCTGTGGCGATTATGTGATCTCCAAAGTCTTAGAGATTATCTATGCTAGCCTTAAACCATAAATCTGATGAGTGGACCGAAATGATAGAAAGAAGAGAAGAAACCCTGACAAGAATAGTGCGTGATTTACAAGCTAGACTTGTTTTACCAACAACACCAACAGTATCGTCAGCATCACCAGCACCGTCAGTACCGTCAGCATCATCAGCACTAGCATCACCTATAACATCACAAGCCCCGCCAGTTCAAGAATTACCGTGGACATCATTACGAATCGACAACGAGTATATTGTGTCAATGAGTTATGAAGTATTAACTCAATTCCTCTTAAGAATTTATATGTATATCTTATATATATAAATTTTGAAACCATCTTAAATCTTTTCGTACTAAGCTATTATGTATGAATTGAAAAAGGGTAGATACTACTCAATTAAATTCATATTACTAATATGCTATAATCCTTCGATTAACGACTTAACTATCGTTAACCACAATCTCTGTTTCTACTCAATGAATTCCATTTCATAATAATCCAAGTGTATTATTCAATTATATGTTTGATTTTACACTTTTGATATACTCGAAACTCCCTAAGAAACATCATTCGTACCTTGCGAAGTTAACAAGAGTTCTATGAACATCAGCATGATTCACTGAGGAAATATCAATAAGAAAAAATAATGGAGTATTGATTACATTAGTGAAATACTCCGCGAAGATTATGTAATCTCTATTGTTTTCGAGATTATTCATTCCTAATTCCAGCAAAAAATCAAATGAGCTTAATTTAGTATTAACTCATCAAATCTGTTTTACATCTGAAGAAAATATACATATATTTTCATAAAGACTGTAATAAAAATTTTCTGGTACAAAACATTACTTGTGAAACTTTTAATGGGTAGGTAATACCCGAGAGATATATAAATTCACAATTAGTATGATACATTCTTCAAATCTGATTCATCAATCATCATCTATACTACTTTCACAGCGATATACATTCTTTAACATCCAAATTTAATTACATATTCTGATTTTAACAATTCAATATCAAAGTCAAGATTTAACATAAGATATCACTCTTAGATCCCTACAGCTCTCAAAGCTATACTTTGACTTCAAAACTGTGATAGAATATCAATTCTATTCATAAAACTCAGAAAAATATTCGTATCATTCAAAATTCTAGAACATCATATGTATATTAACAATTACAATCTGTGTTCAAACCCTTCAAAATTCTTGAAAACACTTCAAATAATGAGCAATCGAGATGATGATCCAACCACATATTACCCACAGTCTTGCACCTGAAAAACTCTCGAAACCAAAGTCATAGTTCAACACGTATCCGTGTCAGACCTTTTGACATTTATTAGCGAAAATAAGCTTTCAATCCCTTTTCAAAGTAGACAATTTTGTCACACCTTCAGCAAATCAACTTCGACTTTTTATCCAAATAAACCTTATCATAACTTTGATATATATGTTTGCCCCTTCGTCATCGTTACCGGGGAACCGTTTATATTCCACCACATTAACAGTAAACTTACCAACAACTTCATTGATCTTTGATCTTTCGAAAAAAATCATTAGTTTCATTGAAAACCCTATCATGTACTCATCTACATTTTGTAACAATAATTGCCATACCAATTATCGAGAATTAGCAATCAGTATTTTGAATCTCGCAACGTGACTACATCAACAATTATATATTTACATATAACATTTATCTCTTAGAATTATGATCTTCTATTCTGAAATTCTGAAAAGCACCAATCTGCGAATCAATACTCGGAATGTTGAAAAAGTTGAATGAAGTAGAAAAAACTGTAAACGACCCTAACAGCCAAAAGTTTGATGATAAAGAATAGTGTGTTGGTAAAGCTCAGAAAAAGAAAAAGTTTAGAACTGGAAAACGGATTGAGCGGACCATGAAGGAGGCTGTGGACAAATCACAAAGACTAAACCTGCCTTCAAAGAATCCAAATGAAACAATATCTGCTGAAGTCATTAACGAATATCTTGCTCCTGACTCTAAACCTTTACGAACAAATCTTCTTCAACATCCATCGATATTAAAAATTCTAGGATATCATCGTATCTTTCATTATAAATATCCTCGATATTTCTGAATATATCTTCATAACTATTCTTATCTGAAATCAACTATCTCTTCGCACTATCTGTATTACATCATAAAGGAAACTGTTTAGTTTCTATATTCAGTGAACCTTCAAGTTTAAATTATGAATGTTTTTGAAGTAATGTTGGGAACTAAAGCATGAGTTAGTATAATATAATGACACTTGATCAACGTGATTATATTATAGTAAGTCATGCTGAGTTTTTACTGGAACGTGATGATTCACAGACCATATCATCATCATGTGCTATATTACACGACTCTTACATTCTACCTAATCTCTAAACATATTGAGAACATATCTTCATGATAGTCCTATCTTTTCTCTTGAATTCTGGTAATTTGACAAGTCAGATTGTGCTATTACCATTTCTTTCTTAGAAAATTAACTATGTTCATTCCAAAATTCATATCTACGAATTCTGGACCATTATTTGTTTGACTCAAGGTCGGGAAGAGAAAACAAAAGTATGAAACTCTGAAATATAAGGGAAGAAATAAAGCCCAATAATAACCCAGAAATTACAAACCTGTATATCGATGCATATAGCAATATAAAGACATGGGAGAACTAAAAACACTATAAAACCAAGAGTATAGTAGAATTAAATAGATTCTCCCAGTGGCAGATGAAAAAGAAGAATGACAGATATGAAAGTTAGGAGTATATCAAGAATCAGAACTGGATGAAGCATATTGATGAATGCTTTAAAAGTATGAATTGAGGGAGAAAGAATAGAAGGTATGAGCTGTGAAAATAAGGAAACGAAGGGAGTGGATTTATAGTGACATATCCGACAGAGCAATCAAAATAGATTATCGCATTTAACCAAGGTGGATCCTAATTTTCTTAATTACCGAAAAACCAAATCTTATTACGAAGATTTCCTCTAAATCCCTTGAACTCCGGAAATCAATCATACCTACGTCAAAAGATATGACGAGACTTTATTTTCTCATTTTGCTCTTTTATGATAGCTTCACTTATACTCTTCGCGTGATCAAATTGTTTTATTCATATTACTCGCTGATGATAAAACTCTAATTTTCAGCTCGTATGCGTCATGTAAACATACTTATTGTCATCCATGACCATCCCAATCAAATTTCGGGACGAAATTTCTTTAACGGGTAGGTACTGTGACGACTCGGAAATTTCCGACAAAATTTAAAATTAATCTTTATATGGTTTTGACACTATAAGCAAAGTCTGTAATGTTGAAATCTCAAAAACTTTAAACTGTGTTCATGTAATCAATTACCCTTTGACTGTGTTCGACGATTTCACGAACATTTATGTGCATAGATATGTATATATATTATATTGTTATATTAATTGAAAACTTTAACAAAGTACTAGATGTATAATGCTTGACATGAACATATTGTTTAATATAAGTTTAATATACTTATCGACAGAATTAAAAGATAATATCAAATGATTGAATTATTAGATACATTATGAGGTGGTTACAAGTCTCTATTGTGAGGTCCACGTTGATTTAAAAATTATTCCCTTTTACCGGTATTCGGAATAATTGGTAAAGTAATCTACCATTGAGAATAAAATGTCAAATAACGAAAGTTAGACAAAAGTTAGTGGAGAATTGAATTTCATAATATTCAATTGACCTATTTTCAAACGTGCAGAAACGTTTTTCGATATAATAGAATTTGATTAATAAAATGTCTTTGTTTAAATAACGTAATGTGAATATACAATAAGTTATAATATTAATTATTAGAATTAAATATATAAATAACTTGCAACATATATTTAAAACGTGTTGATATTAATATATATATATATATATATATATATATATATATATATATATATATATATATATATATATATATATATATATATATATATATATATATATATATATATATATATATATATATATATATATATATATATATATATATATATAATTATTTTGTAAACAATAATAGCACTCGTTGATTGATTCGATTGATACTTAAGTAAGTTAATTTGAATGTTCGAGAAATTAAAATATAGTTGTTATAAAAATATTGTTATTACTTTAAGTATTAACATCAATACTAGTGTTATTAACATTATTATATATATAATCTATAGATATAAATTAGATATATATAAATTGTTATAGTGTTATTATTATTAATATTAATATCATTAATAGTATTAATATTATTATAACTAGTATTATTATTAGCATCATTAATAATATTATTATTATCATTGTTATTAATTATTATTAAACTTATCAAAATTATCATTATTATTATTATCATAAATTTATTTGTTTGATATTGTTATTATTTATTACTAGAATCTTTACCATTAATATTATTATTAATATAATTATTATTAATAATTATTATTACCATTATTATTAACATTATTATTATTGTTATTTATTTTATTAATATTAAAAACAGTATACTAAATATATTTATAATTATTAATCAGTAAAAAAAATTGTTAACTTCATATGTAAACGAATTCTGTTTCCTGTCACTATCCCTTTTCCAAAAAAAAATTTATTCGTATTCTGCTCTGATTGAGATTGTGTCGAACACGGATTCAATACAAACAAAAACCATTTGACAATCTATACCAATTATCAATTTTTTTTATCCTTTCTGTCTCTGATTGAATGTTGTCGACACTTTGATTCTATATAACAATTGTTAAATATGTTATATTGAGGAAATTCACACGTTTTTCTATCAACATTATCAATTATAACCACAAATGTTCTTATCAAATTAATTAAAACAGAAAATTTAAAAAGATAGGAGGCACGTACCTCTGTTCTTGAACTCTATAATCAAAAACTCGATTTCGTAATGTTTTTCAAAATGTGTTAATGCAGTATTGTTGGAAATCCTTTACTCAAACTATCTGGAAAGTTTCAACTTCCAATTTCATTTATCGAGTTCAAATTCTTGAGTCAAACTTTAAATTCAAAAAGTCAAACAATGTGTTCATGAAGAAATTCGAATTCGTATGGATGTCTATGGATCAATTGATGATTTGAAAAGTTTCTAGGAATGATTTAATACAAATTTCATTTTGTAATTTTAATCTAAAACGGCCTGAAATTCATAATCAATGTTGGGTATTCGCGTTTTCAAACTGCAGCTAGTTCTGCTTATTTTTTATTTATTTTTATTTCTTTGATTAATCCAAATCCTACTCAACCAGGTCGTATATGTTTCTCTTAACACACCTAAACCCAACAATAAATTCATGGTTATGATGGTTATGGTCTGTGGTCGATTGAGTGGTGGAAAAAGAAGAACAGACGGTTTATTAGGTTATATAGTTTTAATTCGGATATATAACAGAAAATAGTAAGCAGAGTAGATGGTTCTGGGTGATGGTGTGTAACCGAGTGGTCGTGGGTTCGAGTCTGTGCTTGGTAGCCTAAGAATTGGTGTTTATTATCATTGCCACCAATTGACGCGAATCTTAAAGATAGATCTATGGACTTTGACAAGTCCCATTCAGGGTACGAATGCTTTTGTACTTCAATCATCATATCCGATGAGAGTCCGGAAATTATGGGGATATTCTATATGCATCATGTTAGTTTGGTTATCAAGCGTTCACCATATGAATGATTTTTAATTCGCGGGTTACGCTTATTATTTTGTACTCGGGTTACGTGTACAATTAAATATCTGGAAATCTTGTGGTCTATTAAAATGATGGAAATGAATGTTTATGATAAACTAATGAACTCACCAACCTTTTGGTTGACACTTGAAAGCATGTTTATTCTCAGGTATTAAAGAAATCTTTCGCTGTGCATTTGCGCATTTTAAAGATATTACTTGGAGTCATTCATGGCATATTTCAAAAGACGTTGCATTCAAATCGTTGAGTTCAATAAAGATTATTATTATGAAAATGGCAGATTAGGTCATTTATAGTTTGGATATTATGAAACGGTATGCATGCCTGTCAACTTTCGATTAAATGAAAGGTTGTCTTTTAAAAACGAATGCAATGTTTGTAAAATGTATCATATAGAGGTCAAATACCTCGTAATGTAATCATATGTTATTCTATTCGTCCTTATGGATTAGGATGGGTTGTCTCATGTGGTATCAGAGCGGTGGTCTTAGCGAACCAGGTCTTACATTAGTGTGTCTAACGGATAGTTATTAAGATGCATTAGTGAGTCTGGACTTTGACTTAACTGCATGTTAAAAAGTTTTGCTTATCATTTCTTGTCGGAAATTACATGCTTATCAATCTTAAGTCTAGACACGTTTCCTGCGTTTATTGCATACATAGTGTACAGACGAATTCATATCTTAGCATATCTATTACTTTAAATCTTACCTGACATCTTCCGAAAATCCCTCCGTGATTTATGGATTTTTGGTATTATATAAACATATGTAAATTATGTATTGAAGAGTACCAATCTAAAATCTATTTCATATCAAAAAAAAAAAATCATCTCCCTAATTATACAAGATGGATCTCGTATCTAGTTCAAATTCCTTAAACTCCGACAGCTATTCCGATATGGATATTCACCTAAACTCCGAAGACAGTGTAACCGGAATGGATCAACCAATCAGCCATCATCTATTCTGGATGAATTGGGGATGGGTTCGTAGCCTACTTAATCATTGGAGGCTAGAAGAAGGTGATCCCTTCCATCCACCACATTCCCCTCTTGGCGAAGAACCTGAAGCACTTACCGGCGAACCTGTTCGTAATACCATTTTCTCTCTCATTTCCAAAATATCTCGTCATGACTATATACTATCTCGAATTTTAGACCTCATTCATCCACTCGTCCGAACCTACGATCACCCCGGTGTAATAGAAGAAGTTAATGAACTTCGCGCTCGGGTAGTGGCTTTGGAGAATATGGTGCAAAGATTACAAGCACCAGCAGCAACACCGGCATCAACAGTACTACCATCAGCAACATTATTAGTACCATTACCACCACCAACAACAACATCCGCATCCCACACCTCAACATCACAATCTGTACCTCGAGCATCAACGTCATACACACCATAGATACCAAGGAGTACTAACAAAAATAACTGAAGAAGTATTAATCTATAATCGATGAAATTGTTTAAATATTAATTTACAATTTCAAACACAATTTCAATTAACGTCAAACATAATTCAGTTGACCATATCTTTTAATTCGTTCATCGAAATCACGCGATTTCTAAATGAAAAGTTATTAATTTTTCGATAGCTTTCTAACGACATGCATATCATATACTTTATATCAGTAGCTTATGTATAAAATTCGTGATTCATCATAAACATATGTACTCGAGCACTAGACATGGATACACTATTAATATATAAAAGATAAGATATGAATGCTCACGTATCAATATTGTGATTCAATATTGCAGGAAAGTATGCAGATGCAACAGTGATAACAATCATAAGTCTGGCCATTGATTCACCCATGGTACTCACGAACATTACCCATAACCTCCATAACTATAACCCATAATTTCCTTAGCTTTAACCCGTTTTGAAATCACTCGAACATCACTCCGTCGTAGTATTTTATGTATATACTAATAATAATACTACTAATGATAATAATAAGATTAATAATAATAATAATATTAATCTTAATAATAAAAATAATAATAATAATAATAATAATAATAATAATAATAGTAATAATAATAATAATAATAATAATAATAATAAATATAAATAAATAATATACGGAGTAATGTGAGATAGAGAGATTGAAAGTTTTGTGAATTCATCGAACCAGAATTCGTTCGATATATATAGAATAAATATAATAATATAATAATATAAATATAATATAATAATAATATAGAATCAAACGTGGGATTTAAAAGCCGCCCATGTTTTGTCATTTCTACCGACAGTTTTTACGGACTGTTATTTCGTACTCTGTTGCTAATAATTGACGGGTAAAAGTATAAATAAAAAGGATTCTACTTTTTATAATTGAATATATATATATTTATTTTGGTCTTAAGCTTTATAAAACTAGTTGTAAAAAGGTCCATTTATTTATAAAATTACTATATACGTTCGATGTAGAGTGTACGTACTAGTCTGCTGATCATTCTGTGCCACCGTGAATTACTGAATTCGTTTAATTCAATCGAATTAACGAATTTTAATATTTTTAAAAGTTGTATTTATTAAATACTTCAGGGGTATTTTATGTAACTTATAATTAATAATTTCTATCATGTCGATTTCATGTTAATAGTAAATTAATTAATTTCATTTTATTTACTATTCATATGAATAGTAAATGAATTAATTTTACTTCAACTATTTAAGTTACATTGTTGTACGTTGTGCTTTACAGCTTGTACATCTTTGATTTAATTGCATTTCTTCTTATAAATTAAAAAATTTACACCATAAAAATAAAACGATCATATACGTAAAACTTTTAATTTGAAATTGCATCATTCAATAGTAAATTTTTATCATTTCATATATAAATATTATTCGCATGTTTTCGTATATATATTTATATACACAATTATATAATTATCACAAGTTATGATGTTCGTGAATCGTCGAAAAAACAAGGTGGTCAACCGTTATATAAAACTCATTTACAAAAGTTTTAAAACTTGACAAATTGCATTGTTTATCATGACAAAAATATTAAATCATATAGAGAATTGGTTTAAATAAGTCGAAATTTTCCGGGTCATCATAGTACCTACCCGTTAAAGAAATTTCGTCCCGAAATTTGATAGAGGTTGTCATGGCTAACAATAAAAATGTTTTCATGACGAATATGAGTTGATAACTAGAGTTTTATCATTTTTGATTAATATAGATAAAACGATTCGATTATGTGAAGCGTACGAGTGAAGCTGTCACAAAAGATAGAGATTTAACTTTTGACGTAGTCACGGTGGATTTCTGGAATTTAAGGAAATTAAAGAAGACCTTTGTAATCTATATAAGATTTGATTCTTCGGTGATTATGGAAATTATGATTTTCTTTGATTAAATTCGTAATCTGCCTCGATTGCTATGTCCGTTATTTCGCTATAAATCAACCTCTTCCGTTCCATTATTTTCACCACTCCTACATCTTCTTCCTCATTTCATATTTTCAAAAGATTGTGAAAATGCTTCATCCAGTTCTGATCCTTGACATTTTCCTGGCTATCGTATCTTTCATTCTTCTTTTTCATCTGCCACCAGAGGAAGTTATTTTCTTCTATTATTACCTTGGGGTTATAATGTTTTTAATTCTCCCGTGTCTTTACATTGCAATACGTATTGATATACACGGTTTGTAGTTTATGTATTGTTGTCAGGCTTTATATTTTCCCTTATATTTAGGAGCTCCCTGCTTTTGTTTTTCATTCCCGACTTCAAATCAAGCGAATAATGGTCCAGAATTCGTAGGTATGGAGTTTCGAATGATCATAATATACAAAGCAGAAAGGAAAGGTAATAGCACGATTTGATTTGTCAAATTACCAGAATATCCAGAAAAGACCGAATCGTCAATAAAAATATTTTCTTGATATGTTTAGAGGTTAAATAGAATGAAAGAGTTATGTAACATGGTTCATGATGAGAGTATGATCTGTGAACCTTATCACGTTCCATTAGAAACTCAGCATGACTTACTGTAATATAATTGATAGTGCTCCAAATGAACATATATTTAGGCGCAATATCCTTCCAATATGTAAAGTTTTTAGTTGTAATTGTTCTATTTTAAGTTGTAATCGTTTATACTAAATAAGTGCGAAGATGGAAGAAGAAAATGAAGATTTGAAGACGAAAACGTCTAAAATGCTCAAACATACAAGATACAATCCAAGTGGTTCAATTTATTGATGAATAACGTCTAATATTGACAAGAGTACAAGCCGCGAAATGCAAATTACAAGATATTAAATTATACGAAAAGGCGTTCGAAAAACCGGAACCGAGACATAAACTGAGCATCAACGTACAAGTCAACGGAACTAAAATTACAAGTCAACTATGCACAAGAATATAATATAATATATATATATATAATTAATAATAATAATAATATATAATAATAATTCAATATGCAAATTGAAAAGAAGCAGCCAGCCACCGAACTTTAATTGCAAGTTGATTATTAAATATTCAACTAACTTTCAAATCAACTTCACATGCATCAAACTTTTACTTTATAAATACGGAGTGTGTGTAATGAGAAAAAGGATAACACAAACCAATATCAATCTCTCTCTGCTCTCTTGTAATATATATATATATATATATATATATATATATATATATATATATATATATATATATATATATATATATATATATATATATATATATATATTAGTTTAGTTTTATATTAGATTAGTTTGGGTTATGTAACGGTTATTTTACGGGTTCTAAAGTCGAAATTCTGTCCGTGTAAAGCTACGCGATAAATAATTATTGTAAGTTATGTTCTCCTTTTTAAATTAATGTCTCGTAACTAAGTTATTATTATGCTTATTTGATCCGAAGTAATCGTGAGGTTAGACTAATTATTAAGACGGGGTTATTGAACTTTGGACCATAATTAATGTTTGGGCAAAAGACCGACACTTGTGGAAATTGGACTATGAACTATTAATAGATGGGGGTATTGTCTAATTGAGTGACAACTCATTGGAGTCTGTCGAACCTATCTTCAAATTAATTAACTTAATGATTAATAATGATTATGGTTGTCCTATTTAGTGACATTCATATGGAATCTGTTATAATCATTTAATTAATTATTCGGGTTGGGTAATTGATTATTCAAATTGATCAAGTGGGTAAATTAATAATCATATCTAATCAAGACAGGGGTGGATTACATACAGTGATGACTGGTGTAATTGTTGACAGAAGTGATAACTGCGTCACAGTTTAAATCCTTAATTAGTTGGAATATTTGACTTCGGGTATAAGGGTAATTTGACGAGGACACTCGCACTTTATATTGATGACCGATGGACTATTATGGACAAAAACCAGATAGACGTATCAAATAAACCAGGACAAAAGACAATTAACCCAGGGTAATAAATTAAAATCAAAACGTCAAACATCATAATTACAGAAGTTTAAATAAGCATAATTATTTATTTTATATCTCATCGTACTTTTAATTATCGTCATTTATATTTACGTTTGACTTAAAATCGACAAACCGGTTATTAAACGGTAAACCCCCCTTTTATAATAATATTACTACTTATATATATATATATATATATATATATATATATATATATATATATATATATATATATATATATATATATATATATATATATATATATATAGTTTTATAAAAATATAGTACGTAATCACTAGCTCCCTGTGGAACGAACCGGACTTACTAAAAACTACACTACTCTACGATTAGGTACACTGCCTATAGTGTTGTAGCAAGGTTTAGGTATATCTCATCCGTAAATTAATTAAAACTTGTATCATATCGTATAATATTTCGTAGTAAAAATAATAGTATTTCTTATTACACCTCGCACACATCAAGTTTTGGCGCCGCTGCCGGGGACCGCGAAACGCTATATTTTTAATCTATATTTGTATAAATATAATTATATATAAGTTTGAAAAAAAGGGTATAGAGCGTAAAATTTAAGCAAAAGACAAGACAATTTGAATTGAGATTTGCAATTACACGTAACATGGATATTTAGTCAATAAAAGCGAACCTCATTTTATCCTACGCGGATCATGTAGATACCAAGCGAAACGCGTAAATATTTTGCCAGATCTAGATCCAACATTTATATGATGGGACGGCTACTTTTCTATTTAAT
Source organism: Rutidosis leptorrhynchoides (assembly GCF_046630445.1). NCBI lineage: Eukaryota > Viridiplantae > Streptophyta > Magnoliopsida > Asterales > Asteraceae > Rutidosis > Rutidosis leptorrhynchoides. The sequence goes on along the minus strand of NC_092334.1, from coordinate 124,116,219 downwards.
ATTGATACTTTTCAGAACTTTACAACAAATTGGAGAATTAACAACTCAGGTGCTAGTACTCCACCTACTACAATTTGAGGAGATATAAGACGGAGTACTATTGTGAACTTTTCTTCTCTTATGATTTCATGCGCAAAGAACCAAAATAGACAGTAGGTAGCTAGAACAATACACACAAAGTTATAGTTAAGCTACACTGTTTAATCCTATCTCCAAATTTACTCCGTATCAGTTATTTTCAGTATTTGTTCCATCCCATTATTATTTCTAAGTTCAAGTTAGATAAGTTTAAATATTGTAAGGGTGGTATTGTTCGTGTGCACGAGTGCTGTCATTTCCATTTCTTTCCATTTGCAATCAATAAAATGAAGTCTTTTGTAAAAAAAAAAAAAAAAAAAAAAAAACCGAGTTTTGAACCTGCACGGGAACCTGAGTCTGCACTGATCTCCGCGATCGTGGAGCCACAAAACACCACGCGATTGCGTGGCTGGTCCTGACAGGTCAAACCCTTGTAATTAATGCAAAATTAGGGTTAATTTTTTAATTATTATTATTATTTATGGTTAAGTTTAGTTTAATTATTTTTATTAATTAGTTTTTAGGTTTTAAATAATTTAGACAATTTTAAATATTTAGATTAATATTTTTATATAATAATAATATAAAAATAATATTTTTATAAAATTGTATTTCAATAAAAAAAAATTTGTATTTTTTTATCGTTTGTTCGTAGTTTTAATATTTGTCGTTCGTAATTTTAGTTTCGTAGTTATAGATTTGCCGTAGATTTTTAGCTTTTAAGGCTTTGCCGTAGAATTCCTTAAGTGCTTTTTCTTTATATTTAGAATTTAGACGCTTTAGAATTTTGCGAAGCCGTTTATATATTTTAGTGCCTAAATTAAGTTTATTTCCGTTTACGAAATATAATTCCTTTTAAGCTTTAATTCCTTTAGACGTAATATTTAGTTTTTAGACTTTTAAGTTTCGACGCTCTACTTTCTTTTTATTATTTTTCGACCTTTTATTTTTCGACGTTTTTCGACGCACTCTTTTTCTTTCTCATTTCTACGCTCTAGTTTTTAGGAAATAGAATTTTCTTTATTTTCATAAAATTTCGACGAAAAATTATTTTAAGCGATTAAACTGATAGACATCCAAATTTTATGCTTCGTAGTAATAGTTGGATTTGTTAGTGGCTAAGTTGTGAATTTTCCGACTTAAAGGATCCTGGCTCCCTGCTGCATCTTTTGGCTATTCGAAACGTGGGCAAAAGCAAAAAAGTCTATTAATTTGATCACTTATATAATTTTTATTTTATAACTATTAGGATATTCAGTGAATGCACCGAGCAAAACGTTCACCACCTTTCATACGTTCACCACCTGTAACTCGATCAAGACATCTAGCCAATATTATCGCCGTTAATTTTTCTTTAAAATCATTATCTAGACGAACAAGTTCTTCAACTCAAATTTCCAATAATCCATTTTTTGAACCCGACTTCACAATTGAGAACCCGGAGGATATTCAAGGACAATTCCAAGATCCAGAACCACTAATCATTCCTCCTGAACCACAAACTATTAAATCAGAATCCTCTAGTGATTCGTATTCAACAAATTCAATTATGAAAGTAACGGAACCTCTAAGTATGGAAGATCGAATGAGAGCCACACATACGGGCCAAAGACACGCCATTATTAAGCTAGACATTAATGCGCCAGATTATGAAATCAAAGGACAAATCCTACACATGGTAACTAATCAATGCCAATATAGTGGTACGCCAAAAGAAGATCCAAATGAATATCTTCGAACCTTTAATAGGATTTGTACTCTATTTAAGATCAGAGAAGTTGAGGATGAACAGATCTATCTCATGTTATTTCCCTGGACGTTAAAGGGAGAAGCTAAAGATTGGTTAGAATCGTTACCTGAAGGGGCGATTGATACATGGGATGTTTTAGTTGAAAATTTTCTTAAACAATTCTTTCCAGCATCTAAAGCCATGAGACTTCAAGGAGAAATTGTTACGTTCACACAAAAGCCAAATGAAACTCTATATGAGGCGTGGACAAGATTTGGAAAGTTGTTGAGAGGATGTCCTCAGCACGATTTAGACACTTATCAAATAGTACAAATATTCTACCAAGGTGTCGATGTTGCTACACGAAAAGACATCGATACAGCAGCTGGTGGTTCCATTATGAAGAAAACCGCAACCGAAGCTCACAAAATCATTGATAACACAGCCTCCCACTCGTATGAGTGGCACCAGGAAAAAGATATTTTTCGTTCATCTAAAGCGGCTAGAGCGGATTCTAGTCATAACTTTGATTCCGTTTCCGCAAAAATAGATGCTTTTGAGAGACAAATGGAAAAGATGACTAAAGATATTTACGCAATACGAATCAGTTGTGAGCAATGCGGTGGACCACACTTAACGAAAGATTGTCACATCGAGCAAACGATGGAACAACGTGAGAATGTTTCCTACATGAACCAAAGGCCGGAAAATAATTATCAAAATAATTATCAACCGCCAAGGCCAAACTTCAATCAAAATCAAAACATTCTTTACAATCCAAATGGACCCAACAATAACTCGTACAACCAACAAGGTCTAAATAACCAACCAACTCAAAACAACACTTTCAATCAATAAAGACCTGGCTTGTATAAACCACCACAACAAACCGAAGAGAAAAAGACAAATCTGGAAGAAATGATGGCAAAGCTAATGGAATCTCAAACACAATTTATTACATCTCAAACCCAAACGAATGAGAGGTTTGATCAGTCATTAAGAACTCAACAAGCTTCTATTTTGAATCTAGAAAAACACGTAGGTACTCTTGCTAGCATGATGAGTGAGAGGGAACAAGAAAAGATACCGAGTAATACTGAAGTAAATCCTCGGAATGAGAATATTAATATGGTATCAACAAATTCTGAAAAACCAGCACCAGAAGATGGGAAGGTTTTAGATGTGAGTAATAATAAAGAAGTTACAACACCACCACCACCACCCGAGTTTGTAAAGCCAGTGGTGGCACCATACAGACCACCCATCCCGTTTCCAAGAAAAGGAGTTAACTATGAGCAAGTGATAGGTAATAAAGTTTGTGATACCTCTAGAAAGAAGAAGAAGAATAAGAAAGTGCAAGAAACAAAAACCGTAAAAATAAACCCGGTGAAGACAGTTCCACCAAAACCTCCACCAAAGTTGGGTGATCCGGGTGAATTTATTGTTCATTGTTTACTTAGTGATTGTGTCATGTATGATGCACTAGCAAATTTATGTGCAAGTGTGAGTGTTATTCCTCTTTCATTATATAAGAGATTAGGAGTACGTGAGTTAAGTCCAACGAAAATGAGTGTTCGACTCTTTGATCAAACCATTAGGCACCCAGTTGGAATTGCTGACAACCTACCCGTTAAAGTAGGTAATTTAACCTTTCTAATCCAATTTATTATCATTGACATAAAAGAGGATCCAAACATTCCTCTAATTTTAGGTCGGTCATTCTTAGCGTCCACCGGGGCGTTATTTGATGCAAGAGAGGGTAGAATGACACTTAGTAATAATGAAAAATCAATCACCTTTGTGAGTCAAAAGGCTAAATCTCCACCAACCAAAACCATTGAACCAATAAAAATGATTGGTAAGAACCATATTGTTTTACCAACTCCAACGGTAGTGCTTAACAATAATAAAACGCCTAGGTGTGGGGAAGATGAAGTAACACCTAATGATAACTTGATAACAAAGAACCCCATTGTTGATACGAAATTAAATGACTCCGTTATTTATAGTTTAATGAAGAAACTTATTAAACGGATTCGCGATGCTAGAACCAAGGGGAACTTTACGTTATGCAACCGGTTAGTATCCAATCTATCGCCTAAAGAAAAGACAAAACTAATTAAATTTGTGAATATTACACAGGAATCTGACCAATGGCTTAAAACAAAAGTGACAGATATGCAAGTTGATTATGGTCCAAAAAAAATTGACAATGAAGTTAATCACAATTTTGACACCACAGCTACCTAAGTGTGGGGAGATTCAAATGTTCTAAAAAAAATATGCTGTCTAGAGTTAGTTGTTCTGTTCTTATGTAGTTCCGAGAATGGAATCCGATTGGTCTTTTCCGCTAGCACACACTAAAGAACTAGCTTTCTCCCCCATTCTGATTTTTTTTTGTTTTGTAGGTTTTGTATAAAATTAATATGCATTTTAAATTTAAATTTTGTGTGAATTTAAAAAAAAAATTTACTTTATTTCATTAAGTTTAAAAAATGATTTTTAAAATTCATCGTAAGTTAAAGACTAGATCATAGAATCGAAATTGCTTTACCCGAGGGTGGGGCGAAAAATTTTGTTATCATTATTTTTAATTTTATTGATCTAAAGTATACCAAAAAAATTTAAAAAACCCAAAAATCTTTGCTTTTAAAACAATCGCTTTAAAAATGACAAATTTCAAATTTTGTCGAGGGACGGACTAGGTAAACGTACCGAAACTACCTAAAGTAAAAGGAAACAAACTTATATATATATATATATATATATATATATATATATATATATATATATATATATATATATATATATATATATATATATATATATATATATATATATATATATATATATATATATATATATATGTTTGTAGTTTATCTAATGTACAAAACAGGGTAAAATAGCGCATTTTCAAAGACTGACATTAAAGTTCAGCAAAAACTACTAATTTTGACGACAAGACGCAAAATATCAAATGTGATATAAAATAATATGTTTGCAAACTCGGTATTTTTAATCACTTTTCTACACTAATCATCCTCATTAATTTATAATTATAGTATGATTTCATGCAAATGAGGGCATTGCATGATCTCAAGTGTGGGGAAGGGTTATAAATTCTCTCGGGTTTACACTTAGTTTAATTGCCAAATTTTGTGAAAATTTGAAAAAATTTCAACTAAATGAATTCAAAATCATGTTTATACATATTTATGAACGATAAAACTAGGTGTTAATGCTGAAATTATTGTTACCTCGGAGAGAACATAAATGGAGAAACAACCCAAAATGCTTGAATTCATTTAAAATGGAATAGAAGAGATAAAAAGGCAAAGAAAAGAATAAATAAAAGCTAAGTGTGGGAAGAATTTATCAATTTCTTTAAAACACATATCACATATTTGGTACAGATTATTGCAGGTACTTTTGCTTTGGACTAAACTAATCAGTTTTACCCGATTTATTGTAATACCTTTGAAAGAATAGATAGATCTACACGATGAATCAATTCCATCATTAAAAGGAAGTAAAGTCTTCCAAAAAAGAAAGGCGCTTCTTAATTTAGGTCAAGAAGTTGTCGTCCAGACCAGCTGTAGGTTGACGAAAAATCTAGAAAAGTCATCTCTAAAATTAGCAGGAAATCCACGAACCTCAGCATCAAACAGGGTCGCCATGTGGTCAGATTTATCCTAACCATGAGAGGGTCTGTCTCGTAAAATGGAGAGGGCGCCATGCAAATTAGCTTGATAAGACTAATGAATCAGACCCCCAGAAAGGATAATCTCCTTAAAGATTAAAAATCAGCATTTAAGCCTGATATTACTCAATCCTTGAGATTGACCTTAAAGATTGAGAATTACAAACTCATGGAATTCGATCATATCTAAACTCAAGCTTAAACGAGAAAATATTTTGATCAAAATTACAAACCGATTTGTTTTCTGAAAACCCATTTTCAATGCGTTCATTACCATTGAACGTAAAATTCTGAGAATTCACCAGAATTCATTAGGTCACCTGAACCAAATCGGGTGTCAACCGTAAGAACGGTGGTTGCATAACATGGTCGAAGACAGGACCTTGTGCCAGATCAAAAAAAAATTATAGGGTGATCTTTACTATTTCCAAACAAAGGATAGTAATTGCATCTGACACATTGTGGACTATGAACAAAAGCATGTCATTAGACATTGCCTTAACAGTTGCTTGTTCAACGCTTTCCTTTACAACCGGACGGTAGTTTACCGAAAGGTAATATACGGAGCAAGTAAAACTGGATGTGTGCTTTCCTAATACAAGGTTAGAAAGTGGGTGACACAATATCGCAAAGTTTTGAGCTAAAATTTTCAAATATGAAACCCACAAAACCCACAAAAACATTTTGCAAACACCGGTGAAGGGTTATTCCAGAAAACTTATCTAGGGCAAAAGCTAGAATAAATTTTTAAAATATCAAATGTTTTCATAAAGATCCAATTTCCTTAAAGGATCTAAATTTTCATAGTCATGTGGGACTGTAAACCACATTGTTACTATCATTGTTTATACTGCCGTATCAAAATCACTAATGTATAAAGTGTGAGAATAAAAAAGTGATTCGAGTGAAGTTTGATTTTATTTCAAGTTATGTATTGCTTGAGGACAAGCAACGTTCAAGTGTGGGGATATTTGATAGTGCTCCAAATGAACATATATTTAGGCGCAATATCCTTCCAATATGTAAATTTTTTAGTTGTAATTGTTCTATTTTAAGTTGTAATCGTTTATATTAAATAAGATCGAAGATGGAAGAAGAAAATGAAGATTTGAAGACGAAAACGTCCAAAATGCTCAAACGTACAAGATACAATCTAAGTGGTTCAATTTATTGATGAATAACATCTAATATTGACAAGAGTACAAGCCGCGAAACGTAAATTACAAGATATTAAATTATACAAAAAGGCGTTCGAAAAACCGGAACCGAGACATAAACCGAGCATCAAAGTACAAGTCAACGGAACTAAAACTACAAGTCAACTATGCACAAGAATATAATATAATATATATATAATTAATAATAATAATAATAATAATAATAATAATAATAATAATAATAATAATAATAATAATAATAATAATATATAATAATAATTCAATATGCAAATTGAAAAGAAGCAGCCAGCCACCGGACTTTAATTGCAAGTTGATTATTAAATATTCAACTAACTTTCAAATCAACTTCACATGCATCAAACTTTTACTCTATAAATACGAAGTGTGTGTAATGAGAAAAAGGATAACACAATCCAATATCAATATCTCTCTGCTCTCTTGTAATATATATATATATATATATATATATATATATATATATATATAAATTATATATTAGTTTAGTTTTATATTAGATTAGTTTGGGTTATGTAACGGTTATTTTACGGGTTCTAAAGTCGAAATTCTGTCCGTGTAAAGCTACGCGATAAATAATCATTGTAAGTTATGTTCTCCTTTTTAAATTAATGTCTTGTAACTAAGTTATTATTATGCTTATTTGAGCCGAAGTAATCGTGATGTTAGACTAATTATTAAGACGGGGTTATTGAACTTTAGACCATAATTAATGTTTGGGCAAAAGACCGACACTTGTGGAAATTGGACTATGAACTATTAATAGATGGGGGTATTGTCTAATTGAGTGACAACTCATTGGAGTCTATCGAACCTATCTTCAAATTAATTAACTTAATAATTAATAATGATTATGGTTGTCCTATTTAGTGACGTTCATATGGAATCTGTTATAATCATTTAATTAATTATTCGGGTTGGGTAATTGATTATTCAAATTGATCAAGTGGGTAAATTAATATTCATATCTAATCAAAACAGGGGAGGATTACATACAGTGATGACTGGTGTAATTGTTGACAGAAGTGATAACTGCGTCACAGTTTAAATCCTTAATTATTTGGAATATTTGACTTCGGGTATAAGGGTAATTTGACGAGGACACTCGCACTTTAAATTGATGACCGATGGACTATTATGGACAAAACCAGATAGACGTATCAAATAAACTAGGACAAAGGATAATTAACCCAGGGTAATAAATTAAAATCAAAATGTCAAACATCATAATTACAGAAGTTTAAATAAGCATAATTATTTATTTTATATCTCATCGTACTTTTAATTATCGTCATTTATATTTACGTTTGACTTAAAATCGACAAACCGGTCATTAAACGATAAACCCCCCCTTTTATAATAATATTACTACTTATATATATATATATATATATATATATATATATATATATATATATATATATATATATATATATATATATATATATATATATATATATATATAGTTTTATAAAAATATAGTACGTAATCACTAGCTCCCTGTGGAACGAATCGGACTTACTAAAAACTACACTACTCTACGATTAGGTGCACTGCCTATAGTGTTGTAGCAAGGTTTAGGTATATCCCATTCATAAATTAATTAAAACTTGTATCATATCGTATAATATTTCGTAGTAAAAATAATAGTATTTCTTAATACACCTCGCACACATCAATAATCACGTTGATCAAGTGTCATTATATTATACTAACTCGTGCTTCAATTCCCAACACTACTTCAAAAACATTCATAATTTAAACTCGAAGGTTTACAGAATATAGAAACTAAACAGTTTCCTTTATGATGTAACGCAGATTGCGCGAAGAGATAAATAATTTCGGATAATAATAGTTATAAAGATATCTTCAGAAATATCGAGGATATTTATAATGAAAGATACAATGATATCTTAGAATTTATAAGATCGAAGGATGATGAAGAAGATTTGCCCGCAAAGGTTTAGAGTAAGGAGCAAGGTATTTGTTAAAGACTTCAGCAGACACTGAATCATTTGGATTCTTTGAAGGCAGGTTTAGTCTTTGTGATTTGTCAACAGTCTCCTTCATAGTTTGCTTAATCCGTTTTTTAGTTTCAAATCTGAGCTTTTTCAACACACCTCTCTTTATCATCAAACTTTTGGCCATTAAGACCATTTACAATTTTGCTGCTTCATCAGCATTCAAAGTTATCATAAACGAATCATCGGTTATCAATCCGAGGTGTTTTCAAGAGTTTGAAGGGTTTGAATGAAGATTGTAATTGTCAAGATACATATGATGTTCTAGAATTTTGATTGATACAAATATTTTTCTGGGTTTTATGAATAGAAGTGGTGTTCTAGCACAGTTTTGAAGTCAAAGTATAGCTTTGAAAGATATAGGGATCTAAGATTGATGTTATCTGTTATATCTTGACTTGGATTCTGGATTCTGATCTGTTTAAAATCAGAATATGTAATTGAATTTGAGTGAGAAAGGTTGTTCTGATTTCTATAAAAGAATGTATATCGTTGTGAAAGTAGTGAGTATGGTTAATGATTATCGAGTAATTTAAGAATGTACAGTGTAACATATTAATGTGAAATCTAAATATTTCTCGGGTATTACCTACCCGTTAAAATATTTTCACAATTAATAGTTTGTACAAAAAGAATCTTTATTACAATCTTTATGAAAATATATGAATGTATATTTTCTTCAGATGTAATACAGATTTAATGAGTTAATATTCTATTAAACTCGTTTGATTTTTGGATGGAACTAGAAATGAATAATCTCTGAAACATTAGAGATTACATAATCTTCGCAGAGTATTTCACTAATGTCATCAATACTTCATTATCTATTCTTATTGACATTCCTCGATGAAGGATATTAGTGCTTGTGGAATTTTGTGAACTTCGCAAGGTACGAGTGATGTTTTCTAGAAAGTTTCGAATACATCGAAGATGAAAGTGTAAAATCAAACATGTAATTGATTAATATGCTTGGTTTATTATGAAATGGAATTCATTGAGTTGAAACATAGATTGTAGTTAACGATGGTTAAGTCGTTTAATGAAGGATGTACATCATAGCATATTAGTAATATGAATTAACCGAGTAGTACTTACCCTTAAAAAAATTCATACGTAATAGCTTAGTACAAAAAGATTGTTAGCCCCAATTCTTGCTAAGGTCGATCAGTTTAGTAAGTGTAAGTGGGTTTAGTTTTTAAGAACAAGTGTTATAATGATAAGGTTGAGAGAGAGAGAGAGTTGCAAGTAGTAAGAATGTGTGAATAACTCAACTAGTGATAAAATGGGTGGGAGGTTGCTTTATATACTAGCAACCTCCAAGTTACAAGAGTGGTAAAATACATTTACCATGGTTAAACTAGCTAATACAATAATAAGTAAATAACCTATTACATTAATATTAACAAAAACCGCATGCCACAAATAATAGACAATATTCATTGTCAACAATCTCCCCCTTGGCATGGGGTTTTTAAAACCGTGTTGGTTGTCAACAGTCTTCCCCTTGGTTATCAACCATCAGTCCTTGGCGTGGGGTTTTCAAATGATGTAACCATCCCTTGATCATTTTCTTGCAGTTTCTTGTGCAACCTTCTTCTGGGCTTTTGATTACGGTTTGAAGCTTTTGATGCTCTCAGCTTTGAACACGAACTTGCACTTATGATGAACTGATCTGGGAGTGTTATGATTGATTTGTTTTGTCATCTTCTTTGGTTCGGACGATGGGGTCTTGATCTTTGACTTTTGACTAACTTTGTGAATTGAAGGTAACTTGATATGATATTGTGTAAACCTCTTTTGCTCCCCCTCAAATGTTGAGTCGAATTTTTCGTGACCGTGATTGGTTTGTTTTTGACTCGTGTGTCATTCTCTCCGCATAATGAATATGGTGTACCATTTTCAACATGTGTAGCACCAATATGGCATCCCGTGTTCATCGCAAAATAGCAGAGAGAGCATATATGATTATCATTAGAGAGGGAATGTGTACATGCTAAGAAGAAACAAAGGGGTTAAGGTAAAAGTTTGATCCTCGGGGAAAACCAGATCTTTTAGAAACCGTTTTTGGTTTTGTAAAATTCAAGCTAGTTATTATACTAGACAAGTTTAAATCAGGCATGCTAGTTGTTACACTAGAAAAGTTTTCTAAAACCAAAATGTTTTCGGATTTGGGGACCTCACCGGTATTGGTAGGTCCAAATTTAACCTCGGTGGATGTTGAGGATGACTGGTCACCGAAGTTCCAGTCGGCGTTAGCAAGCTATCCACCTCCATGATTAAAGTATCATGGGACTTTTGTGCGACTATGCCGCTCTTGGTTATACCAAGTCTTCCAACTGTACCTAACACCGCATTGGTGTCGGTAGAAATCAATGTAATGTAGGAAGATGTTACATCGCGTCCTGAATTCATTGATATGTCATGAGGTGACACATCTCTTTCAGTTGTTGCACTCTCTAAGGAGTGTGTGTGGTCAGGCTTAAATGCTGACTAATCGTTAAGGTGATCATCCTTCTGGAGGTCTGATAAATCTACCAAGGTAAGCCTAAGTATTGTCATATTGCCTCTCCGTTGAACTAGACAGATCTCCCTCATCAAGATAAGTCTGACCTCTGGACCCTGTTTGAGGTCCCACCTTCTAAAGTAAGGCATTGATAGAGGATTTCTGGCCGATGCGCAGGGTTCCTATTCATGGTTTCTCAAAACCACTTCGGCAGTTCGAGACACCAACCACTTAATTTGCATCAAGTTGTTTGGTCATTCCGTATTTGAGGCAGTCATCTAGACACATCCTCCTGAGGCAGTCACTAGGACACATCCTCCATCATTTGGTGACTGTTATGGTTGAGGCAGTCATCTAGACACATCCTCTTGAGGCAGTCACAAGGACACATCCTCCGTCATTTGGTGACTGTTATGGTTGAGGCAGTCATCTAGACACATCCTCTTGAGGCAGTCACCAGGACACATCCTCCGTCATTACTGACATTTGAATCTTTAAACTCCCCCTTAATAGTTGCACGTTTTTAGCTTTGGTTTCTTGGGAGAGTTATGTGTGAAAATACGGGTTTTACACTGTTATTTGTGCAAAAGCCATTTTGATATTTAACACCACCTTGAAGTGTGTTTGACACCACATTGAGATGCGGGTTCCACACAGAAGTATGTAGAAGCCATTTTGGATGGAACTCATGTTGCTTTTAATCTTTTTACCCTCCCCCTCAATATATGACGTGTCATGTTTTGATAAAACCTTTATTTTCTTGGTCTTTTTCTCCCCCTCAAAATATGATTTATTTGGAATTAAAACATATTTTGACAATTTGCTACACAGAAAATATAGGTTTTGGTGATAAAGGTTGTAAGGCAGTTGAGACGCGGGCCATATAAGCTTTTGGTGAAAATATTCATTGCGGGTCCATTTGGATAAAATCTTCTTTGCAGTGCGGTTTCGGATCTATTATGGGAACCATCATGATCTATATGGGAACCCACATTCCCTCCTTCTCCCCCTAAAAAAAATTTGACGTTTCCATTGAAATGTTTCTAAGAGAAAGAGTGGAAGACAATTGAGGCGTTGGGTATATACGGATATATGAGCATACAACATATAAGGTTTGGGTGAAAACCTTCTTTGCAGTGCGGGTCCCGATATAGAGATCTATTATGGGAACCATCATGATATCTATGGGAACCATCATTCCCTCCTTCTCCCCCTAAAAAAATTTTGACGTTTCTCCACTGAGATTTTTTTAAGAGAAAGAGTGGAAGGCATTTGAGACGTGGGGCATACACTGAAATGAGTGCATACACCATATAAGGTTTGGGTAAAAACCTTCTTTGATTTACGGGTCCCTTAGAGATCTATTATGAGAACCATCATTCCTAGGTACTTCTTTGATTTGCGGGTCCCATAGAGATCTATTATGGGAACCATCATGATCTCTATGGGAACCTTCATTTCCCCCTTCTCCCCCTAAAAAAAATTGACGTTTCTCCATTGAATTATTTTTAAGAGAAAGAAAGAAAGAGAGACATTTGAGACTCTGAGCATACACTGAAATATGTGCATACACCGTATAAGGTTTTGGTGAAAACCTTCTTTGAAGTGCGAGTCCCATACAGATCTATTATGGGAACCATCATGATCTATATGGGAACCCACATTCCCCCCTTCTCCCCCTAAAAAAAAATTGACGTTTCAGATTTTGATAACCGTCATTTCATTGCACGTCTCATTTCTCCCCCTAGGCACATGCATTACTCCCCCTAGGAATATGCATTGCTCCCCCTAGACACATGCAGTTGTCAAGTTCATCCAGGAGAAGAGACTCAGATGAGTCGTTTTCAACGGATGGTGATTCGTCTACAACTACTGAAGTAGGTGTACCAAAGGATATGGATTCGGGCGGAGATTGGACGAGGTTGGAGGAAAGAAAGGTTCAAGCATCACATCAGGTCATCTGAGGTTGTGAGTGGGTCATGCCTGAGTGTACATTCAGATGTCAGCGGGTTAAGTCCGGGTCTTGAACCATTGTGTCCAAGAACCATTTTGAAGTCAAATCAATTTTTGAAAGTCAATTTAGAATACCATTTATAGGCATTGTCGATCTGACTTATGGACATTGAATTCCACTTGGGTCTGATATACGGCGTATCTTTAGAAAGTTGATTTTGTGAAATCAAGGATGGTTGAAAATCTTTTGACATAGCCAGAGAAATGGATCTCGGCTTAAGTTTAAGTAACTCAGGCGAAGAGTACTTAATTGGTTTTGAAGAAGAAGTGGATCTTGGTGTTGAAAATGGTTTGGTTGTCCACTTCTTATTTGACACTTGTTTAGAAGAATTATTCTTTGAGTGTTTAGAAACAAGGTCAATTTTGGTGCACGGGATATTTCTCGGACCTATGGATGGCTTCATGGGTTTGTGTGGAAGCCAACCATATTGATTGCGAAGCCCCGTAATCTCCCCATTTTTCCCATAAGTTGTTTCCAGAAACGGACGGTTGAACTTGGTCTGGTAACCGGAGTAAATCTTTTTGCTTGGGAACTTGGATGCTATGGGTAGGGCAACGTTGGGTTCATTTGGTTTGGGTTGAGTAACATTGGGTTCGTTTGGTTTCGAGGATGTTTTTCTCAGAGTCACCATTGACTTTGGAGAACCTCGTTCTTTTGGTTTGGGGTTAGAGAACCTTTTGGGTGGAGTATCCAGGTGAGCTTTTGGTTTCATGGGGGTTTTCCTCGGTGTCTGTGTAGACTTAGGAGGACCATTGGCTTTTGATTTTGGAGCCTCCAAGGTCTTTGGTGTTTTACGTACAACAGTCTTTGAGTACATTGAGGATTGGTACACTATGGGTTTGGGATTGGTCTTGGCAAAAGTCACCTGCTTTTTCTTAGTCTTGGGTGTAGACGTTGAAGCATTGGACAACTCAGACTTAGTACCTTGGGAACCAACTAACACGTTTGATTTTGGAGTGTTAGTGGAGGTCAGTATGGTCTTAGTACCAGGACAGATCTTGTAAGAACCAGCTTTTGAATATATGGTCTTGGTCACGAAGTCCATACTTTCCAGTGAATCACATTGGTCATGCAAGATCTCATTCTCTTCCTTAAGTAGATTCACTTGAGCTTTTAACTCCTGAATTTCTAAGACAAGGTCATTAACAGAAACTACTACAGAGTCTTTAAAATCATAAGTGGGTTCTACTTTGGGAACTACAGGCATCTTCTCAATTGTTGCTAGAGTTTTCTTGTAGGTCTCACATTTAACCTGAAGATCTATGTTTTCTCGTTCTAGCTTATCAACGAATTGAGTAAGGTCTGCCTCAACATCCTGAGCTCCAAAAGAGATAGGTTCTTTCTCAGGTTGTGTTTCTACCTTAACTTCTGGAATCTTGGGTTGGGATTCTAAGAAGTGATCTAGAGATTTGGACCTAGATGATTCTAACCTGCGTTCAACAATGTCAAATTTGGTCAAAAAAGAATCACTAAAGTCTTTGAGTTCTTGTGCTAGACCTTCACAATTGATGGTGTCATTCACGAATTTTGGGTTTGAGTCCCGTGATTCAGTGGTTTTTGAAATCAATTCACAAAATTAACAACTTGATTTGCAATTTGATTTTCAAGTTTATGAACATTCGAGACCAGTTTGTTGTTTTGGGATTCAATGACAGAGTTTTGGTGTTGTAAAGCCTTAATGATCATTTGAAATTTGAGTTCGTTGTCAAAATATTTGATTTTGTTTTGATCAAGTTCATCCTCCAGACTGATGATGTATCTTTCTAAAACCAAGGTTGGTAAATAGATTATAAGCCTTTTAGGACTATTTTGAGCATTCAAACTTTCAAAATTATTGAATAAATCGAGAGGTGTGTTATGATATGAACCATCTTTTCTCATGTAATTTGCATTTATTTTGTCATAAATTAACGACACTTCACGTTTCATTTTTGTTGATCGATTGGCTATTCTCTCCTCAATCTCACTTTCATTGGCAAAAGTGAGTCTCTCTAGCAAACCTGTCTTAATGTATCTACCATCATATAAACAAGGTTCGGCTTTGGAGATCTTGGACTGTATTTGAGGATTTTCAAACCCTAACCCCTGGTGTTTTTGGTAGGAGTTTTTGGGTCAATTCAAGAATAGAGCTTGTTTAGAAATGTGGCCATCTAAGACTACTTTAGCTTGGTCAGTTCTGTAAAGTTTTTCTTCAAGTAAACTTAGTTGGTTTTTCAAGTCTAAGTTTTATGTAACTAACTTAGAGCATTCAGAAGTCTTCTTAGCCAGGTCACTCAAAGGCTTTCTAGAGTTCTGTTCTATAGTCTCTAGGAAAAGTTTCTCAGAATCATTAAGCTTCTTAAGTTCTTTTTCAGCGTTGTTAACTTTTTCCATGAGAACTGCATTCCTCAGTTTAAAATCTGTCCTTTCTATCCGTAGGGGTTTCACACTACTTTCTAGCTCTCTTAATTCAGTTACTTTATCAGCTAGATCTTGTTTTAGTTTCAAATAAGTATGATTTGACACTTTCATTTCCAATTCAGATTTCAACCTAGAGTTCTCATTTTTTAGTTCGCTAATTTGACTAGCAAATGATCTAAGGTCTCTATTCATCTTGGCAAAGTTGTCTACATACATATCAGGTAGTATAGGAAACACACATTCGTCATTAAAAGGAACAGATTCAGGTTTAATGGACAGTTTCATTTGGACAGGTGGGAGTGGGGTATGACAAGCAGAGCTACATGCAATTGTATCATTTTGATCAAGAGGTTTTTCAGGACAAGTTTGCAATACATCAGATATAAGCACAGAATTATTATGCACAGAGTTGTAATATTCATGAGTAATATCAGTGTATAATTGTACCTCTTCCTCAACATTAGAGGACACGTGATCATCACGATTTGCCATGTTAACAGGACGAGTGTTCAACAAAGGGGTTAAGACAGACAAGGTTTACGAGCAAACCACGAAACAACAAATAAACTTAAGAAATATCACTTTTCTCTCCCTCAAAATATGATTCACATGAATCAAATTTTGAAAATAAGGTTTCGTTGGTTTTCGTTAACTTTTTCGTTAAGTGTCCGTTAATTGGCAGATATGAATTTCCCTCCAAAATTTATCGACAAAAATTTATGTCGTAAACTTTTGAAAATGAACGTATGAGTGTTCGGGAGGTTGAGAAAAAAATTTGAAATTTTCAAAAAAAATTCGTGAAATTTCGTTCAAAATTGTGCGTTTTTGGGTGGTTTTCGGGGCCGAAAAATATTCTGTCGTGAAATTTTTTTTTTTTTTCCCAAATTTTAAAAGGGTTTCAGGCAGGAGTTTTTCGGGCAAGGTGTATTCGTGTAATGGTTTTCGAGCAGGAGTTTCTCGTGTAAAGTTTTTCGAGCAGATGCTCTTTCAAACAAGTTTTCGAGCAGGTGGTTTCAAACAGGTTTTCGAGCAGAGAGATTTTCGAGCAGATAGATTTTGAGCAGTAAATTTCGAGCAGATGATTTTGATCAGGTTTTCGAGCACCCTTTTAACTATGTTTTCGAGCACTATGTTTTCGAGCAGTTAAACACAAACAAGTTCAAAGTCAAGATTTTCGAGCAGTAAGTTTTCGGGCAGGGTTTTTAGTCCAATTTTTCGAGCACATGACAGTCAGCTTTTCTGTACTTTAGTCCTTTTGTCCCTTGTACTTTTTATGACACAACAAGGTCAAAGATGCCTTTCGGTGGGTAATATCCACAAAATAATTAATTTTCGGTGGGTATTATCCAAGGGACAAAATTATGGAGCCAAAACTAAGTCAAACTTGGAGCCAAAATCATAAGGTTTTCGAGCAAAAGTGGCACAAACTCAGATTTTCGAGCAGCAATTTGTCACAGAGGTTGGTTTTCGAGCAGCTAACTAGACAAATTCCAGGTTTTCGAGCATTTAATTTCGAATGAAAACACACTAAACTAAGTTTATTCAGGTTGTTTTTAGCACTTTTTTATGTTCTAAAGCCTTTAATCAGTGAGTTTAACGGGTTAATGGGTTGAACGAATCAGTGGGTTTTATTAAGTTAACTTCAAGATTCAAACATAGAGTTCAAGTACATATAAATACACACAAATTTTAACTTCAAACAGTGGGTTATATGCATGTATATAGGTTCAATTTTAAGCACAAAATCAAGTAGTTTAAGTGGTTTATCAACAAGTATTTTAAGAAACAAGTATTAAACCAACAAAAATAACAAGATGAGTTGAGTTATTTAGGTACCTAAACTGAAATAGAGCACAAACACCTCAAAAACGCAATGGAGACCTTCGAGCAATGGATCTTCTAAGCAAAGAGCTTAGACCCGCTCTGATACCAATTGTTAGCCCCAATTCTTGCTAAGGTCGATCGTTTTAGTAAGTGTAAGTGGGTTTAGTTTTTAAGAACAAGTGTTATAATGATAAGGTTGAGAGAGAGAGTTGCAAGTAGTAAGAATGTGTGAATAGCTCAACTAGTGATAAAATGGGTGGGAGGTTACTTTATATACTAGCAACCTCTAAGTTACAAGAGTGGTAAAATACATTTACCATGATTAAACTAGCTAATACAATAATAAGTAAATAACATATTACATTAATACTAACAAAAACCGCATGCCACAAATAATAGACAATATTCATTGTCAACAAAGATATATTATGGGTTCCAAAATTCATATATATAATATATAAATTCTTTGGAAATAAGGAGTTACTACTCCATAACTCGTTATTTCAATATATCCGTTGGTGATTGTGGTGTCGATATCGTCGGTGGTTATGGAGTTGGTGGAGTTGGTGGAGTTTGTGGTGCTACATGTATTACTGGTGTTGGTAATACTGATGGTGATGCTGGTGATACTTGTATAACAAGTCTAGCTTGTAACTCATGCACCATTCCTATCAGGGTTTCTATTCTCCCTTCTATCCACTCATCTGATTTACGGTTAGAACTAGAAATAGTAATCTCTAAAACTTTTAGAAACTACATATTCTCTGCAAAATATTTATTCAATGAAGTGATGAATTAATACTTCATTGTTTGTTGTTGTTGGTACTCCTTGGTACCTATGGTGCGTATCATGTTGATACCCGAGGTACAGATTGTGATGTTGAGGCGTGTGATGTGGATGTGGTTGTTGGTGGTGGTAATGATCATGTTGGTGTTGATGATGGTGATGCTGCTGGTTTTTATGGTATTGAGGCTTGCGATGTAGATGTTGTTAGCGGTACTGGTGTTGTTGATGGTGCTTGTAATCTTTGCACCATATTCTCCAAAGCCGTCACACGAGCGCGAAGCTCGTTGACTTCTTCTATCATGCCGGGATGATTGTCGGTTCGGACGAGCGGATGAATAAGATTCAAAATTTGAGATAGTATATAATCGTAACGAGATACTCTAGAAATGAGAGAGAAAAGGGTGTTTCGAACAGGTTCGTCGGTAAGTGCTTCAGGTTCTTCACCAAAAGGTGAATGTGGTGGATGGAAGGGATCACCTTCTTCTTGTCTCCAGTGATTAAGTAGATTACGAACCCATCCCCAATTCATACAGAATAGATGATGGCTAATTGGTTGGTCCATTCCGGTTACACTGCTTTCGGAGCTCATGTAGAATTCCATAGCGGAAAAGCTGTCGGAATCTGAGGAATTCGAACTAGATGCGGAATCCATCTTGTATAATCAGGGAAATGATTTTTTTTTATATGAAATAGATTATAGGACTAAGAATTGGTATTCTTCAATACATAATTTACATATGTATATATAATAACAAAATCTCATAAATTACGGAGAAATTTTCGTAAGATGTCAGGAAAAGTTTACAGTAACAGATATGTTAAGATATGAATTCATCTGTATACATTCTATGCAATAAATGCAGAAAAACACGTCTAGACTTAAGAATGATAATTATGTAATTTCTGACAAGAAATGATAAGCAAAAATCGATAAAAACATATATGGTCATAGTCCATACTCACTAATGCATCCTAATAATTACCAGTTAAACACACTAATGCAAATTCTGGTTCCCTATGACCTCAAGCTATGATGCCAACTGTGACGACCCAACCAAATCCATTTGGACGAATACATCATTCATTGATTTCATAGTGAGGTTTTGACCTCTACATGATACGTTTTGTAAACATTGCATTCTTTTGAAAGGGCACACCATAAATGAATATCTAATTCCAAGGTTTTTGACATCTGATGATTTCTACATATAGACAATCACCGTAAATAATAGTTTACAATAATACATCCGTTGACAATGCAGTCAAAATAAAATACATGGTGATGATTTTGTGAATGCAAAATTTTATCGAATAAAGCATGTACGACTCCATGCACATAACTTGTTTAACGTATAAACAAACAGTGAAAGACTTCTAGGAACCTGAGAATAAACATGCTTAAAAGTGTCAACACAAAGGTTGGAGAGTTCATAGGTTTAATGTTGCACATAATCTGTATATAAAGGTGGATCACAAGATTTCTGTTGTTTCATCCAAAATATTTATCAAAATATTCTACGAAATTGAGCACCCTGGTAACTAAAATTAACGTATATATAATAAGTACCCCTGTTTTAACATACATGCAACCAACATGTACAATACACGCAAATCAACGTGTACTAAACTTAAATAGCATACGTCCGCTTTATAGTTCAGGCTAGGGTCTCTATAATAAGAATGGATGGGGATGTCAGGCTTTATGGATCCATATATAACTACTCGTGCCCACCAGTTCTTATAACCGACAGTTACTAGTTACCAAAGCTAAGTGTGATGCCCCGGAAATTTCTGACAAAATTTAAACTTAATCTTTGTATGAGTAACATTTTCGACACGATAAACAAAGTCTGTAAAACTGAATCTCAAAATTTTTGATCTATTTTCATATATTCAAATACCTTTCGGTTGTTCTCGACGATTCGCGAACAATTATATGTATATAGATACATATATATACTATAACTTGAAAACGTAACAATGTATTAATTTTTTTGATACCGTACATTAAACTTATTGGTTTAAATATTTATTTGAATATATATGATAAGTTGGAATATTAATTGTATGAATAACTTACGACGTATATTTAAAACGTGTTTATGAATGTTGAAAATATATATTAACTTGGTCATAAAACGATTTGTTATTATATGTATATGTATATATATATATATATATATATATATATATATATATATATATATATATATTAACAAATAGCGAGACAATGATTTATAGAAGTAAATGACCAAAACACTCGAAAGTTTAAGATACACTTTGAATGATATAGTTTATTGATAATTTAAGACTATATTTTGACAAAAGTACGAGTCACAAAATGTAAATTGCAAGTTTTCTAAGCGTACGAAAATGCGTTCGAGAAACCGGAACCGGGACATAAGTCGAGTGACAACGTACGAGTCATCGGAATGAAAATTACAAGTCAACTATGCACATGAATTTAATATAATATATAATTAATTATTTAAATTATATATATTATATTTAATTATGTTGAAAAACAAGAAAACAAAAAATATGTGAGCTGGATCTGACGGCCATGCGATCGCATGAGAAATAGGCATAAAACCCATGCGATCACATGGGCATCAGAATCAGGAATTATGGCTATAAATACCAGGTTTCTTGAGCATGTTTTTTTTACACATATTACTCCTAAGTATTTATTTATTTATTATTATTATTATTATTATTATTATTATATTATTAAGATTATTATTATTATTAATCTTAATATTTTTAGTAATATTATACATAAAATATTACGACGAGGTCATGAGCGTGTCACTTTCAAAACAAGCTTCAAACGGGATAAACCTAAGGAAATTATGGGTTATAGCTATGGAGGTTATGGGTAATGTTCATGGGTATTGTTCGCAAGTCAAACCTAGTATTTATCATCTCTGTTGCATCTACGTACTTTCCTGCAATATTGAATCTCAATATTGATACGTGAGCATTCATATCTTATCTTTTATATATTAATAGTGTATACATGTCTAGTGCTCGAGTATATATTTATACATGCTTGTATGCTAAATTTCGTCATTAAACAGTTTATAATGAATCACGAATTAAATACATATATTACTGGTAAAAGGTATATGATATACATGTTTTCGGAAAGCTGGCGAAAAATCAATAACTTTTCATTTAGAAATCGCGTAATTTCGATGAACGAATCAAAAGATATGGTCAACTGAATTATAATTGACGTTAATTGGAATTGCTTTTGAATCTGCAATTAATATTTAAACAACCTGTTTATGAGATTGATAAAATACTACTAGCCAAGTAAATGAATCCTTATATAAGGCACGTCTCGTTTTGTTGAACAATTGTCAAAATTGACTTTTTGAAATGACTTTTGATAACTTTTGTATGTCGATCTCGAGCATTAGGATTGTGATACACTATAACCCAACCTAGTTTATTAGACATGTATTGACCAACATATGTTCTCTAGGTTGAGATCTACGGTTAATCTTGCATTCCGAGTTACGGTCACTTTTTGATGAATGACCTTATGTGCTGCTAAGGTGAGTTTCATTTGCTCCCTTTTTAAATGCTTTTGCAATATATATTTTTAGGCTGAGAATACATGCACTTTATTTTAAACAATGGACACAAGTACATACTAAATTCTATACTGAGTTTGAACCGAAAATCCCTTAGCTTTGGTAACTAGTAACTGCCGGTTATAAGAACTGGTGGGCGCGAGTAGTAGTATATGGATCCATAGGGCTTGATATCCCCGTCCGAGCTAGAGCGCTAGCCTTTTAACGGACGTATGCTATTTGAGAAGCGTACACGTTGGTTTGCGTGTATTATTAAGATGATTATACAAAGGGTACAAATTATATATACGTTAAGTTTAGTTACCAGGGTGCTCAATTTCGTAGAATATTTTGATAAACGTTTCGGATGAAACAACTGAAATCTTGTGATCCACCTTTATATACAGATTATGCGAAACACTAAAACTATGAACTCACCAACCTTTTTGTTGACACTTGTTAGCATGTTTATTCTCAGGTTCCCTAGAAGTCTTCCGTTGTTTGCTTATATGTTAGACAAGCTATGTGCATGGAGTCTTACATGGCATATTTATCAAGGAAATGTTGCATTCACCAAATTATCACCATGTATCTTATTTTGACTGCATTGTCAACGGAATTACTATTGTAAACTATTATTTACGGTGATTGTCTATATGTAGAAATCATCAGATGTCGAAAACCTTTGATTTAAATATTCATTTATGGTGTGCCTTTTCAAAAGAATGCAATGTTTACAAAACGTATCATATAGAGGTCAAATACCTCGCAATGAAATCGATGAATGACGTGTTCGTCCATATGGATTTGGAGCGATCGTCACAGTTGGTATCAGAGCGTTGGTCCTAGTGAACCAGGTCTTGCATAAGTGTGTCTAACTGATAGTTGTTAGGATGCATTAGTAAGTCTGGACTTCGACTGTGCCTGCATGTCAAAAGTTTTGCTTATCATTTCTTGTCAGAAATTACCTGTCTATCATCTTAAATCTAAACGCGTCTTATTGCATTGATTGCATAGATAGTGTATAGACAACATATCTTTGCATATCTATTACAGTAAACTTTGACTGCCATCTTCCGAAAATTTCTCCGTAATTTACGGGATTTTGGTATTATATATACATATGTAAATTATGTATTGAAGAGTACCAATCAAATTCTATAATCTATTTCATATCAAAAATTATCTCTCTAATTATACAAGATGGATCCCGTATCTAGTTCAAATTCCTTAAATTCCGACAGCTATTCCGATATGGATATTCACCTGAACTCTGAAGAAAGTGTAACCGGAATGGATCAACCAATCAGCCATCACCTATTCTGGATGAATTGGGGATGGGTACGTAGCCTACTTAATCATTGGAGACAAGAAGAAGGTGATCCCTTCCATCCACCACATTCACCTCTTGGCGAAGAACCTGAAGCACTTACCAGCAAACCTATTCGTAATACTATTTTCTCTCTCATTTCCAGAGTATCTCATCATGATTATATACTATCCCATATTATAAATCTTATTTATCCGATCGTCCGAACCACCGATCATCCCAGTATAATAGAAGAAGTCAACGAGCTTCGTGCTCGGGTAGTGGCTTTGGAGAATATGGTGCAAGGGTTACGAACACCAGCAGCAGCACCCGCAGCATAACTGGTACCACCATCATCCACACCAACACGATCATTACCACCACCAACAACCACATCAGCATCACACGCCTCAACATCACAATTTGTACCTCGGATATCAACATCATACGCACCATAGGTACCAAGAAGTACCAGCAATGACAAACGATGAAGTATGGATTCATAACTTCATCGAAGAAACATTCTACGACAATTATGTAATTTCTAAAGTTTAGAGATTATCTATTCTAGCCTTATCCCTAAATCAGATAGAGTAGAAACCCTTATCCGAATGGTGTAAGATACAAGCTAGACTTGTTTTACCAACAGCATCAACAGTACCCTTAGCCTCACCAGCACAGGCAGTGCTGTCAACATCGTCAGAATCAGCAGCACCTCTAACATCACAAGCTCCGTCAGTTCAAGAAAGCACCGTGGACATCATTACGAGTCAACAACGAGTATATTGTATCAATGAGTTATGAAGTAATAAATCAATTCATCTAAAGAATTTATATGTATATCTTATATATATAAATTTTAAAACCATCATGAATCTTTTTGTACTAAGCTATTACGTGTGAATTTTAAGGGGTAGATACTACTCGGTTAATTCATATTACTAATATTCTATGATGTACATCCTTCGTTAACAACTTAACCATCGTTAACTACAAATATCTATTTCAACTCAATGAATTCCATTTCATAATGAACTTGGTGTATTAATCAATTATATGTTTGATTTTACACTTTTATCTTCGATGTACTCGAAACTTTCTAGAAAACATCATTTATATCTTATGAAGTTCATAAGAATTCCACGAGCATCAACATCCTTCACCAAAGAATAAGAATAAATAATGAAGTATTGATTTCATTAGTGAAATACTCCGCGAAGATTATGTAATCCTTAATGTTTTAGAGATTATTCATTCAATTCAAAAATCAAATGAGCTTAATATGATATTAACTCATCAAATCTGTATTACATCTGAAGAAAATATACATACATATATTTTCATAAAGACGGTAATAAAAAAAATTCTTTTGTACAAAGTATTAATTGTGAAATCTTTAACTGGTAGGTAATACTCGGGAAATATATAAGTTCTCAATTAATATGTTATATTGTACATTCTTCAACTTTGATTCAAAAATTATTAACTATGCTCACAGCGATATACAATCGTTTCCATACAAATTCAATTACATATTCTGATTTTGAAAAATCAGAATCCAAGCCAAGATTTAACAGAAAACATCACTCTTAGATTCTTACATCTTTCAAATGCTATACTTTGACATCAAAACTGTGCTAGAACATCACTTCTATTCATAAACCCAGGAAAAAAAAGAAAAAAAAAATTTGTATCGTTCAAAATTCTAGAACATCATATGTATCTTGACAATTACAATCTTCATGCAAACCATTCAAACTTTTGAAAACACCTCGGATTGATAACCAACGATTCGGTTATGATAACTATGAATGCTGATGAAGCAGCAAAAACTGTAAACGACCTTAACAGCCAAAAGTTTGATGATAAAGAATAGTGTGTTGGCAAAGCTCAGAAAAAGAGAAGGTTTGGAACTGGAAAACGGATTGAGCAAAGTATGAAGGAGGCTGTAGATAAATCACAAAGACTAAACCTGCCTTCAAAGAATCCAAATTATTCAGTATCTGCTGAAGCCATTAACGAATACCTTGCTTCCGAATCTAAACCCTTGCGGACAATATTCTTCATCATCCTCTGATATTAGAAATTCTAAGATATCATCGTATCTTTCATTATAAATATCCTCCATATTTCTGGAGATAATTCCATAATCATTCTCATCGAAAATCAATTTTCTCCTTGCGATATCTGTGTAACATCATAAAAGAAACTATTTTAGTTTCTAAATTCTGAAACCTTCGAGTTTAAAATATGAATATTTTTGAAGTGGTGTTGAGAACTGAAGCATGATTTAGTATAATATAATGACACTTGATCAATGTGATTATATTACAGTATGTCATGCTGAGTTTCTAATGGAACGTGATAAAGGTTCACAGATCATACCCTCATTATAAACCATGTTACATAACTCTTTCATTCTATTTAACCTCTAAACTATCAAGAAAATATTTTCTTAATGACTCGGTCTTTTTCGAGGTATTCTAGTAATTTGACAAGTCAGATTGTGCTATTACCATTTTTTTTAGAACATTAATTATGTTCATTCCGAAATTCATACCTACGAATTCTGGACCATTATTCGCTTGATTTAAAGTCGGGAAGATAAAACAAAAGCATGAAGCTTCAAAATATCAATGGGAGTATATATAAATCACAGTAAATTGGAGAGAGTATTAACTGTGGATGTCAATGATTATGGAAAGACATAAGCAGAGACATCGAAATATAAGGGAAGATATAAAACCCAACAACCACCCAGAAATTACAAACCGTGTATATCAATGCGTATAGCAATATAAAGACATGGGAGAATGAAAAACACTATAACCCCAAGGTAATGGTAGAAGAAAATAACTTCCTCCGGTGGTAGATGAAAAAGAAGAATGACAGATATGAAAGCTTGGAGTATATCAAGAATCAGAACTGGATGAAGCATTTTTACAATCTTTTGAAAATAGGAAATGAGGAAGAAGATGTAAGAGTGATGAAAATAATGAAACGGAAGAGGTCAATTTATAGCGAAATATCAAACATAGCAATCGAGGCAAATTACGCATTTAATCAAAAGAAATCTTAATTTCCTTAAATTCCGAAGAATCAAATCTTATTTAGATTATGAAGATTTTCTATTCCTTAAATTACGGAAATCAATCGTTAATACGTCAAGAGTTAAGACGAATCTCTATTCTTCATTTCACTCTTTTACGATAACTTCTCTCATACGCTTCGAATAATCAGATTGTTTTATCCATATTATTCAACGGTGATAAAACTCTATTTATCAACACATATACGGCATGAAAACATTTTTATTGTTAGTCATGACAACCTCACTCAAATTTCGGGATGAAATTTCTTTAACGGGTAGGTACTGTGATGACCCAGAAATTTCTGACAAAATTTAAACTTAATCTTTGTGTGAGTAACATTTTCGACACGATAAACAAAGTCTGTAAAACTGAATCTCAAAATTTTTGATCTATTTTCATATATTCAAATACCTTTCGGTTGTTCTCGACGATTCGCGAACAATTATATGTATATAGATATAGATACATATATATACTATAACTTGAAAACGTAACAATGTATTAATTTTTTTGATACCGTACATTAAACTTATTGATTTAAATATTTATTCGAATATATATGATAAGTTGGAATATTAATTGTATGAATAACTTACGACGTATATTTAAAACGTGTTTATGAATGTTGAAAATATATATTGACTTGGTCATAAAACGATTTGTTATTTTATATATATATATATATATATATATATATATATATATATATATATATATATATATATATATATATATATATATATATAAATTAACAAATAGCGAGACAATGATTTATAGAAGTAAATGACCAAAACACTCGAAAGTTTAAGATACACTTTGAATGATATAGTTTATTGATAATTTAAGACTATATTTTGACAAAAGTACGAGTCACAAAATGTAAATTGCGAGTTTTCTAAGCGTACAAAAATGCGTTCGAGAAACCGGAACCGGGACATAAGTCGAGTGACAACGTACGAGTCATCGGAACGAAAATTACAAGTCAACTATGCACATGAATTTAATATAATATATAATTAATTATTTAAATTATATATATTATATATATTATATTTAATTATGTCGAAAAACAAGAAAACATAAAATATGTGAGCTGGATCTGACGGCCATGCGATCGCATGAGAAATAGGCATAAAACCCATGCGATCACATGGGCATCAGAATCAGGAATTATGGCTATAAATACCAGGTTTCTTGCGCATGTTTTTTTTACACATATTACTCCTAAGTATTTATTTATTTATTTATTTATTATTATTATTATTATTATTATTATTATTATTATTATTATTATTATTATTGTTATTATTATATTATTAAGATTATTATTATTATTAATCTTAATATTTTTAGTAATATTATACATAAAATATTACGACGAGGTCATGAGCGTGTCACTTTCAAAACAAGCTTCAAACGGGATAAACCTAAGGAAATTATGGGTTATAGCTATGGAGGTTATGGGTAATGTTCATGGGTATTGTTCGCAAGTCAAACCTAGTATTTATCATCTCTGTTGCGTCTACGTACTTTCCTGCAATATTGAATCTCAATATTGATACGTGAGCATTCATATCTTATCTTTTATATATTAATAGTGTATACATGTCTAGTGCTCGAGTATATATTTATACATGCTTGTATGCTAAATTTTGTCGTTAAATAGTTTATAATGAATCACGAATTAAATACATATATTACTGGTAAAAGGTATATGATATACATGTTTTCGGAAAGCTGGCGAAAAATCAATAACTTTTCATTTAGAAATCGCGTAATTTCGATGAACGAATCAAAAGATATGGTCAACTGAATTATAATTGACGTTAATTGGAATTGCTTTTGAATCTGCAATTAATATTTAAACAACCTGTTTATGAGATTGATAAAATACTACTAGCCAAGTAAATGAATCCTTATATAAGGCACGTCTCGTTTTGTTGAACAATTGTCAAAATTGACTTTTTGAAATGACTTTTGATAACTTTTGTATGTCGATCTCGAGCATTAGGATTGTGATACACTATAACCCAACCTAGTTTATTAGACATGTATTGACCAACATATGTTCTCTAGGTTGAGATCTACGGTTAATCTTGCATTCCGAGTTACGGTCACTTTTTGATGAATGACCTTATGTGCTGCTAAGGTGAGTTTCATTTGCTCCCTTTTTAAATGCTTTTGCAATATATATTTTTGGGCTGAGAATACATGCACTTTATTTTAAACAATGGACACAAGTACATACTAAATTCTATACTGAGTTTGAACCGAAAATTCCTTAGCTTTGGTAACTAGTAACTGCCGGTTATAAGAACTGGTGGGCGCGAGTAGTAGTATATGGATCCATAGGGCTTGATATCCCCGTCCGAGCTAGAGCGCTAGCCTTTTAACGGACGTATGCTATTTGAGAAGCGTACACGTTGGTTTGCGTGTATTATTAAGATGATTATACAAAGGGTACAAATTATATATACGTTAAGTTTAGTTACCAGGGTGCTCAATTTCGTAGAATATTTTGATAAACGTTTCGGATGAAACAACTGAAATCTTGTGATCCACCTTTATATACAGATTATGCGAAACACTAAAACTATGAACTCACCAACCTTTGTGTTGACACTTGTTAGCATGTTTATTCTCAGGTTCCCTAGAAGTCTTCCGCTGTTTGCTTATATGTTAGACAAGCTATGTGCATGGAGTCTTACATGGCATATTTATCAAGGAAACGTTGCATTCACCAAATTATCACCATGTATCTTATTTTGACTGCATTGTCAACGGAATTACTATTGTAAACTATTATTTACGGTGATTGTCTATATGTAGAAATTATCAGATGTCGAAAACCTTTGATTTAAATATTCATTTATGGTGTGCCTTTTCAAAAGAATGCAATGTTTACAAAACGTATCATATAGAGGTCAAATACCTCGCAATGAAATCGATGAATGACGTGTTCGTCCATATGGATTTGGAGCGATCGTCACACTAAGGGATTTTCGGTTCAAATTCGGTGTAGAATTTAGTATGTACTTGTGTCCATTGTGTTTAAAATAAAGTGAATGTATTCTCAGCCAAAAAATATAGATTGCAAAAGTAATTAAAAAGAGAGCAAATGAAACTCACCTTAGCAGCACATAAATTCATTCACCGAAATGTGACTGAAACTCGGAATGCAAAGTAACCATAGATCTCAACCTAGAGAACATATGTTGGTCAATAAATGTCTAACAAGCTAGGTCAGGTCATAGTGTATCACAATCCTAATGCTCGAGACTGACATGCAAAAGTTAACAAAAGTCATCTCAAAAGTCAACCTGACCCAATATGATCTTTAAATCTATACATGTTTATTATATTAACATATTATAAGTCATGATAATTAACGAATTTATAGTTTATCAAACTCAAAATATTATTTATTTCAGGAGCTATATTATATTTGAATTATCATGGCAATCGAAAATATTTTAATATTTCACATGGTTTTCCAATACTTATAAAATCAGATTATAGTGTTTATAAAGTTTTAATACATGATAAGACAGTCAACTTTGAAAATTGTTCAACAAAACGAGACGTGCCTTATATAGAAATTCATTTGTTCGATCAGTAATATCTAAAAAACCAATTTATCAATCTCATAGACAAGTTGTTTAAATATTAATTTACAGTTTCAAACACAATTTCAATTAACATCAAACATAATTCAGTTGACCATATCTTTTAATCCGTTCATCGAAATCACGCGATTTTTAAATGAAAAGTTATTAATTTTTCGATAGCTTTCCAACGACATGCATATCATATACTTTATATCAGTAGCATATGTATCAAATTCGTGATTCATCATAAACTATCTAACGACAAAATTAAAGCATACAAGTATGCATAAACATATATACTCGAGCACTAGACATGGATACACTATTAATATATAAAAGATAAGATATGAATACTCACGTATCAATATTGTGATTCAATATTGCAGGAAAGTATGCAGACGCAACGGTGATAACAATCATAAGTCTGGCCATTGATTCACCCATGGTACCCACGAACATTACCCATAACCTCCATAGTTATAACCCATAATTTCCTTAGCTTTAACCCGTTTTGAAATCACTCGAACATCACTCCGTCGTAGTATTTTATGTATATACTAATAATAATACTACTAATGATAATAATAAGATTAATAATAATAATATTAATCTTAATAATAGTAATAATAATAATAATAATAATAATAATAATAATAATAATAATAATAATAATAATAATAATAATAATAATAATAATAATAATAAATATAAATAAATAATATACGGAGTAATGTGAGATAGAGAGATTGAAAGTTTTGTGAATTCGTCGAACCAGAATTCGTTCGATATATATAGAATAAATATAATAATATAATAATATAAATATAATATAATAATATAAATATAATATAATAATAATATAGAATCAAACGTGGGATTTAAAAGCCGCCCATGTTTTGTCATTTCTACCGACAGTTTTCACGAACCTGTATTTCGTACTCTGTTGCTAATAATTGACGGTTAAAAGTATAAATAAAAAGGATTTCACTTTTTATAATTGAATACATATATTTATTTTAGTCTTAAGCTTTATAAAACTAGTTGTAAAAAGGTCCATTTATTTATAAAATTACTATATACGTTCGATGTAGAGTGTACGTACTAGTCTGCTGATCATTCTGTGCCACCGTGAATTACTGAATTCGTTTAATTCAATCGAATTAACGAATTTTAATATTTTTAAAAGTTGTATTTATTAAATACTTCAGGGATATTTTATGTAACTTATAATTAATAATTTCTATCATGTTGCTTTCATGTGAATAGTAGATTAATTAATTTCATTTCATTTACTATTCATATGAATAGTAAATGAATTAATTTCGATTCAACTATTTAAGTTACATTGTTGTACGTTGTGCTTTACAGCTTGTACATCTTTGATTTAATTGCGTTTCGTCTTATAAATTAAAATAATTTACATCATAAAAATAAAATGATCATATACGTAAAACTTTTAATTTGAAATTGCATCATTCAATAATAAATTTTTATCATTTCATATATAAATATTATTCGCATTTTCCGAATATATATTTATATACACAATTATATAATTATCACAAGTTATGACGTTCGTGAATCGTCGGACAAACAAGGTGGTCAACCGTTATATAAAACTCATTTACAAAAGTTTTAAAACTTGACAAAAATGCATTGTTTATCATGACGAAAATATTAAATCATATAGAGAATTGGTTTAAATAAGTCGAAATTTTCCCGGTCATCATACATCACCCCCGAGTGTTCCAAAACGGCTATGGCATCACTTGATAATCGTATGAGTATAGACAAGCTAATACTCACACCATGTGCACAAAATGGCTATGTGCACAATTATTAAATGTGGACAAAACGGCTATGCCTCACATCTATGGTCACAAAACAACAATTATAAATCATGGTTAACCAAGATCGCAAGGAAATGACCTCTCGAACAAGTCATCGGTGTTCATAACAACCGTTAGCGCCCAAAACGGCTATGGTATGCTAACCCCCGAGGTGTTCCAAAACGGCTATGGCATCACCCCCAAGTGTTCCAAAACGGCTATGACATCACTTGATAATCGTATGAGTATAGACAAGCTAATACTCACACCATGTGCACAAAACGGCTATGTACATGATTATTCCCAAAGGTGTCCAAACGGCTATCGTCGCATCGATGTGCACTAAAACCCGGCTATTGTGCACATCGCGCACAAGCAAATAAATTATATACATACATGTATAACTATTCAACTCACCTTGAAGTCTTGAAGAAAGCATCTAAGTCCGTTAATCCGCCAATACAACATACATATTCCATTATCATAATAACAAACATCGCAATTAGGGTGGATTACAAACCAACCCATATTGGCACCTAGTGCAAATCTTGACCCAATTGTACTTCCAAGCCCAACCAAAGTCCAAACTCACCAATAATCACTAACTATAGTGATAATGGTTCTAATAACACCAATCAAACCCAGTCATAAGTGTTAAACACTTATCTTGCCCAAGATGACATCTAAACCCTAATTTTGACCCAATTCAAAATCAAGCTTCCAATAACACCCATTTGGGTTCTTTCAATAACAAAATCACTAATCATAGTGATTACACCCAAATTAAAGCCCTAATCATGGCTAAGTCATCAACCAACCCAAAACCCGCGAAGCATCAATAATAACTAGTCACCATAAACCCACTTCATCATCTAAGTGGGTTTCACCTTTAACTAGCTCAAAACCCTAACTTGAATATCAAATCATAAAGATGAAATTCAGAGTTGAGACTTACCAATACCACTAAAACGTAGCTAGGAACGGGGTGAACAACTTTAACACTCGAGCTTTTGATCGATTCAATCTTCTTTTTCTCCAAAACCCCAAATCTATCTCTAGAAATCTCTCTCTCTCTCTCTCTCTCTCTCTCTAAGAATGGATGAGAGTGTTGAATGGATGTGAAAGTGATCCAAAGTTGGATCCAAACCAGCTGATATCGCCTCAGATCCGTCCTCAAGTGAAATGACCAAAAAGCCCCTCATTTAACTCTAACTAAAACGAAACAGGAAAACTGTCCCAGGTGAGGTGCGCGGCACGCACCCTTGACCCTGCGCGGCACGCACAGAGGTCAGAACAGCCTGCCAGTTTATAAATTCGTTCCACGCTTCACACACTTAATGTACGCCATAAATACTCTATGTACAATAAATATTTGGGTCTTACAAATGTATCAGATATGGAATGGATTATGTCGTATCCTCAATTTTTCTTCATCCATATCCATATCCATATCCATGTAATTTCAATTCATCCATCCATATTCACTAAATTAACCGGATTAATGAATATCAATTAGATATTCGAGAAATGTTATGATATTTTCTAATATGGTAATGAAAACTAATACTTAATATAAAAAATACTAAATAACATGGCATAATTAAAATCCATTCACAAGAACGTGTAATATTTGTCGAAAATAGAACACAATTTGTTAAATTTACCATTAATCAAATATAATGACAATTTAAATGTATAATTATTATGTTTTTTTATTTTTTTTAAAGGGAAACTTGTATTAAAATCTCAAACCAAATTACAACGGATGGGGATTCTTACATAACATTTGCATCACCCATAAGAGCACTTCTAACGTTGCTGTCCAGGAGCTCGTCCAGACCGCCGTCCTCCTGGGCGCCGATGGCAGCGGTTAGCCCAGGGGGCCGCCCAGGCCATCGTCTAGGTGATTGTCTCTTCGGCCGTGCTTTTTGGTCAGATTCGAGGACGGGGAAACAATCCGTTGTATGGCTCCAACGGTCCAATTTTTGGCCGTTGGAAATTCATTTTTTTTTCTTTTTTAATTTCTTACCTCTATATATACATACATATACATTTTACACTCATACATCTCAAAGACATACACATTTCATATACATTTCTATACTTTCTACTTCAAAAATGAGTTAAAAAAAAAAATTCAAATAAAGGAAAACCAAAACAACGCGCTCAAGTTCAAGAACGGGGTTCGGTCGAAAACGATATGTTTGAATCTTTAATAGATTCTACGCAACAAACAACCGGGTTATCTCAATTTGCAAACTTGAATCAATTTACGCCTATGTTTACAAATATGTAATACCCCGTCAGAATCCACTAACGGTGTATTTACTCCGGTCCCACAGTTTAGTGGTCACGCCCTCTATATGAGACGATTCTGAAAAGTATTCGCATTAATTATCATAGCAAAGTCATTTATTAAATAATATGTAACTGAAAAGTATTTGACATAAATGACCAACGTAAATGAACCCTAAACATCTCAAAAGTAAATAGTTTAAATGTGAATATTTGTTCTTGAAATAAAGACGATAAAATATGCTGGACATCGTCCAGTTCTAGCAGCAGACAACATAAGAACTTCTGTATAGCGAAAGCACTACCTCTATGAACCTGAGATAAAACATACAAAATGGATCAACATAAAGTTGAGTGAATCTACAGGTTTGAGTAAATAGTTCTCATATGTTTCATAAAACAGTTTCCATAAATCGTTTGTCGAAAATCATTTCTCAAAATCGTTTATCTGAATAAACCGCTAAGGTTTAATCTCAAAAGTTTGCGTATAGCAAATGCTAAGTAATAAATTGTTTGTAAGATGTCAAGTTTCAACTGTGAGTGACATCAAAAAGTTCTGTTCGTTTCATCTGTTTTTAGACATTACCATGTCTAGTTTCAAGTTTGTAAACATCATGTTTAAGTAACATTCATCGTAAGTTAGTCCACGAGATTTCTGAAAAACTTCGTAATAATATACACTTATCATGAGCACTTGATTATAAAGCTTTAACCTCTCCGTATAGCCGAGCTAAACGTCTTCATTTTACCCTATCTAAGCGATACACCGATCAAGTGTACGAGTAACAATAAAATAAGCACCAGTTATGTTGCGGTGAGGTTTGTCAAACCTAACGGTACCATCCCTATAAGTCGAGCTTACAAAGTAACTAATATAATCAAGCTAAGAGATTTTTGATCTGAACTCATATGTATATTCTGGTAAGTTACTCGTGCCTAATATGTAAAATAGTTGTAAAAACAGTTTAAGAAATAGTTTCAAAAGTAGCATGTATCTCATCCCAAAAATGTTAATGAAAAAAAAGGGACTGTAGACTCACCTTAGCAAAAGCACCTGAAATATCTTAGCAAAACGGACTGTAGTCGAACAATCTCGACCAACAACGCAACCTAGTCAAATAGGTCATCTTAAGTGTACACATATAGGTCATACTATGTCAACCCATAGTGTACGCAAAGTCCTAGTGCTCAGACTGACTCAACAAACAAGTAAAAGTCAACTAATCCAAGCAAGTCAACCAAAGTCAAACCAAAAGTCAACTCGATCAAAGTGGTCAACTAGAGTCAAACATTTCAGTAGGTCATGAAAACATAGTCAACATGTCAAACGTAGGTCAAGTAACACTTTACAACTCATAGTTAAGCAAATTGCACATTCGCAGTTTAAAGCATGCATTCAAAATACGTACATCGTAGAAAGATACAACTATAGCTCATAGCACATAACTCATAAAATTATGACCAACTCCAGATCACAACTAGACTTAAAATCGATTCCAAAAAGTCTGGCCAAAGCCTCATACGATATTTAAAAGTCAGATATCAGAAGGGGTCTAGTTATGGTTTACTAAATCAGTTTCAGCACGCCCATCAGTTTTGTAATATTTCTCAAAAAAATATAGAAAGTAGATTTTGATGAATAGCCAGTTGGAGATTACTCCAGACATCTCAAAATATTAGTGATAAAATAATCACGAACATTCCTTTAGCTAATTCGTACAGTTTAACAAACCTTTTCAGACCTATCAGTTTTAATCAACAAATAGACACATCACCTAGACGAGCATATATCTCATGGCAAATCATGTTTTCGCAAGTTCTCATACAAATGAAATATGTCAAGGAACACTTAGACTAACATATTCCAGAAGATCAAGGTCTCAAACAATTTCTAGTTTACTCTAGAAATTTTTATCTAACTTTAAAAACAGTTTCAGCTCACTTAACAATAAGGATCTTCGTTTTAACATATCGGAAGCATTACAAAACCTTTTAACGCAAATCTTAAATCTAAATTGCATAACTTTTCATAAGGAATACAATAGTACACTTTTTATAAACTAAAACACAAAGCATGCAACTCAGAAAATTCGTATATCATGCAAACCCTAACGAAAACTTCGATTAAGCATATCTTGAGCATACGATAACGAAATCACGCAAAATCAAAGTCTAAAATTAATAACTTTTCGATATCTATCCATCTAAACATATTACAAGATCAGTTCACATGTCAATTTAATCAGATCATTAAAATACAAATTCGTTTTTCATGCAAACAACATCAATCGAGCAACTAAACGATAAATTACAACACTAAACACCATTAATTGAGCACTAGACTTGATTACACTATGTAATTGCATAAAAATCTGAATTATAGAAATTAGGGTTACAAGTTATACCTTAAAATATCAAATTGATCACACAATCGCGTAAAGAACGATGCAAGGAAGAACTTTTAGCTTCAAGACTTGATCTAATTTTTAGTTTTTGAGTGTGTGTGTGTGGTGTGTGTGTAGTCGACGGCCACCAAGGGGGAAGGAGAGAGAAAAAAATTCGACTAACAAATGGGGGAGATGAGGGTTTGTGCTAATTTGCTTGCCTTAAATAGTTCGGGTTTGGGCCAATTTAATCCCTAACGATCCAATAAGCCAAAATTTAGTCCATATGGGTGTCCACTAGGGGAATTCGGCCGATGTCCCTTCTACGGGGTCATTGGGCTCGTTTTGCTTAATTGCTTGTACGCGCGTGGTCCGTTTCGAGCGTCGTTAACCATACCGGGTCTCCAGAACGTTAACTAGTCGTTCAAACGCAATCACCGGGTTTAATTCATTAAATAAATAATAAATTAAAAATAATTTTCGTAAAGTCAATAATTATTGAAAATAATTATTTTGTCATTTTTCTAAGTTCCGTAAACTGAAAAACTCTCTAGGCGATTAACTTAATCGTAACTTTTTCTAGTTATTTTACTTTCCGAAATAAATTCGTAAATTAATATAACATATTAATTCGAGTAATTCTCTAAGAACAAGCATGCATTTAAATCTATTAAACACACAAGTCTAAGTAAACACCGTTAAACACTTAACGGACAAGTAATGATAGTAAACGGAAAAATTCGGGTTGTTACAAAATATGTTATTACATATTTATTATTTATAATATATATAACTAAATTAATATTATTTTAGAAAAAATAAAAAAATTTTAAAAAAAAAAGGAGTGTCATGGTTGGGAGTGTTTAGTCCTGGGTTTAGTCCTGAGAAGGAAGTGGGAAAAAAGTGCTGATGTGGCGCTGAGGACTAAGCTGGAGACATGTCTCGATTGGGAGCACTCTAAGGACACGAACGAAAATAGTACACACACTAAAACGAACACTTCATAGACTTGCTACAAACATTAGGAGGTTGCAAGGGAGCAACCTTAGAAGCTAATTTGTAAGTTTATTTGGTTGCAAGGTTTACATTTAAATTTGTTAACTACATGTTTATTGTAATATAAGATAGTGAATTTATTATATGGTTGCAAATAAAATGTGTGTGAACTTAATTGTTTTTTAGGGCATAAATTGAACTACATTCAGACTTAAAACTCATGGAAATCTGATTCTACCAATTTCATGGCGTCTCACACTTTTTTTAACTTACTTATTAGTCGTAGATTCATTCAGAAGCAATCTCTCTATCCATAGAACAATGAGAGGGATGACTTTCTCTACTCTTGGGACGTTTCACTCTCGGTAGAGAAATGATTTCTCTTTATTCTAGGATAGGGGAATGATTGTTTACATCTATATTCCTCATACATCACTTTTGTGGGATTGAGTTTTGTTGTTGTTGTTTATATGTATTTAGGATATTACTGGATATGTCCGTGAATGAAAGTTTTTCATCTATATCCGTATTCATATTCATTTAGGTTCGTCCATATTCGTATTATATATCCATTTAAATCATCCATATTCATCGACATTCTGGTGGACTGGATGGATATCCATTAGATCGGGTGGTCAGTGCCATCACTAGTTAACACTTAACGGAGGAGCCGCCCCCACCAGGCAAGCGGCCACGGGTCATAACACACTTTTCGAACAACGAATCCACTTTGAAGTTGACTTATTCACTTTGACAATCGTCGGAATGTGTACGAGATACCATAAGGGCCTGATATCTCAATAGCACCTTTGTCTAAAGCTTCGAATGAAACTTCATATCCGAAACGCAGGAACGATCTGACTAGAAAGTCATTAAAAACTTGATCGAAGAACCAGCGTTTATTGAAGAAGCTATAGAGTCGATTACAAAAAGTACTAGTTTGAAAGGCTCGTTGGAATTGATATGGTTGGAATTGATATGAACCGGATTTACATTATACGCAATAGAAGCGTTAAAGTTAACGGAAACTCAATAAATGTTTCTCTGTTACTCTTACTCTCGAGCCCATTCAGAGTAATATATGGAGAGTACTAAAGTAATTAAAAGATTAACCTATTACTCCGTAATTATTTTAACACGGAGTACAACACAAGAAGCGACCACATATTAACTCCTCTTTTTTTAAACCTCCCTAACAAAACTATTAATCAAACTCAATAATCTATTTTCTATTTTGTATTTTCTATCTAT
Organism: Rutidosis leptorrhynchoides; assembly: GCF_046630445.1. Classification (NCBI taxonomy): domain Eukaryota; kingdom Viridiplantae; phylum Streptophyta; class Magnoliopsida; order Asterales; family Asteraceae; genus Rutidosis; species Rutidosis leptorrhynchoides. The sequence goes on along the minus strand of NC_092334.1, from coordinate 124,077,625 downwards.
TATTTAAAAGGATATGAAATGTTAATTTATGAATTTATGAAATTAATAAAAGCGGAAGTTAATTGCTTCCGCAAATAAAGTATTCGATAATATCATATGGAGATACTGTTGACCGGATTACTAATTATTAATTAAAGATTTGCGTGAACGTTATCTATCTATATTTCTATTAAAATCTTATAATGATGATATCATTATTAGACTAATTCCCTTGTTAAGAAAAAATCAAAAAGAAAAAGAAATAATCTAAGCCTTAAGGTGATGTCATTAATCTAATTAACTAGTGAAATGACCCATGAAATCACGGGTTTGTTTAAACGAAACAATTTAATGACATATTTTAGGTATTAAGTTAATGTAAATGCTAAAGACATATATTTTAATGACCCGTTTGACTAAGAAACTTGTCGTTGTTTTTATAAATATATAGAGACATGTATTTTCGCATACATACGTAACGTAATTAATTTCTTAAAAAGAATCTATATTTGAATATTAATAATATAATAATTATAATTATTATATTAAAGATAAATAAAAATAGTAAAGTTAACTCATATTTTTAATAATAATAAATATTAATAATAATAATAATTGCCTTTTAAATTTTTTTTAGAAAATTAAAATACAATTATTATATAAAAGTTGTACAATATGCTTTAAAATTTGAGTGTTCTGTAGAAGATTTTACAATTTAGGGGAGATTAGTATTTCCTTTTATATAAGATTTTGTATTATTTCTTTAATTAAATTAATATAAAATTATGACATCGTCATTATAAAAATTAAAGGATAATTAGCTTAATAATGACATCAGTATTTTAGAGCTTTATATGACTATAATATAGATGGATTATTAATTGGATCCGAGTAAGTAGACTCTACAATAGAGTTAATTGGATCATCTGACTGTTTGATTAAAAACTCGTCTGGTATGGTGATTTCAACATCTCCATCATTGGGTCCTCCAGCAGTTCCATTGCCCACATCTAGAATCCATTCTGCAAATGCTTTAATATCTTCAATTCAAAACAAACATTAGACAAATCTTAAATAGTAGAAATTCAAGAATTTTAATTCTTCTGTTGAAGCACCATATTCATAATCTTCAAACTCACATGAGAGAGGCCACAATTCTCTGAAGCAATAGTGTAAACAACTACAAAAAAGTTGTTTAATAAGTAGATTTATAATTCATCATATATGTAGTTACTTATCATTCAAACTTACCCGAGGCAACCTCGCCAAACACATTTTTTTTTTAATTATTCAACCAATCGATACATCTTTAATTCCAATATGTGCCAAAAAATTTGTTGTATGTCAACAGTTTTAGTTTGCTGTTTTTTAACAAATAAACAACAATAAGACATTTTAGGTTGCATTTGATAGTTAGAAGAAAAGTTGTAGATCCAATATGTTTCACTATTGCCATTTGATCCGAAATGTTTTGCATCATAATACTTGTTTCGTAAAAAAATTGTTAACTTGGATGATGAAATAATATACAAAAAATTGTAGCTAAATACTTTCTTGAGAGGAAAATTTTGAGAACAGAATGTGAAAAATGGCGTGTTTTTAAAACAATGTGTACCTTATTAATTTGGGAAGTGATTTATTATTTAATTTTCCGTATTTACAGGTTAATATATTTATGCTTTTATTTCATTTTATTATTTTAAAAATTAATTTACAGAGGTGACGTCACTGACTTTTTTTTAGTGTTGCACCGTGTAATTTATTTGCTTAATGATGGGCTAAATAACCTAATTGCTTACATCATCATGTTAGCAATATAATAGTATTTATTATAGATGAATAATTAAATTAAATTTATTTATTTATTTATTTCATGTTTTTCGAGATAAAAAATTCACTCTCATTAATTATTAATTATCATTATATTATTATTGAAATTCAAATATGAGTCTTTACGAGATTAATTACGTTATATATGTATGCGAAATACACGTCTCGATAAAAAGTTCTAATCTAGGCTTTTATGACAAGGAAAATAGTAATTGTGATAAAAAAAATTGGAAGATGATGGTGAGGGAATAAATGTAGTTCATTTATTCCGACCAAGTTACGTAAATCAATGTGTTTGTAAAAACAACGAAAATTTTTTTAGCCGGAATCCGTCAGGTTATTAAACTAAATGACTTTAACGTTTAAATTCACTTAATATCTAAAATATATCATTAAATTATTTCGTTTAAACTATACTTTCTATTAAATTTCTAAAATGATGAGATCATAAAAATGTTATTTCATTTGTTAAAAAAAATCAAAAAAATAAAAAAAAATATCCAAGTATGGTGGGTGATGTCATTAACCTAAATAATTTTGAAATAAAATAAAATCTTATTAATTATTTTAATGATGTTATTAATAAGGATTATCCAAATTTAAAAAAAAAATCAAAAATAAAGAGAAAAATTCTAACCCCCGTGATGATGTCATCAAAATAATTAATTGTATTTAATAAAAATATTAACATGTTAATTTTATAATATATCTCTTTACGGGATTAATTACGTTATATATGTATGTGAAATATATGTCTCGATAAAATGTTGTAATGTAGGCTTTTATGACAAAGAAAGTAGTAATTGTTATGAAAATAGAAAGAGAGAGAGAGAGATGTGAGAATGAATGTAGTTCATTTATTCTAACCAAGTTAAGTAATCAATATGTTTGTAAAAATAACGACAAGTTTCTTAGTCGGAATTCGTGGTTCCACGGATCATTAAACTAAATGACTTTAGCATTTACATTCACTTAATACCGAAAACATATCATTAAACTGGTTCGTTAAAACAAACCCGTAATTTTACGGGTCATTTCACTAGTCTTATTGAAATTCATACATTTTGCTAAGCAAAGTATTGAATTAAGTTTTACCATGAATAAATAAATTTATTAAATAAAGAAAAAAAAAGCGTATAAATTATACGATTAATTTTTATTGTAGTAAAAAAAAAAATAGACTTCAGTTTCAATTTAGCTGAGTGGTTACTGCCCTTCTGAATCTCCGTGAGGTCTCGAGTTCGAGTTTCATCTTAGGATTTCACAATGCAAATTGCTTCGCAGTTGGTTATGGAGTCCTCTGGGGGCATCGCTATCTGAGCCTGTCTAGCTGTCTTATGACAATTGTTCAATGGGGTGCTTCTGAAGGTTGACTACATACAAAACCTGTCATATTGCAGTTGTTTTTCAGGGGGTGCTTCGGTGACTACACGCAGAGCCCCTATGGCACTGAACAAACATTCTTGACACGTGTAGCGAATATGATCGAGTGGTGGGAACTCCTTTAGTGATTTCTCTACTCCAATTCGCTGTTAAAAATAAGTACCTTATTATATTAATAAAAAAAAATTTGTTGAAGATACGTGAAATACTATTATCTTGAGATTTTGTAACCAAACGATCAAACATAAGTTAAATATGGAACTATTATTGAAGGACTCAATAATTATATATGGGTCGTGCTATTCAAACCACGTTGCCAGCTGCAGATTATGTTCACAACCAGATCCTTCGTGATATATAATTCCTTTATTTAGTTATATACGTACAGCTTGTGTATTGTTGATATAAAATTGCTATTCTATTAGTACAATTTCTTTAATGGCGGATATTATTAAAACACTCATTTATTTATAGACAAAAGTTATGAATAGTAATTAGGGACATTTTCGACTTTTCACTTTTTTTTTTTAAATTTTAACAAAATTTCATTTTTCCAACAACGCCCCCCACACTTTTTTGAAAAATTCAAATCGACCCCCCAAACAGGGGGTAAAGTGTCAAATAACCATTTTCATAAAAAATCTTAAATAAACTCCACCCAAATATTCAACGGGTCATATCTTCTCGCTCGCAACGAGTTAAATTTTTCCGACACCAACGTTAAACTCGAAATAATTTTAGGAACACAATGTCACTAGCTATACGCAAAATAGACGCTTTTTAAAAAACGCTAAATATTTGGGGTACTTTTCATACACGTTGATTTTGCGTTAAATTTTAAAAGTCGACAATTCCATAGCGAAACGCGGTGAACAGTACTATTCACGGTACTGTAGCAATTTTTTTTTGTAACAGTTTTTTTTCGCATTTTTTTCTTTTTTGGTTTCCTTTATATTTTTCTTCACCCGCAGCAAATATCTACTAGACAAAAAATATGAATAGTACCGATGGTTTCTTTATAATTAGCAGCAGCAAATATCTACTAGGCAAAAAATATGAATAGTACCGATTGTTTCCTTTATATTTTTCTCTACCCGTTGTAACAAATTTTTTTTCTTTTTTCTTTTTTGGTTTCATTTATATTTTTCTTCACCCGCAGAGATGCACCTATATTGTTAATTTAAAATAAAATTTAAATCTTTGATGGGTTATACCTTTTAGTTCGACTCGAGTTGCGCTTCAACGACATTATCGTTAAACTAAACGCAATAAAATACATTGAAAACCGAACCCCCGACGCGAAGCGAGGGTAAACAACTAGTTCTAACTATACGCTTGAGGAATATTACAACAACATTATGAGGTAACTGTTCCGATAATTAACATTTCTACCTTTATATATAAGCCATGAAAAAGAAAAAAATATGAATATACTCAAATATAGTTGGTGGTGGAACATGAACCCGACTAGAGAGGGGGTAAAACTAGTGACGTGGTAAACACTAAAAAAATCTTAATTTTTTGTAATAAAAAAAAATTAGTACAATTTTTTTTAAAGTCTAACGGGGCGAACACCCCTAACACCAAGCATTCACTATCTTCCGCCCTGGTCATAATGTTTCTCAACCGCCACAACACCAAGCATTCAAATTGTAGACCCAATGATCACGTAGACACGAATCATGGAGCTCTAAGAAGAATACCATAGCTCGAACCAACTTCTTTCATTCGGACCAAGAGATACAGTAAGGAATACTTAGACCATATGTAGTGCAGCGTTATCACCCCGATTTCAACACCATCACGCCACCCTGGCGCCATAGCGCGACGTGATGGGCTGCAAAATTCGTCGGTATGAGAGCTTCACGGGAGAAAATTGTGGCGTGAGGGAGTGTTGCCAATCAAAATCGTCCATATCTATTGGAGTGTTGGTGTATTTTGAATTTTGATTTAATTTATATTGTGTAATTGTGTATTGTGTTTTTATAAAGATGAAGAAAAATGTTGATGAATGTTTGAAGATGAACAGATCCAGATATCTAAGAGATATAAAAATTCGAGGCTTGAATGGCATCAATAGCTAAACAATCCGGGGTTCTATGTTCTTTCGTCAAATAACCATGTTGGTATCGGATAAGGAGCCCCTGAAGATCTAAAATCATACTTCATTTAGCTTGTTAATCATGGTTATGTTGTACACACACACACACACACACACATACTGATGGAAAATCGTGTGTACTTTTAAAATTTAGAAACGCAGCGGAACAATTAAAATAAACATATTTTTATTTAATAATAAACGTCTTTTATTATTTATAATAAACTTTCAAGTAAAACATTCACACGATTAACGATCCCAACAAGATCCAATTACACCACTAATAATTGTCAACTAACAAATTCACAAAGAGGAGTTTAGATATACCTTTAGCGAGCGATGCAAGAATGGTAGAATCAACTGTCCACGTCTAGGTTGAAACATATATTCAAAGTGTATGAATATCTATATGGTTGATCCACACAGCACGTCAAGCAACACCAATCGGATGCTAGTCCGTATATAACCCAAAAGTAATATCTCTATATTACTTAGACAATGTTTGAGAGATTTGAACAAATAAAACCAAAACCTTTTTACTTCAGGTCGACTACAAAGACTAATTACCAAAACATTAAGATTGGAAGAACACCTTTTTCTTCTTTGTAGTTCTCGAATAGCAAAGCAATGAAAACACACTTTTATTTTTGTAACACCCTATTCCTGTTTCTGACTTTTTAGTTAATCGGGACGCCGTCCAGAAGGATGGGACGCCGTCCAGTTGTGAAAGCTTGGACGCCGTCCAGAATATGGGACGCCGTCCAGTTGGTCTGTCGGGCCAGCTGTGATATTTTAGATTTTAATAAGGGGAAAATTGGTATTTTCACTTATGGAACGAGTTAAGGCCACAAGATCAGTTCTAGGAGCCTCATTTGCTCCACTAACACCCACACAAACACTCTCATCTTGTTCTAGTGAGAGAGTAAGAGTTTTAGAGAGAGAGAGAGAGGTTGATTTGGAGAAGAAGGAGTTGGATTCTCGCTAAAGCTCGGGTTCTAAAGTTGTTCATCTCGCTCCTAGCTACGTTGTGGTGGTATTGGTAAGCTCAAACTCCGAATTTCATTTGTTAGATTTGATGTTCAAGTTAGGGTTTTGAGCTAGATTGTTGTGAAACCCTTTTAGATGATGAACTAGGTTCATGGTGACTTGTTAATCTTGTCACTTGGCGGGTTTTGGGTTGGTTGACGTTTTAGCCTTGATTAGGGTTTGATCTTGAGTTTAATCACTAGGTTTAGTGATTATGGAAGTGTTGAAACTCTTTTGGGTGAGTTTGGCTAACTAATTTTGAAATGGGTCAAAATTAGGGTTTTGGTGTCAAAATGGGTATGACACGTGTTTAACACTAGTGTTCGGTTTTAATTGGCGTGTTAGGACCATTTTCACTCGTGTTAGTGATTATTGGTTAGTTTGGGAGCGGTTTGTGCTTGGAAGTGCATTTGGGTCGGAATTGCACTAAGTGTCATATGGGTTGATTTGTAAGTCAACCCTAATTGTGTTGTTGTGTTTGTGAGAATGGAATAGGTACTTTCCATCGGCGCGCTGCGGATTATTTTGGAAGCATTCATCAAGGCGACAAGGTGAGTGTTAATATCCTATATGCATATGTATGTGTAGGATGGGTGCGGGTCGGGTGAAGTGGTTCTCGGTTATAGAGCTCACTTCACATATAGGTGGATTTGATGGACTTGCGTTTAGGTCCAATTGGCACGGTTGTGCGTTTTGGTTGACCACCTTTGGCAAGGTACACGTTTTGTGTGTACGTTATCACACGTGTTTTTGATATGGAGTATATTAACCCCAATGGCGAAGGGTTGATATTGTTGTGATGTGGATAACCCCGATGTGGTGGATTTTATAATCCCGTGACCGTGGGTTTTGAGTTGGAGAACTGAATCGCGTGTAGTTCGGATTCACGATGACGCGTGTAGTTCGGTCATCTTATCGAAGTGAATCTCGTGTAGTTCGGATTCATGGTGACTCGTGTAGTTCGGTCATCTTATTGAGGTAGTAATCTCGTGTGGTTTCGGATTACTAAGGCTCGTGTAGTTCGGCCAACCTCGATGTTGTGAAGATAGTAATCTCGTGTGGTTTCGGATTACTAAGGCTCGAGTAGTTCGGCCAATCTTCATTGTTGTATTTGGTTCTCGGTTTTGTGTTAAGGGGTTAACCTTGGTCGTTTATACTGTTGTATTGTCGTGATGTAGCTAACCCTCCGGGTGTAGCTTCTTGGCATTGTTCACATCGTCGTTGGTGAACTTATATTTGTTGATGTATCTGTAGCTTGTTGCTTAGTGACTACGGTATGCTTAGCTTAGCTTGCCTTATACTTGGACGCTTCGGTATGCGGTATTTGATATTTTGTGGCGTGTCCATTTTATACATATATATATATGTAGTATGTTATCACTCACTAAGTGTTAGCTTACCCTCTCGTTGTTTACATTTTTATAGATTGCATGGATGCGGTGGCTCGGGTAAGCGCGGGGACTAGTGGACTTGCGTAGTTTGCTTTAGAAGACTTGCTCTTGGATTTGATTAGGATTGGGTAGCGTGTCCCCAATCCCATGCTCGGTTTATGTTTTGTAAACTAATTGGGTCGAAATGGTCAATGGTAGTAAATTGGGTCGATGTGGGCCCGGTGTCATAAAACTAGGTTTTTGTTATGAAAAACTCTTAGTTTAACTTATTGTAATATGTTGTGAAAGTGTTTTGGTTTAAAAGTGTCGGGAAGCGGGTTTTCACCCGTGTGTAAATCGTTAAACTGATCAGAATCTGGCAGGCAATCTGGACGCCGTCCAGATATGCTGGACGCCGTCCAGGTCTTAAGTGCTGGACGCCGTCCAAGATTTTGGACGCCGTCCAGATGGGCAGTTCCAGAAATTTTTTTTTTTATGGCACATTTTCGGATGGTTAACGGGTTGGGTTGTTACAAGTGGTATCAGAGCATGGTCTAAGGGATTTAGGTGACTTGAGATAGGTGCCTAAACTTAGACTTTTGTGTGTGCTTAATTTGTTGCGGGACTTGTAGGAGTACGGGTTCGGAAATGGGTTTAGTTAGTGCCTTGTTTATAGGTTGACTAACGTTTATATTAGTAATGCGAATATTATTAATATATGATTGTGTTGTGATGATAATTCTCGCGTGTGTTTATATCGCGTAGAATTTCGTTTGTGTTTGCATATATCATCAAGGGAGGCGGTCGTTGTACTAACGAGTTGATACGGCGTGTGTGCGTAATAAGGACTTGCAAACCTTATTACGGGTGCAAATCGTGTCAAACAAGTGATGTACGACGAGTGTTGAGCAAGATGGGGCGGTGTTATGCGTGTTGTTTTATACGTTCGTGGACTAATCGTTTTGCATTCTTTAGAATGACGAAGCGAAACGCGATCGAGACGAATGACGAGGAGTTTAACTCTAGAGTTGCGGCCGCCGTTGCGGAACAAATGAGTGCGTTTCGAGAAGAAATGGATAGGAAGTATTCCGAATTTCGGAGTAGTGGTGAAATGGAGCATTGTCTTAAGAGCTTCATGAGGACTAAACCCCCGATGTATGACGGGAAACCGGATCCTTTGATAAGCACAACTTGGATCTCGGATGTCGAAGGGTGTTTTCGTACTATTGAATGCCCTCCTGAGAAAAAGACAAGACTCGCTACTAGTTTGTTGCGGGGTAGGGCGAAGGATTGGTTGGATGGTAAGATTGATCTTGTTGGTGGTGAGCCATTTATGGAGTTATCGTGGGACGGGTTTAAGAAGAAATTCTTCGAGGAGTTCCGGACTTCAGCCGATTTGTCGAAAATGCGTAATGAGTTGTGAAATTTGCAACAGGGTTCTATGGATTTGAATACTCTCAAGACGACCTTTATGGCGAAGGCTCGTTTTTGCCCGGAGTATTTGGGGAATGATCGTTTGTTAATGTAGGATTTCTATCGGACTTTGAATGATGACTTGAAGAATAAGATTAGCCGGGGTTACACGAAATCGTTTGCGGAATTATTCGCCGTGGCTAGAGGTTTTGAGTCGTATTCGCGATCGAAGATTGGTGAACCTTCAAGTGAGAGAAGGGTTATTTCGTATGGTGCTCCAAGTAAGAGGACTAAGGGTCCGAGTGTGAGCACGGGTGGTACGCGGACGAGTATGTCGGACTCTAGTGCGCCTAGGTGTTACAATTGTGGCGTGAGGGGTCACAAGTCGTGGGAATGTTCGGTACCAAAGGGTGAAGGCACGGTGTGTTTCATTTTCCAAGAGAAAGGACATAGTAAGTCGGAATGTCCCAAGTTGGCGGGGACGGGGGCGGCAAGGAGACGTTAAGGTACGTTTCGTTTTAATAAATATGTCCTTTGATTATTTATTATGTGCCGTTGAGTTTGAGTCGATTAAATGCCGTGTGTTGTGCATATTGTTGTTATGGGTGACGTTCCTAATGGAAGTACTCTATGGTGATGTTTCGATTGTCGGGCGAAGGGCGTAAGACTTGGTGCAACCAAGCATTCCTTAGTATTGGGAATTGTTTCTACCAAGCCATATGTGTGGGCTTCGGTATTCGGATATTAAGCGCGTGTTCGCATTTGTGTTGAATTGATGAACCACGAGGTTTGACGGGTGGTTAAAACCCTTGAGATCGAGAGTTTTGGATCTCGATGTATGTTGGTAAAGGAGTCTACGTGACGCGACATTAGGTGCCTCTTTTATACCTACTAGCGTGGTGTTCAACTTCGATTGTGTTGCGGTTACATTGTACTTAGGGTACCGAAGTGAAACCCTTAGGTACATGAGTGACTAGGTGGAAATTGACAAACTAGAGCAATTGGATGATTGCGAGGGTGTGGTTTGTGTAATTGTAGTACACTTTTCATTCGAAGTGTTTGAGGATTGATTTAAATCCTTCGTGTGCTCTCGGTTGGAGCAAGATGTGGTGATGGGTCGTGTGAACCCAATTGTTGGTAAAGTCTACCTTTGGTAGAATGGTACGGTTGTACGAGATGCGGTTATGTGATGTAGTTCCAAGTGGGGGAGTTACACTCCCGCTCGAGGAACTTTTAGTGTGAGACTTCGGATGATGCTTTTGGTAGATCCGAAAAATGTTGTCGAGACCTAGTTTTGGTCGATTTGTGGTGGAGTACAATTTTCGGATAAATTGTACTTATGGTTTGGATTTGAATTATCACCGAGGTGGTATTGTGGTAAATCTCGTTGAGAGATAATGGACGTGTTTGGCGAGCAAGGTGAAATCCTTTGGGTAAAGGAGGTGTGTGTCGGATTCTCTTCTAGAGAATTATTTGTTTTGTTCCTATGTTTGATATAGGTGGTTTTTTCTCGAGTGTGTGAATGGTTAGTGGTATCCGTTAGGATTCACTATGGCGTAGCAGAGCACGATGTTACGCTACTCGTCGTTCGAGGCCAAAAGGGCGTTGATTGATGAAGCATGACTTTCGGAGTTCGCTGACTTCATCATGGTTGTTGATTGGTGAAGCATAATCTTCGGGTCCGCTGACTTCATCATGGTTGTTGATTGGTGAAGCATGATCTTCGGGTCCGCTGACTTCATCATGGTTGTTGATTGGTGAAGCATGATCATCGGGTCCGCTGACTTCATCATGGTAGTGGATCGCGTGTGGTTTCGGATTCACGATGACGCGTGTGGTTTCGGTCATCTTATTGTGGAAGTGAGTCGCGTGTAGTTCGGATTCACAAATGACTCGTGTGGTTTCGGTCATTGTATTGAGGAGTGAGTCTCGTGTAGTTCGGATTCACAAATGACTCATGTAGTTCGGTCATTCCTCCGGGATAGTGACTCTCGTGTAGTTCGGATTCACTATGGCGCGTGTAGTTCGGCCATTCCCGATTGTTGTTGTGGTGAAGGTAGTGAGTCGCGTGTAGTTCGGATTCACTAAGGCGCGTGTGTTTTCGGCCAGCCTTCGTATTGTTGGATGTGTGAGCACCGATGGGAAATTCGAGTACCATCTCCGTGTGCGATTGGATATGCGTTGTCCATGAGTTAGTGTTATATGTCGTTGTACACTAACGGATGTTGTGTGATCTATCGGTTGTTTTATACACCGATGGTGGGGTCGTAAGGACCATGATGTTTGATCTATCGGTTGTTTGATACACCGATGGAGGGGTCGTGAGGACCATGTTGTGGTATGATTAGTGATGTGATAGCCGTGTTTCGCTCACATGTTGTTACGGGTGTGACGATCGTCGATTTTGTACACCTTGGGATCTAGCGTTGCCATGATCGTTTGGGCGCTATCGGTTTTAACCGTTTGTTATGATGTTACGGTAGTTGCGCATTGGTCGTATTGCGCACTACAAGGGATGTTAGTGATTGGTGTTATCCGTAAGAATTCATTTGGATCGGTCTTCATCGTTTCGGGTTGTTGACCTTAGGATTGCGACTTGGTTACCTTAGCATTGTACTTGGTAATGGTACGCTAGGGGTTTGATATCTCGGTCAGAGATTGGTTGAGTTTTCCCGATGTTAGGGAATGAGCATGGTCTTAGTGCTCGGAATTGTGGATTGATAAATCGCGGGTGACGATTTTAGTTGTTAGAGGCGATTCATTGGGAAGAATTGCTTAGGAAAGTCGGATTGGGACTTATGTTTGAGGACCGTGGAGTGTGGTCCGTGTGGGTTAGTGACGAGGATCACGAGGACGTGGTCGATTCTAAGTGGGGGAGAGTTGTAACACCCTATTCATGTTTCTGACTTTTTAGTTAATCGGGACGCCGTCCAGAAGGATGGGACGCCGTCCAGTTGTGAAAGCTTGGACGCCGTCCATAATATGGGACGCCGTCCAGTTGGTCTGTCGGGCCAGCTGTGATATTTTAGATTTTAATAAGGGGCAAATTGGTATTTTCACTTATGGAACGAGTTAAGGCCACAAGATCAGTTCTAGGAGCCTCATTTGCTCCACTAACACCCACACAAACACTCTCATCTTGTTCTAGTAAGAGAGTAAGAGTTTTAGAGAGAGAGGTTGATTTGGAGAAGAAGGAGTTGGATTCTCGCTAAAGCCCGGGTTCTAAAGTTGTTCATCTCGCTCCTAGCTATGTTGTGGTGGTATTGGTAAGCTCGAACTCCGAATTTCATTTGTTAGATTTGATGTTCAAGTTAGGGTTTTGAGCTAGATTGTTGTGAAACCCTTTTAGATGATGAAGTAGGTTCATGGTGACTTGTTAATCTTGTCACTTGGCGGGTTTTGGGTTGGTTGACGTTTTAGCCTTGATTAGGGTTTGATCTTGAGTTTAATCACTAGGTTTAGTGATTATGGAAGTGTTGAAACTCTTTTGGGTGAGTTTGGCTAACTAATTTTGAAATGGGTCAAAATTAGGGTTTTGGTGTCAAAATGGGTATGACACGTGTTTAACACTTGTGTTCGGGTTTAATTGGCGTGTTAGGACCATTTTCACTCGTGTTAGTGATTATTGTTAGTTTGGACGCGGTTTGTGCTTGGAAGTGCATTTGGGTCGGAATTGCACTAAGTGTCATATGGGTTGATTTGTAAGTTAACCCTAATTGTGTTGTTGTGTTTGTGATAATGGAATAGGTACGTTCCATCGGCGCGTTGCGGATTATTTTGGAAGCATTCATCAAGGCGACAAGGTGAGTGTTAATATCCTATATGCATATGTATGTGTAGGATGGGTGCGGGTCGGGTGAAGTGGTTCTCGGTTATAGAGCTCACTTCACATATAGGTGGATTTGATGGACTTGCGTTTAGGTCCAATTGGCACGGTTGTGCGTTTTGGTTGACCACCTTTGACGAGGTACACGTTTTGTGTGTACGTTATCACACGTGTTTGTGATGTGGAGTATATTAACCCCAATGGCGAAGGGTTGATATTGTTGTGATGTGGATAACCCCGATGTGGTGGATTTTATAATCCCGTGACCGTGGGTTTTGAGTTGGAGAAGTGAATCGCGTGTAGTTCGGATTCACGATGACGCGTGTATTTCGGTCATCTTATCGAAGTGAATCTCATGTAGTTCGGATTCATGGTGACTCGTGTAGTTCGGTCATCTTACTGAGGTAGTAATCTCGTGTGGTTTCGGATTACTAAGGCTCGTGTAGTTCGGCCAACCTCGATGTTGTGAAGATAGTAATCTCGTGTGGTTTCGGATTACTAAGGCTCGTGTAGTTCGGCCAATCTTCATTGTTGTATTTGGTTCTCGGTTTTGGGTTAAGGGGTTAACCTTGGTCGTTTATATTGTTGTATTGTCGTGACGTCGCTAATCCTCCGGGTGTAGCTTCTTGGCGTTGTTCACATTGTCGTTGGTGAACTTATATTTGTTGATGTATCTATAGCTTGTTGCTTAGTGACTACGGTATGCTTAGCTTAGCTTGCCTTATACTTGGACGCTTCGGTATGCGGTATTTGATATTTTGTGCCTTGTCCATTTTATACATATATATGTATATAGTATGTTATCACTCACTAAGCGTTAGCTTACCCTCTCGTTGTTTACATTTTTATAGATTGCATGGATGCGGTGGCTCGGGTGAGCGCGGGGACTAGTGGACTTGCGTAGTTTGCTTTAGAAGACTTGCTCTTGGATTTGATTAGGATTGGGTAGCGTGTCCCCAATCCCATGCTCGGTTTATGTTTTGTAAACTAATTGGGTCGAAATGGTCAATGGTAGTAAATTGGGTCGATGTGGGCCCGGTGTCGTAAAACTCGGTTTTTATTATGAAAAACTCTTAGTTTGACTTATTGTAATATGTTGTGAAAGTGTTTTGGTTTAAAAGTGTCGGGAAGCGGGTTTTCACCCGTGTGTAAATCGTTAAACTGATCAGAATCTGGCAGGCAATCTGGACGCCGTCCAGATATGCTGGACGCCGTCCAAGTCTTAAGTGCTGGACGCCTTCCAAGCTTTTGGACGCCGTCCAGATGGGCAGTTCCAGAAATTTTTTTTTTTATGGCACATTTTCGGATTGTTAACGGGTTGGGTTGTTACAATTTTATTTGTACAGTATGTCTTGTGACTCTTTTTTCTTCTATATATAACCAACAATCGCATGGGGTTATATATATACTATAATTTAAGATATTATTTAAATTGATACGTATCCTAACTTTTCAAATCAAGTTGATTCTTTGGCCAACCACATGGGGTTACATATATATTAAGATAATATTTAAATTGATACGTATCGTAAAATTTAACTAACTTCCAAATCACATTGATTCCTTTAAAGATTTGATGTAATCTTTAAAACTTGCAAATCAATTTTACTTAGCCGACATTGAGTTTCATTAATTACATAAAAATAAAACTCTTATTATTTAATTTAATTAAATCATATTTAATTAAATTATGTTTTCTCAAACTATAGTTTATAATTATATATCAACATTATATATCAACAATATATAATAATGGTGTCTAAATGCTAAAGTGTGTGACCCCATAGGCCTATATATATAATCATTAGTATAGATTTGTGTTATGACGTGCACACTGAACCAACAAACTCCCACTTGTGCATGACATAACATCTAGAAAACTATACTGACATATATTGGCGTCTAGCAACACGTCAATGCCCCCGAAAATATACAAGTGTTTGTTTCAGTTAAACGAACTATCATTATTTATTATTATTATTACAAATGATTTAATGATTAAGTGTCTATTGTCCCTTTATTGCCGATACCGAGTTGACATGAGACATGGATCCAGTCATTCTCATTTGTCAACCAATTATGTTTCTCGATCTAGAAAATTTGAATGTGATCATGTGACGACCCAGAAATTTTCGATCAAATTTAAACTTAATCTTTGTATGATTCGACATGATAAGCAAAGTTTGTAATGTTGAGTCTCAAAAACTTTGGAACTATATTCATGTAACTAATTACCCTTTTTACTGTGCTCGACGATTCACAAACATTTATGTGTATGTAGATATGTATATATAATATATAGTTACATTAATTGAAAACGTTAACAAAGTATTAGAGGTATAATACTTTACATGAACATAATTGTTTCAATATATGTTTAATATATTTATCGACGAAATTAAATGATAATATCAAACGATTGAATTATTAGATACATCGTGATATGATTACGGGTCTCTGTTGTGAGGTCCACTGTGATTTAAGAAATCTGTTCTTTTTGACAATATTCTAAAAATGGTAAAGTGATTTACCAGTAAGAACAAATGTGTCAATTAACGGGAACTAGACAAAAGTTAGTGGAGATTTCTGTTAAATTTTCAGTGCATCCTTTACAATAACTTCCTCGTGACTCTTGATAAGTTAATTATTTAACTTTCATAAAATTAATAGTAAGAACATGAAATGTAAATGGATGTTGACAAGATAAGCAAATGGATATGTTGATTTAAAACAATTTCATACGTTTAATTGTCCATTGGACTTAACCCTACGATTCACGAATAAACTGTAAGTAAAAACTGGAAACCATTATGACTTATATATTATATGATTCTACTTTATTAAATAAAATGATTTTGAATATAAGTAGTTTTGGAAAACTAAACCTTATAGTATTATTTGATTTAGTTTCAAACGTACGAAAACATTTTTTTCGATATAATAGAATTTGATTATAAAATGTTTTTATGGATTTTCAATGATATGAAAATAAAAATAAAGATAAAATAAAGGTTTCTAATGAGCACTAAAAGACTACAACATTTCATCTTAAGATTACAAGTTAAAATGATGGAAATCACTAAACCTGAGCACTTGCACGAGAAAAATCATAACTAAATCATACTGACTCAAAAAACGGTGATTCTGGTGTCCAGACGTCCGTAACTCAAAAATCTACAACTTTTTTGAAGATATCATACGCGGATCGCGTACCCATCTACGCGAAACGCGTAATGCTTCAAAAGATTACGCAGAATTTGTAATCATTACGCGAAACGCGTAATGTTATGTTTATCGACATAATTGAGGCGGCTTTACTGTTTTTCACTGTTTTAACACGTTTTTTATTCATTATATTATTATATTATAATTATTATATTATATTTATATTATTATATTAATATATGATATGTATATATATGTGATATGTTCGATCAGTTTCTGCGAAAGGAATTGATATTACTCAGTATCATATTTATCATCATCCTTCTTATTATTATTATTTTAATATTAATATTATTATTATTATTATTATTATTATTATTATTATTATTATTATTATTATTAATAATCTTATATAATATTAGTTATGTATACATAAAATACTACGACGGAGTTATGTTCGAGTGATTTCAAAACAGGTTTTCAAATGGGTTAGAGCTAAGGAAATTACGGGTTATAGCTAAGGAGATTATGGGTATTGCTTGGGGTTTTGATCATGAGTCAAAGGTCAACCTAGCGTTTATCATCTCCGTTGCGTCTATGTGCTTTCCTGCAATATTGAATCACAATATTGATACGTGAGCATTCATATCTTGTCTTTTAAAATATTAATAGTGTATCCATGTCTAGTGCTCGAGTATATATATTTATGCATGCTTGTATACTTTAATTTTGTAGTTAGATAGTTTATGATGAATCACGAATTTGATACATATGCTACTGATATAAAGTATATGATATGCATGTTTTTGGAAAGCTGGCGAAAAAATATTAACTTTTCATTTAGAAATCGCGTGATTTCGATGAACGGATTAAAAGATATGGTCAACTGAATTATGTTTGACGTTAATTGAAATTGTGTTTGAAATTGTAAATTAATATTTAAACAACTTGTCTATGAGATTGATAAATTGGATTTTTAGATATTACTAATCGAGTAAATGAATTTCTATATAAGGCATGTCTCGTTTTGGTAAACAATTGTCAAAATTGACTGTCTTATCAGGTTTTAAAGCTTTATAAACACTATAATCTGATTTTACAAGTATTGGAAAACTATGTGAAATAAATAATATTTTGAGTTTGATAAACTTTAATTTCGTTCAATTATCAAGACTTATACTATGATAATAAACATGTATAGATTTAAAGATCATATTGGGTCAGGTTGACTTTTGAGATGACTTTTGTTAACTTTTGCATGTCGGTCTCGAGCATTAGGATTGTGATACACTATGACCTGACCTAGCTTGTTAGACATGTATTGACCAACATATGTTCTCTAGGTTGAGATCTACGATTATTTTGCTTTCCGAGTTTCGGTCACATTTCGGTGAATGACCTTATGTGCTGCTAAGGTGAGTTTTATTTGCTCCCTTTTTAATTGCTTTTGCAATCTATATTTTTGGGCTGAGAATACATGCACTTTATTTTAAACGCAATGGATATAAGTACATACTAAATTCTACACCGAGTTTGAACCGAAAATCCCTTAGCTTTGGTAACTAGTAACTGCCGGTTATAAGAACTGGTGAGCGTGAATAGTTGTATATGGATCCATAGGGCTTGACATCCCCGTCCGTTCCAGGTATAGAAACCCTTGTTTGAACTATAAAACAGACGTATGCTATTTGAGTTTAGTACACGTTGGTTTGCGTGTAGGGATGGCATCGGGTCGGGTTTGGGTCGGGTTTAGGTAATCCCAGACCCAAACCCGATTAAGAGACCCCGCCCAAAACCCGGACCGAAACCCACCGGGTCCCCATTTACTTACATACTATCGGGTTTCGGGTTTCCCCACGGGTAAACGGGTACACCCGGTTAGTCATTCGGTATTTATATTTCAATAAGTTACCAAATCAAAATATCGAAAAATAACTTAACTACTTCATGTTTAAAGTATTATAAAATATCACATACAAAAAGTTGATTGAAAAGTTTCTAAAATACTCAAATACACAAAGTATATAAAATATCACATCTCGAGAACTTGTTGTATATGATTATATTTAATAAAATTATGCTCGTTTTCAAAACAAATAAGAGAAATCTTTCATACATTGGAAATATAATACTAATACTAAAATTTTACATAAAAATTATTTTTAAAATTCTTCGAGCCGGGTATGCGGGTATGCGGGTCGGGTATACGGGTCGGGTAAACGGGTTTGTATCCAAAACCATACCCAAACCCAAACCCAAACTCGGAAATTTTTTTGTAACCATCCCCATACCCGGCCCATGACCCGACGGACTCGAGTCAGACCCGGCCCAATTATAACGGGTTTCGGGGTTCTCCATCGGGTACGGGTCATTTTGCCATCCCTATTTGCGTGTATTGTACATGTTGGTTGCATGTATTATAAAACAGGGGTACTTATTATATAGACGTTAAAGTTTAGTTACCAGGGTGCTCAATCTTGTAGAATATTTTGATAAATGATTCTGGATGAAACAACTGAAATCTTGTGATCCACCTTTAAATACAGATTATGAGCAACATTAAAACTATGAACTCACCAACTTTTGTGTTGACACTTTTAAGCATGTTTATTCTCAGGTTTCTAGAAGTCTTACGCTGTTTTCTTATACGTTATACAAGCTATGTGCATGGAGTCATACATGCTTTATTCGAGAAAACTTTGCATTCACAAAATCATTACCATGTATCTTATTTTGACTGCATTGTCAACGAATGTAGTATCGTAAACTATTATTTACGGTGATTGTCTATATGTAGAAATTATCATATGTCAAAGACCTTGGAATTAGATATTCATTTATGGTTTGCCTTTTCAAAAGAATGCAATGTTTACAAAACGTATCATATAGAGGTCAAAACCTCACTATGAAATCAATGAATGATGGATTCGTCCAAATGGATTTGGACGGATCATCACAGTTGGCATCAGAGCTTGAGGTCATAGGTAACCAGAATTTGCATTAGTGTGTTTAACTGGTAATTGTTAGGATGCATTAGTGAGTCTGGACTATGACCGTATCTGTTTTTACCGAGTTTTGCTTATCATTTCTTGCCAGAAATTACATGTTTATCATTCTTAAGTCTAGACAAATTTTCCTGCAATTATTGCATAGATAGTATACAGACAAATTCATATCTTAACATATCTGTTACTGTAAACTTTTCCTGACATCTTCCAAAAATTTCTCCGTAATTTATGGGATTTTGGTATTATATATATATATATATATGTAAATTATGTGTTGAAGAATATCGATCTAAGTCCTATAATCTATTTCATATCAAAAATCAATTCCCTGATTATACAAGATGGATCACGTATCTAGTTCAAATTCCTTAGATTCCGACAACTATTCCGATATGGATTTCCACTCGAGCTCCGAAAGTAGCATGACCGGAATGGATCAACCAATTAGCCATCACCTATTCTGGATTAATTGGGGATGGGTTCGTAGCTTACTTAGTCATTGGAGACAAGAAGAATGTGATCCCTTCCATCCACCACATTCCTGTAGTGACCCGAACTTTTCTATGTTTATATATATATTAAATGAAATTTTTATTTACATGATTAAGTGTTTCCAACATGTTAAGCAATCAAACTTGTTAAGACTTCATTAATTGAAATAGGTTTCATATAGACAATTGACCACCCAAGTTGACCGGTGATTCACGAACGTTAAAACTTGTAAAAACTATATGATGACATATATATGGTTATATATATAGTTAACATGATATTATGATAAGTAAACATATCATTAAGTATATTAACAATGAACTTCATTTGTAAAAACAAGACTACTAATTTAATGATTTTGAAACGAGACATATATGTAACGATTATCATTGTAACGACATTTAATGTATATATATCATATTAAGAGATATTCGTACATCATAATATCATGATAATATAATAATTTAAAATCTCATTTGATATTATAAACATTGGGTTAACAACATTTAACAAGATCGTTAACCTAAAGGTTTCAAAACAACACTTACATGTGACGACTAATGATGACTTAACGACTCAGTTAAAATGTATATACATGTAGTGTTGATGTGCAGCGGGGTGTATACAAAATAGTTATTAATTTTAGCAGGAAATACTATTAAATACGATACAATTTTACACAAGATATTTATTTATTTATAGAATGGATATACTTAAACCTTGCTACAACACTTATAGGCAGTGTACCTAATCGTAAAGTAGTGTAGTTTTTAGTAAGTCCGGTTCGTTCCACAGGGAAATCTTTAAACAAAGCTTAACGCTATATTAGTTTACTTTTATAAAAATACAAATATATATATATAAGTAATATTATTATTATAAAGGGGGGTTTTTACCGTTTAATGACCGGTTTGTCGATTTTAAAACTTTAGTCGCAGTTAAAACCAAATGTAAAATATTAAAAATAAATACAAGACTTAAATTAAAGCGTAAAGTAAATAACGATAATGAAATTGCGAATAATAAAAGTGCGATAAAATAAACTTGCGATAATTAAAAAGGACGATAATTAAAAGTGCAATTAAATAACAATAAATAAAAGTGCGATAATTAGAAGTGCAATTAAATATAAAATAAAGGAAATTAAATATGAAATAAAAGAATTATGCTTATTTAAACTTCCGTAATCATGATGTTTGACGTGTTGATTTTAGTTTTATGCCCATGGGTTAATTGTCCTTTGTCCTGGATTATTTAATATGTCCGTCTGGTTTTTGTCCATAACAGTCCATCAGTCATAAATATAAAATGCGAGTGTCCTCGTCAAATTATTCTTATACCCGAAGTTAAATATTCCAACTATTTGGGGATTCGAATTGTAACAAGGTTTTAATACTTTGTTTAATGAATACACCAGGTTATCGACTGCGTGTAAACCAAGGTTTTACTACTTTGTTAACAATTACACCAATTACCCTTGAATGTAATTCACCCCTGTTTCAACAAGTTTATTAACTATTAATCCATTTCCGTGTCCGGTTAAATGAACGATTATTCGTACATATAAATACCTCGCCCATCGTGTCCGATTGAGTGTATATGGTAATTTATAGGGACGCCCAATTGTAAATCTTTATATTAACATTAACAAACTATCATTTAGTTAAACAAATATAAAGCCCATTAATAGCCCATAGTCTAATTTCCACAAGTGTCGTTCTTTTGTCCAAACCCCAATTATGGTACAAAGCCCAATTACCCAATTTTAGTAATTAGCCTAACATCATGATTACTTTGTTTTAAATAAGCATAATAATAACTTAGCTACGAGACATTAATGTAAAAAGGTTGAACATAACTTACAATGATTAAAAATAGCGTAGCGTTACACGGACAGAATTTCGACTTACACCCTTACAATATTCGCTAACATACCCTTATTATTAGAATTATAATTAAAATTAAAATATAAATTATAAATATATATATATATAATTTACGTATGAGAAGAAGAAGAAAAAGATTATGAAAATGATCAGAATTCGGTTTGCTTTATAGGGAGTTTCAAAACTGGGGGCTCCGCGACTCGCGGCCATTTTGGCCTTCAAACTCCTCGAGTCGCGGAGAATGAAATTACAGCTCAGTCCCTTGGAGTCTTTCTCTGCCGACGGTTTTTATTTATAAATATAATATATATATAATTAATATAATTAATTATATATTATATTATATTTATATACATAGTTAACTTGTAATTTTTAGTCCGTTGCGTCGAGCGTTAAGAGTTGACTCTGGTCCCGGTTCCGAATTTTCGAACGTCCTTGCGTACAATTTAATATCTTGTACTTTGCGTTTTGAATCTTGTACTCTTGTAATTTCGAGACGTTTCTTATCAATAATTGAAACCTTTTTGATTGTCTTTTGTACTTTTGAGCTTTTTGGTCGTTTGCGTCTTCAATTCGTTGAATCTGTCTTTTGTCTTCACCTTTTATTATTTAAACGAATATCACTTGTAAATAGAACAATTGCAACTAAAAGCTTGTCTTTCTTGAGGAATAATGCTATGAAATATATGTTCGTTTTTAGCATTATCAAGTGTTTTAATATGTATTCATACACTTTTGAAAGACTTCAAGACACTTAGCAAAATACTTCTACTTAACAAAAATGCTTACAATTACATCCTCGTTCAGTTTCATCAACAATTCTACTCGTATGCACCCGTATTCGTACTCGTACAACACACAGCTTTTAGTTGTATGTAATATTGGTATATACACTCCAATGATCAGCTCTTAGCAGCCCATGTGAGTCACCTAACACATGTGGGAACCATAATTTGGCAAATAGCATGAAATATCTCATAAAATTACAAAAATATTAGTAATTATTCATGACTTATTTACATGAAAACAAAATTACATATCATTTATATCTAATCCATACACCAACGACCAAAAACACCTACAAATACTTTTATTCTTCAATTTTCTTCATCTAATTGATCTCTCTCTAGTTCTATCTTCAAGTTCTAAGTGTTCTTCATAAATTCTACAAGTTCTAGTTTCATAAAATCAAGAATACTTCAAAGTTTGCTAGCTTACTACCAATCTTGTAGAGTGATCATCCAACCTCAAGAAATCTTTCTTATTTACAGTAAGATATCTTTCTAATATAAGGTAATACTCATATTCAAACTTTGATTCAATTTCTATAACTATAACAATCTTATTTCGAGTGGAAATCTTACTTGAACTTGTTTTCGTGTCATGATTCTACTTCAAGAACTTTCAAGCCATCCAAGATCCTTTGAAGCTAGATCCATTTGTCTCTTTTCTAGAAGGTTTATCCACAAAACTTTATTTAGTAATGATGTTCATAACATCATTCTATTCATACATATAAAGCTATCTTATTCGAAGGTTTAAACTTGAAATCACTAGAACATAGTTTAGTTAATTCTAAACTAGTTCGCAAACAAAAGTTAATCCTTCTAACTTGACTTTTAAAATCAACTAAACACATGTTCTAAATCTATATGATATGCTAACTTAATTATTTAAAACCTGGAAACACGAAAAACACCGTAAAACTGGACATACGCCGTCGTAGTAACACCGCGGACTGTTTTGGGTTTGATAATTAAAAACTATGATAAACTTTGATTTAAAAGTTGTTCTTCTGAGAAAATGATTTTTCTTATGAACATGAAACTATATCCAAAAATCATGGTTAAACTCAAAGTGAAAGTATGTTTTTCAAAATGGTCATCAAGACGTCGTTCTTTCGACTGAAATGACTACCTCTTACAAAAACGACTTGTAACTTATATTTCCGACTATAAACCTATAATTTTTCTTTTTAGATTCATAAAATAGAGTTCAATATGAAACCATAGCAATTTGATTCACTCAAAACGGATTTAAAATGAAGAAGTTATGGGTAAAACAAGATTGGATATTTTTTTTATTTTTGTAGCTACGGGAAATATTAACAATTCTATACAAATCATATCCTAGCTAACTTATATTGTATTATACATGTATTCTAATATATTATGTAATCTTGAGATACCATAGACACGTATGCAAATGTTTTGACATATCATATCGACCCATGTGTATATATTATTTGGAACAACCATAGACACTCTATATGCAGTAATGTGGGAGTTAGCTATACAGGGTTGAGGTTGATTCCAAAAATATATATACTTTGAGTTGTGATCTAGCCTGAGATGTGTATACACTGGGTCATGGATTGATTCAAGATAATATATATCAATTTTTTTCTGTACATCTAACGTTGGACAACTAGTTGTAGGTTACTAACGAGGACAGCTGACTTAATAAACTTAAAACATCAAAATATATTAAAAGTGTTGTAAATATATTTTGAATATACTTTGATATATATATGTACATATTTGTTATAGGTTCGTGAATCGACCAGTGGCCAAGTCTTACTTCCCGACGAAGTAAAAATCTGTGAATGTGAGTTATAGTCCCACTTTTAAAATCTAATATTTTTAGGATGAGAATACATGCAGGTTTTATAAATGATTTACAAAATAGACACAAGTACGTGAAACTACATTCTATGGTTGAATTATCAAAATTGAATATACCCCTTTTTATTAAGTCTGGTAATCTAAGAATTAGGGAACAGACACCCTAATTGACGTGAACCCTAAAGATAGATCTATTGGGCCTAACAAACCCCATCCAAAGTACCGGATGCTTTAGTACTTTGAAATTTATATTATATCCGAAGGGTGTCCCGGAATGATGGGGATATTCTTTTATATGCATCTTGTTAATGTCGGTTACCAGGTGTTCATCATATGAATGATTTTTATCTCTATGTATGGGATGTATATTGAAATATGAAATCTTGTGGTCTATTGTTATGATTTGATATATATCGGTTAAACCTATAACTCACCAACATTTTTGTTGACGTTTAAAGCATGTTTATTCTCAGGTGAATATTAAGAGCTTCCGCTGTTGCATACTAAAATAAGGACAAGATTTGGAGTCCATGTTTTTATGATATTATGTAAAAACTGCATTCAAGAAACATATGTCGATGTAATATATTTCTATTGTAAACCATTATGTAATGGTCGTGTGTAAACAGTATATTTTAGATTATCATTATTTGATAATCTACGTAATGCTTTTGAAACCTTTATTGATAAAATAAAGGTTATGGTTGTTTTAAAAATGAATGCAGTCTTTGAAAAATATCTCATATAGAGGTCAAAACCTCGCAACGAAATCAATTAATATGGAACGTTTATAATCAATATGAACGGGACATTTCAGTTGGTATCAGAGCGTTGGTCTTAGAGAACCAGAAAATTTGCATTAGTGTGTCTTATCGAGTTTATTAGGATGCATTAGTGAGTCTGAACTTCGACCGTATTTTCTTTAAAAATGATTGCTTAACATTTTTGTTGGAAACTATATATTTTTAACATGTGAATATTATGTGATATATTAATCTCTTAACGTGTTTGATATTATGTGATAGATGTCTACCTCTAGAACAAGTCCCATTGGCTCACCTAATAATAATGAAGAGTCAAATGTAAATTGGAATGATTCGTGGACTGATTCACAAGTTCCCGAAGAGGAACCGGAAGAAGAGTCGGAACCGGAAGAAGAATCGGAACCGGAAGAAGAAATAGAACCAGTGGGGGAAATAATAAAACGGTTAAGTAGAAGAAAATCCTCAACCAACCGACCAAAGTTAATTATGGTCAATGGTGTTTCCGCCAAGGAAGTAAAGTATTGGGAGGATTACCAATTCTCCGATGAATCGGATCCCGACAAGGATTCTGATGATGTTATAGAAATTACCCCAACACAATTTAATAAGGCAAAAGAGAACAATAAGGGAAAGGGCATAAAAATAGAGAAATTTGATTCCAAACTCGATGAACTTTATATGTATCGTCAACACCCGTATTTCTTAAGTTGTGACAATAACCCGGGAACCTCTAAACCACCAGGTTTTTCTAAACTAATGTGGAAAACGACGGCTCGTATTAGGGGAACAACATATATCCCTAGAAACTTGGCAAAACGAACCAAAACCGAAGAAGAAGAAACGAGCGAGTCGGAATAAGATAGTTGTATTCGTGTGGTGTAATATATGTAATATAGTGTGCTTATGCTTTATGATATATGTAAAAATTGCTTGTATTAATAAGTATTTTTTTATGAATCTAACTCTTGTCTATTTTACAGTATAAAAACACAAAATGGATAGACAATCCAATATTTTAAGAGACCTACCCGGAGACATGATTGATGAAATCTTGTCTAGAGTCGGTCAGAATTCCTCGGCACAAATATTTAAGGCGAGATCAGTTTGTAAGACATTCGAAGAACGTTCCAAGAATGCCTTGATTTATAAAAGGCTTTCGTTCGAAAGATGGGGGATATCACATTGGGAAATCCATAAGTTATGATGTGTTTACTTTGAAGCATATATTGCGGGGAACCCAAATGCTATTTTACGTAACGGGTTAAGAAATTATTTTGACTCAATATATCCGAATATAGGACTTCGTGATTTAGAAAAGGCGGCTAACATGCAACATAAATAGTAATGTTCGCTTCTCACCAAAGTGAGAATAAGAACATCGGGCTACAACTATTAAACAAAACGTTCCCACAAGTGACGGAGTCGGTAATTGGGGTAAGAAATGAGGTTTTTAGGTTATTACGAGACTGTTGGTCATTATGTAACCTTCATCCTTTTGACGATGTTACAACACATTGTCTTACTATCGGTCACAACGGTTATGTTCCACAAAACCAAGGATGGGAAGTGGTATTAGTAAAACCAGAATGCATGACTTGTTTCTGGACGTATGAATTACGTGTCTTTATTGTCTTTGCTGAACGCCTTATTTATTAACTAGAATTATCTTCGCAACTACTTTGTATCAATGTTTTATGTGCTATATGTAAAAAAAAAAAGCGGTATTGTAAGTTTGCAAGTTATTGTATAAAGGTTTGAATATGATATTTTTTTTTTGTGATTAGTTTTTCATATAGAATTGTAGTAGTTGAAATGGTATGTTAGCTACTAAGTATGAACTTAACGGGTAGGTACTACCCGATTTAAAGAGTATAAAACGCTAATATGAAGAAAGAGCTTTTATAAATAAGTTCATATTATGCTACGAAATACTATTGACTACTCTTGATATTCTACATGATTAACTCATTTCATTTGACTATTTTGAAGGAAATGGCACCGACTACTCGACACACCTTGAATATGAGCGAAGAGGAATTTCGTGCCTTTCTTGCTTCAAACATAGCCGCAGTACAGGCTGCGCTACATACAAACAATAACTCCGAATCTAGCAATGCAGCTAACGGCGCAAGAAATCGTGTAGGATGCACCTACAAAGAATTCACTGCCTGCAAACCTTTGGAATTTGATGGAACCGAAGGACCGATCGGATTGAAACGGTGGACCGAGAAGGTCGAATCGGTGTTTGCCATAAGTAAGTGTACTGAAGAGGAAAAAGTGAAGTACGCTACGCATACCTTCACAGGTACTGCGTTAACATGGTGGAATACCTATCTAGAGCAAGTGGGACAAGATGATGCTTACGCACTACCGTGGTCAGCATTCAAGCACTTGATGAACGAGAAGTACCGTCCCAGAACCGAGGTCAATAAGCTCAAGACAGAACTTAGAGGGTTACGAACCCAAGGATTTGATATTACCAGGTACGAAAGACGATTCACAGAATTGTGCCTATTGTGTCTGAGAGCGTTCGAAGATGAGGAAGAGAAGATCGACGCATTTGTGAAAGGATTACCGGAAATAATCCAAGAAGATATAAGTTCACACGAGCCCGCCTCCATACAACAGGCATGTTGAATGGCTCACAAACTAGTGAACCAGATTGAGGGAAGAATTAAAGAACAGACGGCCGAAGAGGCTAAAGTGAGGCTAGTCAAAAGAAAGTGGGAGGAAAACGGTGATAAGAGTCACTAAAAAAACAACTATCCCAACAATCGCAACATCAATCGCAACTACAACAAATGGCAAAACAACAACAACTACAACTACAGCAATCATTCCAACAACAATAACAACCGCAACAACAACAACAATCAGAAGCAGCTATGCCAAAGGTGTGAAAAGTATCACTCGGGGTTCTGCACCAAATTTTGCAACAAGTGTAAAAGAAATGGTCATAGCGCGGCGAAGTGTGAGGTCTACGGACCAGGGGTTAACAGAACGAAAGGAACAAATGGTGTCAGAACGAGTAATGGCGGAGCAAGTAGTGTCGGAGCAAGTTATGCCAATGTAGTTTGTTATAAATGTGGAAAACCGGGCCACATTATTAGAAATTGCCCAAACCAGGAGAATACGAATGGACAAGGCCGCGGAAGAGTTTTCAATATTAATGCGGCAGAGGCACAGGAAGACCCGGAGCTTGTTACGGGTACGTTTCTTATTGACAATAAATCTGCTTACATTTTATTTTATTCGGGTGCGGATAGAAGCTATATGAGTAGAGATTTTTGTGCTAAATTAAGTTGTCCATTGACGCCTTTGGATAGTAAATTTTTACTCGAATTAGCAAATGGTAAATTAATTTCAGCAGATAATATATGTCGGAATCGAGAAATTAAACTGGTTAGCGAAACATTTAAGACTGACTTGATACCAGTAGAGTTAGGGAGTTTTGATGTGATAATCGGTATGGACTGGTTGAAAGAAGTGAAAGCAGAGATCATTTGTTACAAAAATGCAATTCGCATTATACGAGAAAAAGGAAAACCCTTAATGGTGTACGGAGAAAAGGGCAACACGAAGCTACATCTTATTAGTAATTTGAAGGAACAAAAACTAATAAGAAAAGGTTGCTATGCTGTTCTAGCACACGTCGAGAAAGTACAAACTGAAGAAAAGAGCATCAATGATGTTCCCGTCTCAAAAGAATTTCCCGATGTATTTCTGAAAGAATTACCGGGATTACTCCCACATCGATCCGTTGAATTTCAAATAGATCTTGTACCAGGAGCTGCACCAATAGCTCGTGCTCCTTACAGACTCGCACCCAGCGAGATGAAAGAACTGCAAAGCCAATTACAAGAACTTTAGAGCGTGGTTTCATTCGACCAAGAACATCACTGTGGGGAGCTCCTGTTTTGTTTGTCAAGAAGAAAGATGGAACATTCAGGTTGTGTATCGACTACCGAGAGTTGAACAAACTTACCATTAAGAACCGCTACCCACTACCGAGAATCGACGACTTATTTGATCAACTACAAGGCTTGTCTGTTTATTCAAAGATTGACTTACGTTCCGGGTATCATCAAATGCAGGTGAAAGAAGATGATATTCCAAAGACTGCTTTTAGAACACGTTACGGTCATTACGAGTTTATGGTCATGCCGTTTGGTTTAACTAATGCACCAGCTGTGTTCATGGACCTTATGAACCGAGTGTGTGGACCATACCTTGACAAGTTTGTCATTGTTTTCATTGATGACATACTTATTTACTCAAAGAATGACCAAGAACACGGTGAACATTTGAGAAAAGTGCTAGAAGTATTGAGGAAAGAAAACTTGTACGCTAAGTTTTCAAAGTGTGCATTTTGGTTGGAAGAAGTTCAATTCCTCGGTCACATAGTGAACAAAGAAGGTATCCAGGTGGACCCGGCAAAGATTGAAACCGTTAAAAAGTGGGAAACCCCAAAAACTCCGAAGCATATACGTCAATTTTTAGGATTGGCTGGTTACTACAGAAGATTCATCCAAGATTTCTCTAAAATAGCAAAACCCTTGACTGCATTAACGCATAAAGGGAAGAAATTTGAATGGAAGGATGAACAAGAGAAGGCGTTTCAATTATTGAAGAAAAAGCTAACTACGGCACCTATATTGTCATTGCCTGAAGGGAATGATGATTTTGTGATTTATTGTAACGCATCAAAGCAAGGTCTCAGTTGTGTATTAATGCAACGAACGAAGGTGATTGCTTATGCGTCTAGACAATTAAAGATTCACGAACAAAATTATACGACGCATGATTTGGAATTAGGCGCGGTTGTTATTGCATTAAAGACTTGGAGGCACTACTTATATGGGGTCAAAAGTATTATATATACCGACCACAAAAGTCTTCAACACATATTTAATCAGAAACAACTGAATATGAGGCAGCGTAGGTGGATTGAATTGTTGAATGATTATGACTTTGAGATTCGTTACCACTCGGGAAAGGCAAATGTGGTAGCCGACGCCTTGAGCAGAAAGGACAGAGAACCCATTCGAGTAAAATCTATGAATATAATGATTCACACTAACCTTACTGCTCAAATAAAGGAGGCGCAACAAGGAGTTTTAAAAGAGGGAAATTTAAAGGATGAAATACCCAAAGGATCGGAGAAGCATCTTAATATTCGGGAAGACGGAACCCGGTATAGGGCTGAAAGGATTTGGGTACCAAAATTTAGAGATATGAGAGAAATGGTACTTAGAGAAGCTCATAAAACCAGATACTCAATACATCCTGGAACGGGGAAGATGTACAAGGATCTCAAGAAACATTTTTGGTGGCCGGGTATGAAAGCCGATGTTGCTAAATACGTAGGAGAATGTTTGACGTGTTCTAAGGTCAAAGCTGAGCATCAGAAACCATCAGGTCTACTTCAACAACCCGAAATCCCGGAATGGAAATGGAAAAACATTACCATGGATTTCATCACTAAATTGCCAAGGACTGCAAGTGGTTTTGATACTATTTGGGTAATAGTTGATCGTCTCACCAAATCATCACACTTCCTGCCAATAAGAGAAGATGACAAGATGGAGAAGTTAGCATGACTGTATTTGAAGGAAGTCCTCTCCAGACATGGAATACCAATCTCTATTATCTCTGATAAGGATGGCAGATTTATTTCAAGATTCTGGCAGACATTACAGCAAGCATTAGGAACTCGTCTAGACATGAGTACTGCCTATCATCCACAAACTGTTGGGCAGAGCGAAAGGACGATACAAATGCTTGAAGACATGCTACGAGCATGTGTTATTGATTTCAAAAACAGTTGGGATCGAAATCTACCGTTAGCAGAATTTTCCTACAACAACAGCTACCATTCAAGCATTGAGATGGCGCCGTTTGAAGCACTTTATGGTAGAAAGTGCAGGTCTCCAATTTGTTGGAGTGAAGTGGGGGATAGACATATTACGGGTCCGGAGATAATACAAGAAACTACCGAGAAGATCATCCAAATTCAACAACGGTTGAAAACCGCCCAAAGTCGACAAAAGAACTACGCTGACATTAAAAGAAAAGATATAGAATTTGAAATTGGAGAGATGGTCATGCTTAAAGTTTCACCTTGGAAAGGCGTTGTTCGATTTGGTAAACGAGGGAAATTAAATCCAAGGTATATCGGATCATTCAAGATTATTGATCGTGTCGGACCAGTAGCTTACCGACTTGAGTTACCTCAACAACTCGCGGCTATACATAACACTTTCCACATCTCGAATTTGAAGAAATGTTTTGCTAAAGAAGATCTCACTATTCCGTTAGATTAAATCTAAATCAACGAAAAACTTCAATTCATCGAAGAACTCGTCGAAATAATGGATCGTGAGGTTAAAAGACTTAAGCAAAACAAGATACCAATTGTTAATGTTCGATGGAATGCTCGTAGAGGACCCGAGTTCATCTAGGAATGAGAAGATCAGATGAAGAAGAAATACCCGCATTTATTTCCAGAAGATACGTCAACACCTCCAACTGCTTAAAATTTCGGGACGAAATTTATTTAACAGGTAGGTACTGTAGTGACCCGAACTTTTCTATGTTTATATATATATTAAATGAAATTGTTATTTACATGATTAAGTGTTTCCAACATGTTAAGCAATCAAACTTGTTAAGACTTGATTAACTGAAATAGGTTTCATATAGACAATTGACCACCCAAGTTGACCGGTGATTCACGAACGTTAAAACTTGTAAAAACTATATGATGACATATATATGGTTATATATATAGTTAACATGATATTATGATAAGTAAACATATCATTAAGTATATTAATAATGAACTTCATTTGTAAAAACAAGACTACTAACTTAATGATTTTGAAACGAGACATATATGTAACGATTATAATTGTAACGACATTTAATGTATATATATCATTTTAAGAGATATTCGTACATCATAATATCATGATAATATAATAATTTAAAATCTCATTGGATATTATAAACATTGGGTTAACAACATTTAACAAGATCGTTAACCTAAAGGTTTCAAAACAACACTTACATGTAACGACTAACGATGACTTAACGACTCAGTTAAAATGTATATACATGTAGTTTTTTAATATGTATTCATACACTTTTGAAAGACTTCAAGACACTTATCAAAATACTTCTACTTAACAAAAATGCTTACAATTACATCCTCGTTCAGTTTCATCAACAATTCTACTCGTATGCACCCGTATTCGTACTCGTACAATACACAGCTTTTAGATGTATGTAGTATTGGTATATACACTCCAATGATCAGCTCTTAGCAGCCCATGTGAGTCACCTAACACATGTGGGAACCATCATTTGGCAATTAGCATGAAATATCTCATAAAATTACAAAAATATGAGTAATCATTCATGACGTATTTACATGAAAACAAAATTACATATCATTTATATCTAATCCATACACCAACGACCAAAAACACCTACAAGAAATCTTCAAAGTTTGCTAGCTTACTACCAATCTTGTAGAGTGATCATCTAACTTCAAGAAATCTTTCTTATTTACAGTAAGATATCTTTCTAATATAAGGTAATACTCATATTCAAACTTTGATTCAATTTCTATAACTATAACAATCTTATTTCGAGTGGAAATCTTACTTGAACTTGTTTTCGTGTCATGATTCTACTTCAAGAACTTTCAAGCCATCCAAGATCCTTTGAAGCTAGATCCATTTGTCTCTTTTCCAGTAGGTTTATCCACAAAACTTGAGGTAGTAATGATGTTCATAACATCATTCAATTCATACATATAAAGCTATCTTATTCGAAGGTTTAAACTTGAAATCACTAGAACATAGTTGAGTTAATTCTAAACTTGTTCGCAAACAAAAGTTAATCCTTCTAACTTGACTTTTAAAATCAACTAAACACATGTTCTATATCTATATGATATGCTAACTTAATAATTTAAAACCTGGAAACACGAAAAGCACCGTAAAACTGGACATACGCCGTCGTAGTAACACCGCGGGCTGTTTTGGGTTTGATAATTAAAAACTATGATAAACTTTGATTTAAAAGTTGTTCTTCTGGGAAAATAATTTTTCTTATTAACATGAAACTATATCCAAAAATCATGGTTAAACTCAAAGTGGAAGTATGTTTTTCAAAATGGTCATCAAGACGTCGTTCTTTCGATTGAAATGACTACCTCTTACAAAAATGACTTGTAACTTATATTTCTGACTATAAACCTATACTTTTTCTGTTTAGATTCATAAAATAGAGTTTAATATGAAACCATAGCAATTTGATTCACTCAAAACGGATTTAAAATGAAGAAGTTATGGGTAAAACAAGATTGGATATTTTTTTTTATTTTTGTAGCTACGGGAAATATTAACAATTCTATACAAATCATATCCTAGCTAAATTATATTGTATTATACATGTATTCTAATATATTATGTAATCTTGGGATACCATAGACACGTATGAAAATGTTTTGACATATCATATCGACCCATGTGTATATATTATTTGGAACAGCCATAGACACTCTATATGCAGTAATGTGGGAGTTAGCTATACAGGGTTGAGGTTGATTCCAAAAATATATATACTTTGAGTTGTGATCTAGCCTGAGACATGTATATACTGGGTCGTGGATTGATTCAAGAAAATATATATCAATTTTTTTCTGTACATCTAACGTTGGACAACTAGTTGTAGGTTAATAACGAGGACAGCTGACTTAATAAACTTAAAACATCAAAATATATTAAAAGTGTTGTAAATATATTTTGAATATACTTTGATATATATATGTACATATTTGTTATAGGTTCGTGAAATGACCAGTGGCCAAGTCTTACTTCCCGACGAAGTAAAAATCTGTGAATGTGAGTTATAGTCCCACTTTTAAAATCTAATATTTTTGGGATGAGAATACATGCAGGTTTTATAAATGATTTACAAAATAGACACAAGTACGTGAAACTACATTCTATGGTTGAATTATCAAAATCGAATATGCCCCTTTTTATTAAGTCTGGTAATCTAAGAATTAGGGAACAGACACCCTAATTGACGCGAACCCTAAAGATAGATCTATTGGGCCTAACAAACCCCATCCAAAGTACCGGATGCTTTAGTACTTCGAAATTTATATCATATCCGAAGGGTGTCCCGGAATGATGGGGATATTCTTATATATGCATCTTGTTAATGTCGGTTACCAGGTGTTCACCATATGAATGATTTTTATCTCTATGTATGGGATGTATATTGAAATATGAAATCTTGTGGTCTATTGTTACGATTTGATATATATAGGTTAAACCTATAACTCACCAACATTTTTGTTGACGTTTAAAGCATGTTTATTTTCAGGTGAATATTAAGAGCTTCCGCTGTTGCATACTAAAATAAGGACAAGATTTGGAGTCCATGTTTGTATGATATTATGTAAAAACTGCATTCAAGAAACATATGTCGATGTAATATATTTCTATTGTAAACCATTATGTAATGGTCGTGTGTAAACAGTATATTTTAGATTATCATTATTTGATAATCTACGTAATGCTTTTGAAACCTTTATTGATAAAATAAAGGTTATGGTTGTTTTAAAAATGAATGCAGTCTTTGAAAAACGTCTCATATAGAGGTCAAAACCTCGCAACGAAATCAATTAATATGGAATGTTTATAATCAATATGAACGGGACATTATAATTCCCCTCTTGGCGAAGAACCTGAAGCACTTACCGGCGAACCTGTTCGTAATACCATTTTCTCTCTCATCTCCAGAGTATCTCGTCATGATTATATACTATCTCAAATTCTGGATCTTATTCATCCGCTCGTCCGAACCAACAATCATCCCGGTGTAATAGAAGAAGTCAACGAGCTTTGCGTTCGGGTAGTGGCTTTGGAGAATATGGTGCAAAGGTTACAAGCACCAGCAGCATCACCAACAGTACCACCGACAACAACACCAACAGTACCATTACCACCACCAACAACAACCGCATCGCAAACCTCAACTTCACAATTTGTACCTCGAACATCAACGTCATACGTACCATAGATACCAAGGAGTACCAACAACAATAACCGATGAAGTATTGATTCATAACTTCATTGGAGAAATATTCTGCGGCGATTATGTAATCTCTAAAGTCTTAGAGATTATTTATTCCAGCTGTAACCGTAAATCATATGAGTGAACCGAAATGATAGAAGGAAGAGTAGAAACCCTGACCGGAATGGTACACGATTTACAAGCTAGACTTGTTTTACCAGCAGCATCAACATTACCGTCAGTATCACCAACACCGGCAAAACCTGTAGCACTACAAGTTCCACTAATTTCATAATCACCAACATCATCACAAATCAACAACGCGTACATTGTATCAACGAGTTACGAAGTATTAACTCATTTCCCCTGAAGAAATTATATGTATATTTAATATATATGAATTTTAAAATCAAAATAAATCTTTTTGTACCAAGCTATTACGTGTGAATCATAACTGATAGGTACTACTCGGTTAGTTCATATTACTAATATGCAATTATGTACATCCTTCATTAACGACATAACCATCGCTAACTACAATCTCTGTTTCAAATTCAATGAATTCCTTTTCATAATAAAATAAGTGTATTATTCAATTACATGTTTGATTTTACACTTTCATTTTCGATGTACTCGAAACTTTCTAGAAAACATCATTCGTACCTTGCGAAGTTAGCAAGAGTTCCATAAGCACCAACATGATTCACTGAGAAAATATCAATAAAACTGAATAACAAAGTATTGATTACATTAGTGAAATACTCCACGAAGATTATTAAATCTTTAATGTTTTAGAGATTATTCATTTCTAGTTCCAGCTGAAAATCAAATGAGCTTAATATGATATTAACTCATTAAATCTGTATTACATTTGAAGAAAATATACATACTAATATTTTCATAAAAATTGTAATAAAATTATCTTGTACAAAATATTATCTGTGAAACTTTTAATGGGTAGGTAATACCCAAAAGATATATAAATTCACAAATAATATGTTACATTCTTCGATTCTGATTCAACAAATCATCAAATATACTCACTACTTTCACAACGATATACATTCTTTCCTAGAAATCAAAACAACCATTCGCATTCAAATTTGATTACACATTCTGATTTTGAAAAATCATAATCCAAGCCAAGATTTAACAGAAAACATCACTCTTAGATTCTTACATCTTTCAAAGCTATACTTTGACTTCAAAACTGTGCTAGAACATCACTTCTATTCATAAACTCAGAAAAAAATATTTGTATCATTCAAAATTCTAGAACATCATATGTATCTTGACAATTACAATCTTCATTCAAACCCTTCAAACTCTTCAAAAAACCTCGGATTGATAACCGACGGTTCGGTTATGATAACTTTGAATGCTGATGAAGCAGCAAAACTGTAAATGGTTTTAATGGCCAAAAGTTTGATGATAAAGAATACGGTGTTGTCAAAGCTCAGAAAAGTGGGAACTAGAAAACGGATTGAGCAAACCATGAAGGAGGCTGTGGACAAATCACAAAGACTAAACCTGCCTTCAAAGAATCCAAATGATTCAGTATCTGCTAAAGTCATTAACGAATACCTTGCTCCTGACTCTAAAACTTTACGGATAAATCTTCTTTATCATCTTTCGATATTAGAAATTCTAAGATATCATCGTATCTTTCATTATAAATATCCTCGATATTTCTGAAGATATTTTCATAACTATCCTTATCTGAAATCATTTATCTCCTCGCGTTATCTGTATTACATCATAAAGGAAACTGTTTAGTTTCTATATTCTATAAACC
Organism: Rutidosis leptorrhynchoides; assembly: GCF_046630445.1. NCBI lineage: Eukaryota > Viridiplantae > Streptophyta > Magnoliopsida > Asterales > Asteraceae > Rutidosis > Rutidosis leptorrhynchoides. Next base: position 124,040,868 of record NC_092334.1, on the reverse strand, counting down.
TTCGAGTTTAAATTATGAATGTTTTTGAAGAAGTGTAGGAATTGAAGCATGAGTTAGTATAATATAATGACACTTGATCAACGTGTTTATATTACAGTTAGTCATGCTGAGTTTCTAAACGGAACGTGATGATTCACAGATCATAACGTCATCATGTGCCATGTTACACGACTCTTGTATTCTACTTAAACTCTAAACATATCAAGAAAATATTTTTCTTGATGATTCGACCTTTTCCGAGGTATTCTGGTAATTTGACAAATCAAGACCGTATCATTACAATTTCCTTCTTAGAATATTAACTATATTCATTCCGAAATTCATATCTGCGAATTATGGACCATTACATGCGGTGCTTAATGGATAGAAGAGAAAACAGAGCATGAAGCTCCAAAATAAAAATGGGGGTATAAATCGCGGCAAATAGGAGAGAGCATTAACTATGGATGTCGATGATTATAGAAAGACAGAAGCAGGGACTCTGAAAAATAAGGAAAGATATAAAGCCCGACGACAACACATAAATTACAAACCGTGTATATCAATAAGTATTGCAACGAAAAGACACGGGAGAACTAAAAACATTATAAAGCCAAGAGTATAGTAAAGGTGAATAGATTACTCCAGCAGCAGATGAAAAAGAAGAATGATAGATATGAAAGTTAGGAGTATATCAAGAACCAGAACTCGATGGTGCATATTGACGAATGCTTTAAAGTATGAATTGAGGGAGAAAGAAAAGAAGGTGTGAGCTGTGGAAATAAGGAAACGAAGGGAGTGGATTTATAGTGAAATATATGACAGAGCAATCAAAACAGATTATTGCATTTAACCAAAGAAGATCCTAATTTCTTTAATTACCAAAGAACCAAATCTTATTACGAAGATTTTCTCTAAATCTCTTAAATTTCGGAAATCAACCGTGACTACGTCACCAGTTAAGGCGAACATGTATTTACTCATCTTCACTCTTTTGCGATAGCTTCACTTGTACGCTTCACATAATCGAATCGTTTTATCTATATTAGTCAATAATGATGAAACTCTATTTATCAACTCATATTCGTCATGAAAACATTTTTATTGTTATCCATGACAATCTCTATCAAATTTCGGGATGAAATTTCTTTAACGGGTAGGTACTGTGACGACCCAGAAATTTTCGATCAAATTTAAACTTAATCTTTGTATGATTTTGACATGATAAGCAAAGTTTGTAATGTTGAGTCTCAAAAACTTTGGAACTATATTCATGTAACTAATTACCCTTTTTACTGTGCTCGACGATTCACAAACATTTATGTGTATGTAGATATGTATGTATAATATATAGTTACATTAATGGAAAACGTTAACAAAGTATTAGAGGTATAATACTTTACATGAACATAATTGTTTCAATATATGTTTAATATATTTATCGACGGAATTAAATGATAATATCAAACGATTGAATTATCAGATACATCGTGATATGATTATGGGTCTCTGTTGTGAGGTCCACTGTGATTTAAGAAATCTGTTCTTTTTAACAATATTCTGAAAATGGTAAAGTGATTTATAAGTAAGAACAAATGTGTCAATTAACGGGAACTAGACAAAAGTTAGTGGAGATTTCTGTTAAATTTTCAATGCATGCTTTACAATAACTTCCTCGTGACTCTTGATAAGTTAATTATTTAACTTTCATAAAATTAATAGTAAGAACATGAAATGTAAATGGATGTCGACAAGATAAGCAAACGGATATGTTGATTTAAAATAATTTCATAAGTTTAATTGTCCATTGGACTTAACCCTACGATTCACGAATAAACTGTAAGTAAAAACTGGAAACCATTATGACTTATATATTATATGATTCTACTTTATTAAATAAAAATGTTTTATGATATAACAATTATTTAAACCTTTTAATAAAATGATTTTGAATATAAGTAGTTTTGGAAAACTAAACCTTATAGTATTATTTGATTTAGTTTCAAAAGTACGAAAACATTTTTTTTGATATAATAGAATTTGATTATAAAATGTTTTTATGGATTTTCAATGATATAAAAATAAAAATAAAGATAAAATAAAGGTTTCTAATGAGCACTAAAAGAATACAACATTTCATCTCAAGATTACAAATTAAAATGATGGAAATCACTAAACCTGCGCACTTGCACGAGAAAAATCATAACTAAATCATACTGACTCGAAAAAGGGTGATTCCAGTGTCTAGACATCCGTAACTCAAAAATCTACAACTTTCGTGAAGACATCATATGCTGATCGCATACTCATCTATGCAAAACGCGTAATGTTTCAAAAGATTATGCAGAATTTGTAATCATTACGCGAAACGCGTAATGTTATGTTTATCGACATAATTGAGGCGGCTTTACTATTTTTCACTGTTTTAACACGTTTTTTATTTATTATATTATTATTATTATATTATATTTATATTATTATATTAATATATGATATGTATGTATATGTGATATGTTCGATCAGTTTCTGCGAAAGGAATTGATATTACTCAGTATCATATTTATCATCATCCTTCTTATTATTATTATTTTAATATTATTATTATTATTATTAAGATGATGATGATGATGATTATTATTATTATTATTATTATTATTATTATTATTATTATTATTATTATTATTATTATTATTATTATTATTATTATTATTATTATTATTATTATTATTATTATTATTATTATTATTATTAATCTTATATAATATTAGTTATGTATACATAAAATACTACGACGAGGTTATGTTCGAGTGATTTCAAAATGGGTTTTCAAACGGGTTAGAGCTAAGGAAATTACGGGTTATAGCTAAGAAGATTAAGGGTATTGCTCGGGGGTTTTGATCATGAGTCAAAGGTCAACCTAGCGTTTATCATCTCCGTTGTGTCTACGTACTTTCCTGTAATATTGATTCACAATATTGATACGTGAGCATTCATATCTTGTCTTTTAAAATATTAATAGTGTATCCATGTCTAGTGCTCGAGTATATATATTTCTGCATGCTTGTATACTTTAATTTTGTAGTTAGATAGTTTATGATGAATCACGAATTTGATACATATGCTACTGATATATAGTATATGATATGCATATTTTTGGAAAGCTGGCAAAAAATTATTAACTTTTCATTTAGAAATCGCGTGATTTCGATGAACGGATTAAAATGTATGGTCAACTGAATTATGTTTGACGTTAATTGAAATTATGTTTGAAATTGTGTTTGAAATTGTAAATTAATATTTAAACAACTTGTCTATGAGATTGATAAATTGGATTTTTAGATATTACTAATCGAGTAAATGAATTTCTATATAAGGCATGTCTCGTTTTGATAAACAATTGTCAAAATTGACTGTCTTATCAGGTTTTAAAGCTTTATAAACACTATAATCTGATTTTACAAGTATTGGAAAACTATGTGAAATAAATAATATTTTTATTTTGATAAACTTTAAATTCATTCAATTATCAAGATTTATACTATGATAATAAACATGTATAGATTTAAAGATCATATTGGGTCAGGTTGACTTTTGAGATGACTTTTGTTAACTTTTGCATGTCGTTCTCGAGCATTAGGATTATGATACACTATGACCTGACCTAGCTTGTTAGACATGTATTGACCAACATATGTTCTCTAGGTTGAGATCTACGATTATTTTGCTTTCCGAGTTTCGGTCACATTTCGGTGAATGACCTTATGTGCTGCTAAGGTGAGTTTCATTTGCTCTCTTTTTAATTGCTTTTCCAATCTATATTTTTAGGCTGAGAATACATGCACTTTATTTTAAACGCAATGGATACAAGTACATACTAAATTCTACACCGAGTTTGAACCGAAAATCCCTTAGCTTTGGTAACTAGTAACTGCCGGTTATAAGAACTGGTGGGAGCAAATAGTTGTATATGGATCCATGGGGCTTGACATCCCCGTCTGTTCCAGGTATAGAAACCCTAGTCTGAATTATAAAACAGACGTATGCTATTTGAGTTTAGTATACGTTGGTTTGCGTGTATTGTACATGTTGGTTGCATGTATGTTAAAACAAGGGTACTTATTATATAGACGTTAAAGTTTAGTTACCAGGGTGCTCAATCTTGTAGAATATTTTGATAAACGTTTCTGGATGAAACAACTGAAATCTTGTGATCCACCTTTATATACAGATTATGCGCAACATTAAAACTATGAACTCACCAACCTTTGTGTTGACACTTTTAAGCATGTTTATTCTCAGGTTTCTAGAAGTCTTCCGCTGTTTGCTTATACGTTATACAAGCTATGTGCATGGAGTCATACATGCTTTATTCGAGAAAACTTTGCATTCACAAAATCATTACCATGATTCTTATTTTGACTGCATTGTCAACGGATGTAGTATTGTAAACTATTATTTAAGGTGATTTTCTATATGTAGAAATCATCAGATGTCAAAGACTTTGGAATTAGATATTCATTTATGGTTTGCCTTTTCAAAAGAATGCAATGTTTACAAAACGTATCATATAGAGGTCAAAACCTCACTATGAATTCAATGAATGATGGATTCGTCCAAATGGATTTAGACGGATCATCACAGATCACCAAGTTTAAATTGATCATCAATCAATATAGCTTGGATACGGCCGTGTAAATATCCATTCACTTTCATCAAGGAGCCCAGCGGTATCATACTCTCACGTAGAGGAATAAATTCCATTTTGATTATATGTGTATGTCATGTACTTCACATCATACCCAATGATGGCCTTTATAACTACCTTGTTCAGGATAGCGTTTAACCATATCAAAGTATAATATGTCATACAATCGAAAACCAACATATAAATCTCACGGTCTAAGGACACAAAGACATAACCATTATGAGATTCACTATTGACGACGATCCATGCAGTGACATCTCATGATTGGGTCATTCCAATATTCATCATCAATGAATACATATAAATTTGGTCTCAACTAGTTAAATATTCATTATCAATGAATAAAACCAAACATTCATAATAATCTTAATTCGTGTTATTCCCATAACATGACCGATTATGGAGATTAAGAATAATCAACAATTATTCATGGATTAAACATGCTAATATAGAACACAGTGATATAAATGAAAACGACCATACCAAGTATCTCAATTCATTAAGATAAAACTGCTTAATGTTCCAAAAATATCCAAATACTAAATTACAAATGAAAAGGATTAGTAGCTTAACGAAGTCCAATATTACTAGCATGATCATCATACTGGCTGTGCATCAAGGGCTTCGTGAACGGGTCAGCCACGATATCATCTATATGAATCTTAAGAATACTAATTTCATTCGTCTCAATGACTTCACGAATGTAGTCAACTTTCGAAGAATGTGTCGGATACTTTTATGTACATGTTATTCTTTCGGAAGTGTTATAACAACCAAACTATCACAATACATCTTTATAGAAGATTTATTGTTGTGTACTACTCTGAGTTCAACAACAAACTTCCTTATCCATACAACTTTTTGAGCAGCATCTCAGGTAACAATGTATTCTGCTTTTATTGTAGAATGTGCAACAATGCTCTACTTTGAGCTCCACCAATTAACTGCCTCGTCCATCATGACAAAGAGATAACCTGAATGGGATCGAGAATCATTTCGATCAGTTTGGAAACTAGAATATGTATTATGGTTAATATTTAACTCCTTTTCCAAACCATCATAAACCATGAACATATCTTTAGTACTATGCAAATACTTAAGAATATTCTTAACAACAATCCAATGTTCTTAACCTAGATTTTGTTGATAACGACTCGTCAAACTCAAAAATAACGAGATATCATTTTAGTACATAACATGGCATACATAATGGATCCTATAACCGAAGCATATGGGATACATTTCATTCGTCTTATCTTATCATGTGTGATAAGACTTTAAGACTTGCTCAAGGTTATGCCCTTTATCACACGCAATGCTCCAAGGTTGGAGTAATGAATGCTAAATCTCTGCAAGATAAGATATGTACATTAATCCAAACCAATAAGCCATTTGAATCTATTTCTATAGATCATGATTCCAAGTATATAAATAGCTTCTCCAAGATCATTGATGTGCGTAGAGGTGTATACGAAATAGTTATATATTTATTATGAAAAACTATTAAATACGATACAATTTTACACAAGTTATTTATTTATTTATAGAGTGGATATACCTAAACCTTGCTACAACACTTATAGGCAGTGTACCTAATCGTATAGTAGTGTAGTTTTTAGTAAGTCCGGTTCGTTCCACAGGGAGCTAGCCAAGTTTAACGCTATATTTTTAAACTATATTTGTATAAATATAAATATATGTATATAAATATTATTATTATTATAAAAGGGGGTTTTTACCGTTTAATGACCGGTTTGTCGATTTTAAAACTTTAGTCGCAGTTAAAACCTAATGTAAAATATTATATATATAAAAGACTTAATTTAAAGCGTAAAGTAAATGACAATAATTAAAGTGCGATAAATTAAAATGTGAAAGATAAAATGACAATAAATAAAGTTGCTATAATTAAAAAGTACGATAATTAAAAGTGCAATTAAATAAAATGACAGTAAATAAAAGTGCGATAATTAAAAGTGCAATTAAATATGAAATAAAGGAATTATGCTTATTTAAACTTCCGTAATCATGATGTTTGACGCGTTGATTTTAGTTTATTACCATGGGTTAATTGTCCTTTGTCCTGGATTATTCAATATGTCCATCTGGTTTTTATCCATAACAGTCCATCAGTCATAAATATAAAGTGCGAGTGTCCTCGTCAAATTATCCTTATATCCGAAGTCAAATATTCCAACTAATTGGGGACTTAAACTATAATTACACCAATTTTCCTTGTATATAATTCACCCCTATTTTAATAAGTCCATTGACTATTAATCCATCCCCGTGTCCGGTTAAATGAACGATTATTAGTACTTATAAATATCCCGCCCATCGTGTTCGATCGAGTGTATATGGTTATTTATAGGTACGTCCAATTGTAAATCTTTATATTAAATTAACAAACTATCATTTAATTAAACAAATATAAAGCTCATTAATAGCCCATAGTCTAATTTCCACAAGTGTCGTTCTTTTGTCCAAACCCTAATTATGGTACAAAGCCCAATTACCCCGTCTTTAATATTTAGCCCAACATCATGATTACTTCAATTTAAATAAGCATAATAATAACTTAGCTACGAGACATTAATTTAACAACAAAATTAAACATAACTTACAGTGGGTGTTATTAGCGTAGCGGTACACGGACAGAGTTTTGACTTACAAAATCTTAAAACATTCGACTAACCTAACCTTATTATTATCACTAACTTAAAATTAAAATTACAAATTGAGATTAATATTTGGAGTGATAATTGATACATATATTATGTATATAGAGTAGGAAATAGAAAAAGATGTCGATGCTTGTTCTCTGCATGTGGTATTTATAGCCATATAAATTACTGTACCAAGTTTGAAATTTGGTAAAGTTGAATAAATCAACTTGTTCATATGCACGTTCCTAATTCTCAATTTGTAAATTGAGATATTATTATATATTATTATTATTATATTATTATTATTATTATGAATTATTTAAATATTATATTATATTCTTGTGCATAGTTGACTTGTACTTTCAGCTTCGTTGCATCGCGCGTTGAAAGTTGGTTCATGTCTAAGTTCCGGATTTTTGAACGCCTTTTCGTATGCTTAGATATCTTGTACTTTATGTTTCGCGGCTTGTACTCTTGTCAATTTTAGACGTTATTCATCAATAAATTGAACCACTTGGATTGTATCTTATACTTTTTAGCGTTTTAGACCTTTGCGTCTTCAAATAGTCGAATCTGTCTTTTGTCTTCACCTTTTATTATTTAAACGAATATCACTTGTAAATAGAACAATTGCAACCAAAAGCTTGTCTTTCTTGAAGGATAATGATATGAAATATATGTTCGTTTTTAGCATTATCAAATATTCCCACACTTGAGCGTTGCTTGTCCTCAAGCAATATAGTCTTGAAATAAAAATACTAGAATCACTTCTTTATTCTTCACACTTTGTACATCAGTGATTTCTATACAGCGGTATGAACAATGGTAGTAACGATGTGGTTTACAGTCCCACATGACTATGAAAATTTAGATCCTTTAGGAAATTGAATCTTTATGAAAACATTTGATCTTTTAAAAATTTAATCTAGTTTTTACCCTAGATAAGTTTTCCGGAATAACCCTTCACCGGTGTTTGCAAATTGTTTTTGTGGGTTTGGTGGGTTTCAGATTTGAAAATTTTAGCTCAAAACTTGCGGTTTTGTGTCACCCACTTGCTAACCTTGTATTGGGAAAGCAACACGTCCAGTTTACTTGCTCCGTGTATTACCTTTTGGAAAACCACCGTTCGGTTGTAAAGGAAAGCGTTGAACAAGTAACTGTTAAGGCAATGTCCCGTGACATGCTTTTGATTATGGTCTATAACGTGTCGGATGCAATTACTATCCTTGGTAGGAGCAATAGTAAAGATCACCCTATAGTTTTTCGGTCTGGCACAAGGTCCTGTCTTTGACCATGCTATGCAGCCACCGTTCTTACGGTTGACACCCGATTTGGTTTAGGTGACCTAATGAATTCCAGGTGAATTCCTAGGATTTTTCGTTTAATGGTAATGAACGCATTAAAAATGGGTTTTCAGAAAACAAATCGGTTTGTAATTTTGATCAAAATATTTTCTCGTTCAAGCTCGAGTTTAGATATCATCGAATTCCATGAGTTTGTAATTCTCAATCTTTAAAGGTAATCTTAAGGATTGAGTAATATCAGGCTTAAAAGCTGATTTTTAATCTTTAAGGAGATTATCCTTTCTGAGGGTCTGATTCATTAGTCTTATCAAGCTAATTTGCACGGCGCCCTCCCCATTTTACGAGACAGATCCTCTCATGGTTAGGATAAGTCTGACCACTTGACGACCCTGTTTGATGCTGAGGTCCGTGAATTTCCAGCTGATTTTTGAGAAAACTTTTCAAGGTTTTTCGTAGACTCTACAACTGGTCTGGACGACAACTTCCTGACCTAAATCAAGAAGCGCGTGTCTTTTTCGAAAGACTTTACTTCCTTTTAATGATGGAATTGATTCATCGTGTAGATCCATCTTTCTTTCAAATATCTTACAATTTACCGGGTAAAACGGTTAATTTTGTCCAAAACAAAAGTATCTTCAATTATTTGTACAAAAATATGTGATATATGTTTTTAAATAACTTGGTAAATTTTTCCCACACTTGGCTTTTATTTTCCTTTTTATTGTCCTCTATTCCATTTTAAATGAATTCTAACATTTTGGTTTGTTTCTCAATTTATATCCTTTCCGAGGTAACAATAATTTCGGTGTTAACACCTAGTTTTATCGTTCATAAATATGTATAAACATGATTTTGAGTTCATTTAGTTGAAAATTTTCAAAATTTTCACAAAATTTGGCAAATAAACTAAGTGTATAAATTAAATGTTTAAACCGAAAGAATTTAACCCCTTCCCACACTTGAGATCTTGCAATGCCCTCATTTGCAAGAAATCAGTAAAAATTTAAATTCATGAGGGTGATTAGTGTAGAAAAATGATTAAAAATACCGAGTTTGCAAACCTATTGTTTTATATCACATTTGATATTTTACGTCTTGTCGTTAAAATTAGTAACTTTTGCTGAACTTAATGCCAGTTTTTGAAAGTGTGCTATTTTACCCTTTTTTGTACATAATATAAACTACAAACAAATATATACATAATATTTTCTTTTTATAAAACCTTTATTTATTAAAATAATTTAAATGAATAATTTTTAAAATTTTGTTTGCTTTTACTTTAGGTAGAGGTAGTTTCGGTACTTTTACCTAGTCCGTCCCTCAACAAAATTTAAAATTTGTCATTTTAAAGTGATTGTTTTAAAAGCAAAGATTTTCAGGTTTTTTTAATGTTTTTGGCATACTTTAGATCAATAAGATTAAAAATAATGATAACAAAATTTCTCGTCCCGCCCTCGGGTAAAGCAATTTCGGTTCAACGACCTAATCTTCAACTAACGACGAATTTTTAGAAATCAATTTTTAACTTAGTGAAATAAAGTAAATTTTTGTTATTAAATTCTCACCAACTTAAATTTAAAATGCATAAAATTAAAAATTCATATTAATATTATTAAAAATTCACACCAAATTCATATTATATTTTTGTTTTTAAACATACAAACTTATATTAAAAATATTAATTTTTCAAATATTTACAAACTTAAATATATTGATTTTAAAAAGTTTACAATATTAATTTAATATTTATTTTAAAAACAAAGCAAAAATAAAAATTAAAAATCTTTTTGGTCTTTTATCCTACTTTAATCAATCAAATATTATCAAAAATATACGCCCCTCTTTTCGGTAAAGTAATTTCGGTTCCATAACCTAGTTTTACTCCTGACGAATTTCTGAAATATTTTGGGTTGATTGATTAAAGAAATTTATACCTTATGAATAAACGGTAAATTTCGCAGTGATGTAATAAATTTTTGTAAGATATCAATAATTTCGGTTGCAAAACCTAATTTTATTGAATATCAATTTAATACTTTATAGCGAACAATTTAGCGTTTAATATCAAAAGGTTGAAAGCAATAAAAATAAAAATAAAAACTGTACATACTTACCTGTGAGATAGAATTTTCAGTGACCTGCTTTAGCCGACTCGTAGTATAGTCAGACTAATTGGTTTTCCATAGCTACGTAGGCATAACCTCGAGCATTCAATAACTTTTCTTCTAAACATATGTACGGTCCTTCTCTGCATAAAGTAACGAACTCGGTATTGAAATATGTCTGATTCGTCGAGCATTTTCCTTCGTGTGACCATTTTCCGCATTTATGACATATTTCAAGGTGTCGTGCTCTTCTTTTCGCTGCGAATTTCGATTATCCTTTACCAAAATGTGTCTTATTATGATTGTTCCTGAGTTCTTTTCTTACTTCGTCACATCTGGCTCTTATTACTGACACCAAGTCACTTGGGAGGGTGTCATTATTACGTTTAGTAATCAAAGCGTGTAGCATTAGACAATGGTTTAAATCAAAGGAATTCTTCATCTCGTAAAACCTAAATAAAAATAAAAATTCAGAATGGGGGGAGAAGACTAGTTCTTTAGGGTCTGCTAGGGAATGACCATTCGGATTCCATTCTCGAGAACTACACGAAAACAGAACATCTAACTTTAACAGAAATACATATTACCCTAAAAATATTCGAACCTTCCCACACTTAATTAGCTGTGGTGTCGAAATTGTGATTAACTTCGTTGTCAACTTCCATCGGACTATCTATGTAATGTTTAACTCTGTGACCATTAACTTTAAATTCAATCCCATTTGAATTTATTAACTCTACTGTTCCGTACGGGAAAACTCTTTTGACTATGAATGGTCCAGACCATCTTGATTTCAATTTTCCAGGAAATAGCTTGAATCGTGAATTGAAAAGAAGAACTCTGTCTCCTTCTTTAAATTCTTTTGAACTTTTGATTCTTTTATCATGCCATTTCTTCATTCTTTCTTTATAGATTAATGAATTTTCATATGCTTCATGTCTTAATTCTTCTAATCCGTTTAATTGACTTAACCGTAGACGTCCAGCTTCATGTAAATCAAGATTACATGTCTTCAAAGCCCAAAATGCTTTATGTTCAATTTCTACTGGAAGATGACATGCTTTTCTGTAAACGAGTCTAAAAGGTGTGGTTCCAATTGGAGTTTTGTAGGTTGTTCTAAAAGCCCAGAGTGCATCCTCCAATTTCATGGACCATTCCTTCGAATTTGATCCTACGGTTTTCTCAAGAATACGTTTTAATGCTCGGTTGGTATTGTCAACTTGTCCACTTGTTTGTGGATGATAAGCGGTAGAGATTTTATGAGTTACTCCATATCTTTTGAGAACTTTCTCAAGTTGATTATTACAAAAATGAGTACCCCGATCACTTATTAAAGCTTTCGGTGTTCCAAACCTAGCAAAAAGATGTTTTAAGAAGTTGACTACAACTCGTGCATCGTTAGTTGGGAGAGCTTGTGCTTCCGCCCATTTAGATACATAATCAATGGCAATGAGAATACAAAGATTATTATGAGATTTTGAAAATGGACCCATAAAGTCAATACCCCAAACGTCAAATACTTCACATACTTGAATGACGTTTTGTGGCATTTCATCACGTTGACTTATTTTTTTGGCCCTTTGACAAGCATCACAAGATTTGCAAAGATGGTGTGTGTCTTTGAAAATTGTAGGCCAATAGAATCCAACATCGTAAACTTTTCTTGCTGTGAGTTGAGGCCCATAATGCCCTCCTGTTGGTCCTGTGTGACAATGGTTTAAGATTTGACTGGCTTCATCCCCAAATACACATCGATGTATTATTCCATCGGGACAACTTTTAAACAAATGTGGATCTTCCCAGAAATAGTGTTTTATATCACTAAAGAATTTCTTTCATTTTTGGTACGATAATCCTTTTTCAAGGAATCCACATACTAAGTAGTTTGCATAGTCTGCAAACCATGGAATTTCATTATAATCGATTTTCAAGAGATATTCATCAGGAAAGTTATCGTGTATGGCCGATTCATTTAGAACTTCTAATTCGGGATTTTTTCAAGACGAGAAAGATGATCAGCTGCGAGATTTTATGCTCCCTTTTTATCACGGATTTCAATATCGAATTCTTGTAAGAGTAAGATCCAACGGATTAATCTTGGTTTAGCATCTTGTTTTGAAAATAGGTATCTAAGAGCAGAATGATCGGTATAGACCATCGTTTTAACTAGAACGAGATATGAACGAAATTTGTCAAAAGCAAAGACAATGGCAAGGAGTACTTTTTCAGTAGTTGTGTAATTTGTTTGTGCTCCTTGTAATGTCTTACTAGCATAATAAATAGGTTGAAATCGTTTTTCAATCCTTTGTCCTAAAACGGCTCCCATTGCAAAATCACTTGCATCGCACATAAGTTCAAACGGTAGATTCCAATTTGGAGTTATCATGATTGGCGCATTAGTGAGTTTCTCTTTAAGAATATTAAAAGATTTGATGCATTCATCTGAAAAGATAAATGGAGCATCTTTTTCAAGGAGTTTGTTCATAGGAGTGGCAATTTTAGAAAAATCTTTTATGAAGTGTCGGTAAAAACTGGCATGCCCTAGAAAACTCCTAACTCCTCTAACATTAGTGGGATGTGGAAGTTTAGCAATTACATCTACTTTAGCTCTATCCACTTCAATTCCTTCCTTTGAAATTTTATGACCAAGAACGATGCCTTCTTTAACCATGAAATGGCATTTCTCCCAATTAAGTACTAGATTTGATTGCTCGCATCTAATAAGCATTCGTTCAAGATTAACTAGACATGATTCAAATGTATCACCGAAGACTGAAAAGTCATCCATGAAAACTTCCATGCATTCTCCTATCATGTCGTGAAAAATTGCCATCATGTACCTTTGAAAGGTTGCAGGGGCATTGCAAAGTCCAAATGGCATGCGTTTGTAAGCAAAAGTACCATAAGGGCACGTGAACGTGATTTTCTCTTGATCCTCAGGTGCGATTGGAATTTGAAAATATCCGGAGAAACCGTCAAGAAAACAATAGTAACTGTTTCCGGCTAATCTTTCCAACATTTGATCAATGAAAGGTAAGGGAAAGTGATCTTTTCTGGTGGCGTCATTTAATTTTCTATAATCAATACAAACACGCCATCCTGTTACAGTCCTAGAAGGAATAAGCTCATTTTTTTCATTTGTGATGACAGTCATGCCACCCTTCTTAGGTACGCATTGAACTGGGCTTACCCATTGACTATCAAAAATTGGATAAATTAAACCTGCATCTAGCAGTTTAATTATTTCTTTCTTAACAACATCTTGCGTATTTGGATTTAGTCTTCGTTGGCGTTGCACATAGGTTTTATGATCTTCTTCCATAAGGATTTTATGTGTGCAATACGAAGGACTTATTCCTTTAATGTCATGAATCTTCCATGCAATAGCTGGTTTATGAGTTTTTAGCACAAAAATGAGTTGAGATTTTTCATTTTCAGTAAGAGAAGACGATATTATTACAGGTAATTCAGATTCACCATGTAAATAAGCATATTTCAAATGGTTTGGAAGTGACTTTAACTCTAATGTCGGTGGTTCTTCTATCGATGATTTATATCGATATCTGTCTTCCTCTTTTAGCATTTGAAGTTCTTCTATTGTTGGTTCATAATTATTAGCCATGAGTGTAGCTAACATTTCAACTTCATCAATTGGTTCAGTTCCTTCTCCTAAAGAACATTCTCCTGTTCCTTATAATTCTCTAAATCCTTCTAACAATTCTGCATGTGAATCTATAGTTTGAATATAATAACATGTATCATCTGCAGATTGCGGTTGTTGCATGGCTCTATCAACAGAAAAGGTAACACTCTTGTCCTCTATACTTAGGGTCAGTTTCTTACCATACACGTCTATTATTGCTTTGGCCGTGTTTAAGAATGGTCTTCCAAATATGAGAGGAACTCGAGAATCTTCTTCCATATCCAGAATAACAAAATCTACTGGAAATACTAAAGTACCAACTTTAACTATCATGTTCTCCATTATCCCTCTAGGATATTTTACTGATCGATCGGCTAGTTGTATACTTATTCGTGTTGGTTTCAATTCTCCAAGGTCTAGTTTAGTATATAATGAATACGGCATTAAATTTATACTAGCACCTAAATCTGCCAATGCTTCTATTGAACTAAGACTACCCAGAAAACATGGAATTGTGAAACTTCCTGGATCTGATAATTTTTCTGGTATCTTATTCAACAGCACTGCAGAACAATTTGCATTCATAGTAACAGCCGAAAGTTCTTTCATTTTCTTTCTATTTGTGATTAGATCTTTCAAGAATTTGGCATATCTAGGCATTCCTGAAATCACATCAATGAAAGGAAGATTGACATTTATTTGTTTAAACATATCCAAGAATTTGGATTGCTCGGCTTCAAGTCTCTCTTTTCTCATTTTACTCGGGTAAGGAAGTGGTGGTTGGTATGGTTTAACATAAGGTTTAGCCTTAACTGTGTTATTTTCATTAACCTTTTCAACTACCGGTTCTGTTTCCTTATCTTGATCAGGCTGTGGTTCTTGTGAAGTAGGAATAGAGTCATCAAAAATTACAGGCATTTCAGGTGGTTTAAGTATAATACCACTTCTTGTGGTAATGGCTTTAGCTATTTCATTACGGGAGTTAGCATTTGTATTGCTAGGTAGACTTCCCGATTTTCTTTCACCTATTAACCTTGCTAGGTTGCTCACTTCTTGTTCCAGATTTTGAATAGAAGCTTGTTGATTTCTAAATGCTTGAGCATTTTGTTCATTGGTTTGTTTCTGAGATGTGAAAAACTGAGTTTGAGATTCAACTAGCTTCGACATCATATCTTCTAAATTTGGCTTTTTATCATCGGTTTGTGGTGGTTTGTTTTGAAAAATAGGTCTTTGCTGGTTGTAAGTATTATTAGGTACTTGTTGATTACTAGGACCTTGTTGGTTGTTGTATGGAACATTTCGGTTATAGTTCTGATTTTGATTGTAGATCAGTCTTGGCGGTTGATAATTATTCTGATAATTATTTCCAGGCCTTTGGTTCATGTATGAAACATTCTCTCTTTATTCCATTGTTGGTTCAATACTGAGACAATCTTTTGTCAAATGTGGTCCTCCACACTGCTCACAACTAATTCGTATTGAGTGGATATCTTTAGTCATCTTTTGCATTCGTCTCTCGACAGCATCTATCTTTGCAGAAATGGAATCGAAGTCATGGCTAGAATCGGCTCAAGCCGCTTTAGATGATCTAACGATTTCTTTTTCTTGGTGTTACTCATGTGAGTGGGAAGCAGTGTTATCAATAATTTTGTAAGCGTCAGTTGCGGTTTTCTTCATAATGGAACCACCAGCTGCTATATCGATGTCTTTTCTTGTAGTGATGTCGCATCCTTGGTAGAATATTTGAACTATTTGACAAGTGTCTAAACCATGTTGCGGACATCCTCTCAATAACTTTTCAAATCTTGTCCACGCTTCGTATAGAGTTTTGTTTGGCTTTTGTGTGAACGTAACAATTTCTCCTTGAAGTCTTACGGCTTTAGATGCCGGAAAGAATTGTTTAAGAAATTTTTCAACTAAAACATCCCATGTATCAATCGCCCATTCAAGTAACGATTCTAACCAATCTTTGGCTTCTCCCTTTAAAGTCCAGGAAAATAACATGAGATAGATCTGTTCATCCTCCACTTCCTTTATTTTAAATAGAGTACAGATCCTATTAAAGGTTCGAAGATGTTCGTTTGGATCTTCCTTCGGCGCACCACTAAATTGGCATTGATTAGTTACCATGTGTAGGATTTGCCCTTTGATTTCATAATCTGGCGCATTAATGTCTGGTTGAGTAATTACGTGACCTTGGCCAGTGCGTTTAGCTCTCATTCGGTCGTCCATACTTAGAGGTTCTAGATTTTCCATGATTGAGTTTGTTGAATCTGAATCACTAAAGGATTCTGACTTAATGGTTTCTTCCTCGACAATCTCTGGATGAGTGATTTGTGGTTCAGGAGGAATGATTAGTGGTTCAGGATCTCTGAATTGTCCTTGAATATCCTCCGGATTCTCAATTGTGAGGTCGGGTTCAAAAAATAGATTATCGAAAATTTGAATTGGAGTACTTGGTCGACTTGATGACGATTTAAAAGAAAAATCAACGGCGACAATATTGGCTTGATGTCTTGATCGAGTTACAGGTGGTGAACGTTTTGCTCGGTGCATTCACTGAATATCCTATTAGTTATAAAAGATAAAAATTATATAAGTTATTAAATTAATAGACTTTTCTGATTTTGCCCACGTTTCGAATAGCCAATAGATGCAGCAGGTAGCCAGGACCCTTTAAATCGGAAGCCCACAACTCGCCACTAACAAATCCAACTATTACTACGAACCAGAAAATTTAGGATGTCTATCAATTTAACCACTTAAAATAATTTTTCGTTGAAATTTAAAGAAATTTTAGAGAAGAAAAAGAAAATTGTATGTCCTAAAAACTAGAGCGTCGAAAAATAAGAAAGAAAAAGAGCGCGTTGAAAAATGCCGAAAAATAAAAGGTTGAAAAATAAGAAAATTGTAGCGCGTCGAAAATTAAAAAGGGATTCTAAACGAAAAACGGGAATTACTTAAAAGGATACTAAAATTTTAACACGGCGTCGCAAAATTTTAAGCCACCTAAATCTTAGTCTAAAGAAAAAGCACTTAAGGGATTTTACGGCAAAGCCTAAAAATCTAAAAGTATATAAATAACTATGGCAAAACTAAACTTAATACTAAAAGTTGTGACTAGAGTCTAAAAATCTAAAGGTAATAAAACTTAAAATAAAAACTTTTTTTTATAGACAAAATCTTAAAAATATATATATATTTTTTAAAATATATATTCTTTTTAATTTTTTTTTTAAATTTGGAATTGCATGTTCAAAACCGAAATTGCGTGTGTAAATTCTGAAATTGCGTGTTCAGAACCGAAATTGCGTGTGTAAAATCTGAAATTGCGTGTTTAAAATCTGAAATTGCATGTGTAAAATCCGAAATTGCATGTTTAAAATCTGAAATTGCATGTGTAAAATCCGAAATTGCATGTTCAAAACTGAAATTGCGTGTGTAAAATCCGAAATTGCATGTTGAAAATATGAAATTGCGTGTTGAAAATATGAAATTGTGTGTTTAAAACTGAAATTGCATGTTTAAAATCTGAAATTGCATGTGTAAAATCTGAAATTGCATGTTTAAATTCTGAAATTGCGTGTTGAAAATATGAAATTGCGTGTTCAGAACCGAAATTGCGTGTGTAAAATCTGAAATTGCATGTTTAAAAATGAAATTGCGTGTTCAAAAACTGAAATTGCATGTTCAAAAACTGGTTTGGCCCAAATATTATAATTTATTTAGTTTTATTTATTAAATTTTTTTTTAAAATTTTTTTTTATTTTTTTATTTTTTTTTACGATTTTAAGATTTTTAAAATTTTTTTTTATTTTTTTACGAAATTAATATTTTTTTAAATTATTATTATTATTTTTTTACGTTTTAATTTTTTTTTTTTAAATTTTTATTTTTATGTTTTTTATATTTTTCATTTTAAAAAAAACACGAGCTCCCCGGCAGCGGCGCCAAAAATACTTGATGTGCGTAAAGGTGTATACGAAATAGTTATATATTTATTATGAAAAACTATTAAATACGATACAATTTTACACAAGTTATTTATTTATTTATAGAGTGGATATACATAAACCTTGCTACAACACTTAGAGGCAGTGTACCTAATCGTATAGTAGTGTAGTTTTTAGTAAGTCCGGTTCGTTCCACATGGAACTAGCCAAGTTTAACGCTATATTTTTAAAACTATATTTGTATAAATATAAATATATGTATATAAATATTATTATTATTATAAAAGGGGGTTTTTACCGTTTAATGACCGGTTTGTCGATTTTAAAACTTTAGTCGCAGTTAAAACCTAATGTAAAATATTATATATATAAAAGACTTAATTTAAAGCGTAAAGTAAATGACAATAATTAAAGTGCGATAAATTAAAATGCGAAAGATAAAATGACAATAAATAAAGTTGCGATAATTAAAAAGTACGATAATTAAAAGTGCAATTAAATAAAATGACAGTAAATAAAAGTGCGATTATTAAAAGTGCAATTAAATATGAAATAAAGGAATTATGCTTATTTAAACTTCCGTAATCATGATGTTTGACGTGTTGATTTTAGTTTATTACCATGGGTTAATTGTCCTTTGTCCTGGATTATTCAATATTTCCATCTGGTTTTTGTCCATAACAGTCCATCAGTCATAAATATAAAGTGCGAGTGTCCTCGTCAAATTATCCTTATATCCGAAGTCAAATATTCCAACTAATTGGGGACTTAAACTATAATTACACCAATTTTTCTTGTATATAATTCACCCCTATTTTAATAAGTCCATTGACTATTAATCCATCCCCGTGTCCGGTTAAATGAACGATTATTAGTACTTATAAATATCCCGTCCATCGTGTCCGATCGAGTGTATATGGTTATTTATAGGTACATCCAATTGTAAATCTTTATATTAAATTAACAAACTATCATTTAATTAAACAAATATAAAGCTCATTAATAGCCCATAGTCTAATTTCCACAAGTGTTGTTCTTTTGTCCAAACCCTAATTATGGTACAAAGCCCAATTACCCCGTCTTTAATATTTAGCCCAACATCATGATTACTTCAATTTAAATAAGCATAATAATAACTTAGCTACAAGACATTAATTTAACAACAAAATTAAACATAACTTACAGTGGGTGTTATTAGCGTATCGGTACACGGACAGAGTTTCGACTTACAAAACCTTAAAACATTCGACTAACCTAACCTTATTATTATCACTAACTTAAAATTAAAATTACAAATTGAGATTAATATTTGGAGTGATACTTGATACATATATTATGTATATAGAGTAGGAAATAGAAAAAGATGTCGATGCTTGTTCTCTGCATGTGGTATTTATAGCCATATAAATTACTGTACCAAGTTTGAAATTTGGTAAAGTTGAATAAATCAACTTGTTCATATGCACGTTCCTAATTCTTAATTTGTAAATTGATATATTATTATATATTATTATTATTATTATATTATTATTATTATGAATTATTTAAATATTATATTATATTCTTGTGCATAGTTGACTTGTACTTTCAGCTCCGTTACGTCGCGCGTTGAAAGTTGGTTCATGTCTCAGTTCTGGATTTTCGAACGCCTTTTCGTATGCTTAGATATCTTGTACTTTATGTTTCGCGGCTTGTACTCTTGTCAATTTTAGACGTTATTCATCAATAAATTGAACCACTTGAATTGTATCTTGTACTTTTTAGCGTTTTGGACCTTTGCGTCTTCAAATAGTCGAATCTGTCTTTTGTCTTCACCTTTTATTATTTAAACGAATATCACTTGTAAATAGAACAATTGCAACCAAAAGCTTGTCTTTCTTGAAGGATAATGCTATGAAATATATGTTCGTTTTTAGCATTATCAATCATTTATGAAAAAACATTCACAAGCCAAAACTTGACATCTTGCAAGTTGGAATGTTATTTCCAATAAGTAGTATGTCATCAACATACAAAATCAAGAAGATTACTTTGCTCCCACTAGATTTAATGTAAACACATAGCTCATCTTGGTTTTTGAGGAAAATCAAACTCTTTGATATTCTCATCAAACTTAAGATTCTAGCTACTGAATGCTTGCTTTAATCTATAAATGGATTTTGGAAACTTGCATACTTTAATAAGATGTTTAGGATATATAGATCCTTTCGGCTAAACCATATATACGTCCTCGCTTAGGTTGCCATTTAGAAAAGCGATTATGATATCCATTTACCATACTTCATAATCATGAAAAGTAGCTATGGTAATAAGTATCCTAATTTATAAAGCTCGTGATCAAGTGGAAAAGTTTCATCATAACCTTTTACCACGAATCGAGCTTTAAAAGTGTTTACATTACCGTCTATGCTAGTCTTCTCTTTGAAGACTCATTTACACCCCATTATCTTACAATTGGGTGGAAGATCAATCAAGTCACATGCTTGATCATCTTTCATGGACTGCATATATGCATTCATAGTATCTCTCCATTTTTAAGATTCGCGATCTTATATGGCCTCACGGTAGCTAGAGGGTTCATAATTCTCTAGGTGAGGTTCATATGAATTAACCAGATAATCAAACCTCTTATTCCGATGAGGAGTTCTACCAGGCCTATGAAGTTCAGGTGCAACACGTTCTGACTCACCAACAATGCGCTCAGATTTAACGTGTAGATTACTAGTGCTTATAGAAGGTATGTTATTTTGTGGTTCTTGAATTTCTTCAAGATCTACTTTACTCCCACTAAATTCTTATAAGAGAAGATCTCCTTTTTAAGAATTCAGTAGACCAAATAGAAAACACTTTGTTTTCAGCTTTGTAGTAAAAGTAGTAACCCATTGTTTCCTTTGGGTATCCCATAAATTAAAATTTAGTACTTCAGGGTTTTAAATTGTTTGAAGTGTCATGCTTCACATACACTTCACAACCCCAGAATTTCAAATAAGACAACTTGGGAATCTTCCCATGCCATACTTCATATGGTGTCTTTTCTACTTTCTTGGTTGGAACCATATAATGTATGCCTGCAGCAGACTCTAATACATAACCCCAAAAAGACGATGGTAGAGTAGTCAGACTCATCATAGATCGAACCATATCAAGTAAAGTTCGATTCCTCCATTCAAACTCACCATTGAGTAGTGGTGTGTGAGGTGGAGTGAATTGTAAGACAATCCAATAATTCTACAGGTGGTCCAAAAACTCTTGACTCATACACTTACTTCCTCCATCAGAGTGAAGTGATTTAATGGTCTTTCGAAGCTGATTCTTTACTTCATTTTGAAAGACTTCAAACCTTTCAAAAACTCCATGTTTATGTTTTAGCAAATAAACATAATCATATCTACTATAATCATCGGTTATTGTAACGAAGTAAGACTTACCATTTTTATACATTGTTCTAAAGGGCTACATACATCAATATGTATTAGTCCTAAAAGATATTTAGCTCTTTCACATAAATCGAAGAAATGAGCTTTTATCATCCTATCACATAAACATTACTCACATACATCAAATGACTCAAAGATACTTGATTCCAAAAGTCCATTAGAAAAGATTTTTTGAAATGCATTGTTTGTTTATATGACCAAGATGACGATATCATAGATTGGTCTTATTCATCTCTTGCTTGAATCGTTTAGCAGTATAAGTATATATGGAATTCTCATTTGAAATCACACCATGCATATCAATTTCAAAAATACCATCACTTGGATAGGCATTAAGATAAAAAAAAATATTATCCTTAGAAACTGAAATACCAAAGTGCGTAATGCAAGTTCAAAACTAGCATCTTTCAAATCATATTGCTCCTAATACTAGGAGCATAAAAACATTATTCCAATAAAACAATAAGACCACTTGGATATAACGACCCGTCCTAATCCAACTGGACGGATACATTACATTTGGTTACATCGCGAGGTACTTGACCTCTATATGATACATTTTACAAACATTGCATTCGTTTTTAAAAGACAAAATTTCTTTACATCGAAAGTTGACGGCATGCATACCATTTCATAATATATTCAACTATAATTGACTTAATAATAATCTTGATGAACTCAACGACTCGAATGCAACGCCTTTTAAAATATGTCATGAATGACTCCAAATAATATCTCTAAAATGAGCAAATGCACAGCGGAAGATTTCTTTCATACCTGAGAATAAAAATGCTTTCAAGTGTTAACCAAAAGGTTGGTGAGTTCATTAGTTTATCATAAACAATCATTTCCATTAATTTAATAGACCACAAGATTTTCATTTCATTTCTCATAAACATCATGCATGCATATAGCCATCTGCATAAAAATCATTCATATGGATTGAACACCTAGTAACCGAGATTAACCATAATGCATAGAATATCCCCACAGACATCGACGTATGTATAATAATAATCTCGAAGTACTAAACCCATCCATAGACATGAATGGGGGTTGTTAGGCACAATAGATATATCTTTAGGATTCGCGACAATTAGGGACCATTTCCCTAATTCTTAGGTTACCAGACTTGAAGGGCGATATTCGATTTTGATAATCCAACCATAGAATGTAATTTCGATTACTTGTGTGTATTTCGTAAAACATTTATAAAAGCAGCGCATGTATTCTCAGTCCCAAAAATATATATTACAAAAGCATTTAAAAAGGGAGCAAATGAAACTCACCATACTGTATTTTGTAGTAAAAATACATATGACAACATTGAACAAGTGTAGGGTTAGCCTCGGATTCACGAACCTATATCATTCATATGTATATTAAAACATGTAATTGTGATCGAACAAATTATATATGATTATTAATAATAATATACGTGTATTATGTGTTATATAGATAAATTTTAATTTTAATTTAGTTTTACTAATAACATTTTATTGCTAGAATATAATAATAAGTAATATTAATATCATTGTAATGTGTTTTTATAAAATTTTATTTGTAATAATAACCAAAATCTTAAAGTTTAATTCTAACTAGATTATACTTGTATTACGATCGTGAAATAACATATTAAATTTATATTAATAACCATATAATGATTATAGCCATAATCATGAATATTATTATAATCTTAACAATATTTTTAATTACTTCATAATACTTTTCATATATATATTCATACTTGAACTATAATTATAATTATGTTGTTCATTATCATTAAACTTGTGATCCACAATCATAGTCATAATAATCATAATCTTCGTTTTTTTTTTAAATTTCTAAACTAATGACTAACGCCTCTATAACATAAATTCGTAATCCTAATCATAATAATAATAGTAATACTTATATTAATAATAATCTGATAAAATTAATAATATTGATAATAACAATAATAATAATAATAATAATACTTATTAATAATACTAGTAATAATATAAACTATATTAATGATAATAATTTTAGTAATCATGTTATTAATATTAATATTGATAATAATTAATAATACCATCATACTTGTAAGTAATACTAATGATAATATAATGATGATAATAACAATTTTAGTTATGCTAATGATAATAACATTCATAATATTAATATTAGTGATAACAATAATTAACTTAATAATAATAACATAATTAATAATAATAATAATAATAATAATAATAATAATAATAATAATAATAATAATAATAATAATAATAAAATTAGTATGGAAAACTACCTTCCAAAGGCTTTTCTAATTTTTTTTTGCCCTGAACCGGGTTAGAACCCGCAACCTCTCGCTCACCCGCAACCCTCCTTAACCATTCTTCCATGACTATTTTTCTGATTTATTCTATACTCATAACATATTTAACCCATTTTCAATATTCATCATCTTTTTCAATGTAGCATACGACTAGTGAACATCTATAATCAAAACAATGAATTTGCAGTTTCGTATAAGACTTGTAAACACACAAAGAAACTAGAAAGGGTGTCATTGATTAAAAAAAATAAACAAAAAAAAATACTTCAGAGTGCTCCTGCTGTTCGCAAAAAAAGAAAAAGAAAAAAAAGAAACACCAAAATCGATTTTTAGATGTTTTTAGATATCGATTTCTTCATGAAATATTTTCCAAATAACCCCTAGAAACTATTGGAATCGTCAATTGAACTTGAAACATTAAAATGAACTCGAATTTCTCCAAGAACAAAACAGTTGACTTTTTGAATCTTAACTTTGACTCTAAAATTCGGATTCGTTATGAGGAATTGGAACTTGAGATTTTACAGGAAGTTTGAGTAAAAGATTTCTAACAACTCTGTATTTTTAGATTTTAAAAATTGATTCAAAATCAAAATATGACCAAAAAAGTTCAAGAACAGAGATATGGGTTGTTCAGCGTAATTTTTCTGTTAAAAAAAATAAACGTAGTGATAATGGATAATGGAAGTTGAATGTTTTTCTCAATAACCGAAATGGATAGTTCGATTTATAATAGAGATTAGTAGACAGAATCAATTAGTCAGAGGATACAAACGAATTAAAAGAAAAGTAGATTGAGATTGATAACAAACTTGTACCATTTCTATGACTTTTATGATATATATTTAATTAATATTATTAATATTAACTAATAAATATATATTGATAATTTTATTAATAATACTAAAAATACTAATAATAATAATTAGAGACTATAATCCTAAAATAATTTTAATAATAATAAGAATCCTGATAAAAGTAATAAAAATAATTAAAATGATAATTTTAAATAAAAATGATAATTTTAAATAAAAATGATAATTTTTAGTAATAATAATAATAATAATAATAATAATAATAATAATAATAATAATAATCATAATAATAATAATAATAATAATAATCATAATAATAATAATCATAATAATAACCAAAATCATGATTTCACTACTAATCATAAAAATATTGATATTACTGATGATAACAAATTAATTGTATTAACTTATACCGATATTTATTTTAGTACTAATGAAAGTGATGATAACAATATTAATGTGTTAACTTGTAATTACATATATCAATATTACAATTTATAATTATGTAATATTTAATGATTACATAATATATATATATATATATATATATATATATATATATATATATATATATATATATATATATATATATATGTATAATAACATATATTGTATATACATTTTAATACATTACACTATACATATAATTATAAATTAAGTATATATATATATATATATATATATATATATATATATATATATATATATATATATATATATATATATATATATATATATATATATATTTCAAATTACTATATCTATAATTATGTTTTATTTATCAAGTTTTATTACATAGATTAATTATATATATTGAAACAATTAAACTCAAAGTATATATATTAATACTTTGTTAACGTTTGACAATTGTTTTAAAAAAATATATATATACATTCAATATGATCTATATAATTAACTAAACAGTTTTAAATAACAAGTTTTAAATTACCTTAAGTTATCTTTCATAATAACTAAATCACATAATAGTTTAATTTATAATATATAATTATCTTCATATACATTTCTATATACAAATAGTGGTTCGTGAATCGTCGAGAGCAGTCGAAGGGTAATTGCATACATGAAAATAGTTCAAAATTTTGAAATTCAATTTATTAGACTTTGCTTATCATGTCAAAACCATATAAAGATTAAGTTTAAATTTGGTCAAAAATTTTCGGGTTGTCACAGTACCTACCCGTTAAAGAAATTTCGTCCAGAAATTTGATAGAGATCGTCATGGCTAACAATAAGAATGTTTTCCTGACGAATATGAGATGATAAATATAGTTTTATCACTGTTGGGTAATATGGATAAAGCAATTCGTTTATACGAAGTGTACAAGTGAAGCTATCACAAAAGTTTTAAACAAAGAAATAGAGATTCGCCTTAACTTTTGACGGAGTCATGGTTGATTTTCGGAATTCCAGGGATTTAAAGATAATCTTCGAATCTATATAAGATTTGATTCTTTGGTAATTCAGGAAATTAGGATCTCTTTGGTTAAATGCGATAATCTGTTTTGATTGCCCTGTCGAATATTTCTCTATAAATCCACTCCATTCGTTTCCTTTATATTTTGGTGTTCCATCCTTTTGTTTTCCTCTTCCCGACTTTAAGTCAAGCGAATCATGGTCCAGAATTCATAGGTATGAAGTTTCGAATGAACATGACTAATGTTCTAAGAAAGAAACGGTAATAGCACAATCTGACTTGTCAAATTACCAGAATTCAAGGGAAAAGATAGGACTATCAAGAAAATATGTTCTTGATGTGTTTATAGATCAGATAGAATGTAAGAGTCATGTAACATAGCACATGACGACGTTATAGTCAGTGAATCATCACGTTTCATTAGAAACTCAGCATGACTTACTGTAATATAATCACGTTGATCAAGTGTCATTATATTATACTAACTTATGCTTCAATACCCAACACTACTTCAAAAACATTCATAATTTACATTCAAATTTTTCAGAATTTAGAAACTAAAACAGTTTCTTTTATGATGTAATACAGATAACGCAGAGAGATAAATAATATCGGACAAGAATATTTATGAAGATATATTCAGAAATATTGAGGATATTAATAATGAAAGATACGATAATATCTTACAACTTTAGAATCAAATTGTGATGAAGAAATTCATTCACGATGATTTAGAGCAATTAATGAGCAAGGTATTCGCTAAAGATTTTATCAGAAACAGAATCATCAAGATTCTTTATGTACAAGTTTAGTCCTTGTGATTTGTTCAGCGTCTCCTTCATGGTTTGCTCAATTCATTTTTCAGTATCAAAATTTTTGAGTTTTGCCAACATACTATTCTTTATCATCAAACTTTTGGCTGTTAAGATTGTTTACAGTTTTTGCTGCTTCATTCAGCTTTTTCAACATTCAGAGTATTAATTCGTAGACTGGGTGCTTTTTCAGAATTTCAGAATGGAAGATCATAATTCTAAGAGATAACTGTTATATGTATACATATAAATTTTGATGTAGAAACGTTGCGAGATTCAAAATACTGATTGCAAATTCTCGATAATTGGTATGGTAGTTATCGTTACAAGATGTCGATGAGTTCATGATAAGACTTCAATAGATAAATATAGTGATTTGTCGGAGAGATTTAAGCCAAACAGCAACGAGGTTGCTGGTACGTCTGCTGGTAATATGGTGGAATATAAAAGGTTCCCCGGTAACAATAAAAGAGCACGCGTATATATCAAGGTTATAATAGGGTTGTTTCGAATGAAAATTCGAAGTTGACTTGCTGGAGCTGTGACAAAACTGGCTATCTCGAACAGGAGTTGCAAAGTTATTTTCGGTAATAATAACGCTAAAGGAATTAGCACAGCTACGTGTTAAACGTTTGCTCAGTTTCCGAGAGTTTTTCAGGTGCATAACTATATGCATAATTATTTCCTTCCGTAGATGAAGTGCTGTTGGTTCATCCTCTAGATTGTGGTGTTTTCAAAAATCATGAAAGGTTTGAACGCAGATTGTAATCGTCCAGATACAAATGAGGTTTAAGAGGAAGTCAAGTGGCAAACTTGAAGAAATGTTTAGTTTCATATGTTATAATCAATATTTTAATTCATTTTAATTGTCCAATGTTGGTAGTCCACAGTTAGTAGTCCACAGTTAGTAATTCAATAATTCATATATATAATATTCGAATTAATTAATACGTATCGTGAACCATTGTATACATGTCTCAGACTCGATCACAACTCAAAGTATATATATTATTTTAGAATCAACCTCAACCCTGTATAGCTAACTCGAACATTACGGCATATAGAGTGTCTATGGTTATTCCAAATAATATATATAGATGCGTCGATATGATATGTCAAAACCTTGTATACGTGTCCCGATATTTAAAATGCGTAAATAACAGTATTTAAATGACGATAAATAAAGTGCGTAAATAAATAATAGAAATTAAATGACGATAAATAAAATTGCGAGAATTAAAATTGCGATAATTAAAATGAAATAAGGAATTAACAGTTAGCTAGGATTTCATTAGCGTGGATTCTTAACAAAATTTCTCATAGTTAATTTGTTTGTTTCTAACAAATTTTATTTTGTCCAATGTTTTCTTCATTATGCCACTTGTTGGATTCTGATAGGTCAAAATCCAAATATGAAATTGAATGAAATCGGTTATTCTGCGGTGAACAGATACGTATATCTGTGGATGTAAGTAGGATAGTAAATGACTGTTGAATCAGATTGGAAGAATGTACAGTGTAACTTATTAATGTGAAATATAAATATTCCTCGAGTTTACCTACCCGTCAAAAGATTTTCACCATTAACAGTTTGTACGAAAGAATTTTTAATTACAATCTTTATGAAAATATATATACATATATATTTTCTTCAGATGTAATCATGGATTTAATGAGTTAATATGATATTGAACTCATCTGATTTACGGTTAGAACTAGAGTACATAATCTCTAAAACATTAGAGATTACATAATCATCATGTCGAACGAAGATAAATGATGTAGAACGTCATGTAGAATGATGATTATACTCGAGGTACAGATTGTGATGTTGAGGCGAGTGTTGTTGTGGTTTGTGTTGTTGCTGGTGGTACTGTTGATGATGGTGATGTTGTTGAAGCTGGTAAGTTTTGCACCATATTCTCCAAATTGATTACTCGAGCGCGAAGTTCGTTGACTTCTTCTATTATTCAGGGATGATTGTCGGTAGGAACGAGCGGATGAATAAGGTTCAGAATTTGTGATATCATATAATTATGTGAAATATCCTGGCAATGAGGGTGAATATGGTGTTTCGGACAGGTTCGCCGGTAAGTGCTTCAGGTTCTTCACCAAGAGGTGAATTCAGTTGGTGAAAAGGATCGCCCTCTTCTCGTCTCCATTGATTAAGTCGATTACGAACCCATCCCCAATTCATCCAGAATTGATGATGGCTGATTGGTTAATTCATTCCGGTGACGCTGCTTTCAGAGCTTGAGTGAAACTTGTAGCGACCCGACAAAATCGTCATTGACGACGCCGCTAACTTAGGTCCCGTTACGTGGTCGTAGTCCCTATATTAGACTCGTTTGACCAAAATTATGTCGCATTCATTTGGATGGCACAAGACTTGCAAAGTTTAGTTTACTAAATGGTTTGACAACAAGTTTAAGTTTACAAAAGTATAAAGTATAAATGAAATAACTTGCGACATAATAAGTTTAAAATCACGGTTGCTATAAATAGCGTATGTATGCAGACAAAAGTTTGAATCCAAAGGTGCTATCACTAGCGTATGAATGTATGTATGCTTGACCCCAAGCAACTATGAGTGTACGCGGAAGCATGTATCAAATAGCCAAGTATGAACCTGAGAAACATATAGAAAACTGTCAACGAAAAACGTTGGTGAAATCATAGGCGTTTGTAATAAATGTTGTTTTTGAACCACAAGATTTAGTATTCCCATAATGTTGATTATCAAAATCGTTTGCATTCCAAAAGTATTGTTCGCGAGCACCCAATTATCAATACTTAACGTTTCCTTCCATAGAACCCCATCACAATAGTGTTAGAAAATACACTGTTTCTCGAAAATATATTTCATCTGTAGACGGTAGAGAACCGTCCGAAATGAGGGTTTGTCAAACCCGTATGGCCACACAATATAAGTTCTCGCTTACACCCTGTAAGTGTAACTAATGATAATCGAATTGAGGATTTTTGTTCTAACTCGCTGTGGAATGTTTGTTTTCCTTGTACTTGTGTTCAAAGTATAAATGTAAGTAGTACAAAATGTAACAAAGTATATGTTTCTCAGCCCACAATTTAAAAGTATAAAAAGTTGTTGAAAAGGTGGGACTATGATCTCACCTCGAGTGCACGAGTATGAATGTACTTCACAAAGTAAACGTGTGCATGAAAGTTGCTTAGCCTTGACCTAAACAAGTAAGTTGTATCAATTAACCGGTTACGACACAAGGTCGGACGAAATGTGTTCGATTAGTCCTATGGCTCGTTACGACTCGATTATGTAGCATGTGAATCACGTTGTCAAGTTTCATGCAAGAATCAAGTATAAAATACGATTAAAACGATTTCATAAGTGTTTGGTTAAGTTTGACTAAAAGTCAAACTTGGTCAAAGTCAAAGTCAAGGTCAACGGGGTCGGGTCGGGTATCCGACAATTTTTCCATGATGAGAAAGTATATATAAGCATGTTGGCCAAGTTTCATGTTAATCGGAGTTACAAATAAGCGGGGGTGAAAACGTGAAAATCAAAAGAATTTGGGACAGACCAAAATGGCGCGCCGCTCCATTTAACTGATCAGCAAGTCTGGCAGTTTTCACACTCAAGCACGAATCTAACTTCAAACAATCATAACTTGTGAACTGTAAACACTCAAAACACGTATCTTATATTGTTAGAAAGGTATTTTGATAAGGAATACAACTAACTACTTTTCATCAAGCAAAAATATCATTTACAATAAGCGAAAACCCGTCAAGTGATCATTAAATGTTCAAAATCATCGTTTCAAGTTTACAAAATGCATTTCTTGACTCGGGAATCCAATTCACACATATAATATGCTGTTTTGAAGGTAATGAAACATACATTACAACTAAACACTTACTAACAACATTTTCTAGCATTCAACGCATCAAAAGTTCGTTTTAAGTCTATCAAACCCTAACCCAAAATTCACAAAAATCAATAATCATGTGTATGAAGTTTTCTTAATCAACCTATGCATCAAAACGAAGCTAGTGATACTAGTAACACAATTAAAACATGAACTTTAACAATTTAACAACACTAACTCATCCAAAATCAAAGATTAAGCACACCCATTTTCAAATTCATGCTAGTTACTCCAAAACAACAAATCGAGCAAACAAAACATATATTCATGTTATACACGAGCCATAGACACTAACTAACACCATTTCAAGTCAAAAACACGAATTTAGAGAAATCTAGAGTTTTAGAAATGTTACCCAAACGAGATGAAATTGGTACCAAAATGTAGAGGATGAAGAGAGGATCACGAATATGTAATTTGTTTTGATGTTTGCTTCTTGATTCGGGTTTAGATGATGATTTTGTGAATTTGGTGTTTGAGTTCCAATAATGGAAGTAGAGAGAAAAAGAGAAAGAGAGGTGGGATTGAATGAGTGGTGGTAGTGGTGGGTTGACTAGTTGACCTGGTCAACTAGTTTGCCAACTAGCCAACTTTGGTCCCTCAAGTTTCAAAGCGGGTGCGGGAATTTACCAAACGAATATTTTAAAAATGCTAGAGCAAACGAGTGATGTTATAATTAAATAATGGAAATATTATGAACGTTAGTCAACGGAAACCACGAATTTAAATAACGAAAGATATTATTTAAAAAAAGACAGTGTTAAAAATAAATTTAACGAAAAAACGCGGGATGTTACATTAGCTACACCTTAAAAGAAATTTCGTCCCGAAATTTAGTTGGAAGTAGTAGTTGTCGTTTCTTCCTCGAAATCTTGCGTTGCCAACTCTACGAATAAGTGAAGGTACTTCCTTGGGCATTTCAACGAACTTTGACGGTCGGGATTTTACGTTGTTTCAGAGTTTGGTTTCACGATTCAATATTTCCACCGATTCTCCTAGGAAGGAAAGTTTATCATCGATAGTAAGTTCATCAAAGAGGATAACAAGTTCTTGTTACGCAAGACACGCCTTCAAGTTTGATACACGGAATGTAGGATGAACGGAGCTCAATTGAGTCGGAAGATCGAAACGGTAAGCAACGGGTCCAATACGCCCCAAGATTTCAAAAGGATCAAAATATCGCGGATTTAGCTTTCTACGTTTCTCGAAACGGATTACACCTCCTCAAGGTGCGACTTTTAACGTTACGCGGTTACCCACTTGGAATTCGAGAGGTTTACGTTTAACATTTGTATGGCTCTTTTAGCATCTAAGGGTCGTCTTGGGCCTCTCTTGGATTTGAACGATCATAACGGTTATTTCATGAATGAGTCCGGGTCCGGTGGTTTGCATGTCACCTACTTCGGTTTAACAATTTAGAAAATGACAATTGTAGCTATATGAGTTCTCGAAAGGTGTGGCGTTAATACTCGAATGAAAATTATTGTAGTACTAGAATTCGGCTAAAGGCAAATACTTTTCTCAAGGAAATTTGAAGTTGATAACGCAAATTCGTATTACAGTTTCCAAGGTTTGAATCGTATGTTTGCTCGGTCCGTCGGGTTGTGGTTGATGTGCGGTACTCATGTCTAAACGTGGTCTCGAGGCTTTTTGTAAGTCTAGAAGTGAAACGAGGATCTCGATCCAAATTGAAGTATATCTCTTTAAGATATATTTTGATCAAGTTCGTTAGGACTTGAAAACATTAGTTAGAACAAGTTTCTTAAGAAATTCGCGCCGCGGAAAAATTTATCGGTTTTCGAAGACGTTTATTAGAGCAAGTTTCGTATCGGGTTCTGAAAAACGTTCATTAGGACTATTCACCCACGTGGTGAATACTAGTATAACGTGAAGAGTCTATCCCTCCATTGAGAATTTAGCTAAAAGATTTCCTTATACGGAAGTACGAGTTTAATGCGAGAGAAATTTCCGCCTCGATGTGAGCATAACAAGCATATCATAGTTCGTCAATAAAACTGTGCAAAAACGAGATAGTATACACGTGTATCATATGTTTGAAGTCGAAGGAATTTGTCATTCATTCGGAAGCATAAATATGGTTCGACAATAATCGACGATATGTCCCGGGTATGGTTGTTATCAGTATTCTCGGAGTTGTCGGATGTTCA
This sequence comes from Rutidosis leptorrhynchoides, assembly GCF_046630445.1. Lineage (NCBI taxonomy): Eukaryota > Viridiplantae > Streptophyta > Magnoliopsida > Asterales > Asteraceae > Rutidosis > Rutidosis leptorrhynchoides. The sequence goes on along the minus strand of NC_092334.1, from coordinate 124,007,624 downwards.
AACAAGAAAAAATGAAATCATGTACATGGCACATGGTGGTGATTAGGTTGATCGAGTCCAATCACCATCACGTGTCATTAGAACTTTGGTATGACTTACCGTAATATAACCACGTTGATCGAGTGTCGTTATATTACGCTAACTCATACCTCCATTCCCACATCACTCCATAGATTCAAGTTCATGTAATCGTGAAGTTTTAAAATGAACAAAGTGTAACGACGTCTCTAACGTGACTTGTATTGAATCGAAAGAATTAGCGCAACTCTAAAGAAGCGTTCCCCGAGGGAAGTGTATAAATGATTGTTCACGTCAATGCGGTTCAAGTCAAACAATAATGTATTTTGGTACGAGAAGTGTAACGAATCATGATAACGAATAGTACGCAACCGTAGTGATAAATGGTGATGACGATACTCACCTCGAGTAGTGATGGTAGTAACAAGAAGTGGTAGATAGTAAGGAACACCGGTGTAACACCGATAGTAAGTTGAAATGGTGGCGAATCATAATCTGGGAGATAGGGTTCCCGAACAAGTGTGACTAATGAAGTCGTCATCATCCTTACACGTATGAATCATGAATTTACGCGTATTACCAGAAAGTGGCAGAATACGGATTCGTATGATGAAAGTTTGGTACCATTAAGAAGTTACCCTAAGAATGATTCAAGTATAATGCACAAGTAGTCAAGTAAGTGCTATCTATAGCAAATGTATGTCAGAATGCAATGGTTAACTATCCTGTTGTAGTCTAGATTCACTAATGCGTCCTAACGACTCTGTCAGACACACTAATGCATATCCTAGTTCCCAACAACCAACGCTCTGATACCATCTGTAGCGACCCGACAAAATCGTCATTGACAGCGCCGCTAACTTAGGTCCCGTTACGTGGTCGTAGTCCCTATATGAGACTCGTTTGACCAAAATTATGTCGCATTCATTTGGATCGCACAAGACTTGCAAAGTTTAGTTTACCAAATGGTTCGACAACAAGTTTAAGTTTACAAAAGTATAAAGTATAAATGAAATAACTTGCGACATAATAAGTTTAAAATCACGATTGCTATAAATAGCGTATGTATGTAGATAAAAGTTTGAATCCAAAGGTGCTATCACTAGTGTATGTATGTATGTATGCTTGACCCCAAGCAAGTATGAGTGTACGCGGAAGCATGTATCAAACAGTCAAGTATAAACCTGAGACACATATAGAAAACTGTCAACAAAAAACGTTGGTGAAATCATAGGTGTTTGTAATAAACGTTATTTTTGAACCACAAGATTTAGTATTCCCATAATGTTGATTATCAAAATCATTTGCATTCCAAAAGTATTGTTCGCGAGCACCCAATTATCAAGACTTAACGTTTCCTTCCATAGAACCCCATCACAATAGTGTTAGAACATACACTGTTTCTCGAAAATATATTTCATCCGTAGACGGTAGCGAACCGTCCAAAATGAGGGTTTGTCAAACCCGTATGGCCACACAATATAAGTTCTCGCTTACACCCTGCAAGTGTAACTAATGATAATCAAATTGAGGATTTTTGTTCTAACTCGCTGTGGAATGTTTGTTTTCCTTGTACTTGTGTTCAAAGTATAAAAGTAAGTAGTACAAAATGTAACAAAGTATATGTTTCTCAGCCCACAATTTAAAAGTATAAAAAGTTGTTGAAAAGGTGGGACTATGATCTCACCTCGAGTGCACGAGTATGAATGTACTTCACAAAGTAAACGTGTGCATGAAAGTTGCTTAGCCTTGACCTAAACAAGTAAGTTGTATCAATTAACCGGTTACGACACAAGGTCGGGCGAAATGTGTTCGATTAGTCCTATGGCTCGTTACGACTCGATTATGTAGCATGTGAATCACGTTGTCAAGTTTCATGCAAGAATCAAGTATAAAATATGATTAAAACGATTTCATAAGTGTTTGGTTAAGTTTGACTAAAAGTCAAACTTGGTCAAAGTCAAAGTCAAGGTCAACGGGGTCGGGTCGGGTATCCGACAATTTTCCATGATGAGAAAGTATATATAAGCATGTTGGCCAAGTTTCATGTTAATCGGAGTTACGAGTAAGCGGGGGTGAAAACGTGAAAATCAAAAGAATTTGGGATAGACCAAAATGGCGCGCCACTCCATTTAACTGATCAGCAAGTCTGGCAGTTTTCACACTCAAGCATGAATCCAACTTCAAACAATCATAACTTGTGAACCGTAAACATTCAAAACAAGTATCTTATATCGTTGGAAAGGTATTTTGATAAGGAATAAAACTAACAACTTTTCATCAAGCAAAAATATCATTTACAATAACCGAAAATCCATCAAGTGATCATTAAATGTTCAAAATCATCGTTTCAAGTTTACAAAATACATTTCTTGACTCGGGAATCCAATTCACACATATGATATGCCATTTTGAAGGTAATGAAACATACATTACAACTAAACACTTACTAACAACATTTTCTAGCATTCAACGCATCAAAAGTTCGTTTTAAGTCTATCAAACACTAACCCAAAATTCACAAAAATCAATAATCATGTGTTTGAAGTTTTCTTAATCAACCTACGCATCAAAACGAAGCTAGTGATACTAGTAACACAATTAAAACATGAACTTTAACAATTTAACAACACTAACTCATCCAAAATCAAAGATTAAGCACACCCATTTTCAAGTTCATGCTAGTTACTCCAAAACAACAAATCGAGGAAACAAAACATATATTCATGTTATACACGAGCCATAGACACTAACTAACACCATTTTAAGTCAAAAATACGAATTTAGAGAAATCTAGAGTTTTAGAAATGTTACCCAAACGAGATGAAATTGGTACCAAAATGTAGAGGATGAAGAGAGGATCACGAATATGTAATTTGTTTTGATGTTTGCTTCTTGATTCGGGTTTAGATGATGATTTTGTGAATTTGGTGTTTGAGTTCCAATAATGGAAGTAGAGAGAAAAAGAGAAAGAGAGGTGGGATTGAATGAGTGGTGGTAGTGGTGGGTTGACTAGTTGACCTAGTCAACTAGTTTGCCCGCTAGCCAACTTTGGTCCCTCAAGTTTCAAAGCGGGTGCGGGAATTTACCAAACGAATATTTTAAAAACGCTAGAGCAAACGAGTGATGTTATAATTAAATAATGGAAATATTATGAACGTTAGTCAACGGAAACCACGAATTTAAATAACGAAAGATATTATTTAAAAAAAAAAGACAGTGTTAAAAATAAATGTAACAGAAAAACGCGAGATGTTACAAAACTCCATATCGGAATTCGAGGGACTTGAATTAGTGGCGAGTTTCATTTTATACGATTGATTAAAAGATTTTTCGATATGAAACGATTTCCGGCTATCGGATGGTATTCTAATTACATAGAATATCTATATACATAGAACAAAAGATTTCGTAGATTACGGAGGAGTTTACGGAATATGTCAGGCAAAGTTTATAGTAACAGATACGCTAAGATATGAATTAGCAGATACGCTAAGATATGAATTTTGTCTATACACTATTCATGCAATCAATGTAATAAGATGTGTCTAGACTAAGAAAGATAAGCATGTAATTTCCGACAAAAATGATAAGCGAAACTTTTGATATGCAGACACGGTCGAAGTCCAGACTCATTAATGCATCTTAATATCTATCATTTAGACACACTAATGCAAGACCTAGTTCGCTACGATCACTACTCTGATACCAACTATAACGACCTGTCCTAATCCAACTGGACGAATACATTACATTTGGTTACATCGCGAGGTACTTGACCTCTATATGATACATTTTACAAACATTGCATTCGTTTTTAAAAGACAAACTTTCTTTACATCGAAAGTTGACGGCATGCATACTATTTCATAATATATTCAACTATAATTGACTTAATAATAATCTTGATGAACTCAACGACTCGGATGCAACGTCTTTTGAAATATGTCATGAATGACTCCAAGTAATATCTCTAAAATGAGCAAATGCACAGCGGAAGAATTCTTTCGTACCTGAGAATAAACATGCTTTCAAGTGTCAACCAAAAGGTTGGTGAGTTCATTAGTTTATCATAAACAATCATTTCCATTAATTTAATAGACCACAATATTTTCATTTCATTTCTCATAAACATCATGCATGCATATAGCCATCTGCATAAACATCATTCATATGGAGTGAACACCTGGTAACCGACATTAACCATAATGCATAGAATATCCCCACAGACATCGATGTCTGTATAATAATAATCTCGAAGTACTAAAGCCGTCCATAGACATGAATGGGGGTTGTTATGCTCAATAGATCTATCTTTAGGATTCGCGTCAATTAGGGGCCATTTCTCTAATTCTTAGGTTACCAGACTTGAAGGGCGATATTCGATTTCGATAATCCAACCATAGAATGTAATTTCGATTACTTGTGTCTATTTCGTAAAACATTTATAAAAGCAGCGCATGTATTCTCAGTCCCAAAAATATATATTGCAAAAGCATTTAAAAAGGGAGCAAATGAAACTCACCATACTGTATTTTGTAGTAAAAATACATATGACAACATTGAACAAGTGTAGGGTTGGCCTCGGATTCACGAACCTATATCATTCATACGTATATTAAAACGTGTAATCGTGATCGAACAAATTATATATGATTATTAATAATAATATACTTGTATTATGTGTTATATAGATAAATTTAATATTTTTAATTCATACATTTTATATAATTTAATACTTATCATATTAAATTTTAATTTAGTTTTACTAATAACATTTTATTGCTAGAATATAATAATAAGTAATATTAATATCATTGTAATGTGTTTTTATAAAATTTTATTTGTAATAATAACTAAAATCTTAAAGTTTAATTCTAACTAGATTATACTTGTATTACGATCGTGAAATAACATATTAAATTTATATTAATAACCATAGTTTATTTATAATGATTATAGCCATAATCATGAATATTATTATAATCGTAACAATATTTTTAATTACTTCATAATACTTTTCATATATATATTCATACTTGAACTATAATTATAATTATGTTGTTCATTATCATTAAACTTGTGATCCACAATCATAGTCATAATAATCATAATCTTCATTTTTTTTTAAATTTCTAAACTAATGACTAACGCCGCTATAACATAAATTCGTAATCCTAATCATAATAATAATAGTAATACTTATATTAATAATAATCTGATAAAATTAATAATATTGATAATAACAATATTAATAATAATACTTATTAATAATACTAGTAATAATATAAACTATATTAATGATAATAATTTTAGTAATCATGTTATTAATATTAATATTGATAATAATTAATAATACCATCATACTAGTAAGTAATACTAATGATAATATAATGATGATAATAACAATTTTAGTTATGTTAATGATAATAACATTCATAATATTAATATTAGTGATAACAATAATTAATTTAATAATAATAACATAATTAATAATAATAATAATAATAATAATAATAATAATAAAAATAATAATAATAATAATAATAATAATAATAATAATAATAATAATAATAATAATAATAATAATAATAATAATAATAATAATAATAATAATAATAATAATAATAATAATAATAATAATAATAATAATAATAAGATTAGTATGGAAAACTACCTTCTAAATGCTTTTCTAATTTTTTTTTGCCCTGAACCGAGTTTGGACCCGCAACCTCTCGCTCACCCGCAACCCTCCTTAACCATTCTTCCATGATTGTTTTTCTGATTTATTCTATACCCATAACATATTTAACCCATTTTCAAAATTCATCATCTTCTTCAATGTAGCATACGACTAGTGAACATCTATAATCAAAACAATGAATTTGCGGTTTCGTATAAGACTTCTAAACATACAAAGAAACTAGAAAGGGTGTCATTGATTAAAAAAAATAAACAAAAAAAAAATTTCAGAGTGCTCCTGCTGTTCGCAAAAAAAGAAAAAAAAAAGAAACACCAAAATTGATTTTTAGATGTTTTTATATATCGATTTCTTCATGAAATATTTTCCAAATCACCCCTAGAAACTATTGGAATCGTCAATTGAACTTGAAACATTAAAATGAACTCGAATTTCTCCAAGAACAAAACAGTTGACTTTTTGAATCTTAACTTTGACTCTAAAATTCGGATTCGTTATGAGGAATTGGAACTTGAAATTTTACAGGAAGTTTTAGTAAAAGTTTTCTAACAACTCTGTATTTTTAGATTTTAAAAATTGATTCTAAATCCAAATATGACCAAAAAAGTTCAAGAACAGAGATATGGGTTGTTCAGCGTAATTTTTCTGTTAAAAAAAATAAACGTAGTGATAATGGATAATGGAAGTTGAATGTTTTTCTCAATAACTGAAATGGATCGTTTGATTTATAATAGAGATTAGTAGACAGAATCAATTAATCAGAGGATACAAACAAATTAAAAGAAAAGTAGATTGAGATTGATAACAAACTTGTACCATTTCTATGACTTTTATGATATATATTTAATTAATATTAACTATAAATATATATTGATAATTTTATTAATAATACTAAAAAACTAATAATAATAATTAGAAATAATAATAATATTAATTACTATAATATTAAAATTATTTTAATAATAATAAGAATACCGATAAAAGTAATAAAAATAATTAAAATGATAATTTTAAATAAAAATGATAATTTTTAGTAATAATAATAATAATAATCATAATAATAACCAAAATCATGATTTCACTACTAATCATAAAAATATTGATATTACTGATGATAACAAATTAATTGTATTAACTTATTTTAAGATACTAATATTAATAATACCGATATTTATTTTAGTACTAATGAAAGTGATGATAACAATATTAATGTGTTAACTTGTAATTACATATATCAATATTACAATTTATAATTATATAATATTTAATGATTACATAATATATATGTATAATAACATATATTGTATATACATTTTAATATATTACACTATACATATAATTATCAATTAAGTATAGAATTCATATATATTTATATTTATATTTATATTTATATTTTTCAAATTACTATATCTATAATTATGTTTTATTTATCAAGTTTTATTACATAGATTAATTATATATATTGAAACAATTAAACTCAAAGTATATATATTAATACTTTGTTAACGTTTGACAATTGTTTAAAAAATATATATATATACATTCAATATGATTTATATAATTAACTAAACAGTTTTAAATAACAGGTTTTAAATTACCTTAAGTTATCTTTCATAATAACTAAATCACATAATAGTTTAATTTATAATATATAATTATTTTCATATACATTTCTATATACAAATAGTGGTTCGTGAATCATCGAGAGTAGTCGAAGGGTAATTTCATACATGAAAAAATTCAAAATTTTGAAATTCAATTTACTAGACTTTGCTTATCATGTCAAAACCATATAAATATTAAGTTTAAATTTGGTCGAAAATTTTCGGGTCGTCACATTGGAAGAGTAAGCTCATAGTGACCAATGGCTTCAATCAAAGCTTGATTCCCATTGTCCACTCGCAAATTCAGTGTGCCTTTTTCAGTCTATTATTTCTTCTCATTCCTTTTATTCTGTTACAGGTGTGAAGACTGTAGTGACCCGAACTTTTCTATGTTTATACATATTAAATGAAATTTATATTTACATGATTAAGTGTTTCCAACATGTTAAGCAATCAAACTTGTTAAGACTTGATTAATTGAAATAGGTTTCATATAGACAATTGACCACCCAAGTTGGCCGGTGATTCAAGAACGTTAAAACTTGTAAAAACTATATGATGACACATATATAATTATATATATAATTAACATGATATTATGATAAGTAAGTATCTCATTAGGTATTTTAACAATGAGTTATATACATAAAATTGTGTTTATTAAATTAAGAAACTCGAAACGATTATCATTATAACAACGTCTTACTAATTACATATGAATCATATTAAGATATTATTACACTATGTTTAATCATGATAAATGATAAGTAAACATGTCATCATGTATATTAACAATGAACTACATATGTAAAATAAGACTACTAACTTAAGAATTTCGAAACGAGACATATATGTAACGATTATCGTTGTAACAACATTTAACTGTATATATATTATACTAAGATATATTAATATATCATAATATCATGATAATGTAATAATTTAACATCTTTTTAGATATAATAAACAATGGGTTAACAACATTTAACAAGATCGTTAACCTAAAGGTTTCAAAACAACATTTACATGTAACGACTAACGATGACTTAACGACTCAGTTAAAATGTATATACATGTAGTGTTTTAATATGTATTCATACACTTTTGAAAGACTTCAAGACACTTATCAAAATACTTCTACTTAACAAATCTATACAAATCATATCCTGGCTAACTTATATTGTATTATACATGTATTCTAATGTAATTTTGGGATACCATAGACACGTATGCAAATGTTTTGATATATCATATCGACCCATGTATATATATTATTTGGAACAACCATAGACACTCTATATGCAGTAATGTTGGAGTTAGCTATACAGGGATGAGGTTGATTCCAAAAATATATATACTTTGAGTTGTGATCTAGCCTGAGACGTGTATACACTGGGTCGTGGATTGATTCAAGATAATATATATCGATTTATTTCTGTACATCTAACTATGGACAACTAGTTGTAGGTTACTAACGTGGACAGCTGACTTAATAAATTTAAAACAGTAAAATGTATTAAAAATGTTGTAAATATATTTTAAACATACTTTGATATATATGTACATATTTGTTATAGGTTCGTGAATCGACCAGTGGCCAAGTCTTACTTCCCGACGAAGTAAAAATCTGTGAAAGTGAGTTATAGTCCCACTTTTAAATTCTAATATTTTGGGATGAGAATACATGCAGTTTTATAAATGTTTTACGAAATAGACACAAGTAATTGAAACTACATTATATGGGTGAATGATCGAAGCCGAATATGCCCCATTTGCTTGGTAACCTAAGAATTAGTAAACCGATCTACTAATTGACGCGAATCCTAAAGATAGATCTATTGGGCCTAACGAACCCCATCCAAAGTACCGGATGCTTTAGTACTTCGAATTCGTTTATATCATGTCGGTTACCAGGTGTTCACCATATGAATGAATTTTATCTCTATGTATGGGATGTATATTGAAATATGAAATCTTGTGGTCTATTATTATGATTTGATAATATATAGGTTAAACCTATAACTCACCAACATTTTTTTGACGTTTTAAGCATGTTTATTCTCAGGTGATTATTAAGAGCTTCCGCTGTTGCATACTAAAATAAGGACAAGATTTGGAGTCCATGCTTGTATGATATTATGTAAAAACTGCATTCAAGAAACTTATTTTTGATGTAATATATTCTTATTGTAAATCATTATGTAATGGTCGTGTGTAAACGGTATATTTTAGATTATCATTATTTGATAATCTACGTAATGCTTTTTAAACTTTTATCGATAAAATAAAGGTTATGGTTGTTTTAAAAATGAACGCAGTCTTTGAAAAACGTCTCATATAGAGGTCAAAACCTCGCGACGAAATCAATTAATATGGAACGTTTATAATCAATATGAACGGGACATTTCAGTTGGTATCCGAGCGTTGGTCTTAGAGAACCAGAAAATTGCATTAGTGTGTCTTACCGAGTTTGTTAGGATGCATTAGTGAGTCTAGACTTCGACCGTGTTTTTTTTCAAAAACGGTTTCTTAACATTTTTTTTGTTGGAAACTATATATTATTAGCATGTAAATATTATGTGATATAATAATCTCTTAACGTGTTTGATATTGTATGATAGATGTCTACCTCTAGTACAAATCACATTGATTCACCTAATAATAATGAAGAGTCGAATATATTTTGGGAAGATTCACAAATTCCCGAAGAGGAACCGGAAGAGGAGGAACCGGAAGAAGAGGAACCAGAAGAGGAGGAATCGGAAGAGGAGCAACCAGAAGAAGAAGAGGTTCATGAGGAAGAAATATTGATACCTATAGTAAATCGATTAAATAAAAGAAAATCCTCAACCAACGGACCAAAGTTAATAATGGTCAATGGTGTTTCCGCCGAGGAAGCAAAATATTGGGAAGATTACCAATTTTCTGATGAATCGGATTCCGATGATGTTATAGAAATTACCCTCGACCCAATTTAATAAAGCGAAAGAAAATAATAAGGGAAAAGGTATAAAAATAGAGAAACCGATTCCAACCCCGATGAACTTTATATGTATCGACAACATCCGTATTTCCTAAAATGTAACAATGACCCGGGAACCTCTAAACCACTAGGTTTTTCTAAACCATTATGGAAAACAACGGCTCGTATTAGAGGAATACCATATATTCCTAGAAAGTTAGGAAAACGAACCAAGTCAGAAGAAGAAGAAACCAGTGATTCAGATTAGAGGGTTGTAGTCATGTTGTGTATTATATGTATTGTAGTGTGCTTGTACTTTTATGTTCTATGTAAAAATTGCTTGTATTGTTTATTATTACGAATCTAATCCTTGTCTATTTTACAGTATAAAAACAAAATGGACGTTAAGGGTAGACAACCGAATATTTTAGAAGACCTACCAGAGGATATGATTGAGGAAATCTTGTCTAGAGTCGGTCAGAATTCATCAGCACATTTAGTTATGGCTAAATTAACTTGTCAAACATTTGAAAGACTTTCCAGAAATGCCTTAGTTTATAAAAGGCTTTCCTTTGATAGGTGGGGTATATCACATTGGAGAGACCGTAAGTTACGCCGTGTTTTTTTAAAAGCATTAAATGCGGGGAACCCAAATGCAATTTTACGCTACGGGTTAAGAACCTATTTTGACTCAACATATCTCAACATAGGATTTTGTGAATTAGAAAGAGCTTCTAACATGCAACATAAAGAAGCATGTTATGCTTACGGGTTAGTGATGTTCGCTTCTTACCAAAGTGAGAAAAAGAACATCGGATTGCAACTTTTAAATAAAACCTTCCCACAAGTGACGGATTCAGTAGTTGGGGTGAGAAACAAGGTTTTTAGATTATTACGGGGCTGTTGGACATTACGAAACCCTCGTCCTTTTGACGATATTACAACATGCTGCCTAGCCAATGGTCATAACGGTTATTTTCCAGAAGACCAAGGATGGGAAGTCGTCTTATTAAAACCAGAATGCATCACTTGTTTCTGGACTTATGAATTACGTGTCTTTATTTCATTTGCTGAACAACTTGCGTATTAACTAGATTTATCTTCAAAACTGTCCTGTATCATAGTGTACTATATTTCATGTTATATGTAATATAGCGAAGTTGTAAGTTTGAAGAATATTTGTATGTGATATATTATTATAATCAGTTTTTCATATGAAATTGTAGTAGTTGAATTGTATATTAGCTACTAAGTATGAACTTAACGGGTAGGTAGTACCCGAATTTAAACTTATAAAATGCTAATATGAAGAAAAAGCTTTTATAAATGAGTTCATATTATGCTATGAAATACTATTGACTACTCTTAATATTCTGTATGATTAACTCGATTCAGTTGGCTATTTTGAAGGAAATGGCACCGACTACTCGACACACCATGAATATGAGCGAAGAGGAATTTCGTACCTTTCTTGCTGCAAATATAGCCGCAGTACAGGCTGCGCTACATACCAACAATAACTCTGAATCTAGCAATGCAGCTAACGGCGCAAGAAATCGTTTCCTACAAAGAATTCACTGCCTGCAAACCTTTGGAATTTGATGGAACTGAAGGACCAATTAAATTGAAACGGTGGACCGAGAAAGTCGAATCGGTGTTTGCCATAAGTAAGTGTACTGAAGAGGACAAAGTTAAGTACGCTACGCATACCTTCATAGGTACTGCGTTAACGTGGTGGAACACCTATCTTGAACAGGTAGGACAAAATGCTGCTTACGCACTACCGTGGTCGGCATTCAAGCAATTGATGAACGAGCAGTACCGTCCTAGAAACGAAGTCAATAAACTCAAGGCAGAACTTAGAGAGTTACGAACACAAGGGTTCGACGTTACCACATATGAACAACGATTCACAGAGTTGTGCCTATTGTGTCCGGGAGCATTCGAAGATGAAGAAGAGAAGATCGACGCGTTTGTAAAAGGGTTACCAGTAAGGATTCAAGAAGATGTGAGTTCACACGAGCCCGCTTCTATACAGAAGGCAAGTCGAATAGCTCATGAACTCATAAATCAGATTGAGGGAAGAATTAAAGAGCAGGCGGCCGAAGAAGCCAACATGAAATAACTCAAGAGGAAGTGGGAGGAAAACGGTGACAAGAGTCACCAGTACAACAACAACAACAATTACAACCACAATCGCAACAACTATCCCAACAACTGCAATAATAATCGCAACAATAACCGCAATCCTAACAATAACTACAACAAACATCCCAACAACAACAACAACTACAACAACCGTTTTAACAACAATAACAATCCCAACAACAACCTCAATAACAACAACGGCAATAAAAACCAAAAATAGCCATGTCATAGGTGTGAAGAAAATCATCAGGGGTTTTGCACGACATTTTGCAATAGGTGTAAAAGAAATGGTCATAGCGCGAAAAAGTGTGAGGTCTACGGACCAAAGTTTAACAGAACTAAAGGAACAAATAATTTCAGAACAAGTAATACCGAAATGAATAGTGTCAGAGCAAGTAATACCAACGCTGTTTGTTATAAATGTGGAAAACCGGGCCACATTATTAGAAATTACCCGAATCAGGGGAATACTAATGGACAGGGCCGTGGAAGAGTTTTCAATATTAATGCGGCAGAAGCACAGGAAGACCCGGAGCTTGTTATGGGTACGTTTCTTATTGATGATAAATCTGCTTATGTTTTATTTGATTCGGGTGCAGATAGAAGCTATATGAGTAGAGAATTTTGTGCTAAATTAAGTTGCCCATTGACGCCTTTGGATAGTAAATTTTTACTCGAATTAGCAAACGGTAAATTAATTTCAGCAGATAATATATGTCGGGAGAGAGAAATTAAACTGGGGGATGAAACGTTTAAAATTGATTTAATACCAGTCGAGTTAGGAAGTTTTGATGTAATAATTGGCATGGACTGGTTGAAAAAGGTGAGAGCAGAGGTCGTTTGTTACAAAAATGCGATTCGCATTATGCGTGAAAAAGGAAAACCTTTAATGGTGTACGGAGAAAAGAACAACGCGAAATTAAATCTTATTAGTAGTTTGAAGGCGCAAAAACTAATAAGAAAAGGTTGTTACGTCATTCTAGCACACATCGAGGAAGTTAAACCTGAAGAAAAGAACATCAGTGATGTTCCCGTAGCAAAAGAATTTCCCGATGTATTTTCGAAAGAATTACCGGGATTACCCCCACATCGATCCGTTGAATTTCAAATAGACCTTGTACCAGGATCTGCACCAATAGCTCGTGCTCCATACAGACTAGCACCCAGCGAAATGAAAGAAAGACAGTTACAGGAACTTTTAGAGCGTGGTTTCATTTGACCAAGCACATCACCATGGGGAGCTCCTGTTTTGTTTGTCAAGAAGAAAGATGGTACATTTAGGTTGTGTATCCACTACCGAGAGTTGAACAAACTTACCATCAAGAACCGCTACCCACTACCGAGAATCGACGACTTATTTGATCAACTACAAGGCTCGTCTGTTTATTCGAAGATCGATTTACGTTCTGGATATCATCAAATGCGGGTTAAGGAGGATGATATTCCAAAGACTGCTTTTAGGATGCGTTACGATCATTATGAGTTTATGGTTATGCCGTTTGGATTGACTAACGCATCAGCTGTGTTCATGGACCTCATGAACCGAGTGTGTGGGCCATATCTTGACAAGTTTGTCAATGTTTTTATCGATGACATACTTATTTACTCGAAGAATGATCAAGAGCACGAAGAACATTTGAGAAAAGTGCTAGAGTTGCTGAGAAAAGAAAAATTGTACGCTAAGTTTTCAAAGTGTGCATTTTGGTTGGAAGAAGTTCTATTCCTCGGTCACATAGTGAACTAAGAAGGTATTCAGGTGGATCCAGCAAAGATTGAAACTGTTGAAAAGTGGGAAACCCCGAAAACTCCGAAACACATACGTCAGTTTTTAGGACTAGCTGGTTACTACAGAAGGTTCATCCAAGACTTTTCCAGAATAGCAAAACCCTTGACTGCATTAACGCATAAAGGGAAGAAATTTGAATGGAAAGATGAACAAGAGAAAGCGTTTCAATTGTTAAAGAAAAAGTTAACTACAGCACCTATATTATCATTACCTGAAGGGAATGATGATTTTGTGATATATTGTGACGCCTCAAAGCATGGTCTCGGTTGTGTATTAATGCAACGAACGAAAGTAATTGCTTATGCATCTAGACAATTGAAGATTCACGAACAGAATTATACGACGCATGATTTGGAATTAGGCCCGGTTGTTTTTGCATTAAAGACTTGGAGGCACTACTTATATGGGGTCAAAAGTATTATATATACCGACCATAAAAGTCTTCAACACATATTTAATCAGAAACAATTGAATATAAGGCAGCGTAGGTGGATTGAATTGTTGAATGATTACGACTTTGAGATTCGTTACCGCCCGGGGAAGGCAAATGTGGTAGCCGACGCCTTGAGCAGAAAGGACAGAGAACCCATTCGAGTAAAAGCTTTGAATATAACGATTCACACTAACTTTACTACTCAAATAAAGGAGGCGCAACAAGGAGTTTTAAAAGAGGAAAATTTAAAGGATGAAATACCCAAAGGATCGGAGAAGCATCTTAATATTCGGGAAGACGGAACCCGGTATAGGGCTGAAAGAATTTGGGTACCAAAATTTGGAGATATGATAGAAATGGTACTTAGAGAAGCTCATAAAACCAGATACTCAATACATCCTGGAACGGGGAAGATGTACAAGGATCTCAAGAAACATTTTTGGTGGCCAGGTATGAAAGCCGATGTTGCTAAATACGTAGGGGAATGTTTGGCGTGTTCTAAGGTCAAAGAGGAGCATCAGAAACCATCAGGTCTACTTCAACAACCCGAAATCCCGGAATGGAAATGGGAAAACATGACCATGGACTTCATCACTAAATTGCCAAGGACTGCAAGTGGTTTTGATACTATTTGGGTAATAGTTGATCATCTCACCAAATCAGCACACTTCCTGCCAATAAGAGAAGATGACAAGATGGAGAAGTTAGCACGACTGTATTTGAAGGAAGTCGTCTCCAGACATGGAATACCAATCTCTATTATCCCTGATAGGGATGGCAGATTTATTTCAAGATTCTGGCAGATATTACAGCAAGCATGTAATGACCCGAAAATTTGCGACTAAATTTAAACTTAATCTTTAAAGGATTAATGATTTCGACACGATAAACAAAGTCTGTAAAACTGAATCTCAAAATTTTTGAACTATTCAAGTACCCTTCGATTTTCTCAACGATTCGCGAACAATTATATGTAAATAGATACATATATATACTATAACTTGAAAACGTAACAAAGTTTTAATTGCATAATACCGTACATTAAACTTATTGGTATATATATCTAATTAAATATATATGATTTCAAGTTATTTAGTAAACGATAGTAACATTCGATTATTGATTTGATTGATATTTAGATAAGTTAACTAAAACGTTTAAGATGAACCAGTAAAACACTAATTTGATAAAGTATTTTCAAATTGCTACAGTACCCAAAATGCTACAGTGTTTTCAAAAATCACTATTTGCTACAGTAAAAATTGAATTGCTACAGTAAACACTATTTTAAAAATGTATTTTAACAAATAGTGAGACGATGATTTATAGAAGTAAATGACCAAAATACTCGAAAGTTTAAGATATACTTTGAGTGGTATAGTTTAGGAATAATTTAAGGCTATATTTTAACAAAGGTACGAGTCACGAAATGTAAAATGCAAGTTTTCTCAGCGTACGAAAGGACATTCGAGAAACCGGAACCGGGACATAAGTCAAGTAACAACGTACGACTTATCGGAACAAAAGTTACAAGTTAACTATGCACGTAAATATAATATAATATATAAATAATTATATAAATTAAATATAATATATATTATATTTAAATATGTCGACAAACTAAAATACAAAACGATTGTGAGCTGGAAAAAGAGGCCATGCGATCGCATGGCCATTGTGCCTCAGACCCATGCGATCGCATGGGAAGGCTGGGCAGGCAACCTCTATAAATTCAGTCGAATTCTTCCATTTTTTTTTACACATATATTACTCCGTATTTATATTATTATTATTATTATTATTATTATTATTATTATTATTATTATTATTATTATTATTATTATTAAGATTAATATTATTATTAATCTTATTATTAATCTTATTATTATTAGTAGTATTAATATTATACATAAAATACTACGACGAGGTCTTGAACGTGTCACTTTCAAAACGAGTTTCCGAGCGAGCTAGAGCTAAGGAAAATATGGGTTATTACCAAGGAGGTTATGGGTAATGTTCGGGGGTATTTTTGTGAAGCAAACCTCGTGTTTATCATCTCCGATGCGTCTACGTGCTTTCCTACAATATTGTATATCAATATTTAACTGTGAGTTTCATAAGATCCCTTTTACTCTCTACATTTTTGGGCTGAGAATACATGCAAATGCTTTATTAACCGATATACAATATTTATATGTGTGAGTTTCATAAGATCCCTTTTACTCTCTACATTTTTGGGCTGAGAATACATGCAAATGCTTTATTAACCGATATACAATATTTATATGTGTGAGTTTCATAAGATCCCTTTTTCTCTCTCTACATTTTTGGGCTGAGAATACATGCAAATGCTTTGTTAACCGATATACAATATTTATATGTGTGAGTTTCATTTGCTCCCTTTTTAATTGCTTTTGCAATATATATTTTTGGGCTGAGAATACATGCGCTGTTTTATGAAATGAATACAAAAACTAAAATTGATTTGTGTGAGTTTCATATGATCCCTTTTACCCTTTACATTTTTGGGCTGAGAATACATGCAAATGCTTTATTAACTGATTTACAATATTTATATGCGTGAGTTTCAATTGCTCCCTTTTTAATTGATTTTGCAATATACATTTTTGGGCTGAGAATACATGCAAATGCTTTATTAACTGATTTACAATATTTATATGCGTGAGTTTCATATGATCCCTTTTACCCTTTACATTTTTGGGCTGAGAATACATGCAAATGCTTTATTAACTGATTTACAATATTTATATGCGTGAGTTTCAATTGCTCCCTTTTTAATTGATTTTGCAATATACATTTTTGGGCTGAGAATACATGCACTTTATTTTAAACGCAATGGATACAAGTACATACTAAATTCTACACCGAGTTTGAACCGAAAATCCCTTAGCTTTGGTAGCTAGTAACTGCCGGTTATAAGAACTGGTGGGCGCGAGTAGTTATATATGGATCCATAGGGCTTGATATCCCCGTCCGAGCTAGAGCACTAGCCTTTTAACGGACGTATGCTATTTGAGAAGCGTACACGTTGGTTTACGTGTATTATTAAGATGATTATACAAAGGGTACAAATTATATAAGCATTAAAGTTTAGTTACCAGGGTGCTCAATTTTGTAGAACCGATTGATAAACGTTTCGGATGAAACAACTGAAATCTTGTGATCCACCTTTTATGTAAAACCTATTGATAAACGTTTTGAATAAAACAACTGAACTTTTGTAATCCACATTGATATACGGATTATGTGTAATATTAAAACTATGAACTCACCAACCTTTGTGTTGACACTTGAAGCATGTTTATTCTCAGGATTCTAGAAGTCTTCCGCTGTTTGCTTATACGTGATACAAGATATGTGCTTGGAGTCATACATGCTATATACAAGAAACTTGCATTCACCAAACCATTACCATGTATCTTATTTTGACTGTATTGTCAACAGATGTATTATTGTAAACCATTTAAATGGTGATTGTCTATACGTAGAAATCATCAGATGTTAAAAACCTGGAATTTATATATTCATTTATGAAATACCTTTTCAAACGAATATAATGTTACAAAATGTATCACATAGAGGTCAAATACCTCGCAATGAAATCAATGAATGACGTGTTCGTCCATATGGATTTGGAGCGATCGTCACAAAGCATTAGGAACTCGTCTAGACATGAGTACTGCCTATCATCCACAAACTGATGGGCAGAGCGAAAGGATGATACAAACGCTTGAATACATGCTACGAGCATGTGTTATTGATTTCGGAAACAGTTGGGATCGACATTTACCGTTAGCAGAATTTTCCTACAACAACAGCTACCATTCAAGCATTGAGATGACGCCGTTTGAAGCACTTTATGGTAGAAAGTGCAGGTCTCCAATTTGTTGGAGTGAAGTGGGGGATAGACAGATTACGGGTCCGGAGATAATACAAGAAACTACCGAGAAGATCATCCAAATTCAACAACGGTTGAAAACTGCCCAAAGTCGACAAAAGAGCTACGCCGACATTAAAAGAAAAGATATAGAATTTGAAATTGGAGAGATGGTCATGCTTAAGGTTGCACCTTGGAAAGGCGTTGTTCGATTTGGTAAACGAGGGAAATTAAATCCAAGGTATATTGGACCATTCAAGATTATTGATCGTGTCGGACCAGTAGCTTACCGACTTGAGTTACCTTAACAACTCGCGGCTGTACATAACACTTTCCACGTCTCGAATTTGAAGAAATGTTTTTCTAAAGAAGATCTCACTATTCCGTTAGACGAAATTCAAATCAACAAAAAACTTCAATTCATCGAAGAACCCGTCGAAATAATGGATCGTGAGGTTAAAAGACTTAAACAAAACAAGATACCAATTGTTAAGGTTCGATGGAATGCTCGTAGAGGACCCGAGTTCACCTGGGAACGAGAAGATCAGATGAAGAAGAAATACCCGTACTTATTTCCAGAAGATACGTCAACACCTCCAACTGCTTAAAATTTCGGGACGAAATTTATTTAACGGGCAGGTACTGTAGTGACCCGAACTTTTCCATGTTTATATATATTAAATGAAATTGATATTTATATGATTAAGTGTTTCCAACATGTTAAGCAATCAAACTTGTTAAGACTTGATTAATTGAAATAGGTTTCATATAGACAATTGACCACCCAAGTTGACCGGTGATTCACGAACGTTAAAACTTGTAAAAACTATATGATGACATATATATGATTATATATATAATTAACATGATATTATGATAAGTAAGTATCTCATTAGGTATTTTAACAGTGAGTTATATACATAAAATTGTGTTTATTGAATTAAGAAACTCGAAACGATGTATATAACGATTATCGTTATAACAACGTCTTACTAATTACATATGAATCATATTAAGATATTGTTACACTATGTTTAATCATGATAAATGATAAGTAAACATGTCATCATGTATATTAACAATGAACTACATATGTAAAACAAGACTACTAACTTAAGAATTTCGAAACGAGACATATATGTAACGATTATCGTTGTAACAACATTTAACTGTATATATATTATACTAAGATATATTAATATATCATAATATCATGATAATGTAATAATTTAACATCTCTTTAGATATAATAAACAATGGGTTAACAACATTTAACAAGATCGTTAACCTAAAGGTTTCAAAACAACATTTACATGTAACGACTAACGATGACTTAACGACTCAGTTAAAATGTATATACATGTAGTGTTTTAATATGTATTCATACACTTTTGAAAGACTTCAAGACACTTATCAAAATACTTCTACTTAACAATTCTATACAAATCATATCCTAGCTAACTTATATTGTTATATACATGTATTCTAATGTAATCTTGGGATACCATAGACACGTATGCAAATGTTTTGACATATCATATCGACCCATGTATATATATTATTTGGAACAACCATAGACACTCTATATGCAGTAATGTTGGAGTTAGCTATACAGGGTTGAGGTTGATTCCAAATATATATATACTTTGAGTTGTAATCTAGCCTGAGACGTGTATACACTGGGTCGTGGATTGATTCAAGATAATACATATCGATTTATTTTTGTACATCTAACTGTGGACAACTAGTTGTAGGTTATCAACAAGGACAGCTGACTTAATAAATTTAAAACAGTAAAACGTATTAAAAATGTTGTAAATATATTTTGAACATACTTTGATATATATGTACATATTTCTTATAGGTTCGTGAATCGACCAGTGGCCAAGTCTTACTTCCCGATGAAGTAAAAATCTGTAAAAGTGAGTTATAGTCCCACTTTTAAAATCTAATATTTTGGGATGAGAATACATGCAGTTTTATAAATGTTTTACGAAATAGACACAAGTAATTGAAACTACATTATATGGGTGAATGATCGAAGCCGAATATGCCCCTTTTGCTTGGTAACCTAAGAATTAGTAAACCGATCTACTAATTGATATTGATCTATTGGGCCTAACGAACCCCATCCAAAGTACCGGATGCTTTAGTACTTCGAATTCGTTTATATCATGTTCGAAGGATTTCCCGGAATGATAGGGGATATTCTTATATGCATCTTGTTAATGTCGGTTACCAGGTGTTCACCATATGAATGAATTTTATCTCTATGTATGGGATGTATATTGAAATATGAAATATTGTGGTCTATTATTATGATTTGATAATATATAGGTTAAACCTATAACTCACCAACATTTTTGTTGATGTTTTAAGCATATTTATTCTCAGGTGATTATTAAGAGCTTCCGCTGTTGCATACTAAAATAAGGACAAGATTTGGAGTCCATGCTTGTATGATATTATGTAAAAACTGCATTCAAGAAACTTATTTTTGATGTAATATATTCTTATTGTAACCATTATGTAATGGTCGTGTGTAAACGGTATATTTTAGATTATCATTATTTGATAATCTACGTAATGCTTTTTAAATCTTTATCGATAAAATAAAGGTTATGGTTGTTTTAAAAATGAATGCAGTCTTTGAAAAACGTCTCATATAGAGGTCAAAACCTCGCGACGAAATCAATTAATATGGAACGTTTATAATCAATATGAACGGGACATTTCAAAGACCACAACTGATTAACAATGATCTAGGAATCACTAGAAGAAGTATATAACTGTATATGAAATAAACTTGAGATTTCTAGCCTTACTAGCATTGCCTTTTCTCAGCTCGGATTGGTAGATAGGACAACTTCCTTCTTCAATTGCCAATCTTTCCACAATGGAAACATTCGGCGTCTTTTGTTGGGATTTCCTTCTTGGAAGGTGTAATATTTTTTCTAGCAAATGATTTTTCATTTCCTTCCACAAAATATTCGGCTTATTCTTTTTTCACCCTTTCATCCTACTTCTCCTACTCATCGAACAACTTTCGATAAGCATTTTGTTGAGCAGCATGAGCTGTGCAAACAGGAGGATCGGATAAGGGTTATAATTTTGTTCAACTTCCATTCATGCTTGAGAACAATTCTCAGGTTGCAGTGCCAGTCTAGGAAGTTTGAACATTGAGTTTATCCTTCTCCACCAAAGAAGGAAGTGTGTTTTGGTTTACGTTTTGATTATTTGAAATCTACAACAGATATAAGATTCAATTTAGCATTTTTGATATTGAGCTCTAATAAATTAACTACCCAAGTTTTTATAATATTTTTTAAAAACAGTTAATTTACGAAAGCCTATGATCCACATAGAGGTTCCATAGCCACATCTGTTGATCAGCTAGCAGTTATGGAGTCTATTGGTAGGTAGCGGGTACAAATTACATTACAAGTGCAACTCTTAGATCTTTATGGGATCTACAGATATATGTAGTCTAACAAACCACTATTATCTACTGGCATGTTTGTCACATCATTGCCTCGAACTCAGGTCTCACCGTGAATACGATTAAGTCGTCCAATTTGGAAACAGTGAAAATTCACGCTAGTCTCACTAGATCGAAAAATCCACCTCGTGGCTATAATTCAGCCTAGTCTCACTAGATCGGAAAAATAACGAGGAGTGTTTGCAAGCTCATTGGATGGCATGACTTAAATTTGACGAGTATTTTGAAAAATGTTTGTGTCAACGAATAATGCATGCACACAAGATTCGCTACACTATTAGTTAAAAAACATTTTAACCAGTTGTATATGTCGATTATGTTTGTGATCTAAATTGTTATTTAATTTATAGGATATAAAAATAACAAATACACAAACGTGTATCGTTTTATAACAGTTTTAAAAGATGTCGTCCATATATATTATTTGACTTTCAAAATCATTTAACATTAAACTCGTTAGAGTTTAACTTATTTTAAAATCATCAATTTTAATCTTTGAAACTCGTTTAGAGTTTTATTTAATGTTTCCATCAAAAAACATATGTAATTTAAGTCTCAAAATTATTTAACTTTAAACTCGTTAGAGTTTAACTTTTTAAAATCATCAATTTTAATATTTCAAACTCGTTACCGGTTTTATTTAATGTTTCCTATCAAAAAACATTTAGCATATATTATAATCAACAATTATATATAAATGCAAAAATAAAACACAACCATGCATCACACATACATAGCCTAGCCCAAAAATTCTATGCTTGATCCCATGAGCCGATATGGGATCAAGAGGTCAAACTAAGGATAATATCATAGCTCCCACTTGATTTAAGAACCAAGTGAAAACTTTCCGAACGTCATCGTTGTTAACTTGATCTATTCGCCATCTTTTTAAGCCAATCTCCGTGTTGCATCTTTATCTTTAATCTTCATCTTTAATCTTCATCTTGTTACATTTATTTAAATTTGAAAATACAACTAAACTAGTACTTCTACAAATTGAAATAAACTTAAATACAATACTATAAAAATTAAAAATAAATATAATACAACTTTGGCTTCAAAATGGCCCTTTTTAATAAAATAAATAATCAACATGATATAATATTACCGTAATCAACAATCACAACAATCACATATAATCAAACACATAGGTCGGGGCATTACAGGCTATATATGCAATCACAATTTTAATAACTATATTATTAAAACCTATACATGGCTTGTCCATGGTTGCAATGCATGTGTATAACCATGGAATACAACAATCAACAATTATAATAAATATTCAAGCCATAACAATTAAATCTACAATTTAAAATAGTGATATTCTTTCAATCATATTTGTGCGTCATGAGGTTAAGTCTAAATCAACCGCGTTGACTTTAAAAACCAAAAAGGTTTCGACTTTCACCAATACACCACAAAGCTATATCTAAAGAATAAAAACCCGACAATTAAAACGGTGTAAAAGCGGCTCGGATACCACTGATGGAAAATCATGTGTACTTTTAAAATTTAGAAACGCAGCGGAACAATTAAAATAAACATATTTTTATTTAATAATAAACGACTTTTATTATTTATAATAAACTTTCAAGTAAAACATTCACACGATTAACGATCACAACAAGATCCAATTACACCACTAATAATTGTCAACTAACAAATTCACAAAGAGGAGTTTAGATATACCTTTAGCGAGCGATGCAAGAACGGTAGAATCAACTGTCCACGTCTAGGTTGAAACATATATTCAAAGTGTATGAATATCTTTATGGTTGATCCACACAGCACGTCAAGCAACACTAATCGGATGCTAGTCCGTATATAACCCAAAAGTAATATCTCTATATTACTTAGACAATGTTTGAGAGATTTGAACAAATAAAACCAAAACCTTTTTACTTCATGTCGACTACAATGACTAATTACCAAAACATTAAGATTGGAAGAACACATTTTTCTTCTTTGTAGTTCTCGAATAGCAAAGCAATGAATACACACTTTTATTTTATTTGTACAGTATGTCTTGTGACTCTTTTCTTCTATATATAACCAACAATCACATGGGGTTATATATATACTATAATTTAAGATATTATTTAAATTGATACGTATCCTAACTTTTCAAATCAAGTTGATTCTTTGGCCAACCACATGGGGTTACATATATATTAAGATAATATTTAAATTGATACATATCGTAAAATTTAACTAACTTCCAAATCACATTGATTTCTTTAAAGATTTGATGTAATCTTTAAAACTTGCAAATCAATTTTACTTAGCCGACATTGAGTTTCATTAATTACATAAAAATAAAACTCTTATTATTTAATTTAATTTAATCATATTTAATTAAATTATATTTTCTCAAACTATAGGTTATAATTATATATCAACATTATATATCAACAATATATAATAATGGTGTCTGTTAATTCTCGCAAGTGTTGTGGAACGTCATTTTTTCACTAGGAACTTCTGTTATCTTTCCGGAAGTTAATATTATATGCAGTTTTGCTTTTTAAAAAAATGAAGAAGATAAATCATACAAATTTACACTTTTTATCCCTAGACTTAGTATGAGTTTACATTTAAACTCCAAACTTGTTAAAACTAAAATACAACATAAATATTTATATCTATGTAATAATAAATAATATAATATAATAAGGAAGTGACTTACCAAAAAATATTTTAGATTAATTAATTTAATTAATATATTATAAATTAATAATAAATAACTCAAAAAAAAATGTGGGACCTATTTTCCTATCATACACTCATCACGCAATACCACTACAAACTCCATCACGTTATCACCTTTATCAAATCAGTACTATAATCCAAAAAACATCCATCACACCCAATCACGGTCATCACCACTAATAATAGTCTTATTAAGTCCAACCAGGTCCAAACAAGACTCCAAATGTTTTGAGGCGACGTCATATTAGAAGAAGACATGATCGGCCAACACATCAGTTAAACACGACACTGGAAATGAAATATTATTGTTTTCTAACCCACGCAATGTTTGTAAGTTGATATATTAGCCAACTATAATCATGCTAGAATTATAAATAAACATGTTTAAATAAGGATCCACCTACGTACACTTTCCCTCTTTTTCTAAGTAACCTAAATCTAACTTAGCCAAAATCTTTAAGTGTTTGGAATTTTTTTTTTTTTTTTTTTTTTTTTTTTTGGGTATACCTGAGTTTCCGACTTGCTTTGCAAGCCGACTAATCCCACGACGACTATCTTGTTTGCGGTCATTTTGGAGTCATCGCGGGTGAACCTTCGTGACCACGAGAGGGATTGATTTTTAGCTACTTGGTCATGAAGAGCCCTAAGGTTATTTAAGGAAACATGCCACAAAAAGACATCAACTTTTTTTAAAGATATGAAAATCATATAAAACTTTAAGTACAATTTATTGACTTTAACTGAATAAATATAAATTGGATTTTGCACCATGTGGCGCCTTTGACACATATCAAAGATGTCATAATTAATCTTAAATTTTCGTTTTCATAAACAACGAAGACATTGTTCCTGAGTTTGTGCATTTTGCTTACCACACTTCGCCCATGTAAAGATAGTTTCGTCCCTGCAAAAAAACCATCAGACCAAAGTTTTTGCCCAATTAACTTGCGGGCATAGCCCAACAGTTCCCCCATGTACTTTGTGTCATGGGATAGGGAGAGGTCATGGGTTCGATCCTTAGGGATGACATGATTTTCTTTAAACCAATTGAATACCAATAATGGTGTTATATATTGACCATATAGGGAGGTTTTACCATATTCGTTCACGGACCTTTACCAGGACCACTGTCCGAATGGATGTGTTCTCCGGGTACCGTCGATCAGGCTTGGGTTTCGCCCGAACGTGTGTGTTACGTGCAAATGATGATAGTCGTTGAAATAAATGATCTACTAATGTCAAAAATTGGTCGTTCAAAAAAATAAATAAGTTTTTGCCCAATTTACTTGGGGGTGTGCACGGTTTGAGAAAAATCGAGAAACCGAACCAATGATAAGGAACCGAGCATTTCAATCCGTTCCTCGCTCAACAAATAACCGAACCAAAATATATAGTTCGGTCTTCGGTTTGACTTGTTACTACAAATTGAGACTCGGACAAAATCAAACCTAACTAGTGTCCGATTCTATAATAAGCACATCCTAATTTTACCACCCTTAACCCATACCTAAATTATAACATGCCTCTTGACTCCGCCACACCATAACAAATTTCGACTAAAAGATATATCTATTGATATAAATCATCAAGTAACACATCTAAGACTCAAAAATTCTATCCGTTTACTCAGCATAAAAAATGACAAAATAACCATAACTTCATTCAATACATCCAACTGAAATAACATTTCAACAAGGAAGCGTTTGGACCATTATTCCAATAATATCATATAAAACCTATTTTTTACAGTTACATAAAGAATGTATAGATATATGGTTGTGGTATCAGAATAAATGAGATAGTATGATAGTTTAAGTTTGACTCTGAATAACATAGAGATATTGGTGAGTCTTAACATTAAAAATCCGTATATCCAAATCTATTTGAAGCTGGTTCAAATTCAACTCTTAATAGATATTTACATCGTGTATTATTGTTTATGTATATATTTATGATATGTTTATTTATGTTATCGTTACCTTAGTATAGCCTTTTTTGCATTTAACTACAAGAAATTTGGTGACTTTAACTATTTAACGAATTAATTAATTTTTATATTATAATTGTATTCATTAATAACGTTTACAATACTAATTGTATCAATACATTTGCTTTCAATACAAATGTTATCAATATTGAAGGGTTTCTTCGTTGTAGTTGTTTCATATAGCTAATCAGTCTAAGAATTAATGTTTTTAAATACCGTTTTATAGAATTTTCGTAGAACGCACAGCTAATCTATTCAATTCAATACATTATATAAAGTGCGTGCCATAATGCTGACTTGTCGTCTCTTCATTGAAACGGCCACGTGTCATTCTGTTGGTTCTTCTAATCTATTAATTGATTTTTTAAAATAAAGAAAGTATTCATATTCTAAATATATAAAATTAGTTATATATTAAAATAAACAAATAAATACATTTTTTTAAATATAAAAAATATTCATATTCTAAAATACAATAAAATAGTTACATATTAAATTAAATAAACAAAATAATATAAATATAAAAGTTGAAAAAGAGTAAAAAAGAGCAATAGAACGTCACTTCAACAAAAATATAAAAATAATAAGTTAAATTAAATAAATATAAAAGTTAATATTATTTAATAATATTTTAAATACATAAAATATTAAATGTGACAATATTATTATCAGTTATTAGGAGATATACACATAAAACATAGTGAACAAGATTTGCATTCAAATACATAAGCTTATATTTAAGCATAAATTATACTCTACAGCACAAATGTGTGTAAAACATAGAGATATAAACGAATAAACTTTAAATAAAACTTAGGTATGTAACTTAATTTTAATAAACAATCATAATATCTATATTAAATAAAAAAATATGATATTTGAATAAACTTAAAGTATATCTAATTTTTTGACATTTGCGGACATGTATTTTATAGGACGGACTCATAAACGTATATCATTATATCTTCAAGAAACTGTGCAACATTAAATGAGAATAATTGATTGTTGTAATTGTATTCAACAAGAATTGAGGGTTCGCGCGTTGCTGCTCTAAGGTTTATGCGATTTTAACGCTAGCTAGCAATTCTGTAACATCCCATTTTTCATCATACATGTCCGAGGTACGTATTTGATCTCTTGAACGTTTATACTTGGTTATGTATGTGGTTAAACGACTTAGTAAAACGAGTCTAGGGACCCTACTGGTAAACCGTCGCGTTTAAATGGGGTTCATCGCGTTTTGGGCAAACGCGATACGCGATGGGATGGGTTGGGACGCGACAACGGACCCTTGACCTGATGCATTTATCGCGTTTGGATTACTGGTGTCTCGTTTAAGACGTCGCGAAACGCGACAAGTCATAGCGAAACGCGACATAGGCGCTGAATGGACAATTTTGACCCGTTTTTATGGTATCTTTTTGGGGTGTTTTAGTCTTTTTACATGGTGAACGGTTTTTGAAGCCTAAAAACTGATACAATCTTATCCTTATCTCATTTATCACTTCTTCATCTACTCACATTCATTTTAGAGAGAGATAGAGTTCTAGTGAGAGGAAGCTCACTTTGGGAAAGAAGAAGAAGGAATCTTGCCTAAGCCCGAGTTTTAAAGTTGTTCCCTACATCTCTAGCTACGTTGTGATGTATTGGTAAGTCTTAACTCCGTGTATTGAGTTTAATTTAATTTATGGCTAGGGTTTTGTTCATTTGAGACTTGTGAGACCCATTTGGGGGTTAAATGGGTGAACTTGGGTTAAATTGGTGTAGGAAAACACTAAGGCTTGTAATCTAGGGTTTGGTTTTGAATTTGGTGTTTGTAAGTGTAAATCTTGTTGTTAAAACACTAGTACACTTGTGAATTAGTAAAAGGTTGTTAATGGGTTCAAGTTTGACCAAATTTGTAAGTCTAAGTGTTAAAATGGGTAATGGTTGACCTAGTTGGGTAAGATGGGGTATGAAATACCCTAAGTTTGTGTTAGTTGGTGTTAGTAGACTTTAATCACTAGCTTTTAGTGATTAATGATGAGTCTTGGCCTTAAATGGGCGGTTTTGGTTAGGCCATTAAATGCTCAAGAGTTAAGTGCTGGTGGTTAGTTCCACTAGTTTGTATGTTGATTTGGGTACTTAATGTATTAGGTACTTCGCTTGAAGCTTACGGAAGTGTTTAATCACCACCGACGTGATAAGGTGAGTGGAATAATTATATGCGTAGGTATATAATGTATTTATTTGTGTAGTGTGAGATGTGAAGTGTCGATGTGCTAAGACACCACGTTTCACGTAATGAGTGAAGTGTCGATGTGCTAAGACACCGCTGCAAGTAATATGACGGGTGAAGTGTCCATGTGTTAAGACGCCACCCGGGGTGAAGTGTCGAAGTGTTAAGACGCCACCTGAAGTGAAGCATCGAAGTGTTAAGATGCCACTCAGAGTGAAGTATCGAAGTGTTAAGATGCCACTCTAAGAAACATGACGGGTGAAGCATCGAAGTGTTAAGATGCCACTCGGGGTGAAGTATCGAAGTGTTAAGATGCCACCCGAGGGTTTAGTGATACGAAGTGCTAAGTACACTAACGGATGTTATGAACACCGATGATCTTTCGCGAGCACCATTCCCTTGTACGATTGGTTAAACATGGTTATGTGTTGTAGTATATCATATTATATTATTCGTGTTATATGCTATTGTTTGTGCTAGCTCGTGATATCGGGGATTTAGCGTTGTACTTTGAGATGATATGCTAATTTAAAATGCTAGCGTGTATGAGGTATTTGTGTAAGTGATTGCAAGTAAGTAGGGTATATATGTACGTGTATAATTATTGCATTCACTAAGCATTTTGTTTACCCCTCTCGTTGTTTACATTTTTAGGTGCGTTTATGGAGAAGGGAAAAGGGGTTGCCGGGGATGTAGTGACCCGAACTTTTCCATGATTATTTCATGATTATATATTAAATGAAAACTATATTTGCATGATTAAATGTTTCAAACATGTTAAGCAATCAAACTTGTTAAGACTTGATTATTTGAAATGAGTTTCATGTAGACAATTGACCACCCAAGTTGACCGGCGATTCACGAACGTTAAAACTTGTAAAAATGACATGATGATATATATATATATATGGACATATATATGGTTAACATGAGATTATGATAAGTAAGTATCTCACTAAGTATATTAACAATGTGTGATATACATAAAAAATGAGAATATTGAATTATGAAGCTCGAAATGATATACATAACGATTATCGTTATAACAACGTCTTACTAAATACATATGTATTGTATTAAGATATTGATATACTATATTTAACATGATAAAATGATAATTAAGTATATCATTAAGTGTATTAACAATGAACCATACAAGTAAGATGAGACTACTAACTTAAGGATTTCAAAATAATATATATATATATGTAACGATTATCGTTGAAATAGTATTTTAACATATATATATGATGTTAAGATATATTCATACACCATGTTATCATGTTAACATAAAAATTTAACATCTCATTTAAGTATAATAACAATGAATTAATTACATTTAACAAGATCGTTAACTTAAAGGTTTCAAAACAACACTTACATGTAACGACTAACGATGACTTAACGACTCAGTTAAAATGTATATACATGTAGTGTATTTAGATGTATTAGTACACTTTTGAAAGACTTCAAGACACATATCAAAGTACTTCTACTTAACAAAAATGCTTACAATTACATCCTCATTCATTTTCATCAACAATTCTACTCATATGCAACCGTATTCGTACTCGTACAATACCCAGCTCCTAGATGTACACACTATTGGTATATACCCATAAAAATCTGCTCCTTAGCAGTCTTAAATGATTAAGAAACATGTGGAACCAACTATTTATCAACTAGCATGAATTATTTAGCAAGAAAACAAACTTAAGAATCTTTTCTTTCTTTATAATAAGTAAAAACGTTTTTATGATTTCACCTCATTTTTCCATTCCATTTTCTCATACTTACACTCCAAATTCTCTCTCAAAATACTCCTAACATCATATTTGATCATCTCCAAGCATTTTCACCATCTTTTATCTTCAATTACAAGCTTTAATCATCATAAAAACAACCATTCAAGAACACTTCAATAAATCTTTCAAACTTGCTAGATTACTTCCAAGCTTTCAAATCCATTCCAAGTAATCATCCAAGATCAAGAAACTTTTGTTAATCTCAGTAGGTTTTCATTCTAAATCAAAGGTAAGAATCATATTCAAGCTTTGGTTCAATTTCTATAAACATAACTATCTTAATTCAAGTAGTAATCTTACTTGAACTTGTTTTCGTGTCAGGATTCTACTTCAAGAACTTCCAAGCCATCGAAGATACTTTGAAGCTCAAGTTTATTTTTCATCATTTATAGTAGGTTTACCTACTACACTTGAGGTAGTAATTATGTTCATAACATCATTCGATTCATATATATAAAACTATCTTATTCGAAGATTTGAACATGTAATCACTAGAACATAGTTTAGTTAATTCTAAGCTTGTTCGCAAATAAAGTTAATCCTTCTAACTTGACTTTTAAAATCAACTAAATACATGTTCTATATCTATATGATATGCTAACTTAATGATTTAAAACCTAGAAAGAGGAAAAACACCGTAAAACCGGACATACGCCGTCGTAGTGAAACCGGGGGCTGTTTTGGGTTAGAAAAATAAAAACTATCTTAATCTTTGAATTGGAAGTTTGTTTTCTGGAAAAATAATATTTCATATGAATATGATACTATATCCAAAAATCACGGTTAAACACAAAGTTGAAGTATGTTTTTCAATATGGTCATCAAGATGTCGTTTTTTCGACGAAAATGACTACCTCTTTAAAAAATGACTTGTAACCTGCATTTCCGACTATAAATTATACTTTTTCTATTTATATTCATAAATTTCAGTTCATTATGAAACCATAGAAATTTGAATCACTCAAAACGGATTTGAAACGAAGAAATGACGGGTAAAACAAAATTGGATAAATTTGCTAGTTTTAGCTACGAAAATTTTGTAACTAATCTAGACTAACCATAACTTAACTAACTTATATTGTTTTATACATGTATTCTAACATATATTATGTAATCTTGGGATACCATAGACACGAATACAATGTTTTGACATATCATATCGACCCATCTATATATATATTTCGGAACAACCATAGACACTCTATATACAGTAATGCTTGAGTTAGCTATACAGGGTTGAGGTTGATTCCAAAATAATATATATACTTTAAGTTGTGATCGAGTCTGAGATTTGTAGACACTAGGTCATGGATTGATTCGAGATAATATATATATATTGATTTATTTCTGTACATCTAACTGTGGACAACTAGTTGTAGGTTACTAACGAGGACTGCTGACTTAATAAACTTAAATCTTTAAAACGTAATAAAAATGTTGTGAATGTATTTTGATCATACTTTTATATATATGTACATATTTGTTATAGGTTCGTGAATCGATCCGTGGCCAAGTCTTAAATTTTCGACGAAGTAAAAATCTGTGAAAGTAAGTTATAGTCCCACTTTTAAAATCTAATATTTTTGGGATGAGAATACATGCAGTTTTATAAATGATTTACAAAATAGACACAAGTACGTGAAACTACATTTTATGGTTGAATGATCGAAATCGAATATGCCCCTTTTAGCTTGGTAGTCTAAGAATTAGGGAACTGGCCCCTAATTGACGCGAATCCTAAAGGTAGATCTACGGGAACTAACAACCCCCATTCTGGAATTTGGAATGCTTTAGTACTTCGAGTTTATCATGTCCGATGGGTGTCCCGGAATGATGGGGATATTCTATATGCATCTTGTTAATGTCGGTTACCAGGTGTTCACCATATGAATGATTTTTATGCAAATTGCATGTTATTGAAAAATAGAAATGAAAATCTTGTGGTCTATTATTATGATTTGATAAATATATAGATTAAACCTATAACTCACCAACATTTTTTGTTGACGTTTAAAGCATGTTTATTCTCAGGTGATTTTTAAGAACTTCCGCTGTTGCATGCTAATTTATGGACAAGAGTTGAAGTCAGCATGCTTGTATAATATTGTTTAAAAACTGCATTCGAAGACTTAAATTGATGTGTAATATTATTGTAAACCATTATGTAATAATCGTGTGAAAACGCTATATTTTAGATTATCATTATTTGATAATCGTCGTAATATTTTTTAAACCTTTATCGATAAAATAAAGGTTATGGTTTGTTTTAAATGCAGTCTTTGTAAAACGTCTCATATAGAGGTCAAAACCTCGCAACTAACGTTTATAATCGATATGAACGGGACATTTCAGTTGGTATTAAAATGTTGGTCTTAGAGAACCAGAAATTTACATTAGTGTGTCTTATCGAGTTTGTAGGATGCATTAGTGAGTCTGGACTTCGACCGTATATTTTTCTTTAAAAACGATTGCCTAACAGTTTTTGTTGAAAACTACGAATTATTAACATGTAAATATTATGTGATATATTAATCTCTTAATGTGTTTGATATTGTGTGATAGATGTCTACCTCTAGTACAAATCTCATTGACTCATCTAATAATAATGAAGAGTTGAAATTATATTGGGAAGATTCACAAATTCTCGAAGAGGAACCGGAAGAAGAGGAACCGGAAGAAGAGGAACCGGAAGAAGAGGAACCCGAAGAAAAAGAGGTTTCGGGGGAGGAAATATTAGAAACCACTGAAAAACAGATAAATAAATGAAAACCCTCAACCAATGGACCAAAGTTAATAATGGTCAATGGTGTTTCCGCCGAGGAAGCAAAATATTGGGAAGATTACCAATTTTCCGATGAATCGGATCCTGATGAGGATTCCGATGATGTTATAGAAATTACCCTGACACAATTTGAAAAGGCAAAAGAAAATAATAATGGAAAAGGCATAAAAATAGAAAAACCCGAGTCCAACCCCGATGACCTCTATGTTAACATGAAATGTCCCGATGAAAAATACCGTCAACACCCGTATTTCTTAAGTTTTAGCTATAACCCGGGAACATCTAAGCCACCAGG
Source organism: Rutidosis leptorrhynchoides (assembly GCF_046630445.1). Taxonomy (NCBI): domain Eukaryota; kingdom Viridiplantae; phylum Streptophyta; class Magnoliopsida; order Asterales; family Asteraceae; genus Rutidosis; species Rutidosis leptorrhynchoides. The sequence continues at coordinate 123,973,776 of NC_092334.1, read as the reverse complement.
TTTTTCTAGACAATTTGTGAAAAGAACGGCTCGTATTAGGGGAGCACCATATATCCCTAGGAAATTAGCGAAACAAACCAAGTCCGAAGAAGAAGAAACAAGTGAGTCGGAATAAAGAGTTGTAATCATGCGATGTAATATATGTAATATAGTGTGCTTGTGCTTTTATGATAAATGTAAAAATTGCTTGTATTGTTTGTTAAGTATCTTTTATGAATCTAACCCTCGTCTATTTTTACAGTATAAAAACACAAAATGGATGTTAAGGATAGACAACCAAAAATTTTAGAAGACCTACCCGGGGACATGATTGATGAAATCTTGTCTAGAGTCGGTCCGAATTTTTCGGCACAATTGTTTACGGCAAAATTAGTTTGTAGAACATTTGAAGAATGTTCCAGGCATACTTTAGTTTATAAAAGGCTTTCTTTTGAAAGATGGGGTATATCACATTGGGGAGACCTTAAGTTACGCCGTGTTTTCTTTAAAGCGTTAAATACGGGGAACCCAAGTGCAATTTTACGCTACGGGTTAAGAACCTATTTTGACTCAACATATCCCAACATAGGACTTCGTGCTTTAGAAAGCGCTTTTAACATGCAACATAAAGAAGCATGTTATGCTTACGGGTTAGTGATGTTCGTTTCTCACCAAAGTGAGAAAAAGAACATCGGATTACAACTTTTAAATAAAACCTTCCCACAAGTGACGGATTCGGTAGTTGGGGTGAGAAACAAGGTTTTTAGATTGTTACGGGGCTGTTGGGCAGTACGAAACCCTCGTCCTTTTGACGACATTACAACATGCTGCCTAGCTAACGGTTACAATGGTTATCAGCCACATAACCAAGGATGGGAAATAATATTAGTACAACCAGAATGCATGAATTGTTTCTGGACTTATGAATTACGTGTTTTTATTGTCTTTGCTGAATGACTTGCGTATTAACTAGGATTGTTGTCACAACTGTTTTGTATCAAAGTTATTGTGTGGTATATTTTATGCTATATGTAAAATAGTGGTATTGTAAATTTGTAAAATATTGTATAAAAGTTTGAACATGAAATTTATTGTAATCAGTTTTTCATATAGAATTGTAGTAGTTGAATAGTATGTTTGCTACTAAGTATGAACTTAACGGGTAGGTACTACCCGAATTAAAACTTATAAAATGCTAATATGAAGAAAAAGCTTTTATAAATAAGTTCATATTATGCTACGAAATACTATTGACTACTCTTAATATTCTATATGATTAACTTAATTCTTCTGGCTATTTTTTGAAGGAAATGGCACCGACTACTCGTCAGAACTTGAACATGAGCGAGGAAGACTTCCGTGTTTTTCTTGCTGCGAACATAGCCGTAGTGCAGGCTGCAATGTAAAATAACAACAATAACTCTGGTTCTAGCAGTGGAACTAATTCCACAAGAAATCGTGTAGGAAGATCCTACAAAGAATTCACTGCCTGCAAACCTTTGGAATTTGATGGAACCGAGGGTCCAATCGGATTGAAACGGTGAACCGAGAAGGTTGAATCGGTGTTTGCCATAAGTAAATGTACTGAAAAGACAAAGTAAAGTACGCTACGCATACCTTCACAGGTACTGCGTTAACATGGTGGAATACCTATCTGGAGCAGGTAGGACAAGATGCTGCTTACGCACTACCGTGGTCAGCATTCAAGCACTTGATGAACGAGCAGTATCGTCCCAGAAACGAGGTCAATAAGCTCAAGGTAGAGCTTAGAGAATTACGAATGCAAGGTTTCAATATCACCACGTACGAACGACGATTCACAGAGTTGTGCCTATTGTGTCCCAGAATGTTCGAAGACAGAGAAGAGAAGATCGACGCATTTGTAAAAGGGTTACCGAAAAGGATTCAAGAAGATGTGAGTTCACACGAGCCCGCCTCCATACAAAAGGCAAGCCGTATGGCTAACAAACTAGTAAACCAGATTGAGGGAAGGATTAAGGAGTAGGCGGCCGAAGAGGCCAACATGAAACAGGTCAAGAGAAAGTGGGAAGAAACCAGTGACAAGGGTCACCAATACAACAACAACAACAATCACAACCACAATCACAATAACAATCATAATAACTGCAACAACAATCGCAACAATAACTGCAATCCTAACAGTAACTACAACAAACGTCCCAACAACAACAACAACAACAACAACAATCGTTTCAACAACAATAAAAATCCCAACAACAACAATGGCAACAAAAACCAAAAATGCCAAAGGTGTAAAGAGTACCACCAGAATGAGTTCTGTACGACATTTTGCACCAAGTGTAAAAGAACTGGCCATGGTGCGAGAAAGTGTGAGGTCTACGGCCCAATGAATAACAGAAATAAAAGAACAGATAATGTCGGAACAAGTAATACCGCCTTTGTTTGTTATGGATGTGAAAAACCGGGCCACATTAGGAGTAATTGCCCGAACCCGGGGAAAAATAATGGGCAAAGTCGTGGAAGAGTTTTCAATATTAATTTGGCTGAAGCGCAGGAAGACCCGGAGCTTGTTACGGGTACGTTTCTCATTGACAATAAATCTGCTTATGTTTTATTTGATTCGGGTGCGGATAGAAGCTATATGAGTAGAGATTTTTGTGCTAAATTAAGTTGTCCATTGACACCTTTGGATAGTAAATTTTTACTCGAATTAGCAAACGGTAAGTTAATTTCAGCAGATAATATATGTCAGATTCGAGAAAATAAACTGGTTAGCGAAACGTTTAAGATTGATTTGATACCAGTAGAGTTAGGGAATTTTGATGTGATAATCGGCATGGACTGGTTGAAAGAGGTGAAAGCAGAGATTGTTTGTTACAAAAATGCAATTCGCATCATGCGCGAAAAAAAACCCTTAATGGTGTACGGAGAAAAGAGCAACGTGAAGTTAAATCTTATTAGTAACCTGAAGGCTCGAAAACTAATATGAAAAGGTTGCTATGCTGATCTAGCACACGTTGAGAAAGTCAATACCGAAGAAAAGAACATCAATGATGTTCCCGTCGCAAAATAATTTCCTGATGTATTTTCGAAAGAATTACCGGGACTACCTCCACACCGATCTGTTGAATTTCAAATAGATCTTGTGCTAGGAGTTGCACCAATAGCTCGTGCTCCATACAGACTCACACCCAGCGAAATGAAGGAACTCCAAAGCAAATTACAAGAACTTATAGAGCATGGTTTCATACGACCAAGTACATCACCATGGGGAGCTCCTATTTTGTTTGTCAAAAAGAAGGATGGTACATTCAGGTTGTGTATCGACTACCGAGAGTTGAACAAACTTACCATCAAGAACCGTTACCCACTACTGAGAATCGACAACTTATTTGATCAACTACAAGGCTCGTCGGTTTATTCGAAGATCGATTTACGTTCTGGATATCATCAAATGCGGGTGAAGGAGGATGATATTCCGAAAACAGCTTTTAGGACGCGTTACAGTCATTACGAGTTTATGGTTATGTCATTTGGTTTGACTAACGCACCAGCTGTGTTCATGGACCTTATGAACCGAGTGTGTGGACCATATCTTGACAAGTTTGTCATTGTTTTCATCAATGACATACTTATCTACTCAAAGAATGATCAAGAGCACGAAGAACATTTGAGAAAAGTCCTAGATTTGTTGAGGAAAAAAAACTGTACGCTAAGTTTTCAAAGTGTGCATTTTGGTTGGAAGAAGTTCAATTCCTCGGACACATAGTGAACAAAGAAGGTATTCAGGTGGATCCAGCAAAGATTGAAACCATTGAAAAGTGGGAAACCCCAAAAACTCCGAAGCATATACGCCAATTTTTAGAACTGGCTGGTTACTACAGAAGGTTCATCCAAGATTTTTCCAAAATAGCAAAACCCTTGACTGCATTAACGCATAAAGGGAAGAAATTTGAATGGAAGGATGAGCAGGAGAAAGCGTTTCAATTGTTAAAGAAAAAGTTAACTACGGCACCTATATTGTCATTGCCTGAAGGGAATGATGATTTTGTGATATATTGTGACGCCTCAAAGCCAGGCCTCGGCTGTGTATTAATGCAACGAACGAAGGTAATTGCTTATGCGTCTAGACAATTGAAGATTCACGAGCAAAATTATACGACTCACGATTTGGAATTGGGCGCTGTTGTTTTTGCATTAAAGACTTGGAGGCACTACTTATATGGGGTCAAAAGTATTATATATACCGACCACAAAAGTCTCCAACATATATTTAATCAGAAACAACTGAACATGAGACAGCGTAGGTGGATTGAACTATTGAATAATTATGACTTTGAGATTCGTTACCACCCGGGGAAGGCAAATGTGGTAGCCGACGCCTTGAGCAGAAAGGATATAGAACCTATACGAGTAAAAGCTATAAATATAATTATTCATACTAACCTTACTACTCAAATAAAAGAGGCGCAACCGGGATTTTAAAGAGGGAAATTTGAAGAATGAAATACCCAAAGGATCGGAGAAACATCTTAATATTTGGGAAGATGGAACCCGGTATAGGGCTGAAAGAATTTGGGTACCAAAGTTTGGAGATGTGAGAGAAATGGTACTTAAGGAAGCACATAAAACCAGATACTCAATACATCCCGGAGCGGGAAAGATGTACAAAGATCTCTAGAAGCACTTTTGGTGGCCGGGTATGAAAGCCGATATTACTAGATATGTGGGAGAATGTTTGACGTGTTCTAAGGTCAAACCTGAACATCAAAAACCATCAGGTCTACTTCAACAACCTGAAATCCCAGAATGGAAATGGGAAAGCATTACCATGGATTTCATTACTAAATTGCCAAGGACTGCAAGTGATTATGATACTATTTGGGTAATAGTCGATCGTCTCACCAAATCAGCACATTTTCTGCCAATGAGAGAAGATGATAAAATGGAGAAGTTGGTGCGATTATACTTGAAAGAAGTTGTCTCCAGACATGGAATACCAATCTCTATTATCTCTGATAGGGATGGCAGATTTGTTTCAAGGTTTTGGCAGATATTACAGCAAGCATTAGGAACTCGTCTAGACATGAGTACTACCTATCATCCACAGACTGATGGGCAGAGCGAAAGGACGATACAAACGCTTGAAGACATGCTACGAGCATGTGTTATTGATTTTGGAAACAGTTGGGATCGACACCTACCGTTAGCAGAGTTTTCCTACAACAACAGTTACCACTCGAGTATTGAGATGGCATAGTTTGAGGCACTTTATGGTAGAAAGTGCAGGTCTCCGATTTGTTGGAGTGAAGTTGGGGATAGACAAATTACGGGTCCGGAGATAATTCAAGAAACTACCGAGAAGATCATCCAGATTCAACAACGTTTAAAAACCGCCCAAAGTCTACAAAAGAGCTACGCGGACATTAAAAGAAAAGATATAGAATTTGAAATTGGAGAGATGGTCATGCTTAAGGTTTCACCTTGGAAAGGTGTTGTTCGATTTGGTAAACGGGGGAAACTAAATCCAAGATACATCAGGCCATTCAAGATTATAGATCGTGTCGGACCAGTAGCTTACCGACTTAAGTTACCTCAACAACTCGCGGCTGTACATAACACTTTCCACGTCTCGAATTTGAAGAAATTTTTTGCTAAAGAAGATCTCACTATTCCGCTAGACGAAATCCAAATCAATGAAAAACTTCAATTCATCGAAGAACCCGTCGAAATAATGGATCGTGAGGTTAGAAGGCTTAAGCAAAACAAGATACCAATTGTTAAGGTTCGATGGAATGCTCGTAGAGGACCCGAGTTCACCTGGGAATGTGAAGACCAGATAAAGAAGAAATACCCGCACTTATTTCCAGAAGATGTGTCAACACCTTCAACCGCTTAAAATTTCGGGACGAAATTTATTTAACGGGTAGGTACTGTAGTGACCCGAACTTTTCCATGATTATTCCATGATTATATATTAAATGAAAACTATATTTGCATGATTAAATGTTTCCAACATGTTAAGCAATCAAACTTGTTAAGACTTGATTATTTGAAATGAGTTTCATGTAGACAATTGACCACCCAAGTTGACCGGCGAATCACGAACGTTAAAACTTGTAAAAATGACATGATGATATATATATGGACATATATATGGTTAACATGAGATTATGATAAGTAAGTATCTCACTAAGTATATTAACAATGTGTGCTATACATAAAAAATGAGAATATTGAATTATGAAGCTCGAAACGATATACATAACAATTATCGTTATAACAACGTCTTACTAAATACATATGTATTGTATTAAGATATTAATATACTATATTTAACATGATAAAATGATAATTAAGTAAATCATTGAGTGTATTAACAATGAACTATACAAGTAAGATGAGACTACTAACTTAAGGATTTCGAAACAATATATATATGTAACGATTATCGTTGTAATAGTATTTTAACATATATATATACGATGTTAAGATATATTCATACACCATGTTATCATGTTAACATAACAATTTAACATCTCATTTAAGTAAAATAACAATGAATTAATTAAATTTAACAAGATCGTTAACTTAAAGGTTTCAAAACAACACTTACATGTAACGACTAACGATGACTTAACGAATCAGTAAAAATGTATATACATGTAGTGTATTTAGATGTATTAGTACACTTTAGAAAGACTTCAAGACACATATCAAAGTACTTCTACTTAAAAAAATGCTTACAATTACATCCTCATTCATTTTCATCAACAATTCTACTCATATGCAAATGTATTCGTACTCGTACAATATCCAGCTCCTAGATGTATACACTATTGGTATATACACATAAAAATCTGCTCCTTAGCAGCCTTAAATGATTAAGGAACATGTGGAACCAACCATTTGTCAACTAGCATGAATTATGTAGCAAGAAAACAAACTTAAGAATGTTTTCTTTCTTTATAATGAGTAAAAATGTTTTTATGATTTCACCTCATTTTTCCATTCCATTTTCTCATACTTTCACTCCAAATTCTCTCTAAAAATACTCCTAACATCATATTTGATCATCTCCAAGTATTTTCACCATCTTTTATCTTCAATTACAAGCTTTAATCATCATAAAAACAACCATTCAATAACACTTCAATAAATCTTTCAAACTTGCTAGATTACTTCCAAGCTTTCAAATCCATTCCAAGTAATCATCCAAGATCAAGAAACTTCTGTTAATCTTAGTAGATTTTCATTCTAAATCAAAGGTAAGAATCATATTCAAGCTTTGGTTCAATTTCTATAAACATAACTATCTTAATTCAAGTAGTAATCTTACTTGAACTTGTTTTCGTGTCATGATTCTACTTCAAGAACTTCCAATCCATCGTAGATCCTTTGAAGCTCAAGTTTATTTTTCATCATTTACAGTAGGTTTACCTACTACACTTGAGGTAGTAATGATGTTCATAACATCATTCAATTCATATATATAAAACTATCTTATTCGAAGATTTGAACATGTAATCACTAGAACATAGTTTAGTTAATTCTAAGCTTGTTCGCAAACAAAGTTAATCCTTCTAACTTGACTTTTAAAATCAACTAAACACATGTTCTATATCTATATGATATGCTAACTTAATGATTTAAAACCTGAAAACACGAAAAACACCGTAAAACCGGATATACGCCGTCGTAGTGAAACCGGGGGCTGTTTTGGGTTAGAAAAATAAAAACTATCTTAATCTTTGAATTGGAAGTTTGTTTTCTGGAATATTAATATTTCATATGAATATGATACTATATCCAAAAATTATGGTTAAACACAAAAGTTGAAGTATGTTTTTCTATATGGTCATCAAGATGTTGTTTTTTCGACGGAAATGACTACCTCTTTAAAAATGATTTGTAACCTGTATTTCTGACTATAAACTTATACTTTTTCTGTTTAGATTCATAAATTTCAGTTCATTATGAAACCATAGCAACTTGAATCACTCAAAACGGATTTGAAACGAAGAAATGACGGGTAAAACAAAATTGGATAAATTTGCTAGTTTTAGCTACGAAAATTTTGTAACAAATCTAGACTAACCATAACTTAACTAACTTATATTGTATTATACATGTATTCTATTATATATTATGTAATCTTGGGATACCATAGACACGAATACAATGTTTTGACATATCATATCGACCCATCTATATATATATTTCGGAACAACCATAGACACTCCATATGCAGTAATGCTTGAGTTAGCTATACAGGGTTGAGGTTGATTCTAAAATAATATATATACTTTGAATTGTGATCGAGTCTGAGACTTGTAGACACTGGGTCGTGGATTGATTCGAGATAATATATATATATTGATTTATTTCTGTACATCTAACTGTGGACAACTAGTTGTAGGTTACTAACGAGGACTGCTGACTTAATAAACTTAAATCGTTAAAACGTAATAAAAATGTTGTGAATGTATTTTGATCATACTTTGATATATATGTACATATTTGTTATAGGTTTGTGAATCGATCCGTGACCAAGTCTTAAATTTTCGACGAAGTAAAAATCTGTGAATGTGAGTTATAGTCCCACTTTTAAAATCTAATATTTTTGGGATGAGAATACATGCAGTTTATAAATGTTTTACAAAATAGACACAAGTACGTGAAACTACATTTTATGGTTGAATGATCGAAATTGAATATGCCCCTTTTAGCTTGGTAGACTAAGAATTAGGGAACCGGCCCCTAATTGACGCGAATCCTAAAGGTAGATCAATGGGAACTAACAACCCCCATTCTGGAATTTGGAATGCTTTAGTACTTCGAGTTTATCATGTCCGATGGGTGTCCCGGAATGATGGGGATATTCTATATGTATCTTGTTAATGTCGGTTATCAGGTGTTCACCATATGAATGATTTTTATGCAAATTGCATGTCATTGAAAAATGGAAATGAAAATCTTGTGGTCTATTATTATGATTTGATAAATATATAGATTAAACCTATAACTCACCAACATTTTTTGTTGACGTTTAAAGCATGTTTATTCTCAGGTGATTATTAAGAACTTCCGCTGTTGCATGCTAATTGATGGACAAGAGTTGAAGTCAGCATGCTTGTATAATATTGTTTAAAAACTGCATTCGAAGACTTAAATTGATGTGTAATATTATTGTAAACCATTATGTAATAATCGTGTGAAAACGCTATATTTTAGATTATCATTATTTGATAATCATCGTAATATTTTTTAAACCTTTATCGATAAAATAAAGGTTATGGTTTGTTTTAAAAATCGAATGCAGTCTTTGAAAAACGTCTCATATAGAGGTCAAAACCTCTCAATGAAATCAATTAATATGGAACGTTTATAATCGATATGAACGGGACATTTCAGGGGATTAGATATTCCCGTGTTGATTGCTAGATGAAGTTTTTGGAAGTCGACCTAGTGTGTTGGGTAATTTAGCCCCAAACCATGCTCGAGTGTTGTTTGGGTTAAAACTATCATTTATGGGTCGAACTTGAATTACATTTAGTTAAAGGCCTTTGTACCTATTTGTAAACATTAAAACTTGTTGTATGTTTAAACGGGTTGTATGAAATGGTTTACATCATGTGACCATTCGGATGGCGCGTTAATGGTTTATTATTTAAAAAATATATATATTGTCGGCATTGTATACGGGTTGGGTTGTTTCAAGTGGTATCAGAGCATGGTCTAAGGGATTTAGGCGACTTGTGATAAGTGTTTAGACTTAGACTTTATTGTGTATGCATTTTATGCGGGACTTGTAGGAGACAGGTCGGACCGAGTTTGGTTGGTGCCTAGGTTTAGGTGAACTAACCATGCGCTAATTATTTTGTGTTGTGTTTGTAATCATCAAGCGAGATAGACGTTGTACTAGCAAGTTAACGCGGCGTGCTCTCGTAACAATGACTAGCTACCATTGTTACGGGTTCAAATCGTGTCAAACAAGCGATGTACGATGATTGTTGTGCAAGATGGGGTGGTGTGATATATATATATATATATATATATATATATATATATATATATATATATATATATATATATATATATATATATATATATATATATATATATATATATATATATATATATATATATATATATGTTGTTTCCTTTTTGTTTTGTTGATTAATCTATTTCATTTCTTAAGAATGAAGACGGAAGATGGGTACGGAACGGAAGGGCCTACTCATGAAAGGAAGAACGAGTTAACGGTAATGGTTGAAGCCGCGATTGAACAATGTGTCTCGGGTTTCGCCAACGGAGTTAGTCAAGTAGTTAAGGAGTTAATCGAAGGACGAGTAACCGAGATGGTCCGAGACCAAGTGACTAAGGTCGTAAGGGAAGAGTTTGAGAAAAGGTTTTCCAAACCTCGAGGTAGTGGTGAAGAAGGAGTACTTGCAAGGTTAGAGCCACATGGTGCTCCGGGAAAGCGGAAGAGAGGTATGTCTGAAGGCGTTGGGAATATGAAAAAGAAGAGTAAGGGAGGTTACACATCTAGATGTTTCAATTGTGGTGTTAGGGGCCACAAGATATGGGAGTGCACATTGCCGAGAAGTGATGACGAAATGTGCTACTATTGTCATAAAGAGGGGCACCGAAGGTCGGAGTGTCCCGAGTTATTTAATGATCAAGGTAAAGGTGTAATTGAGGCGGCGAGTAGCATGAGGAAGGGAGTGTCAGGCTCCGATGGGTCTAAATGTTACAATTGTGGGCAACGGGGACATAAGTCTCGTGAGTGTCCGTCGGGCAAAACTATATGTTTTTATTGTCGGAAGGAAGGGCGTCGAAAGTCAGAGTGTCCTGATTGGGTCGCTAAATAGACTAGAAAGTTTGGAGGTGTCATGCCTACGCGTTATAATTGTCTACAACAAGGTCATATGGCGCAGGATTGTTCGGGTGTACCTTTAAGCACGATCAGGTGCTTTAATTGCTAGAAGGAGGGACACAAAAGGTTGAAGTGTTCCGAATCGCTTGCTGATCAGGTTAAGAGGTTAGAGCGTGAGTATTCGATGGATAGTGAAGCACGAAATTCCAACGATGCTGCTTCAGGTACTTTCGTTTTCGATACAAATATGCCTTATGATTATTTGTTGAGTATCGATGGATTCGAGTATGTGTTAGAAGACTTAATTCTCGTTTCGAGACCTAACTAGTCTCGAGTGAACGTGTATGTAATTAGTACCCATAAGGGTCCGGGGTTAGTGAACTCGGTGACGATATGATTTGTTAGTGAGTTCGATGACGGTGCACCGGGGCAATGCTTGAGTCGTTGACTCGTGATAGTGTGACCTGGGTTGGGTGCATTGTGTTAATACATAGTATTAATATGGGTAACATTCCTAATGGAATTACCCTACGATTGACGGTCGGATTGACGGACGAAGGGTGTAAGACTTAATCATTTTAAGCATTCCTTAGCATTGAGTGAAGGGTTGGTTTTACCAACCTATACAAAATGGGCTTTAGTGTTGGGTTGATAATGTGTGTTCGTTATAGTGTCGGAAGTTGAAGGACCGTAAGGTTTATAGGTCGGTTATAATCGAAGTCGTTTAGTCGTGAGACTGGTAGCACGGTACGAATGGAACAATGTGATGTGACGTACGAATTGTGAGATACTAGGCTCGTAAATTTCATCTCCCTTTAGCGAGATGGTTACGCAAGATCGTCGGGAATGCGGACACGAACTTGACGGTCGAACATGTCAAGGACGGTGTTTATGGCGAGGATGCGGGTAACGCAATTGGTAAGTTAACATTGTTCACTCTCTTTCCAAGGGATAAGCATAGGTGTAGTGTCGGTCGAACAAATTCAGGTACAATGGGTCGAGTGAACCCACTGGTTGGAAAGTCTACCCTGCGGGTAGCAGCATCTTTGATATACGAGGTACAAGTTATGAAGGCGTTAGGTCGATGCTTAATTGACGACAACGGGTGACAGTGAACGACGGTTTTTATAGTTTGAAATAAATTCGCGAGAATTCATGGGCTATGATCGATGAGGAGATTGGACGTATAGGTCGATGTGTTGTGTCTTGACTCTATTGCTGAGTCTTTGGTTTTCTAGGCTTTTTACGTTGTGGTTTTGGGTCATTAAACTCGTTCAAGTGAGACCCGTAGGATTTGTCGATTGTGTTGAGCATTATAGTGAAACCAATTAGGACGTAACCGGAGTGTAGTTGTACGTTTGACGATATTAACATGCTAGGAAGTATATACATGTTAATTGGTGGTTTGATTTCGTTGCCTTGGATGCGATATGGCGAGTGTGGTACGCTTTTGACGGCCACTCCTTTCTTCTAAGATTTTCATTTTGTGTGCGTGGTATGCCATTCGAGAGGCATTTTTGTTAACCACGATTGCGGTTTGATGCGGTACGTGTAGCGAGTGTTCATAGAATTTATGTGAGAAGGTAACCGTGATGATGTTTATGACGAAGTTGGAAGAGTATAATCCTTGGTGTTCCAAGCATCTCTTTAAGTGATGAGTTGAAAGATTTATAGGCTAGTGGTGCGATCTAGATGAATTGTGACTAGCGGGTGTCACTAGAAAGTTGTGGGCCTTAAGCCGTAAGGTTTTGGAAATTGTGTGACTTTAAATAGTCAAAAGACGCGTGACACCGAGAGTAGACCCCGTAAGGGTCGAGCTCTTGAGACTCGGTAGTAGTAATGGGAGTTTCATAATAATGTGTCAGGTGACTCTCTATACCTGCTAGTGAAATGCCTCACTCCAATGGTGTGATTACTTTGTATTTGAGTGCCGGTGGGGAACCCGAAGATACAACTGTGGTTTACTGCGGTGTTTAGCAGGCATTAGTGTTGACCGATTTGAAGGATCGAGGTTCGAATGCCATGTTATAGGTCCGCGAAGAATCATTGAGTATGACCCGTATCGAGACCGGTCATGTGGGTTTGTGTAATGTCAAGATTTCACGAAATGTTATCACCTTGGCGGTAGGTGCAGAGATTAGAATCCTAAGTGGGGGAGTTAAGTACCGGAGATTTCGGAATATTCCCTATCTAGTAGACGTGATGGGCGAACGGGTGTTGCTTATTTAGGAAAGGGAGACTTCGATGGTTGATGTGCGAAACGTGGTATATGAATTGTTATATGAAATAGTATGGAAAAATACCGATTAAAGATTGTTGCACACTAACGGGCAGTGTACCCGATCATGTAGTTGTATAGTATATGATAAATTCCGTGTATCATTCCAAAGACAGTTGTATTAGTCAAACTAGAATTAGAAACTATATTATGATTAACTAAGTAAATGAAACTTAAAGGTACAAGATATTATGTTTTTGTGGCTATTTAACGATTAACCAAATCAGAGAAGATTAAAGGTAAAAACAATATTTTTGGTCTTTTAAGTTTATATAATGAAAATAAGTGCAAAGAAAGCAAATAAGATAGTTTGATTTAGATAAAGAGACGAAATGTTCATCTAGATCTTTTACCCTCGGTATTGGATGTAAGTTTTGATATTAAAACCCGATTGAATGATTATGTGTGTAAGTTATCTAATAGGTTCACCAAGAGTTCTCTTAAGTAAACACGCAAACACAATTACAAGATCAAGGGTTCCCTTTTCACTATAGTTCTTGTATTTGTAATCAGATAACTTAACTAGTTCTAAGGCTTGAAACTTGACTTTTATGTTCATAGTTATCAATAATTGTACAAACGTTCGTTGCATACAATTCATCCATATATCGTCTAACCAATTGAATCTAATTTACCCCCTTGGTCCGGTTTAGTAAACAATCAATCCAAGAAAAGCTGATTGTAAATCAATATGATAAATCAACAAGAGTTCTCTTTATCAACAACATATCAATTAACTAGTTACAAATATTTTTTAACATCAATAAGCATGTTCTTGAATCAAACTTAAAACTATCACACAAAATACATTCAATCCATAAGATTACATCCAATACCTCAGTTATTAATCTAGACAAACATTATAGAATTTAGCCAATAATCATATTAACAAACAACAGAGCAATCAAGTGATAAGTGGAATTCATTGTTAAGAACAAGAAATCAACCTATTAGAGAATGAATCTTGAATGAAGAAGGTGTTGAATCTTGATTCTTGGATGTTAAGCCTCTTCAAAGAGCTTGGAGTTCTCCAAAATAGCTCCTAAAATCATCTTCTAACTCATCTGGTTCGTATCCGATCGTATCTCCTTCAACTGGCCTATCAATCATCTTCTTTTAAAGTGGGTAAAGTGGGTCAAAAGTCAAAAGGTCGGCTAAAACCTACTACTGGACGGCGTCCAAGACTCTGGACGGCGTTCAGTTGTAAAGGTCTGGACGGCGTCCAGGTGTGAATACCTGGACGGCGTCCCAATTTCTTGGACGGCGTCCAAATGAACTAAGGTTCACTGTCTCGTTTTTTAATGTTCTCCCTTCATTTGGACGGAGTCCCAATCATTTTGGATGGAGTCCAACATATCTGAAGCCTTGTTTTATCATTTTAGAGCGCTAATTTGACCCTAACTTGTATTGGGATCAACCATGATGATATCACAACTTATATAATGGTCATAAATCATCAAAATTCTTTATAAACCACTTTCCGATACAATTTACATACCTTCGTGCATTGCTTGTAGAAACCTCCTTAACTATCCTTGATTCGAGAGTATTTCTCACGATATTGCGAGAGATATATATGATGTAATTTATCAATATCAAAACACCCCACACTTAAACCTTGCTTGTCCTCAAGCAAATCTTTCATACAAAGTAGAACAATATCAAACACACTTACACAACATAGAGTACACACATCACACCAATAATGCGAAGCACACGAAATACACATGTTTATTTGAAACGTAACTCACGCTATATGAATCACACGCTTTAAGTACAACACACCTATATTGGAATCACACTCACGCTATATACACAATGAGAACACACGCACACATTTTTTTTTTTTGGAGATTAGAGTCAAGTATCCGAAAAAAATTTGATCCTATGAAAATCAGGATCTTATGAAAACGTTTTATGTTTTTGAAAATGTAGTGCTAGTTTTTACACTAGGCACATTTTCTGATTTTGTCAAATTTTCTGAATTTTGAAAAATGAGTGCGGGTTTCCCGCTATTGGTCAAGCCAATCCCTCCCACAGTACCTAACATCACAAGATGTTGGTAAGAAAATAATGTGCTTAGGGGGATACACATTACGTCCAGATATCATTGATAATCATGAGGTAATCATCTAATCCGTTAAATCAATCATGAAGATTGAGGTTCATCAGTCTTAAAAGTTGATATTTTACCTTTCCGGAGGTTATCCTCTGAGGATCTGATCAATCACAGATATTTTGTGTATCATGGTGCGCTCCCCATTTGACAAGACAGATCTCCCTCATTGAGATAAGTCTAACTACCAGTTTCCCTGTTTGATGTTGAGGCCTGGTAGATTTCCAGTCGATGTTAGCAATGACTTTTCAAGATTTTTCGTCACCCTACAACTGGTCTGGACTACAACTTCTGAAATAAATCAGCAAGTGTGTCGATTGGGAGACTTTACTCCTATGGGTTATACAAAGTGGTCTAGCGCATGTATTGCCCTGGTTCTGAACAATGAAGACCTCACTTAGGTTTTTGATCTGGCACGAGGTCCGGTTTCTAACCAAGCTATGCAATCACTGCACTCTCACGGTTTACACTCGTTTTGGTGCAAGTGACCTACAAGTTAGCTTTACTAAACTAGTAGGATTTTCATCCAAATACTTGAATGATACTGCAACTTCAAAGACTATTAATAATTTAAAACATAACTCAACATTTCTTTTATAGTCTTTAGAACACAATGTATGTAATATGGTTTTTGGACAATTTTCGTTTCTTAGGCTACCTGAAAATTTGAAATTTTTTGTAAAACGCATTAATTTTTTTAAAACGAATTCCCGATAAATTTCTATCTCCCACCCCACACTTGAGATCATGCAAGACCCTTATTGTATGAAATCAGAAAAAGGATTAAATTTAAAGGGCAAAGTGATAGGGTGATTGTAGAAATTTTCAAATTTTTAACCTGTAAATCGTGGAACATGTAGACGGATGCCGCTGAACTTACTGCCAGCATAAGAGAATCGTCCACTCCGCGATTAGCATCAAACATACATCATAATATCAAATGTTGCTGAACTTAATGCCAGTCTTTGAAGTTCAATCACGCTGCACAAAATAACAAACCAAACAAATAATACTAAAAATAATGGTGTTTCTACAACCACAACCATTTTCAAATTAGTTTAAAAATACAAACCAAACATTTGTTTAATACACACCATAACAAATAAATAAATTGTCTCAAAGTAATGTAACAAAATGATAATAGGCACGCAGGCCTTCAGTTGTCGTACGGCCAAAAGTAATTTCCTGAGCCATCTCTGCTTGGGCGTCCCTGCGGGTATTGCTGCTCAAACCTGTTCCTGGCATCCTGCAACGCAGCATTAGAATCATAAATCGGGTAATGAGAAGGTGGGTTTTGAGGATCAGTGTAGTATGTGGGTGTCAGGCGTGTTGTCCCATAGTACTGATCGGGGTTGGAATAAAATAACTCGGTGTTATGGTTATTCCAATCGATACCATAACTATTCCACCCCTGATTATGTCCTTGAGCAATTTGGCGTTGCTCCATTCTCTGTTGACTATCTCACATACGATCATTATGAGTCCTCTGCTCATTCGGACTCAACCTCAAGTTTTTCACACTATTAACCAAATTATCCCAACTAGTTTGGGATGGATTCCAAGGCCCTTGATCCTGAACATTAGTTTGAGCTTCCATTTCTGCTTCCTCTTCCTCTTGTTGTTCCTGTTGAACATTTGCTCCACTACCACTTGCTCCACCTGCGACGAAAGGCACTAAACGCCTATTTCCGTAGTACATAAGAATCTCAGCATTTACATAAGAAACTTTCTTTATAGCTTTCATGGAGTGATCACACTCCATCAATAGGCTGAAATCTATGTAAAAGTGACGAGCAATCCTCGTGATATAGTTGTGATGACCCGGGAATTTTTGACCAAATTTAAACTTTGATCTTTATATGTTCCGACACGATAAGCAAAGTCTATAATGTTGAGTCTCGAAAGTTTGAAACTATATTCATGTAATCAATTACCCTTTGACCATGCCTGACGATTCGCGAACAACTAATTGTAAATAGATACATATATATTTAAATGTGTATATATAATGTATATTAAAAATAAATATTAAATGATTATAATAGTCGTTGGACGTTTCGATTATTATTTAGAGAAGTTTAATTCGAACTTATGTAATTTTAAAATAAACAGTGATATGAAAATGAGTTCTATAAATTTTAGGCTTATTAAAAATGTATTTAAAATCTATTTGATAAATTTTAACACTTTTTATATTTTACCCAGTATTGGGAGGGAAAGTTGATGTAATTTTTATTTAATAAGTTAATGATCGAATTGTATACCATAATGACCGAAATAAATACATATATGAATCTAAAAATTTAGGATTTTTTTGAAGACTTTTATCCGACACTGATTATCAACGAAGCGCGATATATCCTCGCTCTAAAACACCGGCACAAGAAATTAAAATAGATGGCTACTAAGATGTTAAACACGTTCTTATTATTATTTTATATATTATAATTATATTATTGTTACTTTATAGTTATTGTTATATCAAGTTGATGTATATACTAAATAAATGGTCCCTGAGTTAAACTATCTAAAATTCACTGCTTGTTTCTTGACTTAATGAATCACTTTCTGTTATAAATCCATATCTATCACAATCTATCTTTATGTATATTCCTTCTCTCAGTTTCTTTCTCGTTGTACGAGAACCAATCACCAACACAATTCATGTACCATATATACTGTATCTAATTTTTGTTTGAGAGTAAACTTACAATCAAAACCCACTTATTATTTATATACACATAATTATGCATGCATCTGTTGACTTTTACTTTATGAATAAATTAGATTTGCATATTATATACAAATAGCATTAGTAAACCATGAACACCAACATCATCAATCACCGAACTCAAAAATTGAAAAGTGTTGTATTTTTTTTCTTTTTACTTTCGGTTTACTCCAAAACACCAACGTAGCCACCACCAGCGATTATAAACACTAGCCCACATTACCACCATGAACCATCAAGAACTAACAACCAACTTCCACTACCCGTTTCATATTTTTTCTACTCGTCTGCTAGGATCACCCAACACCACGTATGACTACCATTTTTTACTACTCGACTAACAACTCAAATACTTCGTTGAACTCACCCTCATTTACTGTTCGTTCCTTCTTCTTCAAATTCACCGTAACCATCGAGCCTCGATTTGCTATGTTCTTGTTTCTCTTGCTCGACATCATTCATCACCATAATTAGAATTATCTTCACTATCGTGTAACCGGGAATCACTCAATCTCAAACCACCGTACAACACTTATGATTTTTTTCTTCTTCTTCGTGACTTGCTCAACATCACCTGACCTACATCGCCATGAACGACCATCTCATCATATCCCTTTCTCTCTCACATATCTCTCTCTCTAAAATTGTTGATCGAGAACCACAAACCCTCCCTCTCTATCTATCGCTATCTTTCTTCTTTCTTAAACTCGTTGTAACAACCAACCATGGAAACTTTACTGCTACTCGTCATTTTGTTTATATAAATTTTTTTTTACGCGAAGAATAAACCCAAATTATTGTTTGGTTAAAGACCTACAACCAAAACCTTGTACATGTTGTTGCTACTGTTCTATAGGATCACAGGCTGCTATGATCGCTTCCACTACTACAGCTCACTGCTATTCTTGCTTCTCCTTATATTCGAGAACGAACCATCATGTTAACCAATTTCAAACCTGCCACAGCCGTACCTACTTCTGTTAATTTATGTAGTTATTGATAAAGGGTGATGATGATAATAATGGATCATGATAAATAATGATGTTGATTTATGATAATGGATGATGAGGTGATGATGATGAAACAATGATGAGAGCATGCGTTGTTTTTTTTTTGTTTTGTTTTGAATCTGATCTACGAATTCCATGTTACCAGATTGAGAACATACAATTTAAATTTGTTGGGCTTGATTATGTTATTTGTGGACTACCCTATCTTCATTTCTATTTGGGCCGTGGATTGTTTAGTCTGTTGGGCCAAAATTAATAAAAGTCTGTTGGGCCGTATATGTTTTGTGGTATTGGGCTGAGAAGGTGGGGATAAACGGGTTAAATAAAAATTTTCTTCAAGTCATAACTGAAAAACGAAAGTGGAAGGATGGTTTGATGTGCTGTTGCGGGTAGCGGGAGGTCTTGAGTTCGAATCCGGGCAGTGGTGTTTTTATTTTTGGGAAACTTGTTTCTTGAGGTAGTTTATTATCTCCTTTATTATTACTACTATTATTACTATTATTATTATTATTATTATTATTATTATTATTATTATTATTATTATTATTATTATTATTATTATTATTATTATTATTATTATTATTATTATTATTATTATTATTATTATTATTATTATTATTATTATTATTATTATTATTATTATTTTTATTATAATTATAATTATTATTATTATTATTATTATTATTATTGTTATTCTAATTATTATTAGCATCTGAATATCATAACTAGTATTAGAATAAGAAACTATTAGTGTTATGATTAAGATTATTGATATTAGTAATATTATTAGTAGTATCCTTATTATAAAAATTTACAATTTTATTAAAACTATCATGTTATATAAAAATTATCATTTCTAGTATTATCATTATTATTATTATTCTTGTTCATGATATTATTTTTTTTATTATCATATTTATTTATAATATCATTTTTATTAAAATTCTAATAATTATTAAAACTACCATCTTTATTAAAATTATCATTATCATTATTATTATATTATAACAAATAAAGATTTTATACATAAAAATATATTTATATTACCTATAACTATATATTAAACAAATTAACATTTTTTTATACAAAATAAACATATATATAGTATATAATTTAAGGTGTAATATATAGACAAAAATTTGATACAAATTCTATAAAAACTACAACACTAAATACATAAATATTATATAATTAATAGTTGTAAATATTTGATTACCATTATATGTGTTAATAAATACGAATGATATAGGTTCGTGAATCCGAGACCAACCATATACTTGTTCAATGTCGTTCTATGTATTTTTACTACAAAATACATTAGATGAGTTTCATTAATCCCTTTTTAAATGCTTTTGCAATATATATTTTTGGGACTGAGAATACATTCGCTACTTTTATAACTGTTTTACGAAATAGACACAAGTAATCGAAACTACATTCTATGGTTGAATGTTCGAAATCGAATATGCCCCTTTTAATCTGGTAATCTAAGAATTTGGGAACAGACACCCTAATTGACGCGAATCCTAAAGATAGATCTATCGGGCCCAACAAGCCCCATCCAAAGTACCAGATGCTTTAGTACTTCGAAATTTATATCATGTCCGAAGGAGGATCCCGGAATGATGGGGATATTCTTATATGTATATTGTGAATGTCGGTTACCAGGTGTTCACCATATGAATGATTTTTATCTTTATGTATGGGATGTGTATTGAAATATGAAAATCTTGTGGTCTATTAAAATGATAGAAATGATTATTTATGTTAAACTAATGAACTCACCAACCTTTTGGTTGACACTTTAAAGCATGTTTATTCTCAGGTACGAAAGAAATCTTCCGCTGTGCATTTGATCATTTTAAAGATATTAGTTGGAGTCATTCATGACATATTTCTAAAGACGTTGCATTCGAGTCGTTGAGTTCATTAAGATTATTATTAAGTCAATTATAGTTGGATATATTATGAAATGGTATGCGTGTCGTCAACTTTCGATGTAAAGCAAGTTTGTCTATTAAAAACGAATGCAATGTTTGTAAAATTTATCATATAGAGGTCAAGTACCTCGCGATGTAATCAACTATTGTGAATCATTTGTAATCGATATGGACTTCGTCCAGATAGATTAGGACGGGTCATTAGAGTTGGTATCAGATCGGTGGTCTTAGTGAACCAGATCTTGCATTAGTATGTCTAACTGATAGTCGTTAGGATGCATTAGTAAGTCTGGACTTCGACCGTGTCTGCATGTCAAAAGTTTTGCTTATCATTTTTGTCAGAAATCATCTGTTCATCATCCTTAGGAAATTACCTGCTTATCATTCTTAGTCTAGACACGTTTTACTGCATTGACTGCATGAATAGTGTATAGACAAAATTCATATCTTAGCGTATCTGTTACTGTAAACCTTACCTGACGTATCCCGTAAATTCCTCCGTAATCTACGAAACCTTTTGTTCTATATATATGGATATTCTATGTAATTAAGAATACCATCCGTTAGCCAGAAAATCATTTCATATCTAAAAATCCTTTATTCAATCGTATGAAATGGAATTCGTCATTAGTTCAATTCCCTCGGATTCCGAAATGGAATCCCACTCAAGCTCTGAAAGTAGTGTGACCGGAATGGATCAACCAATCAGTCATCATCTATTCTGGATGAATTGGGGATGGGTTCGTAGCCTCCTCAATCATTGGAGACAAGAAGAAGGTGATCCTTTTCAGCCGCCACATTGCCCTATTGGCGAAGAACCTGAAGCACTTACCGGTGAACCTGTTCGAAACACTATCTTTTCTCTCATTTCTAGAGTATCTCGCCACGATTATATACTATACCAAATTCTAGATTATATTTATCCGCTAGTCCGAACCGAAAATCACCCCGGTGTAATAGAAGAAGTCAACGAGCTTCGCGCTCGGGTAGTGGCTTTAGAGAATATGGTGCGAAGGTTACAAACACCAGCAGCAGCACCAGCAGCATAACCAGTACCACCACCAATGTCAACAGTACCATCACCACCACCAACATCAACATCCGCATCCCACACCTCAACATCTTAATCTATACCTCGAACATCAAAGTCATATGCACCATGGATACCAAGGAGTACCAGCAATAACAACATCATCACACGTCTCAACCTCGCAATCTATACCTCATGCATAATCATCGTTCTACGAATCGTTCTACATAAACTATCTTCGTCCTACATGGTGATTATGTAATCTCTAATATGTTAGAGATTATATATTCTTGTTCTAACGATAAATCAAATGAGTTTAATATCATATTGACTCATTAAATCCATGATTACATCTGAAGAAAATATATATGTATTTATGTTTTCAAAAATATTGTAATTAAAAATTCATTTGTATAAACTGTTAATGGTGAAAATATTTTAACGGGTAGGTGATACCCGAGGAATATTTAAATTTCACATTAATAAGTTACACTGTATATTCTTCGAATCTGATTCAACAGCTATTCACTATCCTATTTACAACCACCGAGATACGTATCCGTTCACCAAAGAATAACTATTTTCATTCAAATTCAATTTCATATTTGGATTTTGACCTATCAGAATTCAACAAGTGGCATAATGAAGAAATAATGGACACAATAAAAATTGATTAGAAACAGACTAATTAACAATATTAAATTTTATTAAGAAACCACGCTAACAAAATCCTAGCTAACTGTTCCTAGCTAACTGTTAATTCCGTATTACATTTTATTTATCGCAATTTTATTTATTTAATTTCTGTTATTTACTTTACGCACTTTATTTATCGTCATTTAATTTCTGTTATTTATTTTACGCACTTTAAATACCGGGACACGTATACAAGGTTTTGACATATCATATCGACACATCTATATATATTATTTGGAATCACCATAGACACTCTATATGCAGTAATGATCGAGTTCTCTATACAGGGTTGAGGTTGATTCTATAATAATATATATACTTTGAGTTGTGATCGAGTCTGAGACGTATACGGGTCACGATACGTATTAATTAATTCGAATATTATATATTAAACTATATATGAATTATTGGACTGTCAACTGTGGACTATCGACTGTGGAGTAATAACATTGGACAATTAAAAATGAATTAAAATATTAATTATAATATATGAAACTAAACAATACTTCAAGTTTGCCATTTGATTTTCATCTTAAACCTCATTTGTATCTTGACGATTACAATCGGCGTTCAAACCTTTCATTATTCTTGAAAACACCTCAATCGAGAGGATGAATCAACCGCACTTCATCTACGGAAGAAAAGATTGATACATATAGTGATACACTTGAAAACACTCGAAACCTGAGTAAACGTTTAACACGTATCTGTGCTAGCTCCTTTGGCGTTATTATTACCGAAAATAACTTTTCAATCTCTTTCCAAATTAGCCAATTTTGTCACAGCTCCAGCAAGTCAACTTCGACTTTTCATTCGAAACAACCTTATTATAATCTTGATATAACTGCGTGCTATTTTATTGTTACCGGGGAACCTTTTATATTCCACAATATTACCATCATCGTTTAATCATCTAAAAACAACATTCTCCTGAAACCACCTCGGATTGATAACCGACGATTCAAATATGGCTGCATTAAATGCAAAGGAAACAGTAAAATTGTAGATGGCCTAAATGGCCAAGAGTTGATGATAAAGAATGGAGTGTTGGAAACGCTCAATAGAAAATTTAGTACCAAAAAGCTAATTATGTGAAACCATGAAGGAGACTCTGAACGAATTACAAGGACTAAACTTATACATAAAGAATTCTGATGATTCTGTTCTGATTAAATTTTTAGCGAATACCTTGCTCCTTAATTGTTCTAAATCATTGTGAATGAATTTCTTCATCACACGTGAATCTAAAATTCTAAGATATTATCGTACCTTTCATTGTAAATATCCTCAATATTTCTGAAGATATCTTCATAAATATTCTCGTTCGATATTAATTATCTCTCTGCGCTATCCGTATTATATCATAAAAGAAAACTGTTTTAGTTTCTATATTCTGGGAACCTTCGAATTTAAAATATGAATGTTGTTGAAGTAGTGTTGGGAATTGATGCATGAGTTAGTATAATATAATGACACTTGATCAACGTGATTATATTACAGTAATTCATGCTGAGTTTCTAATGAAACGTGATGATTCTCAGTACCATCATCATGTGCCATTTACACGACTCTTGCATTCTACTCAATCTCTAAACATATCAAGAACATATTTTCTTGATAGTTCTATTTTTTCCGGATATTCTGGTAAGTTAACAAATCAAAATCATACCATTACGATTTCCTTCTTAAAACATTTACTATGTTCATTCTGAAATCCATATCTACGAATTCCGGACCATTACATACGGTGCTTAAGCACAAGAAAAAGAAATGAAGGGACAAAACTCTGAAATAGAAATTGGGATATAAATCGCAGCAAATAAGAGAGAGCATTAACTGTGAATGACAATGATTATGGAAAACAGAAACAGGGACATCGAAATATAAGAAAAGATATAAAACCCAACAACCACCCAAAAAAATTATAAACCGTATACATCGATGCATATAGCAATATAAAGACACGGGAGAACTAAGAACACTATAAAACCCAAAGTATAGTAGAAGTGAATAGATTCCTCCGGTGGTAGATGAAAGAGAAGAATGACAGATATGAAGGTTAGAAGTATATCCAGGATCAAAACGGGATGGAACATATTAACAAATACTATAAAGTATGAAATAAGGAGAAAGAATAGAAGGTGTGAGTTGTAAGGAAACGACGAGGGTGGATTTATAGTAAAATATCCGACAGAGCAATCAAAACAGATGATCGCATTTAAAGCGGATCCTAATTTCCTTGAATTTCGAAGAATCAAATCTTATTATGAAGATTCCTTTTAAATCCCTCGAACTCCGGAAATCAATCTTACCTACGTCAAAAGATATGGCGAATCTATACCTACATATTTCACTCTTTTGTGATAACTTCATTTATACTCTTCGCGTAATCAAATTGTTTTATCTATATTACTCAATGATGATAAAACTCTATTCATCAACTCATATTCGTCATGAAAACATTCTTATAGTTAGCCATGACGACCTCGATCAAATTTCGGGACGAAATTTCTTTTAACGGGTAGGTACTGTGATGACCCGGGAATTTCCGACCAAATTTAAACTTTGATCTTTATATGTTCCGACACGATAAGCAAAGTCTATAATGTTAAGTCTCGAAAGTTTGAAACTATATTCATGTAATCAATTACCCTTTGACCATGCCTGACGATTCGCGAACAACTAATTGTAAATAGATACATATATATTTAAATGTGTATATATAATGTATATTAAAAATAAATATTAAATGATTATAATAGTCGTTGGATGTTTCGATTATTATTTAGAGAAGTTTAATTCGAACTTATGTAATTTTAAAAATAAACAGTGATATGAAAATGAGTTCTATAAATTTTAGGCTTATTAAAAATGTATTTAAAATCTATTTGATAAATTTTAACACTTTTTATATTTTACCCAGTATTGGGAGGGAAAGTTGATGTAATTTTTATTTAATAAGTTAATGATCGAATTGTATACCATAATGACCGAATTAAATACATATATGAATCTAAAAATTTAGGATTTTTTCGAAGACTTTTATCCGACACTGATTATCAACGAAGCGCGATATATCCTCGCTCTAAAACGCCGGCACAAGAAATTAAAATAGATGGCTACTAAGATGTTAAACACGTTCTTATTATTATTTTATATATTATAATTATATTATTGTTACTTTATAGTTATTGTTATATCAAGTTGATGTATATGCTAAATAAATGGTCCCTGAGTTAAACTATCCAAAATTCACTGCTTGTTTCTTGACTTAATGAATCACTTTCTATTATAAATCCATATCTATCACAATCTATCTTTATGTATATTCCTTCTCTCAGTTTCTTTCTTGTTGTACGAGAACCAATCACCAACACAATTCATGTACCATATATACTGTATCTAATTTTTGTTTGAGAGTAAACTTACAATCAAAACCCACTTATTATTTATATACACATAATTATGCATGCATCTGTTGACTTTTACTTTATGAATTAATTAGATTTGCATATTATATACACATAGCATTAGTAAACCATGAACACCAACATCATCAATCACCGAACTCAAAAATTGCAAAGTGTTGTATTTTTTTTCTTTTTACTTTCGGTTTACTCCAAAACACCAACGTAGCCACCACCAGCGATTATAAACACTAGCCCACATTACCACCATGAACCATCAAGAACTAACAACCAACTTCCACTACCCGTTTCATATTTTTTCTACTCGTCTGCTAGGATCACCCAACACCACGTATGACTACCATTTTTTACTACTCGACTAACAACTCAAATACTTTGTTGAACTCACCCTCATTTACTGTTCGTTCCTTCTTCTTCAAATTCACCATAACCATCGAGCCTCGATTTGCTATGTTCTTGTTTCTCTTGCTCGACATCATTCATCACCATAATTAGAATTATCTTCACCATCGTGTAACCGGGAATCACTCAATCTCAAACCACCGTACAACACTTATGATTTTTTTCTTCTTCTTCGTGACTTGCTCAACATCACCTGACCTACATCGCCATGAACGACCATCTCATCATATCCCTTTCTCTCTCACATATCTCTCTCTCTAAAATTGTTGATCGAGAACCACAAACCCTCCCTCTCTATCTATCTCTATCTTTCTTCTTTCTTAAACTCGTTGTAACAACCAACCATGGAAACTTTACTGCTACTCGTCATTTTGTTTATATAAATTTTTTTTTACGCGAAGAATAAACCCAAATTATGGTTTGGTTAAAGACCTACAACCAAAACCTTGTACATGTTGTTGCTACTGTTCTATAGGATCACAGGCTGCTATGATCGCTTCCACTACTACAGCTCACTGCTATTCTTGCGTCTCCTTATATTCGAGAACGAACCATCATGTTAACCAATTTCATACCTGCCACAGCCGTACCTACTTCTGTTAATTTATGTAGTTATAGATAAAAGGTGATGATGATAATAATGGATCATGATAAATAATGATGTTGATTTATGATAATGGATGATGAGGTGATGATGATGAAACAATGATAAGAGCATGCGTTGTTTTTTTGTTTTGTTTTGAATCTGATCTACGAATTCCATGTTACCAGATTGAGAACATACAATTTAAATTTGTTGGGCTTGATTATGTTATTTGTGGACTACCCTATCTTCATTTCTATTTGGGCCGTGGATTGTTTAGTCTGTTGGGCCAAAATTAATAAAAGTCTGTTGGGCCGTATATGTTTTGTGGTGTTGGGCTGAGAAGGTGGGGATAAACGGGTTAAATAAAAATTGTCTTCAAGTCATAACTGAAAAACGAAAGTGGAAGGATGGTTTGATGTGCTGTTGCGGGTAGCGGGAGGTCTTGAGTTCGAATCCGGGCAGTGGTGTTTTTATTTTTGGGAAACTTGTTTCTTAAGGTAGTTTATTATCTCCTTTATTATTACTACTATTATTACTATTATTACTATTATTACTATTATTATTATTATTATTATTATTATTATTATTATTATTATTATTATTATTATTATTATTATTATTATTATTATTATTATTATTATTATTATTATTATTATTGTTGTTGTTGTTATTCTAATTATTATTAGCATCTGAATATCATAACTAGTATTAGAATAATAAACTATTAGTGTTATGATTAAGATTATTGATATTAGTAATATTATTAGTAGTATCCTTATTATAAAAATTTACACTTTTATTAAAACTATCATGTTATATAAAAATTATCATTTCTAGTATTATCATTATTATTATTATTCTTGTTCATGATATTATTTTTTATTTTATTATCATATTTATTTATAATATCATTTTTATTAAAATTCTAATAATTATTAAAACTACCATCTTTATTAAAATTATCATTATCATTATTATTATATTATAACAAATAAAGATTTTATACATAAAAATATATTTATATTACCTATAACTATATATTAAACAAATTAACATTTTTTTATACAAAATAAACATATATATAGTATATAATTTAAGGTGTAATATATAGACAAAAATTTGATACAAATTCTATAAAAACTACAACACTAAATACATAAATATTATATAATTAATAGTTGTAAATATTTGATTACCATTATATGTGTTAATAAATACGAATGATATAGGTTCGTGAATCCGAGGCCAACCCTATACTTGTTCAATGTCGTTCTATGTATTTTTACTACAAAATACATTAGGTGAGTTTCATTAATCCCTTTTAAATGCTTTTGCAATATATATTTTTGGGACTGAGAATACATTCTCTGCTTTTATAACTGTTTTACGAAATAGACACAAGTAATCGAAACTACATTCTATGGTTGAATGTTCGAAATCGAATATGCCCCTTTTAATCTGGTAATCTAAGAATTTGGGAACAGACACCCTAATTGACGCGAATCCTAAAGATAGATCTATCGGGCCCAACAAGCCCCATCCAAAGTACCGGATGCTTTAGTACTTCGAAATTTATATCATGTCCGAAGTAGGATCCCAGAATGATGGGGATATTCTTATATGTATATTGTGAATGTCGGTTACCAGGTGTTCACCATATGAATGATTTTTATCTCTATGTATGGGATGTGTATTGAAATATGAAAATCTTGTGGTCTATTAAAATGATGGAAATGATTATTTATGTTAAACTAATGAACTCACCAACCTTTTGGTTGACACTTTAAAGCATGTTTATTCTCAGGTACGAAAGAAATCTTCCGCTGTGCATTTGATCATTTTAAAGATATTACTTGGAGTCATTCATGACATATTTCAAAATACGTTGCATTCGAGTCGTTGAGTTCATCAAGATTATTATTAAGTCAATTATAGTTGGATATATTATGAAATGGTATGCGTGTCGTCAACTTTCGATGTAAAGCAAGTTTGTCTTTTAAAAACGAATGCAATGTTTGTAAAATTTATCATATAGAGGTCAAGTACCTCGCAATGTAATCAACTATTGTGAATCGTTTTTAATCGATATGGACTTCGTCCAGATGGATTAGGACGGGTCATTAGAATAGTGGCCCCCAAGAAGAGACTTTTCTCTCCATGTCTCGGTGGCGATGGCTAGAAAATAGTTGCCTATCATCCCCGGAATATCCGTATAGCAACCCCGTTTTATTTGATCCATTATCCATAGATCCAACGTTTTAACCTTTTCATTTCCCTAAACTCTCGCATTGAAAGTGCATGCGATAAGTCGATGAAGAAGTCTATCATCGGGGCTTGCAATTTCATTATACCGGTGCCTACTTGATTTAAATGGCCTAGATGCATTCGGCCCACAAATTCTTCGCCAAAAACCTATCTCATTAAAGGGAACTCTACCATGGTAATTGGAAGTTGTCAAGTAAATTCTCAATTGGTTGTCGTTAAGCTCCTCGAAAATGCCCAACACTCTACATAACCCAACTCGGCTTAACCCTCTATCTACACCCCCTAGTCGAAATCGAAGAAATTCATTTGACAAAGGATCACGAACGTTATTAAACCTAAAAGTTGAGTAAAATTCTTTTAATAACACCGGATAAATTTGTTCGTGGATGCTAAAAATGTGCTCCCTTGCGTAGGAAATGATCCTATCGTAGGGAATGGCTAATAGGCGGGAAACATGGGCGTACAAACCCGCCTCATCCAATGGGGCCCAAATAAAATACCACGTGGCATTTATTGGCCTACTGTTTATCCTATTAAAAGTCTCTACCTAATCTTTGTCATTCTGAATTTGTCTTAACCAAACTTGAGGATCATTTAGGTCCTCCTCTTCTTCTTCGGAAGATGATGTATAATGTTGTTATGGTGGTGGTGGTGGAACATTTCTTGATGTTCTGCCTCGTTTCGGTTGTCCACCCCGGCTAGATTGTCCCTGCAAAACACAATAACACCAAACCAAAATAATATAGAAACCGTTGTGTTAGTGTTAGATAAAAACATAACCGAATAGCAAGGGAAATTAGTCATTCCATTCAAAGTTCATAAGCATTGTGATTCATATAAGCAAAATCATATGTTTTCAAAATATTTAATCAAAGTCAACCAAAGTCAACATAAGCTCGCAAATACACTTTCAAAAATGTGGATCGCAAAATTCACAATTAAGCATCAACTTAGGACTCAAGCATATTGCGTTCATAAATCTAGGTCATAACATGTAGAACTTGTATGCAAATTATATCTATTACAATCATAGCACAAGTATCACAATTTAGTTCAAAATGACCATTATCTTTCCATAACGCAACTACATTATAGCATGTCATATCATCAATCCACTTCAATAGGCCTAAACATGTGAAAATCAAGCATACATCTTTCATAAGAACATTACAATTCAAAGCATGCTAGAAATTCAAGAAAATTCAATTTATGACCCGACCATTTTGACATCATTAACACCATCAACATAGTAAGCATTCACAATCTTCATAAACATCACAAACAAACCCAAAAGTCTAAAGTAAAAAACCCTAATTTCAGATTTAATCACTACAAACCCTAGATTCATGAACACACCCATTAAATATGTACTTATTGCAAAATCAAGACATAATGGGTAATTAAACAACTAAGGCATGTTAATCTAAGCAAAAATCATGCAAATCAAACACCCCACACTTATCTTTCACCAAATCATACATATAAGCATACAAATCAAGTAATCAAGAAAGAAAAGTGTGAAAAGGGAGTAGCAATACCCTAGAAAACATGATTCAAGCTTGGATTTGAAGGAATAAATCACGAAATTAAAAGAAGAAATTAGGGTTTTTGAGAGTTGGTTCGTTTGTGGGAGAGAAAAATAGAGAGGAGTGTGTTTTGTGGTTGAAAATTGGGGTGGATAAGCCTTAAAACGCATTTATTTATTTTTCTGGGTCAGGCCGTTTGGACGGCGTCCTAATTTTTGGACGGCGTCCAGTTGTGAAGAGTGGGATAGTGTCTCAATTCCTGGACGGCGTCCAGTTGTTAAGAGTGGGACGGCATCCAGTATTTTTGGACGGCGTCCAAATGTACTAAAAAGTTCTGATCAAATTTTTTGACACTCGTAAGTTAAAAATCCCAACGTATATAATTTTGCACAAAATAAAAAAATCGTACACACAATTCATAATATTTACACTCGTGAACCCCTTTTTTTAACGAGTCGTTCACCCAACTCGTCCCCATTTTGATTTAAGCTCTGTTCTCGAAGTTGAGGATAACCTCATCTTCGATTTCCAGGGGACCATCAACATAGTGCTTTACCCGGTGGCCATTCACTTTAAAAATGTCGCCCTTCCAGTTCACCACTTCAATTGTACCATAAGGGTATACTCTTCTAACAACAAATGGTCCCGACCATCGGGACTTGAGTTTTCCTGGTGATAACTTAAAACGGGCATTGTAAATAAGGACATGATCTCCTTCCATGAATTCCTTTGGATTTTTCAATCTCTTATCGTGCCATTGTTTGGTCTTTTATTTATAGATTAGAGAGTTGTCATAGGTTTCAAGCCTCAACTCATCTAATTCATTCAATTGGGTTAAACGTAACCGACCCCTCTCCTTGTAATATAATTACATGCCCTTAGCGCCCAATGCGCTTTGTGTTCAATCTCCAAAGGGAGATGGCATGCTATCTCGTATAGCATTCGGAAAGGAGTGGTTCCAATAAGTGTTTTGTAGGCCGTGCGAAAAGCCCATAATGCATCGTTTAACTTAACAGACCACTCTTTTGGATTTGCACCAACGGTCTTTTCAAGTATGCGTTTTAAAGATCGATTGGTATTCTCCACCTGCCCACTTGTTTGGGGATGATATGATGTTGAAATTTTATGGATGACTCCATAACGTTTCAAAACCTTTTCCAATTGCTTATTGCAAAAGTGGGTGCCCCGGTCACTGATAAGGGCTTTAGGTGTGCCAAACCTTGAGAAAAGTTCCATAAAAAAGGTTACTACAACTCGGCCATCATTTGTTGGGAGAGGTTTTGCCTCCGCCCATTATGAAACATAGTCTATGGCAACAAGTATGTAGAGATAAGAATGAGACTTTGGAAAGGGCCCCATAAAGTCAATTCCCCAAACATCGAACACCTCGCATACTTGGATGCTTTGTTGAGGCATTTTATCCCGTTTAGTGATTTGACCGGCCCGTTGGCACGCGTCACAATCTTTACAAATGGCGTGAGCATCCTTAAATATTGTAGGCCAATAGAAACCGGCCTCGTAAACTTTCCTCCCCGTGATTTGGGGACCAAAGTGCCCACCCATTGGACCAAGGTGACAATCAAGAAGAATTTGAGTGCATTCCTTCCCCGAAACGCACCTGCGAATAACTCCATCCGCACATCGCCTAAATAGATAAGGGTCTTCCCAAAAATAGTATTTTAGGTCACTAAAGAATTTCTTCCTTTTTTGATGTGACCAACCGGTTTCTAGGTACCCCCCAACAATGTAATTGGCGAAATCAACATACCACTGGTCTTCCACCTTCTCTACTCGCATGAGGTATTCATCGGGAAAATCATCTTTAATACTCGATTCATGGAGTACTTCAAGATTGGGATTTTCAAGTCTACAAAGATGGTCAGCCGCGAGATTTTCGGCACCTTTCTTGTCCTTAATCTCGATATCAAATTCTTGCAAGATCAAGACCCATCTTAGCAATTGAGGTTTGGCATCCGTCTTAGAGAAAAGGTATTTCAATGCCGAATGATTGGTGAAGACAATTGTCTTTGATAGGACAAGATATGATCGAAATTTCTCAAAAGAAAAGACGATAGCAAGGAGTTATTTTTCCGTTGTTGTGTAGTTCAATTGGGCTCCTTGTAAAGTCTTGCTTGCATAATAAATGGATTGAAAATGTTTCTCAACCCGTTGGCCCAAAACTGAACCAACTGCAAAATCCGATGCATCGCACATTAGCTCGAATGGTAATGACCAATTTGGAGCAATGATTATTGGTGCGTTAGCAAGTTTTTGTTTTAAAATGTTGAATGCTTTAGTGCATTCACTTGTGAAAACAAAGAGTGCATCTTTTTTGAGAAGTTTATTCAACGGCGTTGCAATTTTTGAAAAATCCTTAATAAATCGCCGGTAAAACCCGGCATGCCCAAGAAAACTTCTCACACCCTTCACATTTGAAGGAGGTGGAAGGTTGGCAATGATGTCAACCTTTGCTGGATCCATCTGAATACCAACACTTGAGATTTTGTGCCCCAAGACAATGCCTTCTTTAACCATAAAGTGGCATTTCTCCCAGTTTAGCACTAAGTTCGATTTCTCACACCTTATTAGCATTTTCTCCAAATTTAGAAGGCATGAATTGAAAGTGTCACCGAAGACTGAAAAGTCATTCATGAACACTTCCATGCATTCTTCAATCATATTATGGAAAATGGCCATCATGCACCTTTGGAATGTTGCAGGAGCATTACATAGACCAAAGGGCATTCGGCGGTATGAAAAGGTTCCATAGGGATATGTGAAGGTAGTCTTTTCTTGATCCTCGGGGGAGATGGGAATTTGAAAGTACTCCGAAAAACCATCTAGGAAACAATAAAAGCTATTTCCCGCTAGTCTCTCTAACATTTGATCAATGAATGGTAGAGGAAAATGGTCTTTTTTAGTGGCATCGTTTAACTTACGATAGTCAATACAAACTCGCCACCCCGTAACAGTTCGTGTAGTGATAAGCTCGTCTTTATCATTGGTGGTAACAGTTATACCACCCTTTTTAGGAACACAATGGACCGGGCTTATCCATGGACTGTCTGAGATTGGGTAGATTAGACCTGCATCTAGCAATTTAATAATCTCCTTCTTGACAACATCTTGCATATGAGAATTTAGCCTCCTTTGACGTTGCACTACTGGTTTGGAATTTTCTTCCATTAAGATCTTGTGAGTGCAATAAGAAGGACTAATTCCTTTTATATCATGAATTTTCCATGCAATGGCCGGTTTGTGGGCCTGTAACAATGAAACAAGACGTTCTTTCTCATGTTTAGAAAGAAGTGAGGAAATAATTACCGGAAGCTTCGAATCCTCCTGAAGGAAAGCATACTCAAGATGATCAGGGAGTGGCTTAAGCTCCAAAATTGGAGGTTCCTCGATTGAGGGTTTACTCCGGTACTCGTTATCCTTGTTCAGTTGTTCTAACTCCTCCTCAGTTGGTTCATACCCATTTTCCATCAATGTAGTCATCACATCCATTTCTTCTTCAGGAAATTCTTCATCTCCACTCGCCAAATTGTATGTACCTGTTTCATCCGATTCGGGAAATTCCTGTAAGAACTCATAATGCGAATCTATGCTTTGCATAAAATAACAAGTATCATCTGAAGATTTAGGATATTTTAATGACTTGTCAATTGCAAAAGTCGCACTAGCTTCACCAATTCTAAGGGTCAACTGCTGATCATAAAAATCAATGACACATCTAGCAGTATTTAAAAATGGTCAACCCAAAATAATTGGTATTCTGTCATCAACGTCCATGTATAAAACCACAAAGTCTTCCGAAAAAATCAGATTCCCGGTCTTAACTAACATATTCTCTATTATTCCTCGAGGGAATTTTACAGAGCGATCAGCTAGTTGAATAGCCATTCGTGTGGTTTTGAGTTCCCCAGGTGCTAATTTAAGGTAAATCGAATAGGGCATCAAATTGATACTAGCCCCCAAATTGGCTAATGCCCTCATACAATCAAGGTCACTCATTAGACATGGAATAGTGAAACAACCCGGATCGTGAAGCTTTTCGGGAAGTGTGTTGGACACCAGCGCTGAACATCTAGCATTTAAAGTGACTGATGAAACGTTTTCCATCTTCTTACGGTTGGTGAGCATGTCCTTCAAGAATCGAGCATATTTAGGCATTCCTGCAATAACATCAATAAAAAGGTAAATTTACGTTAAATTTCTTGATGAGCTCCATGAAACTTGATTTTTCTTCCTTGAGCTTCTCTAATCTTTGTTTTCTTGGGAATGGGAGTGGTGGTTGATACACTTTAACAATCGGTTTGACTCGTACCGTGTCTTCTTGACAGTATGTGTGCTCATTGTCAACACTTTCAACCACATTTTCCGGCTCCTTCTCCTTCTCCGGTTCATTTACACTACCTGGTTCATTCTCTTTCATTAATGGAACACGAAAGTCAGAGACTTCTGGCATTCTTGGTGGATCATAGGTTACTCCACTTCGGGTGGTGATAGCTTTTGCTTGCTCGTTTCGGGGATTAGATTGCGTGTTGCTTGGCAATTCCCCCGGTTTTCTTTCGCTTAATAATTTAGCAAGATTACTCATCTGTTGTTCCAATACTTGAATGGAAGATTGTTGGTTTCTAAATTGTTGCTCATTCTTCTCATTCGTTTGGCTTATATTGGTAACAAGTTGAGTTTGCAATGCAATTAACTTCTCCAACAAACACTCCATATTTGACTTTTTCTCTTCTTGTTGGGGTTTTTGATAAAAACCCGGAGATTGTTGTTAGAACCCACTACTTGACCCTTGTTAGTAATTGGAATTTTGACCTTGAGGGTTGTAGGGGTTGTTGAAGTTTCGGTTAAATTGGGCTCTTCCTTGAAATTGATTATTATTTCTTTGGCTTATGAAAGCCACTTCTTCTTTCTGAGCCATTGTCAAACCAGCATCACAATCTTTTCCTAAATGGAGACCACCACAGTATTTACAACCTACCTTCATACTATGGATTTCCTTGGTGGTCTTTTCCATGTTTCGAGCAACACCGTCTATTTTCACACTTAGAGAACTAAGGTCATCATAAGCACCGGCGCTTTGGACTTGAGAATGACGAGTAATTGGTCGTTCTTGATGCCACTCATGAGAATAATCAGGCTTACTTCTCTATTATCTCATAAGCTTCTTGCTCGGTTTTGTCCATGAGTGAACCTCCAGCCGCTTGATCGATAGAAATTCGGGTTGCAACATCACAACCCTCGTAAAAGATTTGAACTTGTTGAAAGGTATCCAACCCATGGTTTGGACAACCTCTTAGCATTTTGGAAAATCGATTCCATGCTTCATATAAGGTTTCCATTGGCTTTTGACAAAATTGGGTAATTTCTTGCGGACTTAGAAGCTGGAAAATATTTCTTAAGAAAGTTTTCCAACATACCATCCCAAGTTTCTATCGTAGCCTCGGGCAATGAATCTAACCAACTCTGTGCTTCCCCGTGGAGTGTCCATGGGAAAAGTCTTAAAAATATGGCTTGATCAGTGTCCGGTTGAAGTTTGAATAGAAGACATATCTCTTGAAAAAGAGGAATATGTTCGTTTGCATCTTCATTCGGACCACCACCAAATTGACATCTGTTGTTAATCATTTGGAGAATAGGTCCTTTTATTTCAAATTTTACCTCACCAGGTGTCTGAGTAATTGCACTTACTTGTCCGGTTCGGGTTGCCTTCATCTTTGCCGCCATTGATTGTCTTGGTACCACCGGTCTTTCCTCTCTTTCCATTTCAAAATTTGGAGGATGAACGGGTTCACCAAATTCAGAAAATCTTAGCTTGGTTGTACTTGATTCTGAATCAAAAGTTTCTTGCTTTGATGAAGATTCAAAAAGTTAAAGTACTTCTTTTGGAATTCTTCCATGCATTCTATCAGGTTCTGTAAGCGGTGTAAGTAATGGAGAATCTGAACTTCGGGTATGTGGCATATGCAACCTAAAAACTGTCAATCACACAACTAACAAAACTATTAAACGCACCGATTCTATAAGTCTAAAAATCAAAGACTATTAATAATTTAAAAAGACTTAAGAAACTACTTAATCACAAATTAGTTAATAATTCTATTTTGACACAAAACTGTCCCCGGCAGCGGCGCCAAAAAATTGATGTGCGAAACGTGGTATATGAATTGTTTTATGAAATAGTATGGAAAAATACAGATTAAAGATTGTTACACACTAATGGGCAGTGTATCCGATCGTGTAGTAGTATAGTATATGATAAATTTCGTGTATCGTTCCAAAGGCAGTTGTATTAGTCAAACTAGAATTAGATACTATATTACGATTAACTAAGTAAATGAAACTTAAAGGTACAAGATATTATGTTTTTGTGGCTATTTAACGATTAACCGAATCAGAGAAGATTAAAGGTAAAAACAATATTTTTGGTCTTTTAAGTTTATATAATGAAAATAAGTGCAAAGAAAGCAAATAAGATAGTTTGATTTAGATCAAAGAGATGAAATATTCATCTAGATCTTTTACCCTCGGTATTGGATGTAAGTTTTGATATTAAAACCCGATTGAATGATTATGTGTGTAAGTTATCTAATAGGTTCACCAAGAGTTCTCTTAAGTAAACACGCAAACACAATTACAAGATCAAGGGTTCCCTTTTCACTATAGTTCTTGTATTTGTAATCGGATAACTTAACTTGTTCTAAGGCTTGAAACTTGACTTCTATGTTCATAGTTATCAATAATTGTACAAACGTTCGTTGCATACAATTCATCCCTATATCGTCTAACTAATTGAATCTAATTTACCCCCTTGGTCAAGTTTAGTAAATAATCAATCTAAGACAAGCTGATTGTAAATCAATATGATAAATCAACAAGAGTTCTCTTTATCAACAACATATCAATTAACTAGTTACAAATAATTTTTAACATAAATAAGCATGTTCTTGAATCAAACTTAAAACTATCACACAAAATACATTCAATCCATAAGATTATATCCAATACCTCAGTTATTAATCTAGACAAACATTATAGAGTTTAGCCAATAATCATATTAACAAACAACAGAGCAATTAAGTGATAAGTGGAATTCATTGTTAAGAACAAGAAATCAACCTATTAGAGAATGAATCTTGAATGGAGAAGGTGTTGAATCTTGATTCTTGGATGTTAAGCCTCTTCAAAGAGCTTGGAGTTATCCAAAATAGCTCCTAAAATCGTCTTCTAACTCCTCTGGTTCGTATCTTGTAACACCGGTCATTTTTTTTAAACACACAGCGGAAGACTTTATTTACAAACACAATATATGTCACGTCATTACATTAATCCATGTAATTACGTTTAAGTTAACACAACGGTGTTACGTTATTACAAAACATTATTTATACAAAAGTCCACATCAGAGTTGGGTTGTCAAACATGTCTTCTGCAACAGCACCCATCCCGACTAGCAGTACCTAAACCTGCAAGGGGAGAATATGTGGGGGATTAGCGCACCACTAAGTGAATGGAATCTATCTAACAAATATACCTTAAGCCACACACAATCTATATACATCAACAGTACCTGCTAACTACCAACTAGCATCCAATAAGACAGTACGAGGATCGGCGGCTTGTACGAGCACACGACTCTCAGCTGATCGGGCCTGAGTCTACCGATAGTCCCTGTTACTCAATTCACAGTATAGTTATCCGGATGCAGGGGATGCATCATTCACACTATACTCCACAATCAGTAGCCTATGGACCCAACCTCCCCTAGGCACGGTTGATCTCATACGGACTCTAACCTCTCCTAGGCACGGTCTCGAGTCCCCATTCTCCCTAGGCCCGACTGGTTCCATTCACACAGTGTACACATAATTCACATACAACATCAGGCAAACGATATTATTCTATCATGGCAATTCCTATACTATGCATGGTAAAAGAGTCAACCACTTTAGCATGATATGCTACTTAAACTCTATCCGTAGATAGACCCACTCACCAATTACCAGCAACTGCTAAGTTATTATTTCTGAGCTTTCTCCTTGTCCTTATCTCCTGAGAACAGCAAAAACCAAGTTAGAATAGTGTTCCCATCAAGATTAGACACACTGACAGCGAATTATAGCAAATTAGTAAAAAAATGCGTCCGCTAAAATTTTCATGCTTAACACTTATGCACTTTCAAAATACTTTCAAAATTTACATCCTGAACACCAAAATACAAACGGGCAGCATAATGGCTAGAAAAAGGCACTTTGGTAAAATATTATGCCCTGAACACTCAGTCGGTCGACTGTCTCCTCAATCGGTCGACTGTCGTAAACAGTCGGTCGACTGTTGACACAACCGGTCGACTGACTTTCCCAATCGGTCGACTTATTTGGTATATCCACAACCGGCCGAAAGTCAAACTCAGTCAGTCAGTTCACTCGCCAGTCGGTCGACTGTCGACCGACAGTCGGCCGACTGTGTTCATCATCTGCAGATTCTGAACACAACCTACGGACTTCAAGCTAAATTCACCAAAACTCGATCTAGAGCTCGTTTTTGACACCAAAACTTACCACAACTCAATTACTACATGTTATAGACTATAAACCCATAAAGTTTTGACCATAACAACATCAAATCCATGGATTTTGACACAAAATCAAGCTTTTGAACAAATACACTTAAAAACACCATTTTAACACTAAATTGATCATGAAAGCTCATGATTCATACCTTAAAAGAATCAGTAGAGTGTAAAGAACGTGATTTCAAGACCAATTCAAGCTCAAGATCAACAATGGGGAATTAGGGTTTGGTTCGGTGGGAGGGATGAAGGTACGGTGTTTTAGTGAATTTTCTAGAAATGGGAAGAAAATACAGTACACTAGTCACTTAATTGGGATTAATTCCCACACTGTACAACACACGGGTATTTATCAATTATCTGATATCTTTCGTACCTCGTTAGGCGGCCCTAACGGAGTCCAAATTAAATAAACAACCCTGTTATGTAACCATTGTCACAAACTGGTCTTAACCAATTAATAAAATAACACTATTCACATAATTAAAATAAAATCATATAAAACACATAATAAAACCCTAAGGGCAAAATAGTCCACTTACAACTAGCCCGGGTTTCAGTCTGTTACATATCTGATCGTATCTCCTTCAACTGGCCTATCAATCATCTTCTTTTAAAGTGGGTAAAGTGGGTCAAAAGTCAAAAAGTAGGCTGAAACCTACTACTGGACGGCGTCCAAGACTCTGGACGGCGTCCAGTTGTAAAGGTCTGGACGGCATCCCATTTCTTGGACGGTGTTCAGTTGTGAAGAACTGGACGGCGTCCCAATTTCTTGGACGGCATCCAAATGAACTAAGGTTCACTATCTCATTTTTTAATGTTCTCCCTTTATTTGGACGGAGTCCCAATCATTTTGGACGGAGTCCAACATATCGGAAGCCTTGTTTTATCATTTTAGAGCGCTAATTTGACCCTAACTTGTATCGGGATCGACCATGATGATATCACAACTTATATAATGGTCATAAATCATCAAAATTCTTTATAAACCACTTTTCGATACAATTTACATACCTTCTTGCATTGCTTGTAGAAACCGCCTTAACTATCCTTGATTCGAGAGTATTTCTCACGATATTGCGAGAGATATATATGATGTAATTTAGCAATATCAATGGTCTTCGGAGAAGTCCCAAGTTGGACTTTGTAATGAATTGTGAAGGTATTTTTGCGACATGAGTTGAAATGGCAAAGTTCCCGAATGGCAGATACGAGAGATTTTCGAAAAGTGTCGGGATGATTCCCGAATACACCACGATTGAAACGCACGACGACGATGATTGTCGTGATTTTTTCTACTTTTAGGACAATTGTGAAGTGTATAGTACGAGTTTGGATACTCGGCGTCGGAGCAAACGGTTGCGGTTGTTTTGTTTTGTGGGTTGATTACCCGATATCGTTGTAAATGATGGAATGATAAGGCCATTGGAAGAATGTTATGAAGTTTTCACGGTGTACTCCGAGTGAGTGGTAGGAATTCTAGTTGAATGGAAGTATAAAGTACGGTTGTTGTAATATGATGCGTTAGTGTACGAAGCGAGAATTCGGATGCATGATTTCTACATGCGTGACTCCGAGTTGGAAGCGAAGATGTTTGAGGGAGAAATGTTTAACTTCTAGTGTTGATGCGGATCACGAGGATGTGATCCAATTTAAGTGGGGGAGAGTTGTAACATCACATTTTTCATCATACATGTCCGAGGTACGTATTTGATCTTTTGAACGTTTATACTTGGTTATGTATGTGGTTAAATGACTTAGGAAAACGAGTCTAGGGACCCTACTGGTAAACCTTCGCGTTTAAATGGGGTTCATCGCGTTTTGGGCAATCGCGATACGCGATGGGATGGGTTGGGACGCGATAACTTCAGGACCCTTGACCTGATGCATTTATTGCGTTTGGATTACTGGTGTCGCGTTTAAGACGTCGCGGAACGCGACAAGTCATCGCGAAATGCGACATAGGCGCTGAATGGACAATTTTGACCCGTTTTTATGGTATCTTTTTGGGGTGTTTTAGTCTTTTTACATGGTAAACGGTTTTTGAAGCCTAAAAACTGATACAATCTTATCCTTATCTCATTTATCACTTCTTCATCTACTCACATTCATTTTAGAGAGAGAGATAGAGTTCTAGTGAGAGGAAGCTCACTTTGGGGAAGAAGAAGAAGGAATCTTGCCTAAGCCGGAGTTTTAAAGTTGTTCCCTACGTCTCTAGCTACGTTATGATTGTATTGGTAAGTCTTAACTCAGTGTATTGAGTTTAATTTGATTTATGGCTAGGGTTTTGTTCATTTGAGACTTGTGAGACCCATTTGGGGGTTAAATGGGTGAACTTGGGTTAAATTGGTGTAGGAAAACCCTAAGGCTTGTAATCTAGGGTTTGGTTTTGAATTTGGTGTTTGTAAGTGTTAATTTTGTTGTTAAAACACTAGTACACTTGTGAATTAGTAAAAGGTTGTTAATGGGTTCAAGTTTGACCAAAGTTGTAAGCCTAAGTGTTAAAATGGGTCAAATGGGTGGTTGACCTAGTTGGGTAAGATGGGTATGAAATACCCTAAGTTTGTGTTAGTTGGTGTTAGTAGACTTTAATCACTAGCTTTTAGTGATTAATGATGAGTCTTAGCCTTAAATGGGCGGTTTTGGTTAGGCCATTAAATGATCAAGAGTTAAGTGTTGGTGGTTAGTTCCACTAGTTTGTATGTTGATTTGGGTACTTAATGTATTAGGTACTTCGCTTGAAGCTTACGGAAGTGTTTAATCACCACCGGCGTGATAAGGTGAGTGGAATAATTATATGCGTAGGTATATAATGTATTTATTTGTGTAGTGTGAGATGTGAAGTGTCGATGTGCTAAGACACCACATTTCAGGTAATGAGTGAAGTGTCAATGTGCTAAGACACCACTCCAAGTAATATGACGGGTGAAGTGTCGATGTGTTAAGACGCCACCCGGGGTGAAGTGTCCAAGTGTTAAGACGCCACCTGGAGTGAAGCATCGAAGTGTTAAGATGCCACTCGGAGTGAAGTATCGAAGTGTTAAGATGCCACTCTAAGAAACATGACG
This sequence comes from Rutidosis leptorrhynchoides, assembly GCF_046630445.1. Lineage (NCBI taxonomy): Eukaryota > Viridiplantae > Streptophyta > Magnoliopsida > Asterales > Asteraceae > Rutidosis > Rutidosis leptorrhynchoides. The sequence continues at coordinate 123,931,276 of NC_092334.1, read as the reverse complement.
GGTGAAGCATCGAACTGTTAAGATGCCACTCGGGGTGAAGTATCGAAGTGTTAAGATGTCACCCGAGGGTTTAGTGATACGAAGTGCTAAGTACACTAACGGATGTTATGAACACCGATGGTCTTTCGCGAGCACCATTCCCATGTACGATTGGTTAACCATGGTTATGTGTTGTAGTATAGCATATTATATTGTTCGTGTTATATGCTATTGTTTGTGCTAGCTTGTGATATCGGGGATTTAGCATTGTACTTTGAGATGATATGCTAATTTAAAATGCTAGCGTGTATGAGGTATTTGTGTAAGTGATTGCAAGTAAGTAGGTTATATATGTACGTGTATAATTATTGCATTCACTAAGCGTTTTGCTTACCCCTCTCATTGTTTACATTTTTAGGTGCGATTATGGAGAAGGGAAAAGGGGTTGCCTGGGATTAGATATTCCCATGTTGATTGCTAGATGAAGTTTTTGGAAGTCGACCTAGTGTTTTGGGTAGTTTAACCCCAAACCATGCTCGAGTGTTGTTTGGATTAAAACTATCATTTATGGGTCGAACTTGAATTACATTTGGTTAAAGGCCTTTGTGCCTATTTGTAAACATTAAAACTTGTTGTATGTTTAAACGGGTTGTATGAAACGGTTTACATCATGTGACCATTCGAATGGCGCGTTAATGGTTTATTATTTAAAAAAAAAAAATATTGTCGCCATTGTATACGGGTTGGGTTGTTTCAAATTCGCACACCACAACCTAAAATGGAATAACACCAATCGCATTGCTTACACCAGCTAGACCTACAATGTATATGACATTAACATCAACGAAAAAAAGTCACCAGATAACTCCTAAATCCAACTGAACATTAACCTTGTTTGCCAAAAAAGTCAACTTCGCAATTCTTGTTTGCCAAAAAATAATAAACAGAATATTTTCACGTCATGAATGTAAAAGTAAAGGGCTTTAACCAGTGTACTTGCAACATCCACAAAAGATGTGTGAGCATCTGAAGCCAAATATGCCAAAGTTGAAAGAAAAGTTGAAAACACAAGTGTTTAAAGCAAGAATCATTTCCATTTGGGTAAAAACTAAAAACAACCAAAATAGAATCAAAGCAAGAATCTTTTCACATTTTAACAATAACCCATTACCCATATAACTAATTTTCTAAAATTGGCTATAAGTTGTATAAATATTAAAAGAAGATATATAAAAGAAGAGTTAGAATTACCAAGCACGATAAAGATCATAAGTTCCTTCAACTTCGCTAAGAATCAAATCGGTTTCTTCGTTAAACAATAGAAGACCTTCATCAAGTAAACTTCTTTAGTAGTGATTTACACATGAATAGTTGTTAACCAAAATAAAACTTCATCAAGTAAATCCCTTTAGCAGAAAATAAATTACACACGAATAGTTGTCAACTAAACCAACATACAGAGCACAATTTCTCTTAACATAAAATAGAAGGGTCACCACCGAGGTATTGCCTGAGTAATTAGTCGTTCAATATTTAAGCATTGTCTAGAATCTCATACCTATTAGATCAAGTAATTAGCCTACTTTTTCTATAAGATACGAACCTTAACAATAAGAATATACATTCACGATTTCATTTACTTTTTAAGAGTTGCAAGCTCAATTACACAACATTAAAAGCGTGGATCATATCAACACCTCAACAACTACAAAATTAAAATCGCAATAAAGTAAATCAGAACTAACCTCTAAACATCAACAGTTTTTCATCATGTGTGATCCACTTCTTAACCTGGTGCCATGTCCACAATCTGGATAATATCCCCGACACAGCTCTCTATCACGTGCATGTTTGTGATCGTTTGATCGTGAAAAAAAAAAGACATTTAGTGACTATTTGGAAGAAAAACCTGAAAAAAACATGCTCATTAAAAAGCCTAAAAGACTAAAAGAGTCCATAAACTACATAAAATGGAGAACATTATTAATTTAACTTGTGATGCATTACCTTCTCATCCTATCAGGAATCATTGATAATGCCAAAACCGAACATATATTTCATAGCATTATCCTTCCAGAAAGACAAGCTTTTAGTTGCAATTGTTCTATTTACAAGTGATATTCGTTTAAATAATAAAAGGTGAAGACAAAAGACAGATTCGACGATTTGAATACGTAAATGACCAGAATGCTCAAATGTACAAGATACAATTCAAGTGGTTCAATTTATTGATGAGAAACGTCTAAAAATTACAAGAGTACAAGCCGCGAAACACAAAGTACAAGATATCTAAGCGTACGAAAGGACGTTCGAAAATCCGGAACCGAGACATGAACCAACTATCAACGTACGACTCAACGGAGCTGAAAGTGCAAGTCAACTATGCACAAGAATATAATATAATATATATATATATAATTATATAAAATTATATATATTATATTATATATTAAATAAATAGCAGCAGCCCACGTTTTAAACATAACTGGAGCTGTACAAGGCGGCCATGCGATCGCATGGCCAGGAAGCACAAAAGTCATGCGATCACATGGGTCACTGTAGCTGGCCAGGTTCTATAAATAGCAACGAAATTTGACGAATTATACACACCATCATCTATATTACTCTTCACTCTCACTCTGTCTTTATTTATATTTATATTTTATAATTATAATTTTAATATTAAGTTAATAATAATAAGGTTATTGTAGCGAATGTTTTAAGGTTTTGTAAGTCGAAACTCTGTCCGTGTAACACTACGCGATAAATAATCATTGTAAGTTATGTTCAACCTTTTTAAATTAATGTCTCGTAGCTAAGTTATTATTATGCTTATTTGATCCGAAGTAATCGTGATGTTGGACTAAATATTAAGACTGGGTTATTGGGCTTTGGACCATAATTGGGGTTTGAACAAAAGACCGACACTTGTGAAAATTAGATTATGGGCTATTAATGGGCTTTATATTTGATTAACTAAATGATATCTCGTTAATTTAATATAGAGATTTACAACTTGACGTATTCATATATAACCACATACGCTTGATCGGGTACGGTGGGCGGGATATTTATAAATACTAATAATTGTTCATTTGACCAGAAACGGGGATGGATTAATAGTCAATGGACTCATTAAAACAGGGGTGGATTACATTCAAGGGTAATTGGTGTAATTGTTAATAAAGTATTAAAACCTTAGATTACACGCAGTCGATAACCTGGTGTAATCATTAACAAAGTATTAAAACCTTATTACGGTTTAAGTCCCCAATTAGTTGGAATATTTGACTTCGGGTATAAGGTTAATTTGGCGAAGACCCTCGCACTTTATAATTATGACCGATGGACTATTATGGACAAAACCAGATGGACACATCAAATAATCCAGGACAAAGGACAATTAACCCATGGTAATAAATTAAAATCAAAACGTCAAACATCATGATTACGGAAGTTTAAATAAGCATAATTCTTTTATTTTATATCTCATCGTACTTTTATTTACTGTCATTTTATGTATCGCACTTTTATTTTATCGCACTTTTATTTATCGTCATTTACTTTACGCTTTAAATTAAGTTATATTTATATTTAATATTTTGCATTAGGTTTTAACTGTGATATAAGACTTAAAATCGACAAACCAATCATTAAACGGTAAAACCCCCCTTTATAATAAAAATAATACTACTTTTATATATATATATATATATATATATATATATATATATATATATATATATATATATATATATATATATATTTATATATATTTACATATACATATACATATACAAATATAGTTATCAAAAAAATATAGTGTAAAGTCAGCTGGATCCCTGTGGAACGAACTGAACTTACTAAAAACTACACTACTCTACGATTAGGTACACTGTCTATAAGTGTTGTAGCAAGGTTTAGGTATATCCATTCAATAAATAAAAAAATAACTTGTGTAAAATTGTATCGTATTTAATAGTATTTCGTAGTAAACTATAATAGTATTTCATACACCACCTCGCACACATCAATCATCCATCACTTCTTCTGAATCAGAACCACTTGCATTATAACCTGATAGACGAAATACAAATAAATTAATTACAAAAACTATGCATAGAGTTTCGAATCGCATTTTCAAAACTAATTATGCGTACAATCACACATATGATATACTCCATACACATTGTCTCAAATGAGACTCAAACATCTGATTTTTTACAATTTAAAAACAACAAACTCGAATCCAAAAACGATCTTGTACAACCTGTTATATCAGTCAGTAAGTTTATTCTGAAATTAAATAACCACTAACGACGTCATAGATAACGGGATCAAAACCTACTCTAAATTTCCATTCATGGAGAATGGTACCTCTATAAGAAACTTGAGTCTCCCGTTCTCTTTGACAATCTAAAATACGTAACATAAGAGGAAGTTCGATAGAAAGAACATCAAATTCAACTTCATGTTTTACATTCTGAATGAAAAATTGATAATTACCTTTGTTACGACCACATCCGAAGCAAAATCTCACGATTCACTTGCGGTGAGCACTAAATCTCACGAGTCAAAAATTCTGACAGAATACAAAAATATCATGATCTATAAAAATATATTAAAACGTGAAAGCATGTTACTGTTCTCGCTTAAAGATTGAGTTTGTTCTCCTGAACTTGAAATGAATATGACTTCTATAATAATAAAATAAAATAAATTTAATAAAGAAAACTGAAAATATTCTTCCAGGTAGTATTGAGTGACCTTAAAAACAGCGTGCAACTAGATAGCTATTCAAAGCGTACCTGTTGTCGAGTTCGTTGAAGCTCCTGTTCAAGTTGAGTAAGTTTCATTCTGCAAGTTTCAAGTTGTTGTACATAAGCCTAAAACACACCATTTGAAAAACAAATACATGAATAACCAAATATTGTGTAAATAAATAATGATAATATACTCAACCAAGCACCTTATAAATGACAAAAGCTCTACGAACAGATGAAGTAAAGATGCAAATATATTACAAATAACCACCACAGTACTTTTCAAAATTTCTTATAAACGACTACAGTAACAAAATATGGGTCAACTGGTCACATTTGGGTCTAAAACAGTTGCCAAAACAGAATTAAACTTGCAATTGACTGACATTGACTTTGACTCTAAAATGGTACTAAACAGTTTTGCACTAAACAATTTTGGTCAAACTTTATTAAGGATTATAAGAGACCATATATACCTTATATACACCACCAAATTTACCTTCACCATATATACCTTTATCTGCAGTAGCACAAACACATTTAATATAGATTTTAGGTCAATCAAGGTAACACAATGACTAAAAATCATATATCCAAAAACATAGACTGCGATAACTTACTCATAATAGTTGTGTTACACGAACAAATACATCAGCAACACTCTCGTTAATTGGGGGCGGCTTAATATTTGTAGAAACACCATTTACATCATACATCTATCACTTACATCGTCACATTTAATAAATTATAAAATATGAAACTTTCAGCTGAGGTTTAATCATCTAAATAATTTCATTACCATCAATGATCACTGGTTCTTTTCATAAATATGATCTAATAAAAAAAGAATCTTACTTCTGAAATGGATTGTATAATAGAAGATGTATAATTTCAAATTCAAAGCTATGTACCATAAATAATAAGTGCGAAGTTTGGCAATCAAAAATGAAAACAACAATGTAGATACTATACCCGTTATAACGACCCGCCAAAATCGCCATTGACGCGGTACGTTATCTTTGGTCCCATTGCGAGGTATTGACCTCTAAAATGATACACGGAGATGATTTTGAATGCAACGTCATTTAAAAATATGCCATGAATGACTCCATGTAATGTCTTTTTCAATTAGCAAATACACAGCGGAAGCATCATGTAATACCTGAGAATAAACATGCTAAAAAGTGTCAACCAAAAGGTTGGTGAGTTCATAGGTTTATCATAAACAATGATTTCGGTAATAGTAATTGTGACAACCCGGAAATTTCCGACCAAATTTAAACTTAATCTTTATATGTTTCCGACACGATAAGCAAAGTCTGTAATGATGAAGTCTCAAAAACTTTGAATTGTGTTCATGTATTCATTTACCCTTCGACTGTTCTCGACGATTCACGAACAATTATGTGTAAATAGATATGTATGTATATATATGTATATGTATATATTAAATTGAGAAATGTTAATAAAACATTAAACGGTTTGGTTGATATGAAAATAAATTATGAAATCTAGTATATGAATTGAAAACGTTAACAAAGTATTAGATGAATGATACTTTACATGAATGTATTTGTTTCAATATATGTTTAATATATTTATCGACGGAATTAAAAGATAATATCAAATGATAGAATTATCAGATACATTGTGACATGATTATGGGTCTCTGTTACGAGGTCCACATTGATTTGAGAAATCGTTTCTTTTTAACGGTATCCGGAATAAATGGCAAAGTGATTTACAAGTAAGAACAAAAATGTCAAATAACGAGAATTAGACAAAAGTTAGTGGAAGACTAAATTATATAGAAATCAATTGATTTAGTTTCAAATGTACGAAAACGTTTTTTGATATAATAGAACTGGATTATTTAAATGTCTTTGATTAAATAAACGTGAGTTGGAATATTGGTTGTTAAATATATAGATAACTTGCAACGTGTATTTAAAACGTGTTTATGTATATTAGATACATTCAAATTAATTAAGTAAACGATTGTAACGCTCGCCTATTGATTCGATTGATATTTAATTATGTCAAATAGTACGTTAAGAAGTTAAAATAAACGCTAGTACATAAATGAACTATACTTAGTTAAGTTTTAAAATGAAAACGTCACATGATATAATAAATCCTATTATGTAAACGATCTTAAATTATACTTTGAAATATAATTAGTTGAAAAACTAAATAATATATTATTAAATAAATATCTCTAATATATATAAATTTATATTTCGAAATGAAAATATATATTTTACAAAGTGATAAAATATAATAATGAAAATATATATATATATTTTATAAAGTGATAAAATATAATATTATAAAGTGATAAAATATAATATTAACTTAGTTATAAAACGTTTTGATTTAAAATAATATTATATATATATATATATATATATATATATATATATATATATATATATATATATATATATATATATATATATATATATATATATATATATATATATATATATATATATTAGTAAGTAACGAAACGATGATTTAAAGAAGCAAATGACCAAAACACTTAAATGATTAAGTTACACTTCGAGTGATATAGTTATTAGTGAATTAAGTTTAATTATCGTTAAAGGTACACGTCGCGGAACTTAAAGTACAAGTTTTCTAAGCGTACGAAAATGCGTTCGAGAAACTGGAACTGGGACATAAGTCGAGCGTGAACGTACAAGTCATCGGAACTAATTTTACAAGTCAGCTATGCACATAAATATAATATAATATAATATATAATTAATTATATAAATTAAATATATATATTATTATATAATAAAAACCGTCGGCAGAATGAAAACAAAACGAATTTTGTGCGTACCAGCTGGCCATGCGATCGCATGGCAAATGGGCATGAAACCCATGCGATCGCATGGGGTTCAGTTTCAGCCCACATCCTTTAAAGCTCGATCGAATTCGCATTTCTGATTCACAATTCATTTCACTCTATCTCTTATATACTCCGTATAATATTTATTTTATTCAAATTATTATTATTATTTTTATTATTATTAAGATTAATATTATTATTAAACTTAATATTATTATTAGTAGTATGAGTATTATTAATAGTATTATACATAAAATACTACGACGAGGTTATGAGCGAGTTATTTCAAGACATGTATTTCGAGCGGGATAGAGCTAAGGAAATCATGGGTTATAGCTATGGAGGTTATGGGTATTGATCGGGGGTATAGCTCGTGAGGTCAAACTAGTGTTTATCATCTCCATTGCGTCTACATACTTTCCGGCAATATTGAATCACAATATTGATACGTGAGCATTCATATCTTATCTTTTATATATTAATAGTGTATCCCTGACTAGTGCTCGAGTAGATATGATTATGCATGCTTGTATGTTAAATTTTGTCGTTAGATAGTTTTGATGAATCATGAATTTGATACACATGCTACTGAGATAAGGTATATGATATGCATGTCGTTGGAAAGCTGACGAAAAATTAATAACTTTTCATTTTGGAATCGTGTGATTTCGATGAACGGATTAAAAGATATGGTCAACTGAATTATTATTAATTTTAGTATTATTATTGTTAAAATGATTATTATTACTATCGTCGTTATTATCATCGTTATTATTATTATTATATTATTATATAATAATAATAATAATAATAATAATAATAATATAATAATAATAATAATAATAATAATAATAATAATAATAATAATAATAATAATAATATTAATTATTATTATTATTATTATTATTATTATTATTAATATAAGTATTATTATTAAAAATTGTTATTGTTATTATTATTACTATCGTTATTATCATTAAGGTTATTATTAATATTATCATTATTATTATTATTATTATAATTATTAGTATTATCATTAATATTATTATAATACTTATTAGTATTATTATCATTAAAACTAATACTAGTATCATCTAATTATTATGATTGCTATTATTATCATTATTATAAATGCGATATAAAAGAGGACTAAAAGCTATTAAACACATCGATTAGGAAATAATGAGTATAAGTATCATGATGAAATTAAAATATTGTAAGATATTGATTTAGATAAAAATATCGTTTTCATTATTTTTATCATTATTATTATTATTAAAAGTATTATTACTACTAAAACTATTATTTTTACTAAACTTATCATTTTTAATAGAAATATCATTGTTATTATAAAATATCATTATTATTATCATTTTAGTATTATTATTATTAAAAATTATCATTTTGCATAGAATTATTATTTTTATAAAATATTATTATTATTACTGTTAATATTAAAAAGTATCGTTATTATTAAAATTATCATGATTAGAATTATCATTTTATCATAATTAATATCATCATTAGTAAATATAAATATTGTTATTATTATTAGTAGAATAATAATTATTATTATTATAATAAAATAATATAACTTTTACTTAAAATTATTATTATCAATATTATTTTATCAAATGAAAATGTGATACAAAGATATTTTACCACATGTAATATAATTACATTAATAATACATACCACTATATTTTTATGATATTATGTGAACTCTATAAATTTTATTACTCAAGATATATAAAAGTATATTTTTATTATATATAAATTTTAATATAAATTTTATTTATTAATAAATGATTTATATTATCTACTCTAATAAAATTTGTTAAATATATTTAAATATATAAAACGACTATATTTAAGTTATATAATAATCATGTATATATTTTGGAAGTCATTTTGGGTCAAGTTGACTTTTGTTGACTTTTGCATATTAGTCTCGAGCATTAGGATTGTGATACACTATGACCTGACCTAAATTGTTAGACAGATATTGACATATATATATATATATATATATATATATATATATATATATATATATATATATATATATATATATATATATATATATATATATATATATATATATATATATATGCTTATCATCCTTAAGTCTAGACAAGTTTTCCTGCATTTATTGCGTACATAGTGTACAGACGATTTCGTATCTTAGCATATCTGTTACTATAAACTTTTCTTGATATCTTTCGAAGATTCCTCCGTGATTTATGGAATTTTGGTATTATATATACAAATCATAAATCATCTCCCTAATTATCTATTTCAAATCATAAATCATCTCCCTAATTATACAAGATGGATCCTGTATCTACTTCAAACTCCTTAAACTCCGATAGCTATTTCGATATGGATATTCACCTAAACTCCGAAGACAGTGTAACCGGAATGGATCAACCAATCAGTCATCATCAATTCTGGATGAATTGGGGATGGGTTCGTAGTCTACTAAATCATTGGAGGTAAGAAGAAGGTGACCCCTTCCATCCCGCACATTCCCCTCTTGGCAAAGAACCTAAAGCACTTACCGGCGAACCTGTTCGTGATACTATTTTCTCTCTCATTTCTAGGGTATCTCGTCATGACTACATACTATCTCAAATTCTAGATCTTATTCATCCGCTCGTCTAAACCGACAATCATCCCGGTGTAATAGAAGAAGTCAACAAGCTTCGCGCTTGGGTAGTGGCTTTGGAGAATATGGTGCAAAGATTACAAGCACCGGCAGCAGCGCCAGCAGCAACAGTACCACCACCTGCAACACCAACAGTACCATTTCCACCACCAACCACAACCTCCGCATCCCACATCTCAACATAATAACCAGTACCTCGAGCATCAACATCATACGCATCGTAGATACCAAAGAGTACCAACAACAATAACCGATGAAGTATTGATTCATAACTTCATTAGAGAAACATTCTGCGGCAATTATGTAATCTCCAACATCTTAGAGATTATATATTGTAACGACCCGCACTTTTTCGATCATTCTATACTTATAAGATTAATATTTACATAAATTAAACCTTACCAACATGATAAGCAATCCAAATTGTCGAGATTTATATTTTCGAAAAGAGTTTTACACAACGTTTGACCGTCTAGTTTGACCGATGATATCACGAACTATACAATATATGATAATTATACGTTTGTGTATATATATGTATATATACATATTTAACATGATTAATAAATGTTTTAATATCTTATTTTGTATTAATAACAACAAGTTATAAGTATATTTTGAAACTACTAACTTAAGTTTTCAAAATGATAACAATACGTAACGTTAATTGACATAAATACTTAAGACTTATAATGTTATACATATATTGTATAAGTAATGTATTTAATCACTTTTAAAGACTTAAATACATAAAACCATATAAGTGTATTCACAAAAGATAGCTATATTTGAATCCTCATTCCATTTTTCACAAAATTTCTATACGTATATTTAGAGTATTTGTACTCGTATCATACCTAGCTTCTATACGTATTTACTATTCGTATATACACATCAAATCACCACCTAATCAGCTCCTATACTTGCCCTCATCAAGAGGGAACTTCTTTTTGACATCTAGCTTCAATAATTATACAAAAATACAAGTAGAAATTTTGTTTTTGTCCCCCCCATGATCACGCCACCACCACCTTAAATACATGCATGCATTTCAAGATTTTGATCCATTTTTACTTCAAGTCTTTAGCTAAAAACACCTACACTCTCAAGAACATTAAACACCATAAACATTCAGTAACTTACCAAGAAGATCTAGCTTCAAAAACCTTACTTAAATCACCATAAGAAAACCATACAACAACACTTCAAGAAAACCTTCCAAGAACACCAACTTACTTCCAATCTTTCATCCACTTCCATCACCCTTTTGATTCTAGCTTCTTACTTCTCTTTTACAGCAACTTCATCCAAGGAACTTGAGGTAGAATCTATGTTCATAACCTTATTCGATTCATATATATATAGCTATCATATTTTGTGGTATACAAGTTTAACAACAAGAACATAGTTTGAATGTTTTCAAACTTGTTTGCAAACTAAATAGATCCTTCTAACTTAACTTTTAAAATACTTCAAGACATGTAATATAACTTATTTATATGTTAATTTAACAAGGTAAAACTTGGTTTTTCAAAGTATAAGTATTTTTGGAAAAATGGTCATTAAATGATTTTGTTGTAACAAAAATGTTTAACTTCATATGTTTCACTAAACTTTCACCTATGCCGTATGATTTTGAATACAAACCAAGGTATTTACAGTTCATAGTCTTAAAGAAGAACTCGATCCAAGAAGATGGCAATTTGAATCAACGAAAACGGACTTGTAACGAAGAAACTATGACCGAAACAAAATTGGTTATCCAAGACTTAAATGACTTCGGGATTCATTGGAAAAATTTACATAAAATCACATACTTCTAAGATAACATGATATTTTATATATATGTACTTACAATTCAATTTCATATGGTTCAGGATCACCCGTAAGCAACACGAGAAGATTAATCATAAGATCCCATGTTTGTACGCAACAGGTCATTTGACAACACCGGTACTTTATGTACGCAACACGTCATTTGACAACACCGGTACCGTGGGTCAAGATTAATCTCGACCTTTACATTTACGATGGGGTTTTACGGGAGTTTTATTTATTTCGTTGGGGTTTTATCTATTTCATTGCGGGTATACTAAACATCTAAAAATGAACCATTAAAATTGAATTACTAACATCAAAATGCTAACTACGGACTAAGGAAATATTCAAAGTATTAAAAGTATAAACAAGTATGTATATATGACGATTGTTTAAAATGGAAGTATATTGATATATTATATATGGATAGGTTCGTGATATCAACCGGAAGACCGAGTCAAAATATATATATCATCAAGACAAGGGTGAGTATATAGTCCCACTTTTAAACTCTAAATATTTCGGGATGAGAATACATGTATTTTATGTTTTACGATATGGACACAAGTAACTGAAAAATATGTTCTACGTTGAGTTGTACCACTGGCATACTTCCCTGTAGCTTGGTAACTAATATTTACAGCGGTATTGTAAACGCGAATCCTGTTGATAGATCTATCGGGCCTGACAACCCCAATCGGACTGGACGACCAGTATTCAACGGTTGCACAGTACTTCGTTTTGTGACTACACTTGGTACGGTGTAGTAAGATTTCATATTAAAGGGAATATGCGACGTGAAAATGTTAAGTATGGTTACCAAGTGCTCAACCACTTAGAATATTTTTATTAAACTGTTTATATACGAAATCTTGTGGTCCATATATATATTGCTGCCGGCATTAAACCTATATCTCACCAACTTTATGTTGACTTTTTTAAAACATGTCTATTCTCAGGTGATTTCTAAAGCTTCCGCTGCATCATGTTGGATCTAACCAGGATCTTGCGTACGCATGTTTGTGTCAAAAATAAAACTGCATATCCGAGATGTTGTATTGTAAAATATGCTAGAAACCGTGTTGTTGTCATCATTTGTAAAGTTTGTAAGTCGAAGATTATCGCTAAACGTTAATCTTCTTTTTATTGTCTTAAGCTTGTAACAAAAATAATGGTTATGGTTTGTAATGTATAATATATGCAGTTTTCTTTCAAAAATGTCTCATATAGAGGTCAATACCTCGCAATGAAATCATACGTTATCTAACGCGTTCTTATGGTTAAGGACGGGTTATGACATGTGGTATCAGAGTGTTGGTCTTAGCGAACCAGGTCTGCATTAGTGTGTCTAACCGAGAAACCGTTAGGATACATTAGTAAGTCTGGACTTTGACCGGGTCTGATTTAAAAAAAAAAAACCATTGCTTATCACTGTTGGTTAAAATTTATATGTAAATATTATGTAGTACTAATGGGTTAGTTGTTGTGTGATAGATGTCGGGCTCAAAACTTGTCATCACGTTCAGCGACTCCGAACCAGAATCTTCAGATGGTGTTCCAGTCATTAACCTATCCGATGACGAAAATAATATCTTTGGGGAAGACTCACAAATTCCGGATGAACCGACTATAGAGAACCCGGAAAGTGAACCCGAGGAGGAAAGTGAACCCGAGGAGGAAAGTGAACCCGAGGAGGAAAGTGAACCCGAGGAGGAAAGTGAACCCGAGGAGGAAAGTGAACCCGAGGAAGAAATACAGGAAATTACAAAAGACGAGTTCGAACTAGGAAAGAAACGAAAAGCTAGTGAATTAGAAAATCCAAATCCCGAGTTTAATGAGAATGAAGTGGCACCAATTCCACTCAACACTACCACCCCTATCCCCGCTATTCCTATTAGTGCTATCCCCGCATCTAGTTCTTCGGCTCCTCAGCCAAAACATAGGGAGACAGCTAGGATTCGCGTTGGGGGATTCCCTGGACATAAATGTTTTGGGAAATAGACCAAACGATGCGCTGCCGAATTAAACCATGGAATCATATAATGTTTTGTATAATATTATTAGTGTGGTTTGTTTAAAGTTTGATGTAAGCATATGTAAAATAGCGAAGTATGAAATGCAATAATTTTCCATGGTTAAGTATTATTTAGATTGTAGTAATTGGTTCTGTACTAAGCTATTAAGTATGAACATTAACGGGTAGGTACTACCCAAGATATAATTATAAAATGCTAATAAGAAGAAAAGGCTTTTATAATAATACCTGGTTCATATTATTAACAAGCTATAAATGTACTATAAATACACACTACATCTATAATATTCCATGTGAATAATTATTTTCTTTCATTAGGAAATGGCGCGATTGAATCGAATGACGGAACAAGAACTCGAGGAACTCATCAACCAGCGAGTGAACGACAGAATGTTATGGGTTGAGGCTGCAAGAGCTGCTGCAGTTAATCCAAATCCTCGTGTAGAATGCTCCTACAAGACGTTTCAAGCTTGCAAGCCCTCATCATTCAGTGGAACGGAAGGACCGATCGGTTTAACCCGATGGATAGAAAAGATGGAGACGGTGTTTAAAATCAGTGGTTGTGATGAAAAAGACATGACCAAGTTTGCATCGTGCACTTTACAAGATAGTGCACTCACATGGTGGAAGAATTATGTGAAGGCGGTAGGAGGAGATGTAGCTTATGATACTCCATGGGAAGAATTCAAAGCAATGATAATCACCGAGTATTGTCCAAGGAATGAGGTTATTAAGTTAGAAGATGAGTTACGAAGTTTGAAGGTGGTTGGTACTGAAATCACCAACTACAATCAGCGATTCATGGAATTGGTTTTACTATGTCCTGAATTGGTTCCAACCGAAGCACGGAAGATTGAAATGTACAAAGGTGGTTTGCCCAAAAAGGTCAAGGCAAACGTTACAGCATCGAAACCTAAGACAATTCATGAAGCTATAACCATGGCAAACGAGCTAATGGATCAGGTCATCATGGATAAGAAAGTATCCAATACTGATGTGAAGGTATCAGGTAACAAAAGAAAGTGGAATGGAAATTATGATCGAGGTAACCAACAACAATCTTTTAAGAAACCAGAAACCCCGAAAGGTGCGGGTAGCGGTTCAGGCTTTGGTTACAAAGGACAAAGTCCTTTATGCAACCGTTGTCACAAACATCATTTTGGTTACTGTAGTGTGTTGTGCACTAAATGCAATAGACAGGGACATCTTGCTGAAGATTGTAAGGCTCTCGTTACAAATGCAAATGGTAACAAGACTCCTGCCACCAACGCAAATAGAACTGCTTTGGCTAACATTACTTGTTTTGGGTGTGGAAAACAAGGTCACTATAGGAGCCAGTGCCCGAATCAGAATGGCGGACCTGCACGTGGAAGAGCGTTTGTTATTAATGCTAGAGAGGCACGAGAAGACCCGGAGCTTGTTACGGGTACGTTTACCATTAATAACTTATCAGCATCTATTTTATTTGATACTGGCGCCGATAGAAGTTACGTGTGTATAAATTTTTACACTAAATTGAATTGTTCATCATTACCTCTAGATGCTAAGTACTTGATTGAGTTAGCTAATGGTAAGCTAATTAAAGCCGATAAAATTTGTCGTGATTGTGAAATAAATCTAGCCGGAGAAACGTTTAAAATCGACTTAATACCCGTAGAATTAGGAGGTTTTGATGTAATAGTCGGCATGGACTGGATGTCCAAAATAGGAGCTGAAGTTGTTTGTGCCAAGAAGGCAATTCGTATTCCTGGTAAGGATAAAATGCCAGTGATGATTTATGGAGAGAAGGGTAATTCAAAGCTAAAACTCATTAGCTGTTTGAAAGCCAAGAAGTGTTTAGAAAAGGGATGTTACGCTATTTTAGCACATGTTAATAAAGTCGAAAAGAAAGAAAAGTGCATCAACGACGTGCCTGTGGCAAGAGATTTTCCTGAAGTTTTTCCGGAAGAATTGCCGGGATTACCTCCATTTAGATCGGTAGAATTTCAAATAGAATTAGTACCAGGAGCTGCACCAGTGGCTCGTGCTCCATATAGACTTGCACCGTCCGAGTTAAAAGAACTTCAAAGTCAGTTAAAAGAATTACTGGACCGTGGATTCATACGACCGAGTACTTCACCGTGGGGAGCTCCAATTTTGTTTGTTAAGAAGAAAGATGGATCTTTTAGGATGTGTATAGACTATCGTGAATTAAATAAGTTAACTATCAAGAATCGGTATCCACTACCGAGAATTGATGACTTATTTGATCAATTGCAAGGATCATGTGTTTATTCGAAAATCGACTTAAGATCGGGCTATCATCAACTACGCGTCAAAGAAGAGGATATTCCGAAAACTGCTTTTCGGACACGTTATGGTCATTACGAATTTTTGGTTATGCCGTTTGGATTGACGAATGCGCCAGCTGTATTCATGGACCTCATGAATCGAGTTTGTAGTCCGTATTTAGATAAGTTTGTTATCGTTTTCATTGATGATATTCTTATCTATTCCAAGACTGAGCAAGAGCATGAAGAGCATTTAAGGTTGATACTGGAGTTGTTGAGAAAAGAACAACTTTATGCTAAATTTTCTAAGTGTGCTTTCTGGTTGAAAGAAGTGCAATTTCTTGGTCACGTTGTTAATAGCGAAGGAATTCAGGTTGATCCAGCAAAAACTGAAGCTATTGAAAAATGGGAGACTCCTAAGACACCAACGCAGATACGTCAATTTTTGGGTTTAGCCGGTTATTATAGAAGGTTTATTCAAGATTTTTCCCGAATAGCTAAGCCGTTGACAGCGTTAACGCAAAAAGGGAAGAAATATGAATGGACCTCGGAGCAGGAGAACGCATTTCAAATACTGAAGAAGAAGTTAACTACGGCGCCTATTTTATCGTTACCAGAAGGGAACGATGATTTTGAAATATATTGTGACGCTTCGCGACAAGGTTTTGGTTGTGTTCTTATGCAACGAAAGAAAGTAATTGCATTTGCATCCCGACAATTGAAGATTCACGAGCGGAATTATACGACGCATGATCTAGAACTGGGAGCAGTCGTGTTTGCATTAAAGATGTGGAGACATTACTTGTATGGGGTTAAATTCACTGTGTTTACTGATCATAAAAGCCTTCAACATATTTTTGATCAGAAACAATTGAACATGAGGCAACGTAGGTGGGTCGAGTTAATAAACGACTATGATTGTGAAATTCGTTATCATCCCGGGAAGGCGAACGTGGTGGCTGATGCTTTAAGCAGAAAGGAACGAGAACCAATTCGAGTTCGAGCAATGAATATAAAAATTCGCATGAATCTCAACTCGCAAATCAAAGAAGTTCAACAAGAAGCACTCAATAAAGAAAACATAAAGAATGAAATAATGAAGAAGTACGAGAAACAACTTGTTGTACGAGAAGATGGAATTCGATATTTTGCAAATCGTATTTGGGTACCGAAGTTGGGTGGATTAAGGAAGCTGATATTGAACGAGGCACATAAGACAAGATACTCGATACATCCTGGAGTTGGAAAGATGTATCAAGATCTTAGGACACGTTATTGGTGGCCTAATTTAAAGACAGATGTTGCAACATATGTTGGGGAATGTTTGAATTGTTCTAAAGTCAAAGCAGAACACCAAAAGCCGTCAGGGTTACTTCAACAACCAGAAATCCCAGAATGGAAGTGGGATGGTATTACCATGGATTTTATCACGAAGTTACCAAAGACTGCCTGGGGATACGACACCATTTGGGTGATTGTTGATCGTCTCACCAAGTCTGCACATTTCTTGCCTATAAAGGAAACGGATAGAATGGAGAAACTATTACGATTGTATATAAAGGAAGTTGTTTCAAGACATGGAATACCTATTTCCATTATATCCGATCGTGATGGTAGATTTACCTCAAAGTTTTGGCAATCACTACAGGAGGCACTAGGAACTCGTTTGGATATGAGTACCGCATATCATCCGCAGACCGATGGGCAGAGTGAAAGAACAATTCAGACTCTTGAAGATATGCTCAGGGCATGTGTGATCGATTTTGGAAACGGATGGGATAAGTATCTACCGTTAGCAGAATTCTCGTATAATAATAGTTATCATGCGAGCATTGGAGCTGTACCATTCGAAGCATTGTATGGAAGGAAGTGTAGATCTCCTATCTGTTGGAATGAAGTAGGAGATCGGCATTTAACTGGTCCCGAGATCATACATGAAACGACTGAGAAGATAGTGCAAATCAAGGAGAGATTGAAAACAGCCCGTAGTCGCCAAAAGAGCTACGCCGATGTCCGAAGGAAACCATTAGAGTTTCAGGTCGGGGACATGGTTATGCTAAAGGTGTCACCTTGGAAAGGTGTAATACGTTTCGGCAAAAGGGGTAAATTGAACCCAAGGTACGTAGGCCCGTTCAAGATTATCGAACGCATTGGACCGGTAGCTTATCGGCTCGAGTTACCGCAACAACTCGCCGGAGTACATAATACCTTTCACGTCTCAAACCTTAAGAAGTGTCTTGCAAAGGAAGACCTCACCATTCCTCTTGAAGAAATCCATGTCGATGAGAAACTACAATTCGTCGAAGAACCAATCGAAATCATGGACCGTGAAGTTAAACAGCTCAAACAGAGCAATATACCGATTGTCAAGGTTCGTTGGAATGCTCGAAGAGGTCCCGAGTTTACGTGGGAACGAGAGGATCAAATGAAACAAAAGTATCCACACTTGTTTCTCGATGACGCAAAATAGGTACAATTTTAAAATTTCGGGACGAAATTTATTTAACGGGGAGGTAATGTAACGACCCGCACTTTTTCGATCATTCTATACTTATAAGATTAATATTTACATAAATTAAACCTTACCAACATGATAAGCAATCCAAATTGTCGAGATTTATATTTTCGAAAAGAGTTTTACACAACGTTTGACCGTCTAGTTTGACCGATGATATCACGAACTATACAATATATGATAATTATACGTTTGTGTATATATATGTATATATACATATTTAACATGATTAATAAATGTTTTAATATCTCATTTTGTATTAATAACAACAAGTTATAAGTATATTTTGAAACTACTAACTTAAGTTTTCAAAATGATAACAATACGTAACGTTAATTGACATAAATACTTAAGACTTATAATGTTATACATATATTGTATAAGTAATGTATTTAATCACTTTTAAAGACTTAAATACATAAAACCATATAAGTGTATTCACAAAAGATAGCTATATTTGAATCCTCATTCCATTTTTCACAAAATTTCTATACGTATATTTAGAGTATTTGTACTCGTATCATACCTAGCTTCTATACGTATTTACTATTCGTATATACACATCAAATCACCACCTAATCAGCTCCTATACTTGCCCTCATCAAGAGGGAACTTCTTTTTGACATCTAGCTTCAATAATTATACAAAAATACAAGTAGAAATTTTGTTTTTGTCCCCCCCATGATCACGCCACCACCACCTTAAATACATGCATGCATTTCAAGATTTTGATCCATTTTTACTTCAAGTCTTTAGCTAAAAACACCTACACTCTCAAGAACATTAAACACCATAAACATTCAGTAACTTACCAAGAAGATCTAGCTTCAAAAACCTTACTTAAATCACCATAAGAAAACCATACAACAACACTTCAAGAAAACCTTCCAAGAACACCAACTTACTTCCAATCTTTCATCCACTTCCATCACCCTTTTGATTCTAGCTTCTTACTTCTCTTTTACAGCAACTTCATCCAAGGAACTTGAGGTAGAATCTATGTTCATAACCTTATTCGATTCATATATATATAGCTATCATATTTTGTGGTATACAAGTTTAACAACAAGAACATAGTTTGAATGTTTTCAAACTTGTTTGCAAACTAAATAGATCCTTCTAACTTAACTTTTAAAATACTTCAAGACATGTAATATAACTTATTTATATGTTAATTTAACAAGGTAAAACTTGGTTTTTCAAAGTATAAGTATTTTTGGAAAAATGGTCATTAAATGATTTTGTTGTAACAAAAATGTTTAACTTCATATGTTTCACTAAACTTTCACCTATGCCGTATGATTTTGAATACAAACCAAGGTATTTACAGTTCATAGTCTTAAAGAAGAACTCGATCCAAGAAGATGGCAATTTGAATCAACGAAAACGGACTTGTAACGAAGAAACTATGACCGAAACAAAATTGGTTATCCAAGACTTAAATGACTTCGGGATTCATTAGAAAAATTTACATAAAATCACATACTTCTAAGATAACATGATATTTTATATATATGTACTTACAATTCAATTTCATATGGTTCAGGATCACCCGTAAGCAACACGAGAAGATTAATCATAAGATCCCATGTTTGTACGCAACAGGTCATTTGACAACACCGGTACTTTATGTACGCAACACGTCATTTGACAACACCGGTACCGTGGGTCAAGATTAATCTCGACCTTTACATTTACGATGGGGTTTTACGGGAGTTTTATTTATTTCGTTGGGGTTTTATCTATTTCATTGCGGGTATACTAAACACCTAAAAATGAACCATTAAAATTGAATTACTAACATCAAAATGCTAACTACGGACTAAGGAAATATTCAAAGTATTAAAAGTATAAACAAGTATGTATATATGACGATTGTTTAAAATGGAAGTATATTGATATATTATATATGGATAGGTTCGTGATATCAACCGGAAGACCGAGTCAAAATATATATATCATCAAGACAAGGGTGAGTATATAGTCCCACTTTTAAACTCTAAATATTTCGGGATGAGAATACATGTATTTTATGTTTTACGATATGGACACAAGTAACTGAAAAATATGTTCTACGTTGAGTTGTACCACTGGCATACTTCCCTGTAGCTTGGTAACTAATATTTACAGCGGTATTGTAAACGCGAATCCTGTTGATAGATCTATCGGGCCTGACAACCCCAATCGGACTGGACGACCAGTATTCAACGGTTGCACAGTACTTCGTTTTGTGACTACACTTGGTACGGTGTAGTAAGATTTCATATTAAAGGGAATATGCGACGTGAAAATGTTAAGTATGGTTACCAAGTGCTCAACCACTTAGAATATTTTTATTAAACTGTTTATATACGAAATCTTGTGGTCCATATATATATTGCTGCCGGCATTAAACCTATATCTCACCAACTTTATGTTGACTTTTTTAAAACATGTCTATTCTCAGGTGATTTCTAAAGCTTCCGCTGCATCATGTTGGATCTAACCAGGATCTTGCGTACGCATGTTTGTGTCAAAAATAAAACTGCATATCCGAGATGTTGTATTGTAAAATATGCTAGAAACCGTGTTGTTGTCATCATTTGTAAAGTTTGTAAGTCGAAGATTATCGCTAAACGTTAATCTTCTTTTTATTGTCTTAAGCTTGTAACAAAAATAATGGTTATGGTTTGTAATGTATAATATATGCAGTTTTCTTTCAAAAATGTCTCATATAGAGGTCAATACCTCGCAATGAAATCATACGTTATCTAACGCGTTCTTATGGTTAAGGACGGGTTATGACATATATGCTAGCCTTAAACCATAAATCTGACGAGTGGACCAAAATGATAGAAAGAAGAGTAGAAACCCTGACAAGAATAGTGCGTGATTTACAAGCTAGACTTGTTTTACCAACAACACCAACAGTATCGTTAGCATCACCAGCACCGTCAGTACCGTCAGCATCATCATCACTATCAACACCTATAACATCACAAGCTCCGCCAGTTCAAGAATCACCGTGGACATCATTACGAATCAACAACGATTATATTGTATCAACGAGTTATAATGTATTAACTCAATTTCTCTGAAGAATTTATATGTATATCTTATATATATAAATTTTGAAACCATCATAAATCTTTTCGTACTAAGCTATTATGTATGAATTGAAAAAGGGTAGATACTACTCAGTTAAATTCATATTACTAATATGCTATAATCCTTCGATTAACGACTTAACTATCGTTAACCACAATCTCTGTTTCAACTCAATGAATTCCGTTTCATAATAATCCAGGTGTATTATTCAATTATATATTTGATTTTACACTTTCGATATACTCAAAACTCTCTAAGAAACATCATTCGTACCTTGCGAAGTTAGCAAGAGTTCTATGAACATCAGCGTAATTCACTGAGGAAATATCAATAAGAATAAATAATGGAGTATTGATTACATTAGTGAAATACTCCGTGAAGATTATGTAATCTCTATTGTTTTAGAGATTATTCATTTCTAATTCCAGCCAAAAATCAAATGAGCTTAATTTAGTATTAACTCATCAAATCTGTATTACATCTAAAGAAAATATACATATATTTTCATAAAGACTGTAATAAAATTTATGGTACAAAACATTACTTGTGAAACTTTTAACGGGTAGGTAATACCCGAGAGATATATAAATTCACAATTAGTATGACACATTCTTCGAATCTGATTCAGGAATCATCAACTATACTCACTACTTTCACAACGATATACATTCTTTCACATCCAAATTTGATTACATATTCTGATTTTAACAAATCAAAATTCAAGTCAAGATTTAACAGAAGACATCACTCTTAGATCTCTACAGCTCTCAAAGCCATACTTTGACTTCAAAACTGTGATAGAATATCAATTCTATTCATAAAACTCAGAAAAATATTCGTATAATTCAAAATTCTAGAACATCATATGAATATTAACGATTACAATCTGTGTTCAAACTCTTCGAAATTCCTGAAGACACTTCAAATAATGAGCAATCGAGATGATGATCCAACCACATATTACCCACAGTCTTGCACCTGAAAAAATCTCGAAACCAAAGTCATAGTTTAACACGTATCCGTGTCAGACCTTTGGCATTTATTAGCAAAAATAACTTTGCAATTCCTTTCAAAAATAGCCAATTTTGTCACACCTCCAGCAAAATCAATTTCGACTTTTCATCCGGATTAGCCATATTATAACCTTGATGTATACGTTACCCTGCATGTCATTGTTACCGGGGAACCGTTTATATTCCACCACATTAGCAGTAGACTTACCAGCAACCGTATTGATCTAGGATTTTCCGAAAAACTATTATATTTATCAAAACTCCATCATTTACTCATCTACATCTTGTAACAATAATTGCCATACCAACTACCGAGAATTAGCAATCAGTCTTTCGAATCTCGCAACGATTCTACACCAACAGTTATATATATACATATAACATCTACCTCCAAGACTTACATACTTTGAATGTGAAGTTTCTGAAAAACACCCTAAAATGCGAACTAGTTCTCAAAATTTTTGAAAAATGCTGATGAAGCAGCAAAAACTGTAAATGACCTTAACAGCCAAAAGTTTGATGATAAAGAATAGTGTGTTGGAAAAGCACATAAAAAGAGAAGATTTTGTACTGAAAGACGGATTGAGCAAACCATGAAGGAGGCTCTGGACGAATCACAAAAACTAAACTTGCCTTCAAAGAATCCAAATGATTCAGTGTCTGCTAAAGTCATTAGCGAATACATTACTCCTGACTCTAAACCTTTACAGATAAATCTTATTCATCATCCATCAATATTAGAAATTCTAAGATATCATCGTATCTTTCATTATAAATATCCTCGATATTTCTGAAGATATTTTCATAACTATTCTTATCTGAAATCATTTATCCCTTCGCACTATCAGTGTTACATCATAAAGGAAACTGTTTAGTTTCTATATTCTGTAAACCTTCGAGTTTAAATTAAGAATGTTTTTGAAGTAGTGTTGGGAACTGAAGCATGAGTTAGTATAATATAATGACACTTGATCAACGTGATTATATTACAGTAAGTCATGCTGAGTTTCTAAATGGAACGTGATAATTCACAGACATATCGTCATCATGTGCCATGTTACACGACTCTTACATTCTACCTCATCTCCAAACACAATAAGAACATATCTTCTTAATAGTTCTATTTTTTCAGATATTCTGGTAATTTGACAAATCAAGATCGTGCCATTACAATTTCTTTCTTAGAACATTAACTATGATCATTCCGAAATTCATATCTACGAATTCTGGACCATTATTCGCTTGACTTAAAGTTGGGAAGAGAAAACAAAAGCATGAAGCTTCAAAATATCAATGGGAGTATAAATCACAGTAAATTGGAGAGAGCATTAACTATGAATGTCAATGATTACAGAAAGACAGAAGCAGAGACATCGAAATATAAGGAAAAATATAAAACCCAACAACAACTCAGAAATTACAAACCGTATATATCATGCATATAGCAACATATAGACACGGGAGAACTAAAAACACTATAAAACCAAGAGTATAGTAGAAGTAAATAGATTCTTCCGGTGGTAGATGAAAAAGAAGAATGACAGATATGAAAGTTAGGAGTATATCAAGAATTAGAACCGGATGGAGCATATTGACAAATGTTTTAAAAGTATGAATTTAGGGAGAAAGAATAGAAAGTGTGAGTTGTGGAAATAAGGAAACAAAGAGGGTGGATTTATAGTGAAGCATCAGATAGAGCAATCGAGACAGATCATCGCATTTAACCAAAGAGGATCCAAATTTCCTTAATTACCGAAGAACCAAATCTTATTACGAAGATTTTCTCTAAATCCCTTGAATTCCGTAAAGCAACCGTGACTACGTCACTAGTTAAGACGAACCTACAGTTACTCTTTTCACTTTTTTGTGATAGTTTCACTTATACTCTTCGCATAATCGAATTGTTTTATCCATATTACTCACTGATGATAAAACTCTAAATTCTAGCTCATATGAGTCATGAAAACATACTTATTGTCAGCCATGACCATTCCAATCAAATTTCGGGACAAAATTTCTTTAACGGGTAGGTACTGTGACAACCCAAAAATTTCCGACCAAATTTAAACTTAATATTTTTATGTTTCTGACACGATAAGCAAAGTCTGTAATGATGAAGTCTCAAAAACTTTGAACTGTATTCATGTATTCATTTACCCTTCGACTATTCTCGACGATTCATGAACAATTATGTGTATATAGATATGTATGTATATATATATGTATATATTAAATTGAGAAATATTAATAAAACATTAAATGGTTTGGTTGATATGAAAATAAATTATGAAATCTAGTATATGAATTGAAAACGTTAACAAAGTATTAGATGAATGATACTTTACATGAACGTATTTGTTTCAATATATGTTTAATATATTTATCGACGAAATTAAAAGATAATATCAAATGATAGAATTATCAGATACATTGTGACATGATTATGGGTCTCTGTTACGAGATCCACATTGATTTGAGAAATCGTTTCTTTTTAACGGTATCCGGAATAAATGGTAAAGTGATTTACAAGTAAGAACAAAAGTGTCAAATAACGAGAATTAGACAAAAGTTAGTGGAAGACTAAATTATATAGAAATCAATTGATTTAGTTTCAAATGTACAAAAACGTTTTTCGATATAATAGAACTTGATTATTTAAATGTCTTTGATTAAATAAACGTGAGTTGGAATATTGGTTGTTAAATATATAGATAACTTGCAACGTGTATTCAAAACGTGTTTATGTATATTAGATACATTTGATTTCAAATTAATTAAGTAAACGATTATAACGCTCGCCTATTGATTCGATTGATATTTAATTATGTCAAATAGTACATTAAGAAGTCAAAATAAACGCTAGTACATAAATGAACTATACTTAGTTAAGTTTTAAAATGAAAAGGTCATATGATATAATAAATCCTATTATCTAAACGATCTTAAATTATACTTTGAAATATAATTAGTTGAAAAACTAAATAATATATTATTAAATAAATATCTCTAATATATATAAATTTATATTTCGAAATGAAAATATATATTTTACAAAGTGATAAAATATAATATTAACTTAGTAATAAAACGTTTTGATTTAAAATAATATATATATATATATATATATATATATATATATATATATATATATATATATATATATATATATATATATATATATATATATATATATATATTAGTAAGTAACGAGACGATGATTTAAAGAAGCAAATGACCAAAACACTTATATGATTAAGTTACACTTCGAGTGATTTAGTTATTAGTGAATTAAGTTTAATTATCGTTAAAGGTACACATCGCGGAACTTAAAGTACAAGTTTTCTAAGCGTACGAAAATGCGTTCGAGAAACCGGAACTGGGACATAAGTCGAGCGTGAACATACAAGTCATCGGAACTAATTTTACAAGTCAACTATGCACATAAATATAATATAATATATAATTAATTATATAAATTAAATATATATATTATTATATAATAGAAACCGTCGGCAGAATGAAAACAAAACGAAGTTTGTACGTACCAGCTGGCCATGCGATCGCATGGCAAATGGGCATGAAACCCATGCGATCGCATGGGGTTCAGTTTCAGCGCACATCCTTTAATGCTCGATCGAATTCGCATTTCTAATTCACAATTCATTTCACTCTATCTCTTATATACTCCGTATAATATTTATTTTATTTAAATTATTATTATTATTTAGATTAATATTATTATTAAACTTAATATTATTATTAGTAGTATGAGTATTATTAATAGTATTATACATAAAATACTACGACGAGGTTATGAGCGAGTTATTTCAAGACGGGTTTTTCGAGCGGGATAGGGCTAAGGAAATCATGGGTTATAGCTATGGAGGTTATGGGTATTGATCGGGGGTATAGCTCGTGAGGTCAAACTAGTGTTTATCATCTCCGTTGTGTCTACGTACTTTCCGGCAATATTGAATCAAAATATTGATACGTGAGCATTCATATCTTATCTTTTATATATTAATAGTGTATCCCTGACTAGTGCTCGAGTAGATTTGATTATGCATGCTTGTATGTTAAATTTCGTCGTTAGATAGTTTTGATGAATCATGAATTTGATACACATGCTACTGAGATAAGGTATATGATATGCATGTCGTTGGAAAGCTGATGAAAAATTAATAAGTTTTCATTTAGGAATCGTGTGATTTCGATGAACGGATTAAAAGATATGGTCAACTGAATTATTATTAATTTTAGTATTATTATTGTTAAAATGATTATTATTACTATCGTCGTTATTATTATTATCTAATAATAATAATAATAATAATAATAATAATTATTATTATTATTATTAATATTATTATTATTATTAATATTATTATCATTATTAATATAAGTATTATTATTAAAAATTGTTATTGTTATTATTATTACTATCGTTATTATCATTAAGGTTATTATTAATATTATCATTATTATTATTATAATTATTAGTATTATCATTAATAATATTATAATACTTATTAGTATCATTATTATTAAAACTAATACTAGTATCATCTAATTATTATGATTGCTATTATTATCATTATTATAAATGCGATATAAAAGAGGACTAAAAGCTATTAAACACATCGATTAGGAAATAATGAGTATAAGTATCATGATGAAATTAAAATATTGTAAGATATTGATTTAGATAAAAATATCTTTTTCATATTTTTATCATTATTATTATTATTAAAAGTATTATTAATATTAAAACTATCATTTTTACTAAACTTATCATTTTTAATAGAGATATCATTGATATTATAAAATATCATTATTATTATCATTTTAGTATTATTATTATTATTAAAAATTATCATTTTGAATAAAATTATTATTTTTATAAAATATTATTATTATTACTGTTAATATTAAAAAGTATCATTATTATTAAAATTATCATGATTAGAATTATCATTTTATCATAATTAATATCATCATTAGTAAATATAAATATTTTTATTATTATTAGTAGAATGATAATAATAATTATTATTATTATAAAATAATACAACTTTTACTTAAAATTATTATTGTCAATATTATTTTATATGATACAAAGATATTTTACCACATGTAATATATTTGCATTAATAATACATACCACTATATTTTTATGATATTATGTGAACTCTATAAATTTTATTACTCAAGATATATAAAAGTATATTTTTATTATATATAAATTTTATTTATTAATAAATGATTTATATTATCTACTCTAATAAAATCTGTTAAATATATTTAAATATATAAAATGACTATATTTAAGTTATATAATAATCATGTATAGATTTTGGAAGTCATTTTGGGTCAAGTTAACTTTTGTTGACTTTTGCATATTATTCTCGAGCATTAGGATTGTGATACACTATGACCTGACCTAAATTGTTAGACGGATATTGACCAACATATATATATATATATATATATATATATATATATATATATAATATAGGTTCGTGAATCCGATGCCAACCTTGCACTTGTTCAATGACGTCATATGTATTGTTACTACGAAATACAGTATAGTGAGTTTCATTACTCCCTTTTTAAATGCTTTTGCAATATATATTTTTGGGACTGAGAATACATGTGCTTTTATAAATATTTGACAAAATAGACACAAGTAATCGAAACTACATTATATGGTTGGATTATCGAAATCGAATATCGCCCTTCAAGTCTGGTAAAGTAAGAATTAGGGAAATGGCCCCTAATTGACGCGGATCCTAAAGATAGATCTATTGGGCCTAACAACCCACATTCATGTTTATAGATGGCTTTAGTACTTCGAGATTATTAGCATACAGACGAGATGTCTGTGGGGATATTCTTTGCATTAAGGTTAATGTCGGTTACCAGGTGTTCAATCCATATGAATGATTTTTATGCAGATGGCTATATGCATGCATAATGTTTATGAGAAATGGAAATATGAAATCTTGTGGTCTATTAAAATTATGGAAATGATTGATTACGATAAACTAATGAACTCACCAACCTTTTGGTTGACACTTTTAAGCATGTTTATTCTCAGCATTGAAAGAAATCTTCCGCTGTGCATTTGCTCATTTTAAAGATATTACTTGGAGTCATTCATGGCATATTTCAAAAGACGTTTCATTCAAGTCGTTGAGTTCAATAAAGAATATTATTAAGTAAATGACAGATTAGGTCATTTATAGTTTGGATATTATGAAATGGTATGCATACCTGTCAACTTTCGATGAAATGAAAGTTTGTCTTTTAGAATGAATGCAATGTTTGTAAAATGTATCATATAGAGGTCAAATACCTCGGAATGTAACCATATGTTATTGTATTCGTCCTTATGGATTAGGACGGGTTACGACAGTAATAGACAACAAGATTTCAGTTTCTATAAATATCCTTACACTGCAGTGTAATAAAAACATTCTACAACCATGGGCACTCGGTAACAAGCCTTAACAATGATAATAATTAATACCCCTGAATGTATAAAGTGCACCGAATCAAGTGCGATAATAACCTCGAAGTTCTAAACATCCGTTGACTGCTAGCGCGACTAGCCCGGATGGGGTTGTCAAACCCAATAGATCTATCTTTAAGATTCGAGCCTACCAGTTCATAAACCAATAGATTAATGTTACCAAGCTAGGGGAATAATTGTGATTCTAACCCACGTAGAATTAAGTTTAGTACTTGTGTCTATTTTGTAAAACAGTTATAAAACATTACATGTATTCTCAGTCTAAAAATATATATTGCAAAAGCAATTAAAAAGGGAGCTATGAAAACTCACGATACGATATTTAGTAGTAATTATGCGTATAACGGCACTGAACAAGTGCAGAGTTGACCTCGGATTCAGTAACCTATATCATTTATCATTTATATATATTAAAACACATAATGAACACATAATGGTAATCAAACCAGTTTTCAGTTATATATATATATATATATATATATATATATATATATATATATATATATATATATATATATATATATATATATATATATATATATATATTAATTTTATATTTTATTTAAAAATAGTAATTTAGATATTCTTATGATATATGAAAAATTATATTTTTATATAAATATCTTTTGTTTGTTAAAATAGTAATTAATAATTAATAATTCATTTTAAATTGTAACTTAATCATTTTCATAATAATAATAGTAATAATAATAATAATAATAATAATAATAATAATAATAATAATAATAATAATAATAATAATAATAATAATAATAATAATAATAATGTTACTAATAATAATCATTACACGGTTACAACACTATATGCCGTTTAAAAAAAAAGTTTTGCATTCATGAAAAAGTAACGTTTTTACCAACGTCATATGTTTTACAAAAGATAACGTGCTTCTATGAACAGAAAGCATTAACATAAGTACGTGACCCAAAGGTCATTACAAAACCATTGTTCAAATGTAACGTAAGTTGTGAATGCAAAGTAAAAGTTCCATGATTGAGACATCTCTAAACAATGCAGCGGAAGTCTAACACAGCGAGTCTGTAACAGCAAGCCTATAACACCAAGACTATAACAGCAAGTCTAACAGCGGAAGCAACAACATCTAAGCACCTGAGAAATACATGCTTAAAAAGTCAACACGAATGTTGGTGAGCTATAGTTTGATTGTAAACAACAATGTAATGTAGACCACGAGATTTCGTATTCAAAATAGTATCTCAAATCCGTATGATAAAGTATATGCTTATCTGTGGCACCCGGTAACTAACTTAACAAAGTAATATAAGTATCACCCCCTAAAAGTACACTTGGCGAGTGCGTATGTTCTTGAAGTATTAAACACCCGTTAAATGCTAGCGCGAGTAGCCCGAGTGGGGATGCCAAACCCTATGGATCCATATCTAAGATTCGCGTTCACCGGTTCAAAAACCAATGACTAAACGTTACCATGCTAAGGGGAATCTTTGTGCCGTTATATCACCCACACATATATAAAGTTTAAGTACTCATGTCTAGTATGTAAAACATAAAAAAACGCATGTATTCTCAGTCCCAAAAACAGTTAAAGTAAAAAGGGAGCTATAACTCATAATGAAAATGCGGTAAAAGTCGATATGAAAAGTATGCAAGTAGTAAGTCGGTCCGAAAGGTCTTCAACCTAAGTCAAAGGTTACTAAGTTAGTATATTGTCCCCAAAAGTTTTAAAGTAAATAAGTTAAGTCTTAAGTATCATCATCATCATCATACGTAAAGGATAAGGTAAGTTTTCAACAAGGATAGAGATCGAAACAAAGGGCTGACTTCGGACAGCTGCTACGACCTCTTTACAAACTGAAAAGATGTGTGGTAAGTGCCAAGGTTCCGTATGTTAGTCCTATTACCGCTGTCAAATTTTCAGATCCTAACTCGATGTTGTTTGACCGTGGCGACGGTTCAAGCGCGAGTAGGTCAGAAATTTCAGCACGTCGTTACAAAGGCGTAGTGATTTTCGGAAGGCTATAAATCCTAAACCGTTTATCGGATTTAGGCGAGTCTTAAACGAAAAGTCATCTACTCGAACCGAAATATCTGGAAATCAACTTTCCAGAAGCCCTAGGAGTCTGATCAGACCCTGAAAAACAGTAAACAAGTGCTCCGGTGGGTTTCTTGGTGTTTGATGCTCATCACGGTTCTCATCATTGATGCGTATAAGCCTCAAGTGTACAACTCTTGATGTTTTAGCATCACTTTGACCAAGTTTCAACCATCAACACGAAATGTCAAGACTAAGAAGAAATACAACTCACTTAAGAGTTTTAGAAGGATGATGAACCAAGGTTACATCATGTTCTTAGTCTTAACACAAATACAAGTTCTATTCAAGATTAAAGCTACAAACTTTGATTCAAATCAAGCAAGACCTTAAGTCACATAACTTAGATAAAAAAAAGTAATGAAACCCTAAGCTAGAGAGCTTGGATCCCTTAACAATAATTATGAGATTTCAAAGCTAGAAAGCTTGAATCTTTTATGTCCTTGAAGATCTTTAAAGCAAAAAGCTCGATCTTCAAGTTTCATGAAGATCATAAACACAAGTTTTGATCTTTTAATAAAAATAAGGTGATCTTAAGCTACAACACTTAGATCCAACAAATTAATTGTGACGACCCGGAAATTTCTGACCAAATTTAAATTTAATCTTTATATGATTTCGACACGATAAGCAAAGTCTGTAATGTTAAGTCTTAAAAATTTTGAACTTTGTCCATGTATTTATTTTAACCTTCGACCATTACCGACGATTCACAAACAATTTATTGTTAATAAATATGTATATATATAAATATAAATAAAAGAGTATGTGATAATGGGAATTAATAAAATACAATTTAATCATTTGAATTGAAAATGAAAAGAAATATACAAAGTAATTAAGTTGTTATTACAATGAGTCTATATATATATATATATATATATATATATATATATATATATATATATATATATATATATATATATATATATATATATATAGTGTATAAATGTTAAATTTATATTATACAATTAATAAATCTTACATAAATAATTGTAATATTAATATGTAAAATATAAATGCAAGTTAATTCTAGTTGTTATATTATTATTATAAACATTATTATCAGTACTATTAATATTACTACAAATTAAACTAAAATTTATACATTTGATTTATTATGTTATTGTTATTATTAATATTATAATTATCAATGTTAATTTCATTATTATTATAACTAATAATAAAACTATAATCTTTGTTATTATGACCATTATTAGTATAATTATAAATTTAATTATTATTAGGGTTATTAAAAGTATTATTAACTTGATTACTAAAATTATCATTTTATTATTGTCATTAATCTTATTAGTATTAATATGATCTTAATATCATTAATATTATTATTTTCTCTATTAATTATTATTATTATTATCAGTTTTGTTATTATTATTAATATTAAATATTAATGTTAAATATTAAAGTTGTATTATAAGTAATATTATAGCTCATGTAAAATACTGATATAACTAACTAAACAGATATAACGATATATCATATTGATATATACAGATTTCATATATAAAAATATATAAATACAAATATAGTTATAATTAAATACAGTCATATACAAAGAGAAATTTCACAATTACGTATTCTATTTCCCATCACACTCAACTTTTACAAAATTCTTCATCTTCTGCTCATGATTGATACCATATTCTGATTCATATAGATCTCCATTCGGAGATACGAAACAAAATGTGTCAGATATCTAAATAATAAATTGTACGAATCTGTTTCCAATCTCTTTCTGCTTTTATAGAATATTATCTGCCGACACCATCTGATGATATAACAGTAGATCATATCAAGTTTATCAATTAAATTATGTGAATTACATACATAAACATACTAAATATATACATTTACGTACCTTCCTGTTTTCCTTCTTAAGGATTCGACACCACTTGTGATAACCATCGAAAACTCACCACCATATTTTATTATGTTTCGAGTAAACACCAAGAACCTCCATCTTTTACCACCCTCCCTTCTCATGAAAACCGTCATTACTCATCTCCACTAAACCATCGTTGTTCAAAACCAACTTTTTTACCTTAAATCTCCATCACCGAACCATCATGAGACCATCTAATCATAAGTCGATTGTTACCAATGCACGCCTCCTGTTCCACTTGAAAGATGACTCAAACACTCACCACCGGTTACCATCAATCATCGTAAGTTTCCACTACTCTCACTCTCTCAACTCTCTCTCTTCAATTAACCTACAACAATCACCAAAACCCGTTACTATATAACCAAACATTGCAGCTACTATTTTTGTTGTTATTCGAATCACTTGAAACCACCACCCTTTTTCATAAACAACCACCACAACCACAAACGACAGTCACCCAATTGAACTTTAACGAAATGAAAAGGGGTATGATGGGTTCACAGTTTAAATTTCGGTATCTTGGATATATAATATATATGCAACCAATTATTTTTACATGTGTAAAGATATTTAATTCTTTATCAACTAAACAAGTGGACCGAATGGGTATAAGATGGCCGACCAAGTTAATTTTCATTAGGGACGTGCGATTTTTTTAAAAGAAATTAGGTAAAGCTTTGATATTATGGTGAACCCCACAAACCACTTGCTCAACAAATTTCAATTTCCCAATCCTTCCCCTGCTCGAGATTTTTTTGTGCTTTAATCATCAAACGGTCCCATTTTATTTTATTTTTTTAATTTTTTTTTTACTTCTGTTTTCACGCATTACTTGTTGGCTATATTTTTTTTTTTTTGCCAACATCCTTTAAACAACAAGACCCCATTTCTTTGTAAAAGGAAATAGAAATCGAAGTGATTGAGTAATTGGACCACACTTTTTCTTTCTTGTTGTGACCGAGATTTTGGTGGAAGCCATGAAGTGATTTTTTTTTTTTTTTTTTGCTTTACATGGCCAACATATTATAATCAAATAAACCCCACCTTGTTTCATAACTAATTCACAATATCAAATCAAATAATGATATTAAATCGGCTGAATAATCTTTTTATTTGATTCTACTCCACTCAAAAAGTATCATACCCCACCCATCTATGATTGTCGAGTTTTATTTATTTATTTTTTTTCTAAACTCGACATTTCCATTAGCAAATGGACAACTATTAAATTTTCTTCCCACCTGCTTTTTGGTCGAAACCCCACTTGGATGATCACTCTACAAGATTGGAAGTAAGCTATCAAACTTGGAAGTATTCTTGATTTTATGAAACTAGAACTTGTAGAATTTATGAAGAACACTTAGAACTTGAAGATAGAACTTGAGAGAGATCAACTAGATGAATAAAATTGAAGAATGAAAGTGTTTGTAGGTGTTTTAGGTCGTTGGTGTATGGATTAGATATAAAGGATATGTAATTTTATTTTCATGTAAATAAGTCATGAATGATTACTCATATTTTTGTAATTTTATGAGATATTTCATGCTAGTTGCCAAATGATGGTTCCCACATGTGTTAGGTGACTTACATAGGCTGCTAAGAGCTGATCATTAGACTGTATATACCAATAGTACATACATCTAAAAGCTGTGTATTGTACGAGTACGAATACGGGTGCATACGAGTAGAATTATTGATGAAACTGAACGAGGATGTAATTGTAAGCATTTTTGTTAAGTAGAAGTATTTTGATAAGTGTATTGAAGTCTTTCAAAAGTGTATGAATACATATTAAAACACTACATGTATATACATTTTAACTGAGTCGTTAAGTCATCGTTAGTCGTTACATGTAAGTGTTGTTTTGAAACCTTTAGGTTAACGATCTTGTTAAATGTTGTTAACCCAATGTTTATAATATCAAATGCGATTTTAAATTATTATATTATCATGATATTATGATGTATGAATATCTCTTAATATGATATATATACATTAAATGTCGTTACAACGATAATCGTTACATATATGTCTCGTTTCAAAATCATTAAGTTAGTAGTCTTGCTTTTACATATGTAGTTCATCGTTAATATACTTAATGATATGTTTACTTATCATAATATCATGTTAACTATATATATATATCCATATATATGTCATCATATAGTTTTTACAAGTTTTAACTTTCGTGAATCACTTGTCAACTTGGGTGGTCAATTGTCTATATGAAACCTATTTCAATTAATCAAGTCTTAACAAGTTTGATTACTTAACATGTTGGAAATACTTAATCATGTAAATAACAATTTCATTTAATATATATATAAACATGGAAAAGTTCGGGTCACTACAGTACCTACCCGTTAAATAAATTTCGTCCCGAAATTTTAAGCAGTTGGAGGTGTTGACGTATCTTCTGGAAATAAATGCGGGTATTTCTTCTTCATCTGATCTTCTCATTCCCAGGTGAACTCGGGTCCTCTACGAGCATTCCATCGAACCTTAACAATTGGTATCTTGTTTTGCTTAAGTCTTTTAACCTCACGATCCATTATTTCGACGGGTTCTTTGATGGATTAAAGTTTTTCGTTAATTTGTATTTCATCTAACGGAATAGTGAGATCTTTTTTAGAAAAACATTTCTTCAAATTCGAGACGTGGAAAGTGTTATGTACAGCCGCGAGTTATTGAGGTAACTCAAGTCGGTAAGCTACTGGTCCGACACGATCAATAATCTTGAATGGTCCAATATACCTTGGATTTAATTTCCCTCGTTTACCAAATTGAACAACGCCTTTCCAAGGTGCAACTTTAAGCATGACCATCTCTCCAATTTCAAATTCTATATCTTTTCTTTTAATGTCAGCGTAGCTCTTTTGTCGACTTTGGGCGGTTTTCAACTGTTGTTGAATTTAGATGATCTTATCGGTAGTTTCTTGTATTATCTCCGGACCCGTAATCTGTCTATCCCCCACTTCACTCCAACAAATCGGAGACCTGCACTTTCTACCATAAAGTGCTTCAAATGGCGCCATCTCAATGCTTGAATGGTACCTGTTGTTATAGGAAAATTCTGCTAACGGTAGATGTCGATCCCAATTGTTTTCGAAATCAATAACACATGCTCGTAGCATGTCTTCAAGCATTTGTATCGTCCTTTCGCTCTGCCCATCAGTTTGTGGATGATAGGCAGTACTCATGTCTAGACGAGTTCCTAATGCTTGCTGTAATGTCTGCCAGAATCTTGAAATAAATCTGCCATCCCTATCAGAGATAATAGAGATTGGTATTCCATGTCTGGAGACGACTTCCTTCAAATACAGTCGTGCTAACTTCTCCATCTTGTCATCTTCTCTTATTGGTAGGAAGTGTGCTGATTTGGTGAGACGATCAACTATTACCCAAATAGTATCAAAACCACTTGCAGTCCTTGGCAATTTAGTGATGAAATCCATGGTAATGTTTTCCCATTTCCATTCCGGGATTTCCGGTTGTTGAAGTAGACCTGATAGTTTCTGATGCTCAGCTTTGACCTTAGAACATGTCAAACATTCTCCTACATATTTAGCAACATCGGCTTTCATACTCTGCCACCAAAAATGTTTCTTGAGATCCTTGTACATCTTCCCCATTCCAGGATGTATTGAGTATCTGGTTTTATGAGCTTCTCTAAGTACCATTTCTCTCATATCTCCAAATTTTGGTACTCAAATCCTTTCAGCCCTATACCGGGTTCCATCTTCCCGAATATTAAGATGCTTCTCCGATCCTTTGGGTATTTCATCCTTTAAATTTCTCTCTTTTAAAACTCCTTGTTGCGCCTCCTTTATTTGAGTAGTAAGGTTATTGTGAATCATTATATTCATAGATTTTACTCGAATGGGTTCTCTGTCCTTCCTGCTCAAGGCGTCGGCTACCACATTTGCCTTTCCCGGGTGGTAACGAATCTCAAAGTCGTAATCATTCAACAATTCAATCCACCTACGCTGCCTCATATTCAGTTGTTTCTGATTAAATATGTGTTGAAGACTTTTGTGGTCGGTATATATAATACTTTTAACCCCATATAAGTAGTGCCTCCAAGTCTTTAATGCAAAAACAACTGCGCCTAATTCCAAATCATGCGTCGTATAATTTTGTTCGTGAATCTTGAATTGTCTAGACGCATAAGCAATTACTTTCGTCCGTTGCATAAATACACAACCGAGACCTTGCTTTGAGGCGTCAAAATATATCACAAAATCATCATTCCCTTCAGGTAATGACAATATAGGTGCCGTAGTTAACTTTTTCTTCAATAACTGAAACACTTTCTCTTGTTCATCCTTCCATTCAAATTTCTTCCCTTTATGCGTTAATACAGTCAAGGGTTTTGCTATTCTGGAAAAGTCTTGGATGAACCTTCTGTAGTAACCAGCTAGTCCTAAAAATTGGCGTATATGTTTCGGAGTTTTCGGGGTTTCCCACTTTTCAACAGTTTCTATCTTTGCCGGATCCACCTTAATACCTTCTTTGTTCACTATGTGACCGAGGAATTGAACTTCTTTCAACCAAAATGCACACTTTGAAAACTTAGCGTACAATTCTTCCTTCCTCAATACTTCTAACACCTTTCTCAAATGTTCACCGTGTTCTTGGTCATTCTTTGAGTAAATAAGTATGTCATCAATGAAAACAATGACAAACTTGTAAAGGTATGGTCCACACACTCGGTTCATAAGGTCCATGAACACAGCTGGTGCATTAGTTAAACCAAACGGCATGAACATAAACTCGTAATGACCGTAACGTATTCTGAAAGCAGTCTTTGGAATATCATCTTCTTTCACCCACATTTGATGATACCCGGAACGTAAGTCAATCTTTGAATAAACAGACGAGCCTTGTAGTTGATCAAATAAGTCGTCGATTCTCGGTAGTGGGTAGCGGTTCTTGATGGTAAGTTTGTTCAACTCTCGGTAGTCGATGCACAACCTGAATGTACCATCTTTCTTCTTGACAAACAAAACAGGAGCTCCCCACGGTGATGTGCTTGGTTGAATGAAACCACGCTCTAAAAGTTCTTGTAATTGGCTGTGAAGTTCCTTCATTTCGCTAGGTGCGAGTCTGTATGGAGCACGAGCTATTGGTGCAGCTCCCGGTACAAGGTCTATTTGAAATTCAACGGATCGGTGTGGAGGTAGTCCCGGTAATTCTTTCGGAAATACATCGGGAAATTCTTTTGAGACGGAAATATCATTGATGTTCTTTTTTTCGGAATTGAATTTCTCGGCGTGTGCTAGCACAGCATAGCAACCTTTTCTTATTAGTTTTTGTGCCTTCAGGTTACTAATAAGATTTAACTTTGCGTTGCTCTTTTCTCCGTACACCATTAAGGGTTTTCCTTTTTCTCGTATAATGCAAATTGCATTTTTGTAACAAACGATCTCTGCTTTCACTTCTTTCAACTAGTCCATACCGATTATCACATCAAAACTCCCTAACTCTACTGGTATCAAGTCAATCTTAAATGTTTCGCTAACCAGTTTAATTTCTCGATTCCGACATATATTATTTGCTGAAATTAATTTACCATTTGCTAATTCGAGTAAAAATTTACTATCCAAAGGCGTCAATGGGCAACTTAATTTAGCACAAAATTCTCTACTCATATAGCTTCTATTCTCACCCGAATCAAATAAAACATAAGCAGATTTATCGTCAATAAGAAACGTACCCGTAACAAGCTCCGGGTCTACCTGTGCCTCTGCAGCATTAATATTGAAAACTCTTCCGCGGCCTTGTCCATTCGTGTTCTCCTGGTTCGGGCAATTTCTAATAATGTGGCCCGGTTTTCCACATTTATAACAAACTACATTGGCATAACTTGCTCCGACACTACTTGCTCCGCCATTACTCGTTCCGACACCATTTATTCCTTTCGTTCTGTTAACCCCTGGTCCGTAGATCTCACACTTCGCCGCACTATGACCATTTCTTTTATACTTGTTTCAAAATTTGGTGCAGAACCCCGAGTGATACTTTTCACACCTTTG
Organism: Rutidosis leptorrhynchoides; assembly: GCF_046630445.1. Lineage (NCBI taxonomy): Eukaryota > Viridiplantae > Streptophyta > Magnoliopsida > Asterales > Asteraceae > Rutidosis > Rutidosis leptorrhynchoides. The sequence goes on along the minus strand of NC_092334.1, from coordinate 123,891,709 downwards.
GCATAGCTGCTTCTGATTGTTGTTGTTGTTGCGGTTGTTATTGTTGTTGGGATGATTGTTGTAGTTGTTGTTGTTGTTGTTGTTGTGCCGTTTATTGTAGTTGCGATTGATGTTGCGATTGTTGGGATAGTTGTTGTTGTTTTGGTGACTCTTATCACCGTTTTCCTCCCACTTTCTTTTGACTAACTTCACGTTGGCCTCTTCGGCCGCCTATTCTTTAATTCTTCCCTCAATCTGGTTCACTAGTTTGTGAGCCATTCTACATGCCTTTTGTATCTAGGCAGGCTCGTGTGAACTTATATCTTCTTGGATTCTCTCCGATAACCCTTTCACAAACGCGTCGATCTTCTCTTCCTCATCTTCGAACGCTCTCGGACACAATAGGCACATTTCTGTGAATCATCTTTCGTACGAAGTAATATCGAATCCCTGTGTTTGTAACCCTCTAAGTTCTGACTTGAGCTTATTGACCTCGGTTCTGGGACGGTACTTCTCGTTCATCAAGTGCTTGAATGCTGACCACGGTAGCGCGTAAGCAGCATCTTGTCCCACTTGCTCAAGATAGGTATTCCACCATGTTAACGCACTACCTGTGAAGGTATGCGTAGCGTACTTCACTTTGTCTCCTTCAGCACACTTACTTATGGCAAGCACCGATTCAACTTTGTCGGTCCACCGTTTCAATCCGATTGGTCCTTCGGTCCCATCAAATTCTGAAGGTTTGCAGGTAGTGAATTCCTTGTAGGAGCATCCTACACGATTTCTTGGGCCATTAGCTGTATTGCTAGATTCAGAGTTATTGTTGGTATGTAGCGCGGCCTGTACTGCGGCTATGTTTGAAGCAAAAAAGGCACGAAATTCCTCTTCGCTCATATTCAAGGTGTGTCGAGTAGTCGGTGCCATTTCCTTCAAAATAATCAAATGAAACAATTTAATCATACAGAATATTAAGAGTAGTCAATAGTATCTCGTAGCATAATATGAACTCATTTATAAAAGCTTTTTCTTCATATTAGCATTTTATAAGTTTAAATTCGGGTACTACCTACCCGTTAAGTTCATACTTAGTAGCTAATATACAATTCAACTACTACAATTCCATATGAAAAACGGATTATAATAATATACCACATACAAATATTCTTCAAACTTACAACTTCGCTATATTACATATAACATGAATTATAGTACACTATGATACATGACAGTTTTGAAGATAAATCTAGTTAATACGCAAGTTTTTCAGCAAAGGAAATAAAGACACGTAATTCATAAGTCCAGAAACAAGTCATGCATTCTGGTTTTACTAAGGCGACTTCCCATCCTTGGTCTTGTGGAAAATAACCGTTATGACCATTAGCTAGGCAGCATGTTGTAATGTCGTCAAAAGGACGAGGGTTTCGTAATGACCAACAGTCTCGTAATAACCTAAAAACCTCATTTCTTACCCCAATTATCGACTCCGTCACTTGTGGGAACATTTTGTTTAATAGTTGTAGCCCGATGTTCTTGTTCTCACTTTGGTGAGAAGCGAACATTACTAACCCGTAAGCATAACATGCTTCTTTATGTTGCATGTTAGCCGCTTTTTCTAAATTACGAAGTCCTATATTCGGATATATTGACTCAAAATAATTTCTTAACCCGTTGCGTAAAATAGCATTTGGGTTCCCCGCAATATATGCGTAAAAGTAAACACATCGTAACTTATGGATTTCCCAATGTGATATCCCCCATCTTTCGAACGAAAGCCTTTTATAAACCAAGGCATTCTTGGAACGTTCTTCGAATGTCTTACAAACTGATCTCACCTTAAATAGTTGTGCCGAGGAATTCTAACCGACTCTAGACAAGATTTCATCAATCATGTCTCCGGGTAGGTCTCTTAAAATATTGGGTTGTCTATCCATTTTGTGTTTTTATACTGTAAAATAGACAAGAGTTAGATTCATAAAAAAATACTTATTAATACAAGCAATTTTTACATATATCATAAAGCATAAGCACACTATATTACATATATTACACCACACGAATACAACTATCTTATTCTGACTCGCTCGTTTATTCTTCTTCAGTTTTGGTTCATTTTGCCAAGTTTCTAGGGATATATGATGTTCCCCTAATACGAGCCGTCGTTTTCCAAATTGGTTTAGAAAAACCTGGTGGTTTAGAGGTTTCCGGGTTATTGTCACAACTTAAGAAATACGGGTGTTGACGATACATATAAAGTTCATCGGGTTTGGAATCAAATTTCTCTATTTTTATGCCCTTTCCCTTATTGTTCTCTTTTGCCTTATTAAATTGTGTTGGGGTAATTTCTATAACATCATCGGAATCCTTGTCGGGATCCGATTCATCGGAGAATTGGTAATCCTCCCAATACTTTGCTTCCTTGGCGGGAACACCATTGACCATAATTAACTTTGGTCGGTTGGTTGAAGATTTTCTTCTAATTAACCGTTTTATTATTTCCCCCACTGGTTCTATTTCTTCTTCCGGTTCCGATTCTTCTGTCGGTTCCGACTCTTCTTCCGGTTCCTCTTCGGGAACTTGTGAATCAGTCCACGAATCATTCCAATTTACATTTAACTCTTCATTATTATTAGGTGAGTCAATGGGACTTGTTCTAGAGGTAGACATCTATCACATAATATCAAACACGTTAAGAGATTAATATATCACATAATATTCACATGTTAAAAATATATAGTTTCCAACAAAATTTGTTAAGCAATCATTTTTCAAGTAAACACGGTCGAAGTCCAGACTCACTAACGCATCCTAACAAACTCGATAAGACACACTAATGCAAAATTTTGGTTCTCTAATACCAACGCTCGGATACCAACTGAAATGTCCCGTTCATATTGATTATAAACGTTCCATATTAATTGATTTCGTTGCGAGGTTTTGACCTCTATATGAGACGTTTTTCAAAGACTGCATTCATTTTTAAAACAACCATAACCTTTATTTTATCAATAAAGGTTTTTTAAAAAAAAATATTACGTAGATTATCAAATAATGATAATCTAAAATATACTGTTTACACACGACCATTACATAATGGTTTACAATAGAAATATATTACATCGACATATGTTTCTTGAATGCAGTTTTTACACAATATCATACAAACATGGACTCCAAATCTTGTCCTTATTTTAGTATGCAACATCAGAAGCTCTTAATATTCACCTGAGAATAAACATGCTTTAAACGTCAACAAAAATGTTGGTGAGTTATAGGTTTAACCTATATATATCAAATCGTAACAATAGACCACAAGATTTCATATTTTAATACACATCCCATACATAGAGATAAAAATCATTCATATGGTGAACACCTGGTAATCGACATTAACAAGATGCATATATAAGAATATCCCCATCATTCTGGGACACCCTTCGGATATGATATAAATTTCGAAGTACTAAAGCATCCGGTACTTTGGATGGGGTTTGTTAGGCCCAATAGATCTATCTTTAGGATTCGCGTCAATTAGGGTGTCTGTTCCCTAATTCTTAGATTACCAGACTTAATAAAAAGGGGCATATTCGATTTCGATAATTCAACCATAGAATGTAGTTTCATGTACTTGTATCTATTTTGTAAATCATTTATAAAACCTGCATGTATTCTCATCCCAAAAATATTAGATTTTAAAAATGGGACTATAACTCACATTCACAGGTTTTTACTTCGTCGGGAAGTAAGACTTGGCCACTGGTCGATTCACGAACCTATAACAAATATATACATATATATCAAAGTATGTTCAAAATATATTTACAACACTTTTAATATATTTTGATGTTTTAAGTTTATTAAGTCAGCTGTCCTCGTTAGTAACCTACAACTAGTTGTCCACAGTTAGATGTACAGAAACAAATCGATATATATTATCTTGAATCAATCCACGACCCAGTGTATACACGTCTCAGGCTAGATCATAACTCAAAGTATATATATTTTTGGAATCAACCTCAACCCTGTATAGCTAACTCCAACATTACTGCATATAGAGTGTCTATGGTTGTTCCAAATAATATATATACATGGGTCGATATGATATGTCAAAATATTTACATACGTGTATATGGTATCCCAAGATTACATAATATATTATAATACATGTATAATACAATATAAGTTAGCTAGGATATGATTTGCATAGAATTGTTAATATTTCCCGTAGCTACAATCAAAAAAATATCCAATCTTGTTTTACCCATAACTTCTTCATTTTAAATCCGTTTTGAGTGAATCAAATTGCTATGGTTTCATATTGAACTCTATTTTATGAATCTAAATAGAAAAAGTATAGATTTATAGTCGTAAATATAAGTTACAAGTCGTTTTTGTAAGAGGTAGTCATTTCAGTCGAAAGAACGACGTCTTGAAGACCATTTTGAAAAACATACTTCCACTTTGAGTTTAACCATGATTTTTGGATATAGTTTCATGTTCATAAGAAAAATCATTTTCCCAGAAGAACAACTTTTAAATCAAAATTTATCATAGTTTTTAATTAACTAACCCAAAACAGCCCGCGGTGTTACTACAACGGCGTATATCCGGTTTTACGGTGTTTTTCGTGTTTTCCGGTTTTAAATCATTAAGTTAGAATATCATATAGATATAGAACATGTGTTTAGTTGATTTTAAAAGTCAAGTTAGAAGGATTAACTTTTGTTTGCGAACAAGTTTAGAATTAACTAAACTAAGTTCTAGTGATTTCAAGTTTAAACCTTCGAATAAGATAGCTTTATATGTATGAATCGAATGATGTTATGAACATCATTACTACCTCAAGTTTTCTGGATAAAACTACTGGAAATGAGAAAAATGGATCTAGCTTCAAAGGATCCTTGGATGGCTTGAAAGTTCTTGAAGCAGAATCATGACACGAAAACAAGTTCAAGTAAGATTTCCACTCGAAATAAGATTGTTATAGTTATAGAAAATGAATAAAAGTTTGAATATGAGTATTACCTTATATTAGAAAGATATCTTACTGTAAATAAGAAAGATTTCTTGAGGTTGGATGATCACTCTACAAGATTGGAAGTAAGCTAGCAAACTTGGAAGTATTCTTGATTTTATGAAACTAGAACTTGTAGAATTTATGAAGAACACTTAGAACTTGAAGATAGAACTTGATATAGATCAACTAGATGAATAAAATTAAAGAATGAAAGTGTTTGTAGGTGTTTTTAGTCGTTGGTGTATGGATTAGATATAAAGGATATGTAATTTTGTTTTCATGTAAATAAGTCATGAATGATTACTCATATTTTTGTAATTTTATGAGATATTTCATGCTAGTTGCCAAATGATGGTTCGCATATGTGTTAGGTGACTCACATGTATATACCAATAGTACATACATCTAAAAGCTGTGTATTTTACGATACGAATACGGGTGCATACGAGTAGAATTGTTGATGAAACTGAACGAGGATGTAATTGTAAGCATTTTTGTTAAGTAGAAGTATTTTGATAAGTGTCTTAAAGTCTTTCGAAAGTGTATGAATACATATTAAAACACTACATGTATATACATTTTAACTGAGTCGTTAAGTCATCGTTAGTTGTTACATGTAAGTGTTGTTTTGAAACCTTTAGGTTAACGATCTTGTTAAATGTTGTTAACCCAATGTTTATAATATCAAATGAGATTTTAAATTATTATATTATCATGATAATATGATGCATGAATATCTCTTAATATGATATATATACATTAAATGTCGTTACAACGATAATCGTTACATATATGTCTCGTTTCAAAATCATTAAGTTAGTAGTCTTGCTTTTACATATGTAGTTCATTGTTAATATACTTAATGATATGTTTACTTATAATAATATCATGTTAACTATATATATATCCATATATATGTCATCATATAGTTTTTACAAGTTTTAACGTTCGTGAATCACCGGTCAACTTGGGTGGTCAATTGTCTATATGAAACCTATTTCAATTAATCAAGTCTTAACAAGTTTGATTGCTTAACATATTGGAAACACTTAATTATGTAAATAACAATTTCATTTAATATATATATAAACATGGAAAAGTTCGAGTCACTACAACAGTGGTCACCTGGCGGTTAGCTGGGAAGGCACTGGGTGGGACGGTGGTTATCCCCGCATGTTATGACATGTGGTATCAGAGCGGTGGTCTTAGCGAACCAGGTCATGCATTAGTGTTTCTAACTGATAGTTGTTTAGATACATTAGTGAGTCTGGACTTCGATCGTGTCTGCATGTGGAAAGTTTTGCTTATCATTTAGTGTCAAAAAATTATTTGCTTATCATCCTTAAAGTCTAGACACGTCTTACTGCCTGTATTGCATAGATAGTGTATAGATAAATTCATATCTTAGCGTATCTGTTATTGTTACCTTTACCTGACAGCTTCCGTAGATTCCTCCGTAACTTATGGGATTTTAGCATTATATATGCATATGTAAATTATGTATTGCAGGGTACTAATCTACATCCTATAATCTATTTCTTATCGAAAATACTTCATCTGATCGTACGAGATAAATCCCTCAACCAGTTCGAGTCCCTCAGATTTCGATAGCTATTCCGATAGTTATTCCGACAACTATTCCGACATGGATATTCACCTAAGCTCCGAAAGCGGTGTCACCAGAATGAATCAATCAATCAACCATCCTAATTCATCTGATGGGTTCGTAGTCTTGACTTAATCAATGGAGACACAAAGACGGTGATCCTTTCCACCAACCAAATTGCCCTTTTGGCAAAGAACCTGAAGCACTTACCGGCAAATCTATCCGAAACACCATTTTCAGCCTCATTTCAAGAGTAGTTCGACACGATTATATTCTATTCACAATTCTAAACCTTATTCATCCGCTCGATTCGACCGACAATCATCCCGGAATAATAGAAGAAGTTAGCAAACTTCGCGCTCGAGTAATCAATTTGGAGAATATGGTGCAAAATTTACCAGCTTCAGCAACATCACCGACACCAACAGTACCATCAATAACAGCACCAGTATTATCAACAATCCATGCCTCAATATCACCATCTGTACTTCAATTATGATCTTCATTCTACGTATCGTTCTACCTCATTTATCTTCATTCGACATGGCGAATATGTAATCTCTAAAGTTTTAGAGATTATTTATTCTAGTTCCAACCGAAAACTAAATGAGTATAATATCATGTTAACTCATTAAATCCATGATTACATCTGAAGAAAATATATATGTATATATGCTTTCATAAAGATTGTAATTAAAAATTCTTTTGTACAAACTGTTAATGGTGAAAATATTTTAACGGGTAGGTAAAACCCGAGGAATATTTAGATTTCACATTAATAAGTTACATTGTACATTCTTCGAATCTGATTCAACAGTCATATACTATCCTACTTACATCCACAGATATACATATCCGTTCACCACAGAATATCCATTTTCATTCCAATTTAATTTCACATACGAGTTTCTGCCGATCAAAATCAAAGTCAAGATTTGACAAGTGGCACAATGAAGAAAATAATGAACAAAATAAAAGTGATTAGTAACCAATTAATTAACTACGTAAAATTTTAAACCTATACTAACTAAATCCTAGCTGACTGTTCCTAGCTAACTGTTCCTATATGACTATATTCTTATAATATACTAGTTTTGGTTGAATTATTGGACTATTGGACTACTATCATGAACAATTAAAAAGTATTAAAATAGTAGAAAATATTAATTACAACACATTTTGACTTAAAAGATCGTAAATAAATTACATCTACTACAGTTAAATATTTCCTCAAGTTTGTCACTTGATTTCATCTTAAACCTCATGTGTATCTTGACAGTTCCAATTTGCGTTCAAACCTTTCATGATTCTTAAAAACACCACAATCGAGAGGATGAACCAACCACAACCTCATCTACGGAAGGAAGGATTTATGTACATAGTTATGCACCTGAAAAACCCTCGGAAAACTGAGTGAACATTTACCACGTAGCAGTGCTAGTTCCTTTAGTGATATTATTACCCAAAATAACTTGGTAATCCCTTTCAAAATAGCAAATTTTGTCACAGCTCCAACAAATCAACTTCGACTTTTCGTTCGAAACAACCTTATTATAACTTTGATATATATGCGTGCTCTTTATTGTTACCGGGGAACCTTTTATATTCCACCATATTACCATCAGCGTTTAATCATCTAAAAACACAATTCTCTTGAAACCACCTCGGATTGATAACCGATTCAGATATGGCTGCATTAAATGCAGAGGAAATAGTAAAATTGTAGATGGCCTAAATGGCCAAGAGTTTGATGATAAAGAATGTAGGGTGGGAACGCTCGATAGAAAATTTAGTACTGAAAAACAGATTGAGCTAACCCTGAAGGAGACCGAGGATAAATACAAGGACCAAACCCTATATTCAAAGAATCCGAGTAATTCTGGATCCGATGTAATCTTTAGAGAATATCTTGCTGATGTTATGCGAGGTGTACTAGGAAATAGTATTATTTTTACAACGAAATACTATTAAATACGATACAATTTTACACAAGATATTTATTTATTTATAGAATGGATATACCTAAACCTTGCTACAACACTTATAGGCAGTGTACCTAATCGTACAGTAGTGTAGTTTTTAGTAAGTCTGGTTCGTTCCACAGGGAGACTTTTAAACAAGCTTAACGCTATATTAGTTTAAACTTATAATTGTAAAAATACAAATATATATAAATAATATTATTATTATTATAAAAAGAGGGTTTTTACCGTTTAATGACCGGTTTGTCGATTTTAAAACTTTTAGTCGCAGTTAAAACCTAATGTAAAAATATTAAATATAAATATAACTTAATTTAAAGCGTAAAGTAAATAACGATAATGAAATTGCGATGAATAAAAGTGTGATAAAATAAAATTGCGATAATTAAAAAGTACGATAATTAAAAGTGCAATTAAATACAATGACAATAAATAAAAGTGCGATAATTAAAAGTGCAATTAAATATGAAATAAAAGAATTATGCTTATTTAAACTTCCATAATCATGATGTTTGACGTGTTGATTTTTAGTTTATTCCCATGGGTTAATTGTCCTTTGTCCTGGATTATTCGATATGTCCATACGGATTTGTCCATAATAGTCCATCAGTCATAATCATAAAGTGCGAAAGTCTTCGTCAAATTATTCTTATTCCCGAAGTCAAATATTCCAACTAATTGGGGATTCGAATTGTAACAAGGTCTTAATACTTTATTTAATGAATACACTAGGTTATCGACTGCGTGTAAACCAAGATTTTACTACTTTGTTAACAATTACACCAATTACCCTTGAATGTAATCCACCCCTGTTTCAACAAGTCTATTAACTATTAATCCAGTTCCGTGTCAGGTAAAATGAACAATTATTGGTATTTATAGATATCCCGCCCACCGTACCCAGTCAAGCGTATATGGTTATATATAAATACGTCAAATTATAAGTCTATATATTAAATTAACGAGGTATCATTTAGTTAATATAAAGCCCATTAATAGCCCATAGTCTAATTTTCACAAGTGTCGTTCTTTTGTCCAAACCCCAATTATGGTCCAAAGCCCAATTACCCAATTTTAGTATTTAGCCCAACATCACGATTACTTCGGCTTAAATAAGCATAATAATAACTTAGCTACGAGACATTAATATAAAAATAACATTAACCATAACTTACAGTGATTAAAAATAGCGTAGCGTTACACGGACAGAATTTCGACTTACACCCTTACAACATTCGCTAACATACCCTTATTATTAGAATTAAAATTAAAATTAAAATTATAATATAAATATAAATATATTTACGTATGAATGAGAAGAGAAAAAGATGATCGAATTCAGCAAAATGCGTTGCCTTTTATAGGCACCATCTGGATACTGTTGCCTCCGCGAGTGCGGATTTGTTTGCCTTTGAATCTCCGCGAGTGCGGAGCACTGGATTCCAGCTCACACACTTTGGATCCTAGCTTGCCGACGGATTTAAAATATAAATATAATATATATATATATATATATATATATATATATATATATATATATATATATATATATATATATATATATATATATATATATATATATATATAATTTTAAGAATTATTTATATATTATATTATATTATATTTATGTGCATAGTTGACTTGTAATTTTAGCTCTGTTGCGTCGCGCGTTGAAAGTTGACTCAGGTCCAGGTTCCGGATTTTCGAACGTCCTTGCGTACAATTTAATATCTTGTATTTTGCGTTTTGCGCCTTGTACTCTTGTAATTTCGAGACATTTCTCATCAATAATTTGAACCACTTTGATTGTACTTTGTACTTTTGAGCTTTTTGGTCGTTTGCGTCTTCAATTCGTCGAATCTGTCTTTTGTCTTCACCTTTTATTATTTAAACGAATATCTTCACCTTTTATTATTTAAACGAATATCACTTGTAAATAGAATAGTTGCAACTAAAAGCTTGTCTTTCTTGAGGGATAATGCTATTAAATATATGTTCGTTTTTAGCATTATCAAATATTCCCACACTTGAGCGTTGCTTGTCCTCAAGCAATATAGTCTTGAAATAAAACTACTAGAATTACTTCTTTATTCTTCACACTTTGTACATCAGTGATTTCTATACGGCGGTATAAACATTGGTAGTAACGATGTGGTTTACAGTCCCACATGACTATAAAAATTTAGATCCTTTAAGGAAATTGGATCTTTATGAAACATTTGATCTTTTGAAAATTAAATCTAGCTTTTACCCTAGATAAATTTTCTGGAATAACCCTTCACCGGTGTTTGCAAATTGTTTTTGTGGGTTTGGTGGGTTTCATTTTTGAAATTTTTAGCTCAAAACTTATGGTTTTGTGTCACCCACTTGCAAACCTTGTATTGGGAAAGCAACACGTCCAGTATACTTGCTCCGTATATTACTTTTCGGTAAACTACCGTCCAGTTGTAAAGGAAAGCGTTGAACAAGCAACTGTTAAGGCAATGTCCCCTGACATGCTTTTATTTATGGTCTATAACGTGTCGGATGCAATTACTATCCTTTGTAGGAGTAATAGTAAAGCTCACCCTTATAATTTTCCGGTCTGGCACAAGGTCCTGTCTTTGACCATGCTATCAACCACCGTTCTTACGGTTGACACCCAATTTGGTTCAGGTGATCTAATGAATTCCAGGTGAATTTCTAGGATTTTACGTTCAATGGTAATGAACGCATTAAAAATGGGTTTTCAGAAAACAAATCTATTTGTAATTTGATCAAAATATTTTCTCGTTCAAGCTCGAGTTTAGATATCATTGAATTCCATGAGTTTGTAATTCTCAATCTTTAAGGTCAATCTCAAGGATTGAGTAATATCAATCTTAAAAGCTGATTTTTGATCTTTTAAGGAGATTATCCTTTCTGGGGGTCTGATTCATTAGTCTTATCAAGCTAATTTGCACGGCATCCTCCCCATTTTACAAGACAGATCCTCTCATGGTTAGGATAAGTCTAACCACTTGGCGACCCTGTTTGATGCTGAGGTCCGTGGATTTCCTGCTGATTTTAGTGATGACTTTTCTAGATTTTTCGTCAACCTACAGCTGGTCTGGACGACAACTTCATGACCTAAATCAAGAAGCGCGTGTCTTTTTCAGAAGACTTTACTTCCTTTTAATGATGGAATTGATTCATCGTGTAGCTCCATCTTTCTTTCAAACAGTAAATCGGGTGAAACTGATTAGTTTCGTCTAAAGCAAAAGCATCTTCAGTTATTTATACAAAAATATGTGATATATGTTTTAAATAACTTGGTAAATTTTTTTCCACACTTGGCTTTTATTTTTCTTTCTTTGCCTTTTTATTGTTCTCTATTCCATTTTAAATGAATTCTAACATTTTGGTTTGTTTCTCAATTTATGTCCTTTCCGAGGTAACAATAATTTCGGTGTTAACACCTAGTTTTATCGTTCATAAATATGTATAAACATGATTTTGAGTTCATTTAATTGAAAATTTTGAAAAATTTTACTAGAATTGGGTAGTCAGTATATAAGACTAGGGCTATTCTTTATTATCAGAGAGCACTAGATTCTAATACAACTACTGCGTTACTAGTATTTCTAATGGTAACCAAGTGTATAAGTAAAAAAAATTTTAAAATCCAAAAGAATTTAGCCCTTTCCCACACTTAAGATCTTGTAATGCCCTCATTTGCAAGAAATCAGTAACAATTTAAATTATTGAGGGTGATTAGCGTAGAAAAATGATTAAATTTTACCAAAGTTTCCAAACATATTGGCGTTTGTTTGCTGAATGATAAATGGTGCACATCATTTGTTCATTCCTGCAGTTGTTATTTTACATATATTTTGCTTCTTGTCGTCAAAATTAGTTGCTTTTGCTGAACTTAATGCCAGTCTTTGAAAATGCACTGTTTAACCCTGTTTTGTACACGAGATAAACTACAAACATATATATAAATATTTTTGAAGTTGGGTATATCACCCCACATTCAAGAATTATTAAAAATCTAATAAGAAAAGTTAGAAAATTATAAAAACTAATAAAGTATCAAAAGAAATATTAAAAGTATAAAATTACAAGTTACCAAATAAATAAAAATAAAAGTAAAAGAAAATCAAGGTTGATATGGATGGTGCCAGTAGGGATCCCATTCATAGCCGTATGTACTGTAGAATGCTTGAGCTGGGTCATATGTAGGGTACGGTGGTCGGGTCTGTATAGTCCAGGGAGGAAATACGGGCATTGGAGTCGCAATGTAAGTTGCATTTATGTGTGCACGATGACTCATGATTTGGTTTTGATGATACTGCCAATCTTGAAATGCTCATTGTCTAGCCATTTCATACTCATGATGAGCCATAAAAATTTGCATTTCTGTCATCTCATTCCCCCCTCCCACGTTACCTTGCTGCTGATCTCTTTCGACCTGTGGGTGTGAGCCATCATATGATGCTGCAGCGTTATGTTTTTTCTTTAAAACCTTAGCACCATGATATACTTTCAAACCAATTGTATCACGGGGTTCCGGTGCTGCAATTATTAATCCCCCCCCCCCCCCGATTTCTATCGACACCAAGATACTCAGCAATTAGGGTAACAAAGATACCACCTCCTATTATACCATTAGGCCGTATACTCTTAACTATAGCTGATAAATAATAACCCACACAATAAGATATACTCACAGCGCTCTGTGGGTCTCGAATACACATGAGATAAAATAAATCATTCTCATTTACTTTCTCTTTGTTCTTACCTCGCTGTGTAATCGAATTTGCTAAGAACCTATGGATTACTCTTAGCCCAGCTCTATCAATATCAGTATAAGAGTTATTCCCCCCACGAAATCGGGTATGCCTAGTCTATACACCATTCATATCAAAATTCTCATCAACCCTCCTACCCTCAACTATCAACCTTTGACAATCAGTAGATGCTAGTTCCTCAGGCGTATATATACACAAAGCCTGAGCCATGTCTAGTAGAGACATATGGCGCATCACACCTCCTAATAAAAATCTAATAAAACTACGATCGGTTAAGGTAGAAACCCGATCATTTATTTTAATACTACACAATAACTCCATACACCATTCTCTATATACACGCCTACGTATATTAAAAAACGTTCCCAATCAGTAAAAGTAGAATTACCATACCTTTGTGTAAGTAATTCTCTGATTGAACCAGCCAATTCAAAGGTTTCTAATGGTTCTCAATCTATGACTCTAGGTACTTCAACAACATTAGACTGAAGGGTGTGCAAGTTCCTCTGGTATTTTAGATAATCTATCCAATGTTGATCAAACCTTAAATTAGGATGTAAATCTGCCAATTCTATATTTGAATATGGTATGTATTGATGCGGTAGATCTTGTCTATATAGGTTATTAATCTCCTGTTCTGCTGCATTCTCAGGAGGAGCATTGTGAGCCTGAGATGCGGATGAAGATTCACCCCTTTCAGTCTGCAAAACACATTAAACACAATTTTTGTGCATCCAAATATGCATTAGTGTTAGCAAAATCATAAATCAAAACAATTACAATGATATGTTTAATCTATATTAAACTTTATACACATTTTCATAATATTAACAATTCTACACTTTTACAAATGAACATATATGAGAATGTATACAATGTTCTTTAGCTTTTATCTCAAATAACATGTCAAAATAATCATTACTAGCAATTAAACAATTTCCAATTGGCATTCATATCAATTAAATTGAGTTCATGCATTTTTGACTCAAAAAGTCCACTTTAATTCTTGAAAATCATGTTTAGGATCAAAGTTTTGATCATTTAGCAACCTAAACATGTTACACTACTCAATTTAGTATAAACTAACAACAAAATTCGGCCATAACCCGTTTATATCAAAAAGCCCCAATTTTGCTCAAGAACACAAACCCTAGATTACTCAAAATTTGAAGTTTAAGGCTTCTAATCATGTTAAATAGCATCAATCTAGGTTATATAGGCACAATATACAATCAATTTAAACACAATTACACTAGAAATCATCAAAATCAAATTATGAATATTTTTGTTCAAGAACACTAAGAATCCGAATTAAAGGGTGTTTAGATGTAGAAATTACCGATTTTCTTGAGTAACTTCTTGGTAGCATCCTTCTCAACATAATTTTAGCAAAAAATTTGATGTTTATCGGTGAAAAATCGCGATTTTGGGAGTGGTTTTTGTGGGTTTTTCGCAGGAAAAAAAAATATGGGTGTGTGGAAACTGGTCAGTTCGACCAGTTTATTTGGTCTGGGATTCCAGACCTCTGCGAGTGCGGTAGTGGGTACCCACAAAGTACAGCGAGTGCTGAATTTTTTTTTTATATAAAAACCTTAAACTTAATAAAATATATAATTAATTAGAAATTTAAATTTTGTTTCTTTTTAGGATGAGGGCGTTTCGGATCGTTGTCCTAGTCCATCCCTCGACAAAATTTTAAAATTTCGTCATTTTAAAGCGTTGTTTTAAAAGCAAAGATTTTTGAGTTTTTTAATGTTTTTGGCATACTTTAATTCAATAAGGCTAAAAATAATGATAATAAAAGTTCTCGTCCCTCCTTTGGGTAGAGTAATTTCGGTTCAACGACCTAGTTTTCAACTCACGACGAATTTTTAAAAATCATATTTTTTAACTTAACGAAATAAAGTAAATTTTTGTTTTTAAATTCACACCAAACTTAAATTTAAAATGCATAAAATTAAAAATTCATATTAAAAATTCACACCAAACTTGAATTATATTTTTGTTTTTATACATACAAACTTATATTAAAAATATTAATTTTTCAAATATTTACAAATTTAAATATATTGATTTTAAAAAATTTACAATAATAATTTAATATTTAAATATTAATTTTAAAAACATGGTAAAAATAAAATTAAAAATCTTTTTGTTCTTTTATCCCACTTTAATCAATCAAATATTATCAAAAATATACGCCCACTTTTCGGTAAAGTAATTTCGGCTATTTTACCTAGTTTTACTCCTGACGAATTTCTAAAATATTTTGGTTTGATTGATTAAAGATATTTATACCTTAAGAATAAACGGTAAATTTCGCAGTGGTGTAATAAATTTTTGTATGACATCAATAATTTCGGTCGCAAAACCTAATTTTATTGAATATCAATTTAATACTTTATAGCGAACAATTTAGCGTTTATTATCAAAAGGTTCAAAGCAATAAAAATAAAAATAAAAACTGTACATACTTACCTGTGAAATAGAATTCTTAGTGACCTGCTTTAGCCCACTCATAAGATAGTCGGACTAATTGGTTTTCCATAGCTACATAGGCGTAACCTCGAGCATTCAACATTTTTTCTTCGAAACATATGAACGGTCCATCTCTGCATAAAGTAACGAATTCGGTATTGGAATATGTCTGATTCGTCGAACATTTTCCTTCGTGTGACCATTTTCCGCATTTGTGACATCTTTCAAGGTGTCGTGCTCTTCTTTTCGTTGCGGATTTCGATTTTCCTTTACCAAACTGTAACTTATTATTTTCGTTCCTGGATTCTTTTCTTACTCCGTCCAATTTACCTCTGATTAATGATACCAATTCACTTGGAAGGGTGTCATTATTACGTTTAGTGATCAAAGCGTGTAGCATTAGACCATGGTTTAGTTTACAGGAAGTCTTCATCTCGTAAAACCTAAAAAAAATAAAAATTCAGAATGGGGGGAGAAGACTAGTTCTTTAGGGTCTGCTAGGGAAAGACCATTCAGATTCCATTCTCGAGAACTACACGAAAACAGAATATCTAACTCTAACAGAAATACATATTACCCTAAAAAGATTCGAACCTCCCCACACTTAGTTGAAATTGTGATTAACGTTATTTTCAATTGGATCATCAACAACTTGTATATCTTTGACTTTTACTTCAATCCATTTGTTGATTTCCTCCGTAACTTTCACAAATTCAACTAACATCGCCTTTTCTTTTGGCGATAAATTGGATATTAATCGGTTACATAACTTAACGTTTCCCTTAATCTTAGCATCGTGAATCTGTTTATAAAGTTTTTTCGTTGAACTGTTAAAAATGGGTTCATCTAATTTCTTATCATCAACGGGGTTCTTTGTGATCGGATCATCATTAAGTGTTTCTTCATCTTCCCCACACTTATGCGTTTTTATTGGTTTAACAGTTTTGGTTGGTGGAGATCTAAACTTTCGGTTCACAAAAGTGATCGATGTATCACCATCCCTAAAGGTCATTCTACCTTCTCTTACATCAATGAATGCCTCGGTGGTTGCTAAAAATGGGTGACCTAAAATTAGAGGAATATCAAGGTTTTCCTCCATATTAATCACTATGAAGTTTGTAACAAAGGTCAAACTTCCCACATTAACAAGTAAATTATTTGCTATTCCAACCGGGTGTTTAATGGTTAGGTCAAATGATTGAACACCTATTTTGGTTGGTTTTAATTTACCCATACCTAATCTTTTGTATAACGAAAGAGGCATAATATTTGCACTTGCTCCTAAATCTGCGAGTCCATTATATACAGCACCATCATTAAGCAAGCAAGAAATGATAAATTCACCCGGGTCTCCTGCTTTAGTAAGTCGAGTTGGTTTGTAAACCTTTTTTGGGTGTTCTTTTCTTGGTTCTTTCACTTCTATTTGAACTTCTTGTTCACATTTTTCTTCGTTTCTTGGAATGGGAGGTTTGTATAAGAATTCTTCTTCATCACTCCAATTTGAATCCTCCCTATTTTCCAATTTTGATTTTTTACATGTTGTTGATAACATATTTATGTTTTCATTTTGAGGGTTTTCTTGGGTGGTGAAATTATGATTGACTTCATTGTCAACTTCCATCGGACAATGTATGTAATGTTTAACTCTGTGACCATTAACCTTAAATTCAATCCCATTTGAATTTATTAACTCTATTGTTCCGTATGGGAAAACTCTTTTGACTATGAATGGTCCAGACCATCTTGATTTCAATTTTTCAGGAAATAGCTTGAATCGTGAATTGAAAAGAAGAACTCTGTCTCCTTCTTTAAATTCTTTTGAACTTCTGATTCTTTTATCATGCCATTTCTTCGTTCTTTCTTTATAGATTAATGAATTTTCGTATGCTTCATGTCTCAATTCTTCTAATTCGTTTAGTTGACTTAACCGTAGACGTTTGGCTTCATGTAAATCAAGATTACATGTCTTCAAAGCCCAAAATGCTTTGTGTTCAATTTCTACTGGAAGATGACATGCTTTTCCGTAAACGAGTTTAAAAGGTGTGGTTCCAATTGGAGTTTTGTAGGCTGTTCTAAAAGCCCAGAGTGCATCCTCCAATTTAATGGATCATTCCTTCAGATTTGATCCTACGGTTTTCTCTAGAATACGTTTTACAGCTCGGTTGGTATTTTCAACTTGTCCACTTGTTTGTGGATGATAAGCAGTGGAGATTTTATGAGTTACTCCATATCTTTTGAGAACTTTCTCAAGTTGATTGTTACAAAAATGAGTGCCCCGATCACTTATTAAAGCTTTCGGTGTTCCGAACCTTGCAAAAAGACGTTTTAAAAAGTTGACTACAACTCGTGCATCGTTAGTTGGTAGATCTTGTGCTTCCGCCCATTTAGATACATAATCAATGGCAACGAGAATGTAGAGATTATTATGAGATTTTGGAAATGGACCCATAAAGTCAATACCCCAAATGTCAAATACTTCACATACTTGAATGACATTTTGTGGCATTTCATCACGTTGACTTATTTTTCCGGCCCTTTGACAAGCATCACAGGATTTGCAAAGAAGGTGTGCGTCTTTGAAAATTGAAAGCCAATAGAATCCTGCATCGTAAACTTTTCTTGCTGTGAGTTGAGGCCCATAATGCCCTCATGTTGGTCCTATGTGACAATGGTTTAAGATTTGACTAGCTTCATCCCCGAATACACATCGGCGTATTATTCCATCGGGACAACTTTTAAACAAATGTGGATCTTTCCAGAAATAGTGTTTTATATCACTAAAGAATTTCTTTCGTTTTTGGTACGATAATCCTTTTTCAAGGAATCCACATACTAAATAGTTTGCATAGTCTGCAAACCATGGAATTTCATTATAATCTATCTTCAATAGATATTCATCAGGAAAGTTGTCTTGTATGGCCGATTCATTTAGAACTTCTAATTCGGGATTTTCATGACGAGAAAGATGATCAGCGGCGAGATTTTCTGCTCCCTTTTTATCTAGGATTTCAATATCGAACTCTTGTAAGAGTAAGATCCAACGGATTAATCTTGGTTTAGCATCTTGTTTTGAAAATAGGTATCGAAGAGCAGAAAGGTCGGTATAGACCACCGTTTTTGCGAGAACGAGATATGAACGAAATTTTTTAAAAAGCAAAGTCAATAGCAAGGAGTTCTTTTTCAGTAGTTGTGTAATTTATTTGTGCTCCTTGTAACGTCTTACTAGCATAATAAATAGGTTGAAATCGTTTTTCAATCCTTTGTCCTAAAACGGCTCCCATTGCAAAATCACTTGCATCGCACATAAGTTCGAATGGCAGATTCCAATTTGGAGTTATCATGATCGGTGCATTAGTGAGTTTTTCTTTAAGAATATTAAAAGATTTGATGCATTCATCCGAAAAGATGAATGGAGCATCCTTTTCTAGGAGTTTATTCATAGGAGTGGCAATTTTAGAAAAATCTTTTATGAAACGTCGGTAAAAACCGGCATGCCCTAGAAAACTCCTAACTCCTCTAACATTGGTGGGATGTGGAAGTTTAGCAATTACATCTACTTTAGCTCTATCCACTTCAATTCCTTCCTTTGAAATTTTATGACCAAGAACGATGCCTTCTTTAGCCATAAAATGGCATTTCTCCCAATTAAGTACTAGATTCGATTGTTCGCATCTAATAAGCATTCGTTCAAGATTAACTAGACATGATTCAAATGTATCATCGAAGACTGAAAAGTCATCCATGAAAACTTCCATGCATTCTTCTATCATGTCGTGAAAAATTGCCATCATGCACCTTTGAAAGGTTGCAGGGGCGTTGCAAAGTCCAAATGGCATGCGTTTGTAAGCAAAAGTACCATAAGGGCACGTGAATGTGGTTTTCTCTTGGTCCTCGGGTGCTATTGGAATTTGAAAATATCCGAAAAAACCATCAAAAAAACAATAGTAACTATTTCCGGCTAATCTTTCCAGCATTTGATCAATAAAAGGTAAGGGAAGTGATCTTTTCTGGTGGCGTCATTTAATTTTCTATAATCAATACAAACACGCCATCCTGTTACAGTCCTAGTAGGAATAAGCTCATTTTTCTCATTTGTGATGACAGTCATGCCACCCTTCTTAGGTACGCATTGAACTGGGCTTACCCATGGACTATCAGAGATTGGATAAATTAAACCTGCATCAAGCAGTTTAATAATTTCTTTCTTAACAACATCTTGCATATTAGGATTTAGTCTTCGTTGGTGTTGCACATATGTTTTATGACCTTCTTCCATAAGGATTTTATGTGTGCAATATGAAGGACTTATTCCTTTAATATCATGAATTTTCCATGCAATGGCTGGTATATGAGCTTTTAGCACAGAAATGAGTTGAGATTTTTCATTTTCAGTAAGAGAAGACGATATTATTACAGGTAATTCAGACTCACCATGTAAATAAGCATATTCCAAATGGTTTGGAAGTGGCTTTAACTCTAATGTCGGTGGTTCTTCTATCGATGATTTATATCGATATCTGTCTTCTTCTTTTAGCATTTGAATTTCTTCTGTTGTTGGTTCATATCCATTAGCCATAATGTAACAACCCAACCCGTAATCCATACTATAAATTTTTTTTTTATACAACACAATTACACGCCAAATAAATATGTAACCCCTTTCACGAGTTCCATTTAAAATGCACAACAATTAATTGTTTACAAAAGGCACAAGGGCCACGAATAAAGTTTAGTACAAGTTTGACCCATTACAAATGATAGTTTACAATCCAAATGACACTTCGAGCATGGTTTGTGACTAAACTACCCAAAACGTTACGCCAACATCAAAACTCCAACAAAGCATCATCACGGGACACCTAATGTCCGATAACCCCCTTGCCCTTAACTGCGCCTGCATCTAAAAAGATAAACAACGAAGGGGTAAGCTAACGCTTAGTGAATGCAATAATTATACACATACATATATAACCTACTTACATGCAATCACATACACAATTACCTCATACCCGCTAGCAATTTAAAAGACATACCAACGCAAGGCATAACACTAAATCTCCAAGACTACAAGCTAGCACAACGATAACATATATAACTCGAATAATGTGAAAACACCACACAACAAACACATAGCCATGGTTAATCAATAGTACAAGCAATGGTACTTCGAATTTCCCATTGGTGTTCCCAACAACCGTTAGTGCACAACAAATTATAACACTAACCCCGGAGTGGTATCGATCGCCCGAACTTTAAACTCACCCGTCACGTGTAATGTGGTATCGAACGCCCGAACTTTAAACCCACACTACATGCCCACACACAAATATGACATGGCATCGAATGCCCGAACTTAAACCCATATCATATATCGACCCGATGTGGTATCGACCGCCCGAACTTAAACCCACATCGAATCTCGTACAAGTAAATACATTATATACACATATGCATAATCATTCCACTCACCTCAAGATTCTTGTGGAAGCTAACCGAGCTCGCAACCCTTCAATGTAACGTACCTATTACATTATGCATTTATTAACATACAATCTAGTTGAATTAAATGCCAACTTCTAACCCTTGAACATTTAATGACCCGATTGCATTAAATGACACAACTACCCCAAAACCGCCCATTAATGGCCACGCCTCATCATAGATCATTTAAGGCTAGTTATTAGGGTTTATTAACATCAACTAACATAAGCTTGGTGTATTTCATACCCATTTCGCCCGATTAGGTCAACTAGTGCTCTTTTGACTATTTGACTCATAAATCAAGTCAAACTTACACAATAACAACTCTTTCATCCTTTTAAAAGTGCATTAATGACTAACAACATCATTTAGCACTTACAACCTTAAATCACAAGACCAAACCCTAGATAATAGCTATTTAGGGTTTCCTTTCAACAATCCAACCCAAAATCCACCCATTTAACCCTCAAATGGGTCACACAAGTTCCATATGAACCAAACTTTAGCTTAAACTAAATGAAACTCAAACTTAGAGTTGAGACTTACCAAAACTATCCTCTTGTAGCTAATAACAAGGAGAGCAACTTTAATTCTTGCTTCTAGGATTGATTCACAAAACTTCGCCTTCAAATCTTGAGTTTAATCAAAGTGGGTTTTAGGATTTGAGAGGAAAATGTGAAAGAAAAAGGAAAAGAAATGAGAATAAAGAATAAGTGGTTGATATTAAAAGCTCCAACCAGATCTACATGCAAAAAGACCAAATTGCCCCTAAACCCTATTTAATTTGAGTGGAATTCGGAGTCAGAACTGCAGAATTGCCGCGGCGCGGCACCTTTGTCGCGGCGCGACATAAAGAAGGAAAAACGACCCTTCTTAACTCAAGTTCTGATCTGGATTTGCTTTGTCTACCGCGTCGCGACCCCATTCCTCGCGGCGCGACATTGGCCTGTTCCTGGTCACTTCAACAACAAACCATAAAACGAAGGTTCATACCACTAGCACACCTCGTTCACTATTCCTATGCACGTCTAAGCTTCGCCCTTAAGTCTCACACGACTCAACACCATCGCGACACATACACAAACACGTATACGCACGCGTTCGCATATACCCATATATATATATACATACATATACATATATGCACTTACACCTAACTAACACTTTAGTTCATTTAATCCCATAACGAGTAAGTTATAAGCGTACTATTGATTAAGTACGTACATTTAGACGCGCACGGGAAAACGGGGTGTTACAACTCTCCCCCACTTAAATCGGAGCGCGTCCTCGTGATCCATGCCGCATGACACGAGGGAAGGTAAACCAACACGAATTCTTCAGGCTCCCAATTAAACTCGGAACCTTTACTACGACGCCATTGGACCTTAAAGGTCCTCACCTCCTTGTTACGCAACATTTTAACCTTCTCATCAAGTATAGCAATCGGCTCTTCGACATACTCCAACTTGTTGTTTAACTCGATATCATCTAGTGGCATCCACGACGAATCATCCGCAAGACACTTACGGAGGTGGGAAACATGAAATGTGTTATGGATCCCCGCAAGTTTTTCAGGTAATTCCAAACGATACGCGACTTCACCAACACGAGCTAAAACCTTAAACGACCCAATAAACCGAGGAGCTAACTTTCCCCATTTTTGAAACCGAATGATACCCTTCCATGGCGAAACCTTGAGCATCACCATATCACCTTCTTGGAATTCGATCAAACGTCCACGCTTATCGGCGTAAGACTTTTGCCTATCTTGCGCCTTTTTCAAATGTTCCCGAATCATATCGATTTTATCATTTGTCTCCAATACCAAGTCGGTGCTCCCGACTTCCCTTTGACCCACTTCACCCCAACAAATCGGGGTTCGACACCTCCTACCGTATAACATCTCATATGGTGGCATTCCAATACTAGAGTGAAAACTATTATTGTACGAGAATTCCACCAATGGCAAATGTTCGTCCCAACTACCACCGAAGTCAATGATACACGCACGTAACATATCCTCCAATGTTTGATTCGTACGTTCGGTTTAACCATCCGTTTGAGGATGATATGCCGTACTCATATTCACCCTCGTACCCATGTCTTCATGAAACTTCTTCCAAAATCGAGAAGTAAAACGCGTGTCCCGATCCGAAACAATAGACGCGGGAACGCCATGTCTCGATATCACCTCTTTAATGAACATTTTCGCGAGTGCCTCCGACAAAATTACTTCTTTAATAGGAAGAAACAACGCACTCTTCGTCAATCTATCGACAATCACCCCAATTGTGTCAAATTGGGTTCTTGCCGTTTTCGGCAACTTGGTAATAAAATCCATGGTAATATGCTCCCACTTCCACATCGGAATTTCTAGCGGTTGCAACTTACCATACGGCTTTTGGTGTTCGGCTTTAACTTGCAAACACGTGATGCATTGCTCAACATACTTAACAACGTCGCGTTTCATGCCCGGCCACCAATAATCTTTCTTCAAATCATGGTACATCTTCGTCGCACCCGGATGTATGGAATACTTAGACTTGTGCGCCTCATCAAGAAGCACCTTTCGGAAATCACCCATCTTAGGCACCCACACTCTTTCTTGAAAAGACAATAAACCACGCGATCCCATCGTAATGAATTCTGATTGCACCACAATTCGTTTCGCATGCTTGTTGTGAACGTAAGCCTCTATTTGAATCACACCAAGCTTTTCAAGAAAATCATTAGTAATAATCATACGTAACAATCCCAATCGTAACTCCGGGTGGTGACTCTTTCGGCTTAACGCATCTGCGACCACATTCGCTTTGCCCGGATGATAAAGTATCTCACAATCATAGTCTTTCACCACATCCATCCATCTACGTTGACGATAATTCAAATCCCGCTGATCAAAAAGATGTTTCAAACTCTTGTGATCCGAATAAATCGTACACTTGACACCATACAAGTAATGGCGCCAAATTTTCAAAGCATGGACCACCGCCGCTAATTCGAGATCATGAGTCGGGTATCTCTTTTCATGTTCCTTTAATTGGCGAGAGGCGTAAGCGATGACTTTACCTCGTTGCATTAGAACACACCCGAGCCCATTCAAAGAAGCATCACAATAGACCGTCATATCATCTACACCTTCCGGCAATACTAAGACCGGAGCTTTACACAATTTCTCTTTCAACAATTGAAAAGCGATTTCTTGCTCGTTCTCCCAATTGAATCTCGTATTCTTCCTTGTCAACTTAGTTAATGGCGAAGCAATCTTGGAAAAGTCTTGGATAAACCGACGATAATAACCGGCCAATCCGAGAAAACTTCGGATTTCCGTAGGCGTAGTCGGTCGTCCCCAATCCTTCACCGTCTCTATCTTCCCCGGATCCACTTGAATACCATCCTTGTTCACAATATGGCCAAGGAATTGAACCTCCCTTAGCCAAAATTCACATTTTGAGAATTTAGCGTACAACTTCTCTTTTCTCAACGTCTTCAATACTTCGCGCAAGTGGTGTTCATGTTCCGTCATGCTCTTACAATAGACAAGAATATCGTCAATGAACACAATTACCGACTTGTCCAACATAGGTTGGCACACTCGGTTCATAAGATCCATGAATGCCGCCGGTGCATTCGTAAGACCAAAAGGCATAACCACAAATTCAAAATGCCCATAACGAGTACGAAAGGCCGTTTTCTCAATATCTTCCTCACGGACCCGCATTTGGGGATAGTCGGACCGTAGGTCAATTTTAGAGAAGTACGTAGCGCCTTGAAGTTGGTCGAATAAATCGTCAATCCTAGGCAATGGATAACGATTCTTGATCGTCACCTTGTTCAACTCCCGATAGTCGATACACATCCGCATACTTCCATCCTTCTTTTTCACGAATAAAACCAGAGCGCCCCATGGCGAAGCACTCGGTCGAATGAAAACCTTCTCAAGTAACTCTTGAATTTGACTCAACAATTCTTGCATTTCCGTCGGTGCTAAACGATAAGGAGTTTTAGCAATGGGAGTAGCTCCCGGAACCAACTCAATGCGAAATTCGACTTGTCTTTCTGCCGGAACACCCGGTAACTCATCCGGAAAAGCATCTTCAAACTCACTTACCACCGGAATTTCACGAATGGGTGGTGGCTCATTACGAGTATCAACAACATGAGCAAGGAAAGCCATGCCACCACTAACAAGGAAACAACGTGCCCGTGCAAAAGTGCATATCGGCACAAGTCTTCTACGCTTATCGCCATGAATAATTAACTCTCCCCCACTTGGGGCTTTTACACGAATGAATTTATCATGGCATGCAATATCGACTCTATAACGATCGAGCTAAACCATACCAACAACAATATCGAAATCACCCAACATCATCGAAATGAGATCAACATTAAAGTTCTCGGAACCAAACACAACATTACAATTCTTACACACATCAACCACTAGCACCGTCTTGCCATCCGCTATTTCGACTTCTACTGGACGACTTAACTTAGCTAACAGTTTATTAAGTTTAGGCACAAATTTTGGAGACACAAACAATAAATTTGCACCGCTATCAAATAGAATCCTTGCCGGATTAGAGTTAACCATGAAAGTACCTGAAACGACTTCATTGGATTGCTTAGCTTCGTCATTAGTCATCAAATAATTACGTCCCCTCGTCGACCCCGCCGCCTTCTCTATTCTCTTAACTTGATCATTTCGGAGTTCGGGGCACTCCGACTTTCGGTGCCCTTCTTTTTGACAATTAAAACACGTGATTGTATTAGTAGGCGGTTTTGGACAATCACGAGAGTAGTGACCCTTTTGCCCACAATTGAAACATGTGACCACTAGAAGCACCCCTCTTCACGCTACCGACACTTTCGGTTGCTCCCTTACTCTTCTTGTTCGAAAAACTAGAAGCTTCAAACTTTCTTTTACTTGGCGCATAACTAACCGGACTCGGAGCTTGCGCTTCGAACCCCTTCGCCACCGTCAAAAGCTTAGCAAAGGTCTCAACATGACCAATACTATATTTACCCTTCAAATCATCTCTAAGGGTAGCATGAAAGTCTTCCATTAACAATTGATCATTCCCCACATACTCGGGGCAAAAACGCGCCTTAGCGAGAAAGTTGGTTTTAAGAGTGTTTAGGTCCAAAGACCCTTAACGCATGTTCCTTAACTCATTGCGCAATTTGGAAAGATCCACTTGCGTATGATATTCGAGGAAAAACTCCTTCTTGAACTCCGCCCAAGACAACCCCACAAAAGCCGCATCACCCACCATATCAATTTTACCATCGAGCCAATCTTTAGCATGTCCCCTCAACAAGCTAGTAGCAAGCCTTGTCTTCTTCTCGGGTGGGTACTCGGTCGTGCAAAAACAACCTTCAACATCGGAAATCCAAGCCACACTCTTCATGGGGTCGGGATCCCCGTGAAAGTAAGGAGGCTTAGTCGCCAAGAAGTTCTTATAGCTAAACTCCAACTCGCCCACATTTTGAGGTCTAGGAAACTTCCTTTCAACTTCTTCTTTAACGGCATTAGTCATCCGTTCTTGAATCATATCAACAATTTGTTCCGAAACCGACTCTTCGAATATTTGTTTAACCCTTCGTGAGAAAACCGAAACATAGTTTTCTAAAGCGGTCTCAATCTTGGTAGTCATCTCATCTTCCTCCACATGAGAGGGACCACCATTACCATTCGTATTCGTTCCGTTTCTCGTCTTCATTCTAAAGATTAAAAATGGATTAGACATCACCAACAATTTAATACACATATATACCTATGCATATGACCTCACACACACCACATCTAGCTCGATACTTGTCACACATCGTTGCTTGACTTGACTTGCAACCGTAATAGTGGTCGTGACTCACTATTACACTCACATGCCGTGCCATGCTCAAACATGTCACAACCATCTTGCTCGATGCTCAAAACAACAACACATGATTAGTAACATCATAACATAGCATAGTTGTCCACTTATGCATCAAAGAACTAATCAAACCCCGCACTGACCTGTAGTCCTACAAGTCCCGCATATAATTCCACAACACAAAAGTCTAAGTCTAGGCGCCTATCTCAAGTCACCTAAATCCCTTAGAGCATGCTCTGATACCACTTGTAACAACCCAACCCGTAATCCATAGTATAAATTTTTTTTTTTATACAACACAATTACACGCCAAATAAATATGTAACCCCTTTCATGAGTTCCATTTAAAACGCACAACAATTAATTGTTTACAAAAGGCACGAGGGCCACAAATAAAGTTTAGTACAAGTTTGACCCATTACAAATGATAGTTTACAATCCAAACGACACTTCGAGCATGGTTTGGGACTAAACTACCCAAAACGTTAGGCCAACATCAAAACTCCAACAAAGCATCATCACGGGACACCTAATGTCCGATAACCCCCTTGCCCTTAACTGGGCCTACATCTAAAAAGATAAACAACGAGGGGGTAAGCTAACGCTTAGTGAATGCAATAATTATATACATACATATATAACCTACTTACATGCAATCACATACACAATTACCTCATACCCGCTAGCAATTTAAAAGACATACCAACGCAAGGCATAACGCTAAATCTCCAAGACCACAAGCTAGCACAACGATAACATATATAACTCGAATAATGTGAAAACACCACACAACAAACATATAGCCATGGTTAACCAATAGTACAAGGAATGGTACTTCGAATTTCCCATTGGGGTTCCCAACAACCATTAGTGCACAATAAATTATAACACTAACCCCGGAGTGGTATCGATCGCCCGAACTTTAAACCCACCCGTCACGTGTAATGTGGTATCGAACGCCCGAACTTTAAACCCACACTACATGCCCACACACATATATGACATGGCATCGAACGCCCGAACTTAAACCCATATCATATATCGACCCGATGTGGTATCGACCGCCCGAACTTAAACCCACATCGAATCTCATACAAGTAAATACATTATATACACATATGCATAATCATTCCACTCACCTCAAGATTCTTGTGGAAGCTAACCGAGCTTGCAACCCTTCAATGTAACGTACCTATTACATTATGCATTTATTAACATACAATCTAGTTGAATTAAATGCCAACTTCTAACCCTTGAGCATTTAATGACCCGATTGCATTAAATGACTCAACTACCCCAAAACTGCCCATTAATGTCCACGCCTCATCATAGATCATTTAAGTCTAGTGATTAGGGTCTATTAACATCAACTAACATAAGTTTGGTGTATTTCATACCCATTTCACCCGATTAGGTCAACTAGTGCTCTTTTGACTATTTGACTCATAAATCAAGTCAAACTTACACAATAACAACTCTTTCATCCGTTTAAAAGTGCATTAATGACTAACAACATCATTTAGCACTTACAACCTCAAATCACATGACCAAACCCTAGATAATAGCTATTTAGGGTTTCCTTTCAACAATCCAACCCAAAATTCACCCATTTAACCCTCAAATGGGTCACACAAGTTCCATATGAACCAAACTCTAGCTTAAACTAAATGAAACTCAAACTTGGAGTTGAGACTTACCAAAACTATCCTCTTGTAGCTAATAACAAGGAGAGCAACTTTAATTCTTGCTTCTAGGATTGATTCACAAAACTTCGCCTTCAAATCTTGAGTTTAATCAAAGTGGGTTTTAGGATTTGAGAGGAAAATGTGAAAGAAAAAGGAAAAGAAATGAGAATAAAGAATAAGTGGTTGATATTAAAAGCTCCAACCAGATCTAAATGAAAAAAGACCAAATTGCCCCTAAACCCTATTTAATTTGAGTGGAATTTGGAGTCAGAACTGCAGAATTGCCGCGGCGCGACACCTTTGTAGCGGCGCGACATAAAGAAGGAAAAACGACCCTTCTTAACTCAAGTTCTGATCTGGATTTGCTTTGTTTACCGCATCGCGGCCCCATTCCTCGCGGCGCGGCATTGGCCTGTTCCTGGTCACTTCGACAACAAACCATAAAATGAAGGTTCATACCACTAGCACACCTCGTTCACTATTCCTATGCACATCTAAGCTTCGCCCTTAAGTCTCACACGACTCAACACCATCGCGACACATACACAAACACGTATACGTACGCATTCGCATATACCCATATATATATATACACACATATACATATATGCACTTACACCTAACTAACACTTTAGTTCATTTAATCCCATAACGAGTAAGTTATAAGCGTACTATTGATTAAGTACGTACCTTTAGATGCACACAGGAAAACGGGGTGTTACACATAAGTGTATCTAACATTTCAGTTTCATCAATTGGTTCAGTACCTTCTCCTAAAGAACATTCTCCTGTTCCTTGTAATTTTGGAAATTCTTCTAACAATTCTGCATGTGATTCTATAGTTTGAATATAATAACATGTATCATCTGCAGATTGCGGTTGTTGCATAGCTCTATCCACACAAAAAGTAACACTCTCGTCCTCTATACTTAGGGTCAGTTTCTTACCAAACACGTCTATTATTGCTTTGGCCGTGTTTAAGAATGGTCTTCCTAATATGAGAGGTACTCGAGAATCTTCTTCCATGTCCAGAATAACAAAATCTACTGGAAATACTAAAGTTCCAACTTTAACTAGCATATTCTCCATTATCCCTCTAGGATATTTTACTGATCGATCGACTAGTTGTATGCTTATTCGTGTTGGTTTCAATTCTCCAAGGTCTAGTTTAGCGTATAGTGAATACGGCATTAAATTTATACTAGCACCTAAGTCTGCCAATGCTTCTATTGAACTAAGACTACCCAGAAAATATGGAATCGTGAAACTTCCTGGATCTGATAATTTTTCTGGTATCTTATTCAGAAGCACTGCAGAACAATTAGCATTCATAGTAACAGCCGAGAGTTCTTCCATTTTCTTTCTATTTGTGATTAGATCTTTCAAAAATTTAGCATATCTAGGCATTCCTGAAATCACATCAATGAAAGGAAGATTTACATTTATCTGTTTAAACATATCTAAGAATTTGAATTGCTCGGCTTCAAGTCTCTCTTTTCTCATTTTACTCGGGTAAGGAAGTGGTAGTTGGTATGGTTTAACATAAGGTTTAGCCTTAACTGTGTTATCTTCATTAACCTTTTCAACTACCGGTTCTTTTTCCTTATCTTGTTCAGATTGTGGTTCTTGTGGAGTAGGAATAGCTTCATCAGAAATTACAGGCATTTCAGGTGGCTTAAGTGTAATACCACTTCTCGTGGTAATGGCTTTAGCTGTTTCAATCCGGGGGTTAGCATTTGTATCACTAGGTAAACTTCCTGGTTTTCTTTCACCTATCAACCTTGCTAGGTTGCTCACTTCTTGTTCCAGATTTTGAATAGAAGCTTGTTGATTTCTAAATGCTTGAGCATTTTGTTCATTGGTTTGTTTCTGAGATGTGAAAAATTGAGTTTGAGATTCAACTAGCTTCGACATCATGTGTTCTAAATTTGGCTTTTTATCATCGGTTTGTGGTGGTTTGTTTTGAAAAGTAGGTCTTTGCTGATTGTAAATATTATTGGATACTTGTTGATTGCTAGGACCTTGTTGGTTGTTGTATGGAACATTTCGGTTATAATTCTGGTTTTGATTGTAGATTGGTCTTAGCGGTTGATAATTATTCTGATAATTATTTCCAGGCCTTTGGTTTATGTATAAAACATTCTCTCTTTGTTCCATTGTTAGTTCAATACTGAGACAATCTTTTGTCAAATGTGGTCCTCCACACTGCTCACAACTAATTCTTATTGAGTGAATATCCTTAGTCATCTTTTCCATTCATCTCTCGACAGCATCTATCTTTGCGGAAATGGAATCTAAGTCATGGCTAGAATCGGCTCTAGCTGCTTTAGATGATCTAACGCTATCTTTTTCTTGGTGCCACTCATGTGAGTGGGAAGCAGTGTTATCAATAATTTTGTAAGCATCAGTTGCTGTTTTCTTCATAATGGAACCACCAGCTACTATATCGATGTCTTTCCTTGTAGTGATGTCGCATCCTTGGTAGAATATTTGTACTATTTGACAAGTGTCTAAACCATGTTGCGGACATCCTCTTAATAACTTTCCAAATCTTGTCCACGCCTCATATAGATTTCATTTGGCTTTTGTGTGAACGTAACAATTTCTCCTTGAAGTCTTACGGCTTTAGATGCAGGAAAGAATTGTTTAAGAAATTTTTCAACTAAAACGTCCCATGTATCAATCGCCCCTTCAGGTAACGATTCCAACCAATCTTTGGCTTCTCCCTTTAAAGTCCAGGGAAATAACATGAGATATATCTGTTCATCCTCCACTTCTCTTATTTTAAATAGAGTGCAGATCCTATTAAAGGTACGAAGATGTTCATTTGGATCTTCCTTCAGCGCACCACTAAATTGGCATTGATAAGTCACCATGTGTAGGATTTGTCCCTTGATTTCATAATCTGGCGCATTAATGTCAGGTTGAGTAATTGCGTGACCTTGGCCAGTGCGTTTAGCTCGCATTCGGTCTTCCATACTTAGAGGTTCCAGATTCTCCATGATTGAATTTGTTGAATCTGAATCACTATAGGATTCTGATTTAATGGTTAGTTCCTCAACAATCTCTGTTTGAATGATTGGTGGTTCTGGAGGAAAGATTAATGGTTCAGGATTTATGAATTGTCCTTGAATATTCTCCGGATTCTCAATTATGAGGTCGGGTTCAAAAAATGGATTATCGGAAATTTGAATTGGAGTACTTGTTTGACTTGATGACGATTCTAAAGAAAAATCAACGGCGACAATATTTGCTAGATGTCTTGATCGAGTTACAGGTGGTGAACGTACAAAAGGTGGTGAACGTTTTGCTCGGTGCATTCACTGAATATCCTATTAGTTTTTAAAAATACGAAAAATTATATAAGTTATTAAATTAATAGACTTTTCTGCTTTTGCCCACGTTTCGAATAGCCAAAAGATGCAGCAGAGGGGCAGGATTCGTTTGGTCTCAATATAATTGAGTAATGTTTGGCTCCAATAACCCGGTCTATGTACAAATCTGACTATTACTACGAACCAGAAAATGGATGTCTATCAATTTAACCGCTTAAAATAATTTTTCGTTTTGAAATTTTAGAGAAGAAATAGAAAAAAATTCTATGTCCTATAAACTAGAGCGTCGAGAAATAAGAAAGAAAAAGATTGCGCGTCGAAAAATGTCGAAAAATAAAAGATCGAAAAATAAAAAGAAAGTAGCGCGTCGAAACTTAAAAAGGAACTAAAAACTAAGAATTAAAAGTTGCGTCTAAAAATATTAAAGCTTAGAGAAATACTATATCCCGAAACGGCAATAACTTAAAAAGGTACTAAAATATAAAAACGGCGTCGCAAAATTCTAAAGCACCCAAATCTTAGTTTAAAGAAAAAGCACTTAAGGGATTTTACGGCAAAGCCTAAAAATCTAGAAATAAATTTAACTATGGCAAAAACTATAACTTAGAACTAAATACGAGCGAAAAATACAAATATTACGCTAAAACGAATAAAAAGATACAAAATATAAAAATATACTTAAAGTTATAAAAAGTACAATTTTTATAAAAATATTATTTTTATATTATTTATTCTATAAAAGTATTAAGTTTTATAAATTAATTAAACTAATTAAACTTAAAAATACAAATTAATTAAAACTAAAACTAATTATTAATTTAAGCAAACCCTAATTAATATTAATAATAAATTAGTTAACCCTAATTTCGTAATAAATGCATACCAGGTTTGACCTGTCAGAGTACCTCCGCGAGTGTGGATAAACCCAGTTCAAATACTCCGTGAGTGCTGAGGGTCCAAATTTAGCTGAGAATCAGGTCGATTTCTATGCAGGTTCAGTTATAATTTTAATAATAATTTTTTTTCAATATATATAAAAATATAGATATAACTTAAATAAAAATTTAATTTTAAAATTTAAATAAAAATACTTATTCACTTTATAAATATTATAAACTCTTAAAAATAT
Source organism: Rutidosis leptorrhynchoides (assembly GCF_046630445.1). Lineage (NCBI taxonomy): Eukaryota > Viridiplantae > Streptophyta > Magnoliopsida > Asterales > Asteraceae > Rutidosis > Rutidosis leptorrhynchoides. The sequence goes on along the minus strand of NC_092334.1, from coordinate 123,858,372 downwards.
AAATGTATTTTTCTTTCTTTTTTTATTTTTATATTTTTATTAATTTTTTAAAACTTATATTTTTATAAAAAGAACTTAATAAAAACTTTTATAATTTTTTTTTATATATATATAGCGTTGCGCTTTCGGCGTTTATGATCCCCGGCAGCGGTGCCAAAAATTCTTGATGTATAGCGAGGTGTACTAGGAAATAGTATTATTTTTACAACGAAATACTATTAAATACGATACAATTTTACACAAGATATTTATTTATTTATAGAATGGATATACCTAAACCTTGCTACAACACTTATAGGCAGTGTACCTAATCGTACAGTAGTGTAGCTTTTAGTAAGTCCGGTTCGTTCCACAGTGAGACTTTTAACAAGCTTAACGCTATATTAGTTTTAACTTATAATTGTAAAAATACGAATATATATAAATAATACTATTATTATAAAAAGGGGGTTTTTACAGTTTAATGACCGGTTTGTCGATTTTAAAACTTTTAGTCGCAGTTAAAACCTAATGTAAAATATTAAATATAAATATAACTTAATTTAAAGCGTAAAGTAAATAACGATAATGAAATTGCGATGAATAAAAGTGTGATAAAATAAAATTGCGATAATTAAAAAGTACGATAATTAAAAGTGCAATTAAATACAATGACAATAAATAAAAGTGCGATAATTAAAAGTGCAATTAAATATGAAATAAAAGAATTATGCTTATTTAAACTTCCATAATCATGATGTTTGACGTGTTGATTTTTAGTTTATTCCCATGGGTTAATTGTCCTTTGTCCTGGATTATTCGATATGTCCATACGGATTTGTCCATAATAGTCCATCAGTCATAATCATAAAGTGCGAAAGTCTTCGTCAAATTATTCTTATTCTTGAAGTCAAATATTCCAACTAATTGGGGATTCGAATTGTAACAAGGTCTTAATACTTTGTTTAATGAATACACCAGGTTATCGACTGCGTGTAAACCAAAGTTTTACTACTTTGTTAACAATTACACCAATTACCCTTGAATGTAATCCACCCCTGTTTCAACAAGTCTATTATCTATTAATCCAGTTCCGTGTCAGGTAAAATGAACAATTATTGGTATTTATAGATATTCCACCCACCGTACCCAGTCAAGCGTATATGGTTATATATAAATACGTCAAATTATAAGTCTATATATTAAATTAAAAAGGTATCATTTAGTTAATATAAAGTCCATTAATAGCCCATAGTCTAATTTCCACAAGTGTCATTCTTTTGTCCAAACCCCAATTATGGTTCAAAGCCCAATTACCCAATTTTAATATTTAGCCCAACATCACGATTACTTCGGCTTAAATAAGCATAATAATAACTTAGCTACGAGACATTAATATAAAAATAACATTAACCATAACTTACAGTGATTAAAAATAGCGTAGCGTTACACGGACAGAATTTCAACTTACACCCTTACAACATTCGCTAACATACCCTTATTATTAGAATTAAAATTAAAATTAGAATTAAAATATAAATATAAATATATTTACGTATGAATGAGAAGAGAAAAAGATGATCGAATTCAGCAAAATGCGTTGCCTTTTATAGGCCCCATCTGGATACTGTTGCCTCCGCGAGTGCGGATTTGTTTGCCTTTGAATCTCCGCGAGTGCGGAGCACTGGATTCCAGCTCACACACTTTGGATCCTAGCTTGCCGACGGATTTAAAATATAAATATAATATATATATAATTTTAAGAATTATTTATATATTATATTATATTTATGTGCATAGTTGACTTGTAATTTTAGCTCCGTTGCGTCGCGCGTTGAAAGTTGACTCAGGTCCCGGTTCCGGATTTTCGAACGTCCTTGCGTACAATTTAATATCTTGTATTTTGCATTTCGCGTCTTGTACTCTTGTAATTTCGAGACGTTTCTCATCAATAATTTGAACCACTTTGATTGTACTTTGTACTTTTGAGCTTTTTGGTCGTTTGCGTCTTCAATTCGTCAAATCTGTCTTTTTACTTCACCTTTTATTATTTAAACGAATATCACTTGTAAATAGAACAGTTGCAACTAAAAGCTTATCTTTCTTGAGGGATAATTCTATCAAATATATGTTCGTTTTTAGCATTATCACTTGCTCCGAAGCCATGATAAAATTTTGCGAAAAAGATTTTTCTTCATCAACTTTCGAACTTGGAAATTCCAAAATATCATCATAAATATCTTCGATATTTCTGAGAATATTTTCATAAATATTCTTGTCCGAAATTATCTACCTGTTCGTGTTTTCTGTATTTCATTATATTGGAAACTTCTGTAAAATCTAAGTATAAACTATGAAGGAATTATGGAGAAGTGCTGGGAATTAAAGCATGAGTTAGTATAATATAATGGTGTAGTGACCCGAACTTTTACATGTTTATATATATTAATTGAGATTGATATTTACATGATTAAATGTTTCCAACATGTTAAGCAATCAAACTTGTTAAGACTTGATTAATTGAAATATGTTTCATATAGACAATTGACCACCCAAGTTGACCGGCGATTCACGAACGTTAAAACTTGTAAAAATGACATGACGATATATATATATGGATATACATATGGTTAACATGAGATTATGATAAGTAAGTATCTCCATAAGTATATTAACAATGAGTTATATACATATAAACAAGACTACTAACTTAAGGATTTCGAAACGAGACATATATGTAACGATTATCGTTGTAACGACATTTAAATGTATATATATCATATTAAGATATATTAATATATTAATATATCATAATATCATGATAATATAATAATTTAACATCTCATTAGATATAATAAACAATGGGTTAACAACATTAATTGAGATCGTTAACTTAAAGGTTTCAAAACAACACTTACATGTAACGACTAACGATGACTTAACGACTCAATTAAAATGTATATACATGTAGTGTATTTAGATGTATTAAAATACTTTTGGAAGACTTCAAGACATATATCAAAACACTCATACTTAACAAAAATGGTTACAGTTACTTTCCCATTCTTTTCTTTCATCAAGAATTCTAGTCGTATTCTTACCCGTATTATACACAGCTTCAAAACGTACTTACTATGGGTATATACCAATAGGAACTAGCATGGGATTCCACTCTTGATTATGTCATGTATGACTAATCAATTTTAACTTCTACCATGAGCTAGTCAACTAACTAGAACTCCTTTTAACCCCACTCACCACTCACCAATTACCACTCATCATTCACTCCATTTCACTTCCAATTCTCTTTCTAATTCTCTCTCAACACACACACACTATTATGAACGTATTTTTCCAGTAGTTAATCATCATCTTCATCTAAAATCACTTCAAGAATCAAGCTATAATCATCATAGGAAGAACACTTCAAAAATCCCTTCAAGTTTACTAATTTACTTCCAAGCTTTCTAATCCATTCCAAGTAATCATCTAAGAACAAGAAACCTTTGTTATATACAGTAGGTTATCTTTCTTATTCAAGGTAATATTCATATTCAAACTTTGATTCAATTTCTATAACTATAAACTATCTTAATTCGAGCAAAAATCTTACTTGAACTTGTTTTTGTGTCATGATCCTACTTCAAGAACTTTCAAGCCATCCAAGATCCTTTGAAGCTAGATCATTTCTTGTCACTTCCAGTAGGTTTACCTACTAAACTTGAGGTAGTAATGATGTTCATAACATCATTCGATTCATATATATAAAACTATCTTATTCGAAAGTTTAAACTCGTAATCACTAGAACATAGTTTAGTTAATTCTAAACTTGTTCGCAAACAAAAGTTAATCCTTCGAACTTGACTTTTAAAATTAACTAAACACATGTTCTATATCTATATGATATGCTAACTTAATAATTTAAAACCTGGAAACACGAAAAACACCGTAAAACCGGATTTACGCCGTCGTAGTAACACCGCGGGCTGTTTTGGGTTAGTTAATTAAAAACTATGATAAACTTTGATTTAAAAGTTGTTATTCTGGGAAAATGATTTTTATTATGAACATGAAACTATATCCAAAAATTATGGTTAAACTCAAAGTGGAAGTATGTTTTCTAAAATGGTCATCTAGACGTCGTTCTTTCTACTGAAATGACTACCTTACAAAAACGACTTGTAACTTATTTTTCCGACTATAAACCTATACTTTTTCTGTTTAGATTCATAAAATAGAGTTCAATATGAAACCATAGCAATTTGATTCACTCAAAACGGATTTAAAATGAAGAAGTTATGGGTAAAACAAGATTGAATAATTTTTCTCATTTTAGCTACGTGAAAATTGGTAACAAATCTATTCCAACCATAACTTAATCAACTTGTATTGTATATTATGTAATCTTGAGATACCATAGACACGTATACAATGTTTCGACCTATCATGTCGACACATCTATATATATTTCGGAACAACCATAGACACTCTATATGTGAATGTTGGAGTTAGCTATACAGGGTTGAGGTTGATTCCAAAATATATATAGTTTGAGTTGTGATCAATACTGAGATACGTATACACTGGGTCGTGGATTGATTCAAGATAATATTTATCGATTTATTTCTGTACATCTAACTGTGGACAACTAGTTGTAGGTTACTAACGAGGACAACTGACTTAATAAACTTAAAACATCAAAATATATTAAAAGTGTTGTAAATATATTTTGAACATACTTTGATATATATGTATATATTGTTATAGGTTCGTGAATCAACCAGTGGCCAAGTCTTACTTCCCGACGAAGTAAAAATCTGTGAAAGTGAGTTATAGTCCCACTTTTAAAATATAATATTTTTGGGATGAGAATACATGCAGGTTTTATAAATGATTTACAAAATAGACACAAGTACGTGAAACTACATTCTATGGTTGAATTATCGAAATCGAATATGCCCCTTTTTATTAAGTCTGGTAATCTAAGAATTAGGGAACAGACACCCTAATTGACGCGAATCCTAAAGATAGATCTATTGGGCCTAACAAACCCCATCCAAAGTACCGGATGCTTTAGTACTTCGAAATTTATATCATATCCGAAGGGTGTCCCGGAATGATGGGGATATTCTTATATATGCATCTTGTTAATGTCGGTTACCAGGTGTTCACCATATGAATGATTTTTATCTCTATGTATGGGATGTGTATTGAAATATGAAATCTTGTGGTCTATTATTATGATTTAATATATATAGGTTAAACCTATAACTCACCAACATTTTTGTTGACGTTTTAAGCATGTTTATTCTCAGGTGATTATTAAGAGCTTCCGCTGTTGCATACTTAAATAAGGACGAGATTTGGAGTCCATGCTTGTATGATATTGTGTAAAAACTGCATTCAAGAAACTTATTTTGTTGTAACATATTTGTATTGTAAACCATTATGTAATGGTCGTGTGTAAACAGGATATTTTAGATTATCATTATTTGATAATCTACGTAAAGCTTTTTAAAACCTTTATCTATGAAATAAAGGTTATGGTTTGTTTTAAAAATGAATGCAGTCTTTGAAAAACGTCTCATATAGAGGTCAAAACCTCGCAGCGAAATCAATTAATATGGAACGTTTTTAATCAATAAGAACGGGACATTTCAGTTGGTATCCGAGCGTTGGTCTTAGAGAACCAGAATTTTGCATTAGTGTGTCTTATCGAGTTTGTTAGGATGCATTAGTGAGTCTGGACTTCGACCGTGTTTACTTGAAAAATGATTGCTTAACAAATTTTGTTGGAAACTATATATTTTTAACATGTGAATATTATGTGATATATTAATCTCTTAACGCGTTTGATATTATGTGATAGATGTCTACCTCTAGAACAAGTCCCATTGACTCACCTAATAATAATGAAGAGTCAAATGTAAATTGGAATGATTCGTGGACTGATTCACAAGTTCCCAAAGAGGAACCGGAAGAAGAGTCAGAACCAGAAGAAGAATCGGAACCGGAAGAAGAATCGGAACCGGATGAAGAAATAGAACCGGTGGGGGAAATAATAAAACGGTTAAGTAAAAGAAAATCCTCAACCAACCGACCAAGGTTAATTATGGTCAATGGTGTTTCCGCCAAGGAAGCAAAATATTGGGAGGATTACCAATTCTCCGATGAATCGGATTCCGACGAGAATTCCGATGATGTTATAGAAATTACCCCAACTGAATTTAGAAAGGCAAAAGAAAATAATAAGGGAAAGGGCATAAAAATAGAGAAATCTAATTCCAACCCCGATGAACTTTATATGTATCGTCAACCCCCGAAGTCCTTAAGTTGTAACAATGACCCGGGAACCTCTAAACCACCAGGTTTTTCTAAACCAATGTGGAAAACGACGGCTCGTATTAGGGGAACATCATATATCCCTAGAAACTTGGCAAAACGAACCAAAACCGAAGAAGAAGAAACAAGCGAGTCGGAATAAGATAGTTGTATTCGTGTGGTGTAATATATGTAATATAGTGTGCTTATGCTTTATGATATATGTAAAAATTGCTTGTATTAATAAGTATTTTTTTATGAATCTAACTCTTGTCTATTTTACAGTATAAAAACACAAAATGGATAGACAACCCAATATTTTAAGAGACCTACCCGGAGACATGATTGATGAAATCTTGTCTAGAGTCGGTCAGAATTCTTCGGCACAACTATTTAAGGTGAGATCAGTTTGTAAGACATTCGAAGAATGTTCCAAGAATGCCTTGGTTTATAAAAGGCTTTCATTCGAAAGATGGGGGATATCACATTGGGAAATCCATAAGTTACGATGTGTTTACTTTGACGCATATATTGCGGGGAACCCAAATGCTATTTTACGCAATGGGTTAAGAAATTATTTTGACTCAATATATCCGAATATTGGACTTCGTGATTTAGAAAAAGCGGCTAACATGCAACATAAAGAAGCATGTTATGCTTACGGATTAGTAATGTTCGCTTCTCACCAAAGTGAGAACAAGAACATCGGGCTACAACTATTAAACAAAACGTTTCCACAAGTGACGGAGTCGGTAATTGGGGTAAGAAATGAGGTTTTTAGATTGTTACGGGACTGTTGGACATTACGTAACCCTCGTCCCTTTGACGACACTACAACACGCTGTCTTATCAACGGCCATAACGGTTATATTCCACAAGACCAAGGATGGGAAGTAGTCCTAGTAAAACCAGAATGCATGACTTGTTTCTGGACGTATGAATTACGTGTCTTTATTGCCTTTGCTGAACGACTTGTGTACTAGCTAGAATTATCTTCACAACTATCTTGTATCAAAGTTATTGTGTGCTATATTTCATACTTTATGTAAAATAAGCGGTATTGTAAGTTTGTAAAATATTGTATAAAAGTTTGAACGCGAAATATTATTATAATCAGTTTTTCATATAGAATTGTAGTAGTTGAATTGTATATTAGCTACTAAGTATGAACTTAACGGGTAGGTACTACCCGAATTTAAACTTATAAAACGCTAATATGAAGAAAAAGCTTTTATAAATGAGTTCATATTATGCTACGAAATACTATTAACTACTCTTAATATTCTGTATGATTAACTTGTTCCATTTGACTATTTTGAAGGAAATGGCACCGACTACTCGACACACCGTGAATATGAATGAAGAGGAATTCCGTACTTTTCTAGCTTCAAACATAGCCGCAGTACAGGCTGCGCTACATACCAACAATAACCTTGGATCTAGCAGTACAGGAAATCGTGTAGGATGCACCTACAAAGAATTCACTGCCTGCAAACCTTTGGAATTTGATGGAACCGAAGGACCGATCGGATTGAAATGGTGGACCGAGAAGGTCGAATCGGTGTTTGCCATAAGTAAGTGTACTGAAGAGGACAAAGTAAAGTACGCTACGCATACCTTCACAGGTTCTGCGTTAACATGGTGGAATACCTATCTAGAGCAAGTGGGACAAGACGATGCGTACGCACTACCGTGGTCAGCATTCAAGCACTTGATGAACGAGAAGTACCGTCCCAGAACCGAGGTCAATAAGCTCAAGACAGAACTTAGAGGGTTACGAACCCAAGGATTTGATATTACCACGTACGAAAGACGATTCACAGAATTGTGCCTATTGTGTCCGGGAGCATTCGAAGATGAGGAAGAGAAGATCGACGCGTTTGTGAAAGGATTACCGGAAAGAATCCAAGAAGATATAAGTTCACACGAGCCCGCCTCCATACAATAGGCATGTAGAATGGCTCACAAACTAGTGAACCAGATTGAAGAAAGAATTAAAGAACAGACTGCTGAAGAGGCCAATGTGAAGCAAGTCAAAAGAAAGTGGGAGGAAAACGGTGATAATAATCACCAATACAACAACAACAGCAATTACAACAATAATCGCAACAATTATCCCAACAATCGCAACATCAATCGCAACTACAACAAACGGCCCAACAACAACAACAACAACAACAACAACAACAACAACAACAACAACAGCAACTACAACAATCATCCCAACAACAATAATAACCGCAACAACAACAACAATCAGAAGCAGCTATGCCAAAGGTGTGAAAAGTATCACTCGGGGTTCTGCACCAAATTTTGCAACAAGTGTAAAAGAAACGGTCATAGCGCGGCGAATTGTGAGGTCTACGGACCAGGGGTTAATAGAACGAAAGGAACAAATGGTGTCGGAACGAGTAATGGCGGAGCAAGTAGTGTCGGAGCAAGTTATGCCAATGTAGTTTGTTATAAATGTGGAAAATCGGGCCACATTATTAGAAATTCCCCAAACCAGGAGAACACGAATGGACAAGGCCGCGGAAGAGTTTTCAATATTAATGCGGCAGAGGCACAGGAAGACCCGGAGCTTGTTACGGGTACGTTTCTTATTGACAATAAATCTGCTTACGTTTTATTTGATTCGGGTGCAGATAGAAGCTATATGAGTAGAGATTTTTGTGCTAAATTAAGTTGTCCATTGACGCCTTTGGATAGTAAATTTTTACTCGAATTAGCAAATGGTAAATTAATTTCAGCAGATAATATATGTCGGAATCGAGAAATTAAACTGGTTAGCGAAACATTTAAGATTGACTTGATACCAGTAGAGTTAGGGAGTTTTGATGTGATAATCGGTATGGACTGGTTGAAAGAAGTGAAAGCAGAGATCGTCTGTTACAAAAATGCAATTCGCATTATACTAGAAAAAGGAAAACCCTTAATGGTGTACGGAGAAAAGGGCAACACGAAGCTACATCTTATTAGTAATTTGAAGGCACAAAAACTAATAAGAAAAGGTTGCTATGCTGTTCTAGCACACGTCGAGAAAGTACAAACTGAAGAAAAGAGCATCAATGATGTTCCCGTCGCAAAAGAATTTCCCGATGTATTTCCGAAAGAATTACCGGGATTACCCCCACATCGATCCGTTGAATTTCAAATAGATCTTGTACCAGGAGCTGCACCAATAGCTCGTGCTCCTTACAGACTCGCACCCAGTGAGATGAAAGAACTGCAAAGCCAATTACAAGAAGTTTTAGAGCATGGTTTCATTCGACCAAGCACATCACCGTGGGGAGCTCCTATTTTGTTTGTCAAGAAGAAAGATGGTACATTCAGGTTGTGTATCGACTACCGAGAGTTGAACAAACTTACCATCAAGAACCACTACCCACTGCCGAGAATCGACGACTTATTTGATCAACTACAAGGCTCATCTGTTTATTCAAAGATTGACTTACGTTCTGGGTATCATCAAATGCGGGTGAAAGAAGATGATATTCCGAAGACTGCTTTCAGAACACGTTACGGTCATTACGAGTTTATGGCCATGCTATTTGGTTTAACTAATGCACCAGCTGTGTTCATGGACCTTATGAACCGAGTGTGTTGACCATACCTTGACAAGTTTGTCATTGTTTTCATTGATGACATACTTATTTATTCAAAGAATGACCAAGAACACGGTGAACATTTGAGAAAGGTGTTAGAAGTATTGAGGAAGGAAGAATTGTACGCTAAATTTTCAAATTGTGCATTTTGGTCGGAAGAAGTTCAATTCCTCGGTCACAAAGAGAACAAAAAAGGTATTAAGGTGGATCCGGCAAAGATAGAAACTGTTGAAAAGTGGGAAACCCCGAAAACTCCGAAACACATACGCCAGTTTTTAGGACTAGCTGGTTACTACAGAAGGTTCATCCAAGACTTTTCCAGAATAGCAAAACCCTTGACTGCATTAACGCATAAAGGGAAGAAATTTGAATGGAATGATGAATAAGAGAAAACGTTTCAGTTATTGAAGAAAAAGCTAACTACGGCACCTATATTGTCATTGCCTGAAGGGAATGATGATTTTGTGATTTATTGTGACGCATCAAAGCAAGGTCTCGGTTGTGTATTAATGCAACGAACGAAGGTGATTGCTTATGCGTCTAGACAATTGAAGATTCACGAACAAAATTATACGACGCATGATTTGGAATTAGGCGCGCTTGTTTTTGCATTAAAGACTTGGAGGCACTACTTATATGGGGTCAAAAGTATTATATATACCGACCACAAAAGTCTTCAACACATATTTAATCAGAAACAACTGAATATGAGGCAGCGTAGGTAGATTGAATTGTTGAATGATTACGATTTTGAGATTCGTTACCACCCGGGGAAGGCAAATGTGGTAGCCGATGCCTTGAGCAGGAAGGACAGAGAACCCATTCGAGTAAAATCTATGAATATAATGATTCATAATAACCTTACTACTCAAATAACGGAGGCGAAACAAGGAGTTTTAAAAGAAGGAAATTTAAAGGATGAAATACCCAAAGGATCGGAGCAGCATCTTAATATTCGGGAAGACGGAATCCGGTATAGGGCTGAAAGGATTTGGGTACCAAAATTTGGAGATATGAGAGAAATGGTACTTAGAGAAGCTCATAAAACCAGATACTCAATACATCCTGGAACGGGGAAGATGTACAAGGATCTCAAGAAACATTTTTGGTGGCCGGGTATGAAAGCCGATGTTGCTAAATACGTAGGAGAATGTTTGACGTGTTCTAAGGTCAAAGCTGAGCATCAGAAACCATCAGGTCTACTTCAACAACCCAAAATCCCAGAATGGAAATGGGAAAATATTACCATGGATTTCATCACTAAATTGCCAAGGACTGCAAGTGGTTTTGATACTATTTGGGTAATAGTTGATCGTCTCACCAAATCAGCACACTTCCTGCCAATAAGAGAAGATGACAAGATGGAGAAGTTAGTGATGATGTAGCGTGAGGGTACGAAATAGTATTATTTTTAATACAAAATACTACAAAATATGACACAAGTTTTATTAATTTACGGATGGGATATACCTAAACCTTGCTACAACACTATAGGCAGTGTACCTAATCGTAGAGTAGTGTAGTTTTTAGTAAGTCCGGTTCGTTCCACAGGGAGCTGGTGATACTTACTATATTTTTAACTATATTTATACAAAATATATATAATTATATAAGTAGTAATATTATTATAAAAGGGGGGTTTTACCGTTTAATGACCGGTTTGTCGATTCTATATTTTAAGCGTAAAGATAAATGACGATAATTAAAGTGCGTAAAATAATGACAATAAATAAAATGACAGTAAATAAAATTGCGAGTAATAAAATGACAGTAAATAAAGATACGATGAGAAATATAATAAAAGAATTATGCTTATTTAAACTTCCGTAATCATGATGTTTGACGTGTTGATTTTAATTTATTACCATGGGTTAATTGTCCTTTGTCCTGGTTTATTTGATACGTCTATCTGGTTTTTGTCCATAATAGTCCATCGGTCATAAAAATAAAGTGCGAGTATCCTCGTCAAATTACCCTTATACCCGAAGTCAAATATTCCAACTGATTAAGGATTTAAACTGTGACGCAGTTATCACTTCTGTCAACAATTACACCAGTTATCACTGTATGTAATCCACCCCTGTTTTAATTAGTTTATGAATATTAATTCATCCACTTGATCAGAATGAATAATCAATTACCCAACCCAATTGATTAATTAAATGATTATAACAGATTCCATATGAACATCACTAAATAGGACAACCATAATCATTATTAATTATTAGGTTAATTAATTTGAAGATAGGTTCGACAGACTCCAATGAGTTGTCACTCAATTAGACAATACCCCCCATCTATTAATAGTCAATAGTTAAATTTCCACAAGTGTCGGTCTTTTGCCCAAACCTTAATTATGGTCCAAAGTTCAATAACCCCTTCTTAATATTTTAGCCCAACATCACGATTACTTCGGCTCAAATAAGCATAATAATAACTTAGTTATGATACACTAATGTAAAAAGGTTGAACATAACTTACAATGATTAAAAATAGCGTAGCGTTACACGGACAGAATTTCGACTTACACACTCAAACGATCTCTATCATAAATCTTATTATTATTATCATAATTTAAAATTAAAATTAAGATTATTGTTATATCTTATTAAGTTAACATTATGATAGAGATATAGAATGTAGATATTGATAATTGATATTGATAAATAAGAAAAAGATAGAAAAAGGTGTGTTTTTACATTACGATTACAAAGCCTTTTATAGGCGAATTTAGAAATTGAATTTTCACTTATGACCCCTGAACTATGCTCAATTAACAACTTTTTATTATTTAATATTATTCTTATTATGAATTATTTAAATATTATATTTTATTCTTGTGCATAGTTGACTCGTAATTTTTACACCGTTGCGTCGAGCGTTGAGAGTTGACTCTGGTCCCGGTTCCGGATTTTCGAACGTCCTTGCGTACAATTTTATATTTTGTACTTTGCGTTTTGTAACTTGTACTCTTGTCATTTTTAGACGTTCCTCATCAATAATTTGAACCTTTTTGATTGTATCTTGTACTTTTGAGCTTTTTGGACCTTTGTGTCTTCAATTCGTCGTTTTCGCCTTTTGTCTTCGCACTTATTTAAAATAAACGAATATTACTTGAAAATGGAACAATTGCAACTAAAATCTTGTCTTTCTTGGGGGATTTTGCTATGAAATATATGTTCCTTTTTAGCCTTATCAATATCCCCACACTTGAGCGTTGCTTGTCCTCAAGCAATACAGTCTTGAAATAATATAATACATCACACGAATCACTTCTTTATTCTTCACACTTTGTACATCAGTGATTTTGATAGAGCGGTATAAACAATGATAGTAACGATATGGTTAAAGGTGGGTGTGTCATCCACAGTTGCCTTGGGTTTAGGACAACGACACTTGCAATCAAATAGCCGATTTACTTTCGGTTTCCAAAGCAAAGTGCACATTTGAAAGGCGGTTTACAGTCCCACATGACTATAAAAATTTAGATCCTTTAAGGAAATTGGATCTTTATGAAAACATTTGATCTTTTGAAAATTCAAGCTAGATTTTACCCTAGACAAGTTTTCTGATTTGATCCATCATCGGTGTTGCAAAATATATTTGTGGATCAATATTTTGGCTAAAACTTTTAGGTTCGTGTAATCCACTGCTATCCCGGTATCGGAAAGTACACATCCAGTTTACTTGTTCCGTATATTATCTTTCGGTAAACTACCGTCCGGTTGTAAAGGAAAGCGATGAACAAGAAACTGTTAAGGCAATGTCCCGTGACATGCAGATGATTATGGTCTTTTAACGTGTCGGATGCTAGAACTATCCTTGGTAGGAGCGATAGTAAAGATCATCCTATGATTTTTCGGTCTGGCACAAGGTCCTGTCTCCGACCATGCTATGCAACCACCGTTCTTACGGTTGACACCCGATTTGGTTCAGGTGACCTAATGAATTCCAGGTGAATTTCTAGGATTTTACGTTCAATGGTAATGAACGCATTGAAAATGGGTTTTCAGAAAACAAATCGGTTTGTATTTTTGATCAAAATATTTTCTCGTTCAAGCTCGAGTTTAGATATCATTGAATTCCATGAGTTTGAATTCTCAATCTTTAAGGTCAATCTCAAGGATTGAGTAATATCAGTCTTAAAAGCTGATTTTTAATCTTTAAGGAGATTATCCTTTCTGGGGATCTGATTCATTAGTCTTATCAAGCTAATTTGCACGGTGCCTCCCCATTGTACGAGATAAATCCTTCTCATGGTTAGGATAAATCTGACCACTTGGCGACCCTGTTTGATGCTGAGGTCCGTGGATTTCCTGCTGATTTTAGAGATGACTTTTCTAGATTTTTCGTCAACCTACAGCTGGTCTGGACGACAACTTCTTGACCTAAATCAAGAAGCACGTGTCTTTTTCGGAAGACTTTACTTCCTTTTAATGATGGAATTGATTCATCGTGTAGATCCATCTTTCTTTCAAATATATTACAGTAAACCGGGTAAAACTGATTAGTATCATCCAAAACAAAAGTACCTGCAATAATCTTGTACAAAGATATGTGATAGATAATTTTTAATTGAATAACTTGGTACATTCTCCCCACACTTAGTTTCTTTCTTTGCCTTTTTATTCTCCTTTATTCCATTTTAAATGAATTCAAGCATTTTAGGTTGTTTCTCAATTTATGTCCTTTCCGAGGTAACGATAATTTCGGCATTAACACCTAGTTTTATCGTTCATAAATATGTATAAACATGATTTTGAATTCATTTAGTTAAAAAATTTTAAAATTTTCATAATATTTAGAAAATAAGCCAAGTATAAACCCGAGAGAATTTATAACCCTTCCCCACACTTGAGATCATGCAATGCCCTCATTTGCATGAAATCAGACTATAATTATTAATTCATGAGGGTGATTAGTGTAGAAAAGTGATTAAAAATACCCAGTTTGTAATTACAAAGCTCGTCGAATGATAGATGGCGCGCCTCATCGTTCATTCCTTCATTTATTATATCACATTTGTTGTTTTGCATCTTGTCGTCAAAATCAGTACCTTTTGCTGAACTTAATGTTAGTCTTTGAAAGTGCGTTGTTTTACCCTGTTGTTTACATGATAAAATACGAACATATATACATATTTTTAAAGTTGGGTATATTACCCCACGTTCAAAAATTTATAAAATCAAATATATTTTTTTTTGGCATACTTTAAATCAATAAAATTAAAAATAATGATGAAAAATTTTTTCGCCCCGCCCTCGGGTAAAGTAATTTCGGCTCAACGGCCTAGTCTTCAACTCACGACGAATTTTAGAAATCATTTTTTTCAACTTAATGAAATAAAGTAAATTTTTGTTTTTAAATTCACACAAAACTTAAAAAGAAAACATATTAATTTCATATAAAACCTAAAAAACAAAAAAAATTCAGAATGGGGGGAGAAAACTAGTTCTTTAGTGTCTGCTAGCGGTAAAGACCAATCGAATTCCATTCTCGGAACTACACGAGAACAGAACAACTAACTCCAAACAGCATTTTCTTTTTAGAATATTTGAATCTCCTCACACTTAGGTAGATGTGGTGTCGAAATTGTGATTAACTTCATCGTCAATTTCTCTTGGACCATAATCAACTTGCATATCTGTGACTTTTGCTTTAAGCCAGTGACCAGCTTTTTCCGTAATATCCACAAATTCAACTAGCTTCGCCTTTTCTTTAGGCGACAGATTGGATACTAACCGGTTATATAACCTAAAGTTTCCCTTACTTTTAGCATCAATAACCCGTTTAAAAAGTTTCTTCATTGAACTGTTAATAACGGGGTTATTTAATTTCGTATCAACTATGGGGTTCTTTATTATCAAGTCATCATTAGGTGTTACTTCATTTTCCCCACACTTAGGCGTTCTATTATTGTTAAGCATTACCGTTGGAGTTGGTAAAACAACATGGTTCTTACCAATCGTTTTTGTCGGTTCAACGGTTTTGGTTTGTGGATATTTAGACTTTCGAATCATAAAGGTGATCGATTTCTCATCATTACTAAGTGTCATTCTACCCTTTCTTACATCAAATAACGCCCCGGTGGACGCTAAGAATGGTCGACCTAAAATTAGAGGAACGTTTGAGTCCTCTTCTATATCAATGACAATGAATTCGACTAGAAAGGTTAAATTACCTACTTGAACGGGTAGGTTGTCAGCAATTCCAACTGGGTGCTTAATGGTTTGATCAAGGAGTCGAACACTCATATCCGTTGGAGTTAACTCACCTACACCTAATCTCTTATATAATGAAAGAGGCATAACACTCACACTTGAACCTAAATCTGCTAGTGCATCATACATGACACAGTCACTAAGTAGACAAGGAACAATAAATTCACCCGGATCACCTACCCTAGGTGGAGGATTTGGTGGAACTGTCTTCACCGGGTTTACTTCTACTGTTTTTGTTTCTTGCACTTTTTTATTCTTCTTCTTCTTCTTTCCAGAGGTATCACAAACTTTATTACCTATTACTTGCTCATACTCAACTCCTTTTCTTGGAAACGGGATGGGTGGTCTGTATGGTGCCACCACTGGCTTTACATACTCGGGTGGTGGTGGTGGTGTAACTTCTTCATTGTTACTTACATCTAAAACTTTCCCATCTTCTGGTATTGGTTTTTCAGAATTTGTTGATATCATGTTAACATTTTCATTCCGAGGATTTACTTCATTATTACTCGGTAGCTTTCCTTGTTCCCTTTCACTCATCAATCTAACAAGAGTACCTACTTGTTTTTCTAGATTCAAAATGGAAGCTTGTTGAGTTCTAAATGACTGCTCAAACCTCTCATTCGTTTGGGTTTGAGTTTCAATAAATTGTGTTTGAGATTCAACTAGCTTAAATACCACTTCTTCCAGATTTGACTTCTTCTCGTCGGTTTGTTGTGGTGGTTTATACAAGCCAGGTCTTTGTTGATTGAAAGTGTTGTTTTGAGTTGGTTGGTTATTCGGACCTTGTTGGTTATACGAGTTATTGTCGGGTCCTTTTGGATTGTAAAGAATGTTTTGATTTCGATTGAAGTTTGGCCTTGGCGGTTGATAATTATTCTGATAACTATTTTCCAGCCTTTGGTTCATGTAGACAACATTCTCACGTTGTTCCATCGTTTGTTCAATGTGACAGTCTTTCATTAAGTGTGGTCCACCGCATTGCTCACAACTGATTCGTATTGCGTGAATATCTTTATTCATCTTTTCCATTCGTCTTTCGAAAGCATCTATTTTTGCGGAAACGGAATCAAAGTCATGGCTAGAATCGGCTCTAGCCGCTTTAGATGAACGAAAAATATCTTTTTCTTGATGCCACTCATGAGAGTGGGAGGCTGTGTTATCAATAATTTTGTAAGCTTCAGTTGCGGTTTTCTTCATAATGGAACCACCAGCTGTTATGTCGATGTCTTTTCGTGTAGCAACGTTGACACCTTGGTAGAATATTTGTACTATTTGATAAGTGTCTAAACCGTGTTGAGGACATCCTCTCAACAACTTTCCAAATCTTGTCCACGCCTCATATAGAGTTTCATTTGGCTTTTGCGCGAACGTAACAATTTCTCCTTGAAGTCTCACGGCTTTGGATGCCGGAAAGAATTGTTTAAGAAATTTTTCAACTAAAACATCCCATGTGTCAATCGCCCCTTCAGGTAACGATTCTAACCAATCTTTGGCTTCTCCCTTTAAAGTCCAGGGAAACAACATGAGATAGATCTGCTCATCTTCCACTTCTTGGATTTTGAATAGTGTACAAATTCTTTTAAACGTACGAAGGTGTTCGTTAGGATCTTCATTCGGTGCACCACTGAATTGGCATTGGTTAGTTACCATGTGTAGAATTTGTCCTTTGATTTCATAATCTGGCGCATTAACTTCTGGCTTAATAATGGCGTGACCTTGGCCCGTGCGTGTGGCTCTCATTCGATCTTCCATACTTAGAGGTTCTGTTACTTCCATAATTGAATTTGTTGAATACGAATCACTAGAGGATTCTGATTTAATGGTTTGTGGCTCAGGAGGAATAATTAGTGGTTCAGGATCTTGGAATTGTCCTTGAATATGCTCCGGGTTCTTAATTGTGAAGTCGGGTTCAAAAGATGGATTATCGGAAATTTGAGTTGGAGTTCTTGTTCCACTAGATGACGATTCTAAAGAAAAATCAACGGCGACAATATTTGCTAGATGTCTTGATCGAGTTACAGGTGGTGAACGTATGAAAGGTGGTGAACGTTTTGCTCGGTGCATTCACAGAATATCCTATTAGTTATAAAAATAAGAAAAACTTATATAAGTTGTCCAATCAATAGACTTTTCTGATTTTGCCCACGTTTCGAATAGCCAAAAGATGCAGCAGAGGGGCAGGATTCGTTTGGTCTCAATATAATTGAGTACTGTTTGGCTCCAATAACCCGGTCCACGTACAAATCCAACTATTACTACGAACCAGAAAATTTTGATGTCTATCAATTTAACCACTTAAAATAAATTTTCGTAATTTTAAGAAATTTAGAGAAGAAGTAGAAAAAAATCTAAGTCCTAAAAACTAGAATGGCGAGAAATAAGAAAGAAAAAGATTGCGCGTCGAAAAAGGTCGAAAAATAAAAAGGTCGAAAAATAGGCGTCGAAAAATAAAAATAAGAAAGTAGTGCGAAATACGGCGTCGTAAAATTCTAAAGCACCTAAAACTTAATCTAAGGAATAAGCACTTAAGGGATTTTACGGCAAAGCCTAAAAATTCTAGAAGTAAAAATAACTATGGCAAAACTAAACTTAATACTAAAAGTTGCGACTATAGTCTAAAAATCTAAAGGTAATAAAACTAAAAAAAACAATTTTTTTTTTATAGACAAAATCTTAAAAAATATATATATTTTTTTTAATAATTTTTTTTTTTTTTTTTACGTTTTTTTTTTTTTTTTTTTTAAAAACGAATTTTTTTTTCTAAAAAAAAACGTTTTTTTTTTTTACAATTTTTTTTTTTTTTTTTTAAAAAAATGATTTTTTTTTTACAAATTAATACTTTTTTTTATAATTATTATTTTTTTTCAAAACTTTTTTTTTTACTTCATTTACTATTCATGAATAGTAAATGAAAAGAAATTAATTAATTTACTATTCACATGAAAGCGACATGATAGAAATTATTAATTACAATTTACATAATATACCCCTGAAGTATTTAATAAATACGACTTTTTAAAACTTTTACGATTCAAAATATATTCTAAAATATTATTATATTATTATATTCTATTTCAATATTATTATATTATTATATTCTATTTCAATATTATTATATTATTATATTTTATTTCAATATTATTATAATTAAAAATATAGCGTTTTAGCGCTCCCCGGCAGCGGCGCCAAAAACTTGATGATGTAGCGTGAGGGTACGAAATAGTATTATTTTTAATACAAAATACTACAAAATATGACACAAGTTTTATTAATTTACGGATGGGATATACCTAAACCTTGCTACAACACTATAGGCAGTGTACCTAATCGTAGAGTAGTGTAGTTTTTAGTAAGTCCGGTTCGTTCCACAGGGAGCTGGTGATACTTACTATATTTTTAACTATATTTATACAAAATATATATAATTATATAAGTAGTAATATTATTATAAAAGGGGGGTTTTACCGTTTAATGACCGGTTTGTCGATTCTATATTTTAAGCGTAAAGATAAATGACGATAATTAAAGTGCGTAAAATAATGACAATAAATAA
Organism: Rutidosis leptorrhynchoides; assembly: GCF_046630445.1. NCBI lineage: Eukaryota > Viridiplantae > Streptophyta > Magnoliopsida > Asterales > Asteraceae > Rutidosis > Rutidosis leptorrhynchoides. The sequence continues at coordinate 123,838,689 of NC_092334.1, read as the reverse complement.
AATGACAGTAAATAAAATTGCGAGTAATAAAATGACAGTAAATAAAGATACGATGAGAAATATAATAAAAGAATTATGCTTATTTAAACTTCCGTAATCATGATGTTTGACGTGTTGATTTTAATTTATTACCATGGGTTAATTGTCCTTTGTCCTGGTTTATTTGATACGTCTATCTGGTTTTTGTCCATAATAGTCCATCGGTCATAAAAATAAAGTGCGAGTATCCTCGTCAAATTACCCTTATACCCGAAGTCAAATATTCCAACTGATTAAGGATTTAAACTGTGACGCAGTTATCACTTCTGTCAACAATTACACCAGTTATCACTGTATGTAATCCACCTCTGTTTTAATTAGTTTATGAATATTAATTCATCCACTTGATCAGAATGAATAATCAATTACCCAACCCAATTGATTAATTAAATGATTATAACAGATTCCATATGAACATCACTAAATAGGACAACCATAATCATTATTAATTATTAGGTTAATTAATTTGAAGATAGGTTCGACAGACTCCAATGAGTTGTCACTCAATTAGACAATACCCCCATCTATTAATAGTCAATAGTTCAATTTCCACAAGTGTCGGTCTTTTGCCCAAACCTTAATTATGGTCCAAAGTTCAATAACCCCTTCTTAATATTTTAGCCCAACATCACGATTACTTCGGCTCAAATAAGCATAATAATAACTTAGTTACGATACACTAATGTAAAAAGGTTGAACATAACTTACAATGATTAAAAATAGCGTAGCGTTACACGGACAGAATTTCGACTTACACACTGAAACGATCTCTATCATAAATCTTATTATTATTATCATAATTTAAAATTAAAATTAAGATTATTGTTATATCTTATTAAGTTAACATTATGATAGAGATATAGAATGTAGATATTGATAATTGATATTGATAAATAAGAAAAAGATAGAAAAAGGTGTGTTTTTACATTACGATTACAAAGCCTTTTATAGGCGAATTTAGAAATTGAATTTTCACTTATGACCCCTGAACTATGCTCAATTAACAACTTTTTATTATTTAATATTATTCTTATTATGAATTATTTAAATATTATATTTTATTCTTGTGCATAGTTGACTCGTAATTTTTACACCGTTGCGTCGAGCGTTGAGAGTTGACTCTGGTCCCGGTTCCGGATTTTCGAACGTCCTTGCGTACAATTTTATATTTTGTACTTTGCGTTTTGTAACTTGTACTCTTGTCATTTTTAGACGTTCCTCATCAATAATTTGAACCTTTTTGATTGTATCTTGTACTTTTGAGCTTTTTGGACCTTTGTGTCTTCAATTCGTCGTTTTCGCCTTTTGTCTTCGCACTTATTTAAAATAAACGAATATTACTTGAAAATGGAACAATTGCAACTAAAATCTTGTCTTTCTTGGGGGATTTTGCTATGAAATATATGTTCCTTTTTAGCCTTATCAGTTAGCATGACTGTATTTGAAAGAAGTCGTCTCCAGACATGGAATACCAATCTCTATTATCTCTGATAGGGATGGCAGATTTATTTCAAGATTCTGGCAGACATTACAGCAAGCATTAGGAACTCGTCTAGACATGAGTACTGCCTATCAACCACAAACTGATGGGCAGAGTGAAAGGATGATACAAACGCTTGAAGACATGCTACGAGCATGTGTTATTGATTTCGGAAACAGTTGGGATCGACATCTACCGTTAGCAGAATTTTCCTACAACAACAGCTACCATTCAAGCATTGAGATGGCGCCGTTTGAAGCACTTTATGGTAGAAAGTGCAGGTCTCCGATTTGTTGGAGTGAAGTGGGGGATAGACAGATTACGGGTCCGGAGATAATACAAGAAACTACCGAGAAGATCATCCAAATTCAACAACGGTTGAAAACCGCCCAAAGTCGACAAAAGAGCTACGCTGACATTAAAAGAAAAGATATAGAATTTGAAATTGGAGAGATGGTCATTCTTAAAGTTGCACCTTGGAAAGGCGTTGTTCGATTTGGTAAACGAGGGAAATTAAATCCAAGGTATATTGGACCATTCAAGATTATTGATCGTGTCGGACCAGTAGCTTACCGACTTGAGTTACCTCAACAACTCGCGGCTGTACATAACACTTTCCACGTCTCGAATTTGAAGAAATGTTTTGCTAAAGAATATCTCACTATTCCGTTAGATGAAATCCAAATCAACGAAAAACTCCAATTCATCGAAGAACCCGTCGAAATAATGGATCGTGAGGTTAAAAGACTTAAGCAAAACAAGATACCAATTGTTAAGGTTCGATGGAATGCTCGTAGAGGACTCGAGTTCACCTGGGAGCGTGAAGATCAGATGAAGAAGAAATACCCACATCTATTTCCAGAAGATTCGTCAACACCTTCAACAGCTTAAAATTTCGGGACGAAATTTATTTAACGGGTAGGTACTGTAGTGACCCGAACTTTTTCATGTTTATATATATTAATTGAGATTGATATTTACATGATTAAATGTTTCCAACATGTTAAGCAATCAAACTTGTTAAGACTTGATTAATTGAAATATGTTTCATATAGACAATTGACCACCCAAGTTGACCGGCGATTCACGAACGTTAAAACTTGTAAAAATGACATGACGATATATATATGGATATACATATGGTTAACATGAGATTATGATAAATAAGTATCTCCATAAGTATATTAACAATGAGTTATATACATATAAACAAGACTACTAACTTAAGGATTTCGAAACGAGACATATATGTAACGATTATCGTTGTAACGACATTTAAATGTATATATATCATATTAAGATATATTAATATATTAATATATCATAATATCATGATAATATAATAATTTAACATCTCATTAGATATAATAAACAATGGGTTAACAACATTAATTGAGATCGTTAACTTAAAGGTTTCAAAACAACACTTACATGTAACGACTAACGATGACTTAACGACTCAGTTAAAATGTATATACATGTAGTGTATTTAGATGTATTAAAATACTTTTGGAAGACTTCAAGACATATATCAAAACACTCATACTTAACAAAAATGGTTACAGTTACTTTCCCATTCTTTTCTTTCATCAAGAATTCTAGTCGTATTCTTACCCGTATTATACACAGCTTCAAAACGTACTTACTATGGGTATATACCAATAGGAACTAGCATGGGATTCCACTCTTGATTATGTCATGTATGACTAATCAATTTTAACTTCTACCATGAGCTAGTCAACTAACTAGAACTCCTTTTAACCCCACTCACCACTCACCAATTACCACTCATCATTCACTCCATTTCACTTCCAATTCTCTTTCTAATTCTCTCTCAACACACACACACACTATTATGAACGTATTTTACCAGTAGTTAATCATCATCTTCATCAAAAATCACTTCAAGAATCAAGCTATAATCATCATAGGAAGAACACTTCAAGAACACTTCAAAAATCCCTTCAAGTTTACTAATTTACTTCCAAGCTTTCTAATCCATTCCAAGTAATCATCTAAGATCAAGAAACCTTTGTTATATACAGTAGGTTATCTTTCTTATTCAAGGTAATATTCATATTCAAAATTTGATTCAATTTCTATAACTATAAACTATCTTAATTCGAGCAAAAATCTTACTTGAACTTGTTTTTGTGTCATGATCCTACTTCAAGAACTTTCAAGCCATCCAAGATCCTTTGAAGCTAGATCATTTCTTGTCACTTCCAGTAGGTTTACCTACTAAACTTGAGGTAGTAATGATGTTCATAACATCATTCGATTCATATATATAAAACTATCTTATTCGAAAGTTTAAACTCGTAATCACTAGAACATAGTTTAGTTAATTCTAAACTTGTTCGCAAACAAAAGTTAATCCTTCTAACTTGACTTTTAAAATTAACTAAACACATGTTCTATATCTATATGATATTCTAACTTAATGATTTAAAACCTGGAAACACGAAAAACACCGTAAAACCGGATTTACGCCGTCGTAGTAACACCGCGGGCTGTTTTGGGTTAGTTAATTAAAAACTATGATAAACTTTGATTTAAAAGTTGTTATTCTGGGAAAATGATTTTTATTATGAACATGAAACTATATCCAAAAATTATGGTTAAACTCAAAGTGGAAGTATGTTTTCTAAAATGGTCATCTAGACGTCGTTCTTTCGACTGAAATGACTACCTTACAAAAATGACTTGTAACTTATTTTTCCGACTATAAACCTATACTTTTTCTGTTTAGATTCATAAAATAGAGTTCAATATGAAACCATAGCAATTTGATTCACTCAAAACGGATTTAAAATGAAGAAGTTATGGGTAAAACAAGATTGAATAATTTTTCTCATTTTAGCTACGTGAAAATTGGTAACAAATCTATTCCAACCATAACTTAATCAACTTGTATTGTATATTATGTAATCTTGAGATACCATAGACACGTATACAATGTTTCGACCTATCATGTCGACACATCTATATATATTTCGGAACAACCATAGACACTCTATATGTGAATGTTGGAGTTAGCTATACAGGGTTGAGGTTGATTCCAAAATATCTATAGTTTGAGTTGTGATCAATACTGAGATACGTATACACTGGGTCGTGGATTGATTCAAGATAATATTTATCGATTTATTTCTGCACATCTAACTGTGGACAACTAGTTGTAGGTTACTAACGAGGACAGCTGACTTAATAAACTTAAAACATCAAAATATATTAAAAGTGTTGTAAATATATTTTGAACATACTTTGATATATATGTATATATTGTTATAGGTTCGTGAATCAACCAGTGGCCAAGTCTTACTTTCCGACGAAGTAAAAATCTGTGAAAGTGAGTTATAGTCCCACTTTTAAAATCTAATATTTTTGGGATGAGAATATATGCAGGTTTTATAAATGATTTACAAAATAGACACAAGTACGTGAAACTACATTCTATGGTTGAATTATTGAAATCAAATATGCCCCTTTTTATTAAGTCTGGTAATCTAAGAATTAGGGAACAGACACCTTAATTGACGCGAATCCTAAAGATAGATCTATTGGGCCTAACAAACCCCATCCAAAGTACCGGATGCTTTAGTACTTCGAAATTTATATCATATCCGAAGGGTGTCCCGGAATGATGGGGATATTCTTATATATGCATCTTGTTAATGTCGGTTACCAGGTGTTCACCATATGAATGATTTTTATCTCTATGTATGGGATGTGTATTGAAATATGAAATCTTGTGGTCTATTATTATGATTTAATATATATAGGTTAAACCTATAACTCACCAACATTTTTGTTGACGTTTTAAGTATGTTTATTCTCAGGTGATTATTAAGAGCTTCCGCTGTCGCATACTTAAATAAGGACGAGATTTGGAGTCCATGCTTGTATGATATTGTGTAAAAACTGCATTCAAGAAACTTATTTTGTTGTAACATATTTGTATTGTAAACCATTATGTAATGGTCGTGTGTAAACAGGATATTTTAGATTATCATTATTTGATAATCTACGTAAAGCTTTTTAAAACCTTTATCTATGAAATAAAGGTTATGGTTTGTTTTAAAAATGAATGCAGTCTTTGAAAAACGTCTCATATAGAGGTCAAAACCTCGCAACGAAATCAATTAATATGGAACGTTTTTAATCAATAAGAACGGGACATTTCAAATGGCGCTTGGCCAACGTGATTATATTACAGTAAGTCATGCTGAGTTTCTAATGAAACGTGATGATGGTTCACAGTAGATCATACCATCATCATGTGCCATGTTACACAACTCTTTCATTCTACTTAATCTCTGAACATATCAAGAAAATATATTCTTGATAGTTCTATTCTCAGTAATTCTGGTAACTTGACAAATCAAATCGTGCTATTACATTTTTTTTCTTGTTTAGAACATTAAGTTCATTTGAAACTTCATACTTACGAATTCTGGACCGTTACTCGTTTTACTAGAGGTCGAGAAGAGAATAAAAAGGCAAAGAGCTCCGAAGCATAAGGGAAGATATAAAACTCGATCACAACACAGAAATCACAAATCGTGTACATTAATATGAAAAGCAATATAAAGACACGGGAGTATGATAAACACAATAACCCCAAGAGCAAAGTAGAAGTAAACAAATTCCTCCGATGGGAGTTGGAATAGAAGAATGATTATTACGATAGTCAAAATGAGGTCAAGAACCAAAATTGGATTTAACATTTTTCACAATCTTTTAGATATATAAATTGAGGAAGAGAAGAAAGGAGTTGTGAAAATAATGGATAGGAAGAGGTGAATTTATAGTAAAATATCAAACATAGTAATCGAGGTAGATTAACCGCATTAAATTTAAGAATATCCTAACTTCCTTATTTATTAAAGAATCAAATCTTATAAAGATTTCGAAGATTTCTTTAAATTTCTTGAATTCCGGAAATTAACTGTGACTACGTTACTGGTTAAGACGAACCTTTATTTACTCATTTCACTCTTTTGTGATAGCTACATTCGTACTCTTCGAATAATCAAATTATTTTATCCTTATTACTATATCAGCTCATATACGTCATAAAAACATATTTATTGTCAGCCATGACCATCCCAATCAAATTTCGGGACGAAATTTCTTTAACGGTTAGGTACTGTGACGACCCGGAAATTTTTGACCAAATTTAAATTTAATCTTTATATGATTTCGACACGATAAGCAAAGTCTGTAATGTTAAGTCTTAAAAATTTTGAACTTTGTCCATGTATTTATTTTAACCTTCGACCATTACCGACGATTCACGAACAAATTATTGTTAATAAATATGTATATATATAAATTTAAATAAAAGAGTATGTGATAATGGGAATTTATAAAATACAATTTAATCATTTGAATTGAAAATGAAAAGAAATATACAAAGTAATTAAGTTGTTATTACAATGAGTCTATATATATATATAGTGTATAAATGTTAAATTTTATATTATACAATTAATAAATCTTACATAATTAAATAATTGTAATATTAATATGTAAAATATAAATGCAAGTTAATTCTAGTTGTTATATTATTATTATAAATATTATTATCAGTACTATTAATATTACTACAAATTAAACTAAAATTTATACATTTGATTTATTATGTTATTGTTATTATTAATATTATAATTATCAATGTTAATATCATTATTATTATAACTAATAATAAAACTATAATCTTTGTTATTATGACCATTATTAGTATCATTATAAATTTAATTATTATTAGGGTTATTAAAAGTATTATTAACTTGATTACTAAAATTATCATTTTATTATTGTCATTAATCTTATTAGTATTAATATGATCTTAATATCATTAATATTATTATTTTCTCTATTAATTATTATTATTATCAGTTTTGTTATTATTATTAATATTAAATATTAATGTTAAATATTAAAGTTGTATTATAAATAATATTATAGCTCATGTAAAATACTGATATAACTAACTAAATAGATATAAAGATATATCATATTGATATATACAGATTTCATATATAAAAATATATAAATACAAATATAGTTATAATTAAATACAGTCATATACAAAGAGAAATTTCATAATTACGTATTCTGTTTCCCATCACACTCAACTTTTACAAAATTCTTCATCTTCTGCTCATGATTGGTATCATATTATGATTCATATGGATCTCCATTCGGAGATACGAAACAAAATGTGTCAGATATCCAAATCATAAATTGTACGGATCTGTTTCCAATCTCTTTCTGCTTTTATATTCTTGTGTTTTCTTCTTCTTGGCTAGAATATTATCTGCCGACACCATCTGATGATATAACAGTAGATCATATCAAGTTTATCAATTAAATTATGTGAATTACATACATAATTTATAGCAAGAAAGCAAGACAGCCTAGAGGGTTGGGAGTGTTAGAATTGAGCTAGAGGTCGTGGGTTTGAGTCCCGTCTCAGGCAATTTATTTCTTTTAATGCTTCTAAGGTATTATTTGATATTATTATTATTATTAGTTTTATTATTATTATTATTGTTGTTATTAACATAATGTACATATATTTTATTATCATTATCAATATTATTATTAATATTATTAGTATTATTATTATTATTATTATTTTTAACATTAATATTATTATTATCATTATTATTGATTTAACAAAAGTTACTAATAGTATTATTATTTTCATTACAACATATATTATTTATAATTACTACTTATAGCATAAGTATAATAATATTACAAGTTACAATGTTTTTATATCTTAACTAACATATTATTATAACATTAAATTATATAATTATATATATAACATAACCTATTATAGGTACTAATATAATTATACATAAAAATATTAATATTAATACATTATAAAATATATATAAACTTTATTCGATTACAAGTATATGTATTAATATATATATGAATGATATAGGTTCGTGAATCCGAGGCCAACCCTGCATTGTTCAATATCGTCATATGTATTTTTACTACAAAATACAGTATTGTGAGTTCATTTGATTCCCTTTTACTCTTTACATTTTTGGGGCTGAGAATACATGCGCTACTTTTACAACTGCTTTATTAATTTGAAATACATTTTGAACTGCGAATACATGAAATGATTTTATAAATGTTTGACGAGATAGACACGAGCAAAACATTCCTCGAATGAATTATGTGGACGTGATAATTGCCACCATTGAATTATATGGACATGATAATTGCCACAATTGATATGAATATTTTTCCCCTGATTATTATTGCTTGGTAACCTAAGAATTAGGGAACATCACTAATTTTGAGAATTAGTGCACGCCTAATTCACGCGAATCCTAAAGGTAGCTACCGGGTTTAACACCCCCACCTAGAATGTTCACTAGACGGAAGGGCTAGTGCGCGTGGTGTTTAGTACTTCGAAGTTTATATGATTATTATACAGACGAGATGTTCTATTTTGGGGATATTATTATGCGCATTATATGTTAAGGTCGGTTACCAAGCCAAGCTATGAAAGTAATGAAAAGCGAATGTTATGTATCGAGAGAATTATTTTATACACAGGTTATGTGTATGTTATTTTTGTGCACAAGATATGTGTATGGTTAATAAGATTTATGAAAGATGATTTCGTACACGAGAAAGGTGTACTGTATTTAAAAGATATAGCATGTACATTACAGGTGGGTATAGGATTCGGGCCCATTTGTACCATGCAGGATTTAAATCTTGTGGTCTATCAAAATGATGAATTTTATTGTTTTATGATAAACCTATGAACTCACCAACCTTTTGGTTGACACTTTTAAAACATGTTTATTCTCAGGTATGAAAGAAATCTTCCCCTGTGCATTTGCTCATTTTAAAGACATTATTTGGAGTCGATCATCGCAATGGGACCAGATGTTGGTGACTTCGTCCAGATGGATTAGGACGGGGTATGACATTAATGAAGATCTAAAGCTAGAAAGCTTGAATCTTTTATGTTCTTGAAGATCTTTAAAGCAAAAAAGCTAGATCTTCAAGTTTCATGAAGATCATAAACACAAGTTTTGATCTTTTAACAAACATAAAGTGATCTTAAGCTATAAAGCTTAGATCCAACAAAGTAATGAAGATCCAAAGCTAGAAAACTTGAATCTTTTATGTTCTTGAAGGATTCAAATCAAAGTTTGAATCTACAAGATATAACAAGATCAAAAAGCTAAAAAGCTTGATCTCATGAAGATGATGATGATGTCGTGATTAAGAAGAAAAAAGAAGAAGAAGAAGAAAATTTAAGAACTTACAATTTTAGTGTGAGAAAGACTAGAGAGAAAATTAGAGAGCAAGTGTGTGTAAAAATGAGAATGACATGAAGTGTGAAATGAAGAATGAGGCTTGATATTTATAGTGGTGGAGGTGGTGGTGGGTTCTCCAAAACCGTAGGCATCATGGGGGACAAAGGGGGACAACTTTTTGCTTTTGCATGGTGGTGGTACAAAGGTGGTGCTTGTTGTTGGGATCCCATGCAACATGTGTAGAAATGGTTAACAAAAATGCTAGTATGATGGCTCATCTTAATGGGTTTTTGTCCTACATCTTAATGAATCATAAATCCATTAAAGTTGGGCTAATTTAATGGTCCATTAACTAAGGTAGGGTGGGTCTAAGTCCAATAAGGTAAAAAGTCCAATAAGACTAACTAGTGTGCATTAGTAAATTACTAAGCATAATTAAGCAACCAATAAGCCAAGTAATTTTCATTAGAAAATAACAATTAGTATTACATAGTCATAATATTCCAATTATGACAAAAGTTTAACGTGTACAAAGTACATAGCTCGTTCTAAACGTCAAGTGACACTAACGATCGTAAAAGCATTCGAGGATCAAGTTAAGTGATTACACACTTAACAACACGTTGTAAGATATTAACGAAGGTAATTAATCATGAATAAAGATTCCAGAGCATAAACTAGCCCAGTACACACATATACACAGATTTGTGAAAGTATAGAGCACAAAAATATAAGTCGAAAAAGTCGGGTCGTTACAGAATATGAGTTGATAAATACAGTTTTATCACCGTAGAGTAATATGGATAAAATAATTCGATTACTCGAAGAGTACGAGTGAAGCTATCACAAAAGAGTGAAATGATAAAATTAAATGTTCGCCTTAACTTTTGACGTAGTCACGATTGAATTCCGAAATTCAAAGGATTTAAAGAAAATCTTCGTAATCTTTATAAGATTTGGTTCTCCGGTAATTAAGGAAATTGGGATTTTCTTTGATTAAATGCGGTAAATTGCCTCGATTGATGTGTCTGGAATTTCGCTATAAATTAGCTTCTTCCGTTTCATTATCTTCACCACTTCTATATTTTCTTCCTCAATTCACACTTCCAAAAGATTTGTTAATATGCTCAATCCCGTATTGATCCTTGTTATTATATTGACCATATATACAGTCATTCTTCTTTTTCATTTACCACCAGAGGAATTTGTTTACTTCTACTATTACCTTGGGGTTATGGTGTTTTTAATTCTTCCGGGTCTTTATGTTGTTATACGTATTGATATATACGGTTTGTAATTTCTGTGTTGTTATCGGGCTTTATATTTTCCCTTATATTTCAGAGCTTCATGCTTTTGTAAAGCATGTAATGGTCCAGAATTCGTAGGTATGAAGTTTCGAATGATTATAATATACGAGGCAGAAAGAAATGTAATAACACGATTTGACTTGTTAAATTACCAGAATCACGAAAAGATAGAAATATCAAGAAAATACTTTCTTTATATGTTTAGCAGTTAAGTAGAATGAAAGAGTTATGTAACATGGCACATGATGATTGTAAGGTCTGTGAGTCATCATGTTCCATTAAAAATTTAGCATGACTTACTGTAATATAACCACGTTGGCCCGACGTCATTATATTATACTAACTCATGCTTCAATTCTCAACACTTCTCCAGAAATCATTCATAATTTAAACTCAAATTTTACAGAAGGATAGAAACTAAAACAGTTTCTTTTATGATGTAAAATAGATAGCACGTGTGTGTGTGTGTGTGTGCGCGCGCGCAAATGATGAGTGTCGTTGAAATAAATGATACGCTAATGCAAACTTGCCGTTCAAAAAAAAAATAGATAGCACGAGAAAATGGCTAATTTCGGAAAAAAATATTTATGAAGATATCTTCAGAAATATCCAAGATATTTATAATGAAAGATACGATGATATCTTGAAATTTCTAAGATCGAAGAATAATGAAGAAAATTCTTCCGTAAGGATTTAAGATAAGTAAGGAGCAAGGTATTCGCTAAGGATTTCATCAGATACTGAAATAATTAGATTCTTTGAATACAGGTTTAGTCCTTGTGATTTATCCACAGTCTCCTTCATGGTTTGCTCAATCCGTTTTCCAGTTCCAAATCTTAGCTTTTTCAACACACCATTCTTTATTATCAAGCTTTTGGCCATTAAGACCATCTATAGCTTTTACTGCTTCATCAGCATTCTCATATCTGAATCATTGGTTATCAATCTGACTTGTTTTCAAGAATTTTGTATTTGAGCATTGAACGCAGGAAGTAACAGTCAACGGATCTAACGGTTGACGAAGAAATGTTGTAAATTTCAAAAGTAATGAATGGTAATTTCGGTGGTTTGATGTGATAATTCATCACAGAATACGAATGAATATAATTCAAGAATGTAGTGATCTTTAGGAAGATAACACCTGCTAAAGCTTTACTTGGATTCTGATATGTCAAAATCAGAATATGTAATTGAATTTTTATGAAAATGGTTGTTCTTTAGTGAACGGATACATATATCTTGTGAATGTAAGTAGTATAGTTAATGACTTGTTGAATCAGAATTGAATAATGTACGGTGTAACATATTAATTGTGAACTTATATATTTCTCGGGTATTACCTACCCGTTAAAATTTTTTCAACATCAACATAATATTTAATTACAATCTTTATGAAAATATACGTACATATATGTTTTTCTTCAGATGTAATCATGGATTTAATGAGTTAATATAATATTAAACTCATTTGATTTACGGTTGGAACGAGAATAAATAATCTCTAAAACTTTTTAGAAACTACATATTCTCCGCAGAATATTTCTCCAATGAAGTTATGAATCAATACTTCATCGTTTATTATTGTTGGTATTCTTTGGTATCTATGGGGCGTATGATGTTGATGCTCGTGGTACAGATTGTGACGTTGAGGCTTGGGATGCGGATGTTGTTGTTGGTGGTGATGTTGCTGATACTAGTAGTGATGTCGGTGCTGGTTATGCTGCTGATGCTCTTAGATTTTGCACCATATTCTCCAGAGCCACTATTCGAGCGCGAATCTCGTTGACTTCTTACATTATTCCGGGATGATTGGCGGTTCGGACAAGAGGATGAATGAAGTTTAAAATTTTAGATATTATATAGTCGCTGCGAGCTATTCTGGAAATGAGGGTGAAGATGGTGTTTCGAACGGGTTCGCCGGTAAGTGCTTCAGGTTCTTCGCCGAGAGGGAAATTTGGTGGATGGAAATGATCGCCTCCTTTTTGTCTTCATTGATTTAGTCGACTACGAACCCATCCCCATTTCATCCAGAACAGATGATGGCTAATAGGTTGGTTCATTGGAGCTCTAGGAATCAAGTGAAAAATCCATATTATATGATCGGATAAAGGGTTTTCGATATGAGATGGGGTGTTGAATACTGAATGATATCTTCGTCTCCTCGAATACGTATATAAGCAAAAAGATTCCGTAATTTACGGAGGAAATTTAGGAAAAGTGTCAGACAAAGTCTACTGTGATAAATATGATAGGATATGAATTTATCTGAACATCATCTATGCAATAATTGCAGTAAGACGTGTCTAGACTAAAAATAATAAGCATGTATTTTCTGTCAAGAAATGATAAGTAAAACGTATAATAAACAGATACGGTCGAAGTCCAGACTCACTAATGCATCCTAACAACTACCGGTTAGACACACTAATGAAAATTCTGGTTCACTAAGACCAACGCTCTGATACCATTTATAACGACCCGCCAAAACCACCATTGCGTGGTACGTTATCTTTGATCCCATTGCAAGGTATTGACCTCTAAATGATACACGGAGATGATTTTGAATGCAAGGTCATTTGAAAATATGCCATGAATGACTCCATGTAATGTCTTTTTCAATTAGCAAATACACAGCGGAAGCATCATGTAATACCTGAGAATAAACATGCTAAAAAGTGTCAAACAAAAGGTTGGTGAGTTCATAGGTTTATCATAAACAATGATTTCAGTAATAGTAATAGACAACAAGATTTCAGTTTCTATAAATATCCTTACACCGCAGTGTAATAAAAACATTCTACAACCATGGGCACTCGGTAACAAGCCTTAACAATAATAATAATGAATACCCCTGAATGTATAAAGTGCACCGAATCAAGTGCTATAATAACCTCGAAGTACTAAACATCCGTTGACTGCTAGCGCGACTAGCCCGGATGGGGTTGTCAAACCCGATATATCTATCTTTAAGATTTGCGCCTACCAGTTCATAAACCAATAGATTAATGTTACCAAGCTAGGGGAATATTTGTGATTCTAACACACGTAGAATTAAGTTTAGTTCTTGTGTCTATTTTGTAAAACAGTTATAAAACATTGCATGTATTCTCAGTTCAAAAATATATATTGCAAAAGCAATTAAAAAGGGAGCTATGAAAACTCACGATACGATATTTAGTAGTAATTATGCATATGACGGCATTGAACAAGTGCAGAGTTGACCTCGGATTCACGAACCTATATCATTTATATATATTAAAACACATAATGAACACATAATGGTAATCAAACCAGTTTTTAGTTATATATATATATATATATATATATATATATATATATATATATATATATATATATATATATATATATATATATATATATATATGTTATTTAAAAATAGTAATTCAGATATTCTTATGATATATGTAAAAATTATATTTTTATATAAATATCTTTTTTTTTAAATAGTAATTAATAATTAATAATTCATTTTAAATTGTAACTTAATCATTTTCATAATAATAATTGTAATCATAATAATAATAATAATAATAATGTTACTAATAATAATAATGATAATAAAAATAATAAGAATATTAATGATAATAAAAATTATGTTAATATATAAAAATCATGGTAATGAAAATAATAATAATAATAATGTTAATACTAATAATAATGACAAAAATAATAGTGATATTAATAATAATAATAATAATGTTACTACTACTACTACTACTACTACTACTACTACTACTACTACTACTAATAATAATAATAATAATAATAATAATAATAATAATAATAATAATAATAATAATAATAATAATAATAATAATAATAATAATAATATTAATAATAATAATAATAATAATAATAATAATAATAATAATAATAATAATAATAATAATAATAATAATGATACTTTTAATAAAAATGACAATTTTAATAATAATGATAATACTAATAATAAAAATAATAATAATAATAGTAATAATAATAATAATAATACTAATAATAATAATAATAATAATAATAATAATAATAATAATAATAATAATAATAATAATAATAATAATAATAATAATAATAAAATATAATGCTACCTTTAAAAAGCTTCTAAAAAAATGCCCCGAACCGGGCTCAAACCCGCGACTCCTAGTTAACCCGACAACTCCTTATACCATAGCTCTGCTGCTTACTTATCTATTAAAATCTATAACTTAATTATACTTAACCCGTAAATTGTGTTCTTCATCTTCTTCATAACTTCGATTGACCATAACCCAAAAATCCATTCCATTAACGAATTAAATGTTTGATTCAGAGTTTGAAATTGAATCATATCAACCTTCCATGATTGTTTGATTGTCAGACCAGAAGGAAAAAAAATAATTAAACAAAACTGCAGTCGCAAAGAACACACAAAACCCAAAGCTTGATTTTAAAATTTGAACCGTTTTAGACTATGATTATAACATGAGATGTGTTGCAAATCATGTATATAATGCTCTTCAAGATTCAGTTGAACCAAAAACATCAACCTGAATTCGAATTTCATGATGAACACAACAGTTGACTTTTTATTTTTAAACTTTGACTTCGAAATTCAAAAACAATCGAATGAATTAAAGGCTAGAAATTTGCAGATAGCTTGACTAGATGATTCCTAACACAACTACATTATTAGATTTTGAAAATTGTTTAGAATTCGAAGGATTGATTAAAATGTTCAAGAAACAGGGGAACCGGCTGGGTTGTTTTTCAATTTTCTGTTTGATTCGACTAATTTGCAACAGATATATAAAATGTATAATTTATATTTGATGATAGAAGGTCGAATGTATTCCTTAGCACAGGAATTGATCGATTTTTATAGCAATAAAGGTCGACATATACAATTAGTAAAATTAGAACAGAAAAATAAAATAATAAAAGTTGAAATTGATTTTCAACAATTGTTTTCTTATTGTGAATGATTCTTGACATGAAACAAAATTTACACCAGTAGAAGAAAATAATAATGTAGCAGCTATGTTTTTTTTTTATTTCTTATATTCAATTAATATTATTAATTAATAAATATATTAATAATAATAATACTAATTAATAATAATTATATTAATAATAATGATAATAATTAAATATATAATAATAATACTAATTAATAATAATTATATTAATAATAATGATAATAATTTTAATTATAATGGTAATAATAATTATCAAAATAATAATAATTATACTAATAATAAAAAAAAATTATAATTAATAATGATATTAATAATGATATCAATAATATTAGTAATATTGATAATAATATAACAGATTAAATGTATCAATTTTCATATTATATATAATTATTTATATTTAATTACATGTCTATTTACAAATAATTGTTCGTGAATCGTTGAAAACAGTCGAAGGTTAACTGAATTCATATAAACAGTTCAAAAATTTTGATGCTCAGTTTAACAGACTTAGCTTATCGTCCCAGAATTATTAAATCATATATAGATTTGGTTCAAAATAAGTCAAAATTTTTCGGGTCATGACACCCGTCCTCTATAAGAATTTGCTCAACAAATGTAACAACCCAACCCGTTAACCAACCAAAAACGCAGCATAAAAAAAATTTAAAACTGAGCTGACCAGATGAGGTGCGCGGCGCGCTGTCCAATTTTTCCAATTTTCGTAAAAAGATCTCTTGCTTCCCGACACTTTTAGACCAAACGCTTTTCACAACTTTTTATATTAGTTAAAACTAACACGTTCCAATAATAAAATGAGTTTTACGAGACCGGACCCACATCGGCCATTTTACGACTTTCGTACAAAATACAAGTTTTCAACCACATGATTTTTAACACAAAATAAAGACCGAGCATGGCGATTGGGGATACGCTACCCAATCCTAATCAATACAAAAGCAAGATCTTCTAAAGCAACTATGCAAGTCCACTAGTCCCACGCTTACCCGAGCCACCGTATCCATGCAAATCCATAAAAATATAAACAACGAGAGGGTAAGCTAACGCTTAGTGAGTGAAAATATACTACATACATACATATGCATAAAATGGACACGCCACACAAATAACCAAATTCCGCAATACCGGAGCATCCAAGCATAAAGGCAAGCTAGTCTAGCGTACCGTACGTTCACTAAGCACAAGCTATCAACACCAACAATAAGTAAGTTTGCAAACAACGATGTGAACAATGCCAATAAGCTACACCCGGAGGGTTAGCTACATCACGACAATACAACAAGCATCGATGTTCACAACATCCACTAGTATTCAAGATCACAAGGCTAGCCCAACGAATGGTATCGTCAACATCGAACTTAATTCCCATCCGTCTTATTAAATGTGGTATCGTCAACATCGAACTTAAACCCACATATGAGGTATCGTCAACATCAAACTTAAACCCTCATCGAACGAATTAATGTGGTATCATCAACATCGAACTTAAACCCACATATGAGGTATCTTCAACATCGAACTTAAACCCTCATCGAATGGCACTACAATAGTGGTATGGCTTCGTCAACATCGAACTTTAAATCCATACATGAGGTATCATCAACATCGAACTTTAACCCTCATCTAAACAATCAAACAATTTACTCTAGGATATGGTATCGTCAACATCGAACTTTAACCCATACCCCAT
This sequence comes from Rutidosis leptorrhynchoides, assembly GCF_046630445.1. Lineage (NCBI taxonomy): Eukaryota > Viridiplantae > Streptophyta > Magnoliopsida > Asterales > Asteraceae > Rutidosis > Rutidosis leptorrhynchoides. The sequence goes on along the minus strand of NC_092334.1, from coordinate 123,820,873 downwards.
AAATAAATAAATCATATACATACATATATAATTATTCCACTCACAAGCCCATGTGATAACGTACACACGAAGTGTGCACCTCGCCAAAGGTGGTCAACCAAAACGCACAACCGTGCCAATTGGACATGTACACAAGTCCATCAAATCCACCTATACGTGAAGTGAGCTCTATAGCCGAGGATCACTTCACCCGACCCGCACCCATCCTACACATACATATGCACATAGGATATTAACACTCACCTTGTCGCCTTGATGAATGCTTCCAAGTAATCCTCAACTCGTCAATTGGAAAGTACCACACCAACTAAAACGAAGCTAGGAACGAGGTGAATGACTTTAAAACTCGAGACTTTGATCAATTCAAGCTCCTTCCTCTCCAAAACCCCAATTCTCTCACTAGAAATCTCCCTCTCTCTCTAAGATAGTTGAGAGTGATGAATGGATGTGAAATTGATCCAAAGGTGGATCCAAACCAACTGATAAAGCCCACAGATCCGACCTCAAGTAAAATGACCAAATTGCCCTTCATTAAACTTAAAATAGAAAAAGGCTGAAATTTGTCGCTGGCAAGGTGCGCGGCGCGCACCCATAACTGTGCGCGGTGCGCACAACAGTCTGGGCTGATTCTGACCTTCGTTTAAATCCACAATACTTCCTGCATTCAACGTAGCATAATTACACTTCCGGACAATAAATATTAGAGTCTTACAACTCTCCCCCACTTAGAATCGATCACGTCCTCGTGATCCTCGTCACTTAACCAAACGGACCACGCTCCACGGTCCTTAAACGTAAGTCCCAAACCGACTTTCCTAGGCAATTCTTCCCAATGAATCGCTTTTAACAACCAAAATCGTCACACGCGATTTATCAAGTCACAATCCGTGCACTAAACCTTACTCAATCCCTCACATCGGGAAAACTCAGCAAATCTCGAACCGAGATATCAACCTTCTAGCGTACCATTACCAAGTACAATGCTAAAGTAACCACACATCAAAATAAAGTCAACCATCTAAACTGACGAAGACCGAATAGAAGCGAATCCTTACAGATAACGCTCACCACTTAACATACTTTGTAGTGCGCAATACGACCAATACGCAACTACCGTAACATCATAATCCAACGGCTAAAACCGATTGCGCCCAACGACTATGGCAACGCAAATCCCAAGGTGTACAAAATCGACTATCGTCACACCCGTAACATCATGTGAGCGAAACACGGCTATCACATCACTAATCATACAACATGGTCCTCACGACCCCACCATCGATGTATAAAACCACCGATAGATCATACAACATGAAGGCGGGCCGAAAACTTCACGTGATCCACTTCCTAAATCTCAACACATGAATGGTACTCCCATTCCCCATCGGTACTTGCATTTCCCGATAACGTTATACCATACTGATATAACACTACTCCCATGGTAAGTTAGTGGACCTAGCCGACGACCATAACCCACCAATCACATACGCCCTTTTGACCTCCTACAATGAGTAGTGCAACATTGCGCACTGCTACACTATAGTGAACCCTAGCGGGATACACTAACCATCCATCCCGAACGAAGTATATACGCATACTTAAAATCATTCCACCCCGCTTGGAATTTCCGCACACGAATCATACACACATGCTAACATCGCCATCGCAATCGAGCAAGAACCACCTATATCAAACATAGGCACAAAATAATAATTTCCTAGAAGAGAATCCGATACGCACATCCCTTAACCGAGGGACTTCACCTCGATCGTCAAACACGTCCATTACCTCTCAACGAGGTTTACCACATTATCACCCCGGTGATAATTCAAATCCAAAATCATAAGTACAATTTAACCAAAATCGTACTCTACCACAATCGACCAAAACTAGGTCCCAACACAATTTTCGGATCTACTAAGAGCATCATCCGAAATCTCACACTAAATCCTTCTCGTGCAGGAGTGTAACTCCCCCACTTGAAACTACGTTCCCTAATCGCCTCGCCGTGGTAACATCACCCGCGATAATTACCACTATCCGCCATACGTGCATCTCTCCATCGGTCATAACACTCGAATTCCCACGAATTCATTTCGCACACTAGAAATTGACGTCCACCGTCACTCGTTGGCTTTACTTAAACAATGACACAAAACCAACATAACATGCACATTGTACAACCGTACAATGCTACCGAAAAGTAGACTTTACTAACAATTGGGTTTACACGACCCATCACCACATCTTGCTCTATCCTTGAGCACACGAAGGATTTTAACCTATCCTTAAACAAATCGAACGAAGAGTTCACCACAATTTACACAAACTTTACTCTCGCAATCATCCAATTGCTATAGCTTGTCAACTTCTACCTAGTCACTCATGTACCTAAGGGTTTCACTTCGGTACCCTAAGTACAATGTAACCGCAGTACCATCGGAGTCGAACACCACGCTAGTAGGTATAAAAGAGGCACCTAACGTCGCGTCATGTAGACTCCATTGCCAACATACATCGAGATCCAAGACACTCGATCTCAAGGGTTCCAACCACCCGACGAACCTCACGGTTCATCAACTTTAACACGAGAGCGAACACGCTCTAACGTCCGAACACCAAAGCCCACACATATGGCTTGGTAGAAACATTTTCCAATACTAAGGAATGCTTGGTTGCACCAAGCCTTACGCCCTTCGCCCATAAATCAAAACGTCACCATAGGGTACTTTCATTAGGAACGTCACCCATATCACTAACATGCACAACACCATGCATTTAACCAACTCAAACTCAACGGCACATAATAAATAATCAAAAGGACATATTTATTAAAACGAAACGTACCTTAACGTCTCCTTGTCGCACCCGTCCCCGCTAACTTGGGACATTCCGATTACGATGTCCTTCCTCTTGGAAAACGAAGCACACCATGCCATCACCCTTTGGCACTGAACATTCCCAAGACTTATGACCCCTCACGCCACAATTGTAACACTTAGGCGCACCAGAGTCCGATATACCCGTCCGTGTACCACCCGTGCTCGCATTCGGACCTTTAGTCCTCTTACTTGGAGCACCATACGAATCAACCATTCTCCTACTTGAAAGCTCCCTAGCTTTCGATCGAGAATGTGATTTGAAATCCCTAGCCATGTTGAATAACTCCGCAAACGAGTTCACTTAGCCAATGCTAATTTTGCCCTGCAAATCATCATTCAACGTTCGATAGAAATCTTCCATCAGCATCCGATCATTCCCAATATACTCCAGGCAAAAATGAGCCTTCGACATAAAGGTCGTCTTTAGAGTATTCAAGTCCATTGATCCTTGTTGCAAATTTCGCAACTCATTCCGCAATTCTGACAAATAGGCTAAAGTCCGGAACTCCTTGAAGAATTCCCTCTTAAACTCGTCCCACGATAAAGTCATAAACGGTTCACCACCGACAAGATCAATCTTACCATCCAACCAATCCTTTGCTCTACCCCGCAACAAGCTAGTAGCGAGCCTTGTCCTCTTCTCTGGAGGACATTCAATCGTGCAAAAAAACCTTTCGACATCCGAGATCCAAGTGGTGCTTACCAAGGGATCCAGTTTCCCATCGTACATCGGAGGTTTAGTCCTCATGAAGCTCTTAAGACAGCGCTCCATTTCACTACTACTCCGAAATTCGGAATACCTCCTATCCATTCTTTCTTCCAACGCACCCATTTGCTCCGCAACGGCGGTCGCAACTCTAGCGTTAAACTCCAAATCTTTCGTCTCGATCCCGTTTCCCGTCGCCATTCTAAGGAATACAAAGCAATTAGATCACGAACGTATAAAGCACACACAGAATACCTCCCCATCTTGCTAAACACTCGTCGTACATCACTTGCTAGACACCATTTGCACCCGTAATAAGGTTTGCAAGTCCTTATTACGCATACACGCTGTATCGGCTCGTTAGTGCAACGACCGCCTCGCTCGATGATAAATGCAAACGCAAGCATAAACTAAATACAACGCAATCGCATATTAATAATATCCACATATTAATACAAACGTTAGTCAACCTAATAACAAGGCACTAACTATAACCCATTCTGACCCGTACTCCTACAAGTCCCGCAACAAATTAAGCACACACAAAAGTCTAAGTCTAGGCACCTATCTCAAGTCACCTAAATCCCTTAGACCATGTTCTGATACCACTTGTAACAACCCAACCCGTTAACCAACCAAAAACGCAGCATAAAAAAAATTAAAACTGAGCTGACCAGATGAGGTGCGCGGCGCGCACAGGGCCTGGCAGCCCGCTGTCCAACTTTTCCAATTTTCGTAAAAAGATCTATTGCTTCCCGACACTTTTAGACCAAACGCTTTTCACAACTTTTTATATTAGTTAAAACTAACACGTTCCAATAATAAAATGAGTTTTACGAGACCGGGCCCACATCGGCCATTTTATGACTTTCGTACAAAATACAAGTTTTCAACCACATGATTTTTAACACAAAATAAAGACCGAGCATGGCGATTGGGGATACGCTACCCAATCATAATCAATCCAAAAGCAAGATCTTCTAAAGCAACTATGCAAGTCCACTAGTCCCACGCTTAACCGAGCCACCGCATCCATGCAAATCTATAAAAATATAAACAACGAGAGGGTAAGCTAACGCTTAGTGAGTGAAAATATACTACATACATACATATGCATAAAATGGACACGCCACACAAATAACCAAATACCGCAATACCGGAGCATCCAAGCATAAAGGCAAGCTAGTCTAGCGTACCGTACGTTCACTAAGCACAAGCTATCAACACCAACAATAAGTAAGTTTGCAAACAACGATGTGAACAATGCCAATAAGCTACACCCGGAGGGTTAGCTACATCACGACAATACAACAAGCATCGATGTTCACAACATCCACTAGTATTCAAGATCTCAAGGCTAGCTCAACGAATGGTATCGTCAACCTCGAACTTAATTCCCATCCGTCCTAATAAATGTGGTATCGTCAACATCGAACTTAAACCCACATATGAGGTATCATCAACATCGAACTTAAACCCTCATCGAACGAATTAATGTGGTATCGTCAACATCGAACTTAAACCCTCATCGAATGTCACTACAATAGTGGTATGGCTTCGTCAACATCGAACTTTAAATCCATACATGAGGTATCGTCAACATCGAACTTTAACCCTCATCTAAACAATCAAACAATTTACTCTAGGATATGGTATCGTCAACATCGAACTTTAACCTATACCCCACAAATAAATAAATCATATACATAAATATATAATTATTCCACTCACAAGCCCATGTGATAACGTACACACGAAGTGTGCACCTCGCCAAAGGTAGTCAACCAAAACACACAACCGTGCCAATTGGACATGTACACAAGTCCATCAAATCCACCTATACGTGAAGTGAGCTCTATAGCCGAGGATCATTTCACCCGACCCGCACCCATCCTACACATACATATGCACATAGGATATTAACACTCACCTTGTCGCCTTGATGAATACTTCCAAGTAATCCCCAACTCGTCAATTTAAAAGTACCACAACAACCAAAACGAAGCTAGGAACGAGGTGAACGACTTTAAAACCCGAGACTTTGATCAATTCAAGCTCCTTCCTCTCCAAAACCCCAATTCTCTCACTAGAAATCTCCCTCTATCTCTAAGATAGTTGAGAGTGATGAATGGATGTGAAAATGATCCAAAGGTGGATCCAAACCAACTGATAATGTGACGACCCGGGAATTTCCGACTAAATTTAAACTTGATCTTTATATGTTTCCAACACGATAAGCAAAGTCTGTAATGTGGAGTCTCAAAATCTTAGAACTGTTTTATGAATTCATTTGACCTTTGACTATTCCCGACGATTCACGAACAATTGTTATAAATAAAGATGTATATATATGAATAATTTTATATGTAAATAATTATATTAAATATATTAATGAACCATTAAGTAATTTAGTTTTTATGAAAGATAACTTTAAATAACTAAATCTTGATATTTCGAATATATATATATATATATATATATATATATATATATATATATATATATATATATATATATATATATATATATATATATATATATATATAGTATAAGGTATATAAATGGATCAATTATAATTTGCCAATGTTATCAAAATATTAAAGATATAGTGTATACTTTGAGGTTGATTGTTTAATATATATATGTAATTATCTGCTTAACATTTAAAACATAATTGTATATATATATGTGTATATAAATATAAACCTATATATATGGTTTTTTAGTAAAAATTATATTGTAATATCTAAAATATATAAACATTAAACATTCAATGAAACATATCACATAATATAATTATTAAATATTATACAATTAATGATATGTATTATCAATATATTGAATAATTATAAGATAAGAATACAGTAGTTATAGTAACATTATTATTACATTCATTATTATTATTAATACTAATACTAATGTTAATATAAATAATAATATCAATATTAAATGTAACATTATAAATAATATATAGATGTGAAATTTAACACAATTAATTTGTATTGTCATTATGACCAAGATATTATTGTTATCATTCGTAATATTATTAATATAATATTAATATCATTATTATTATTATTACTTATTATTATCATTAATATAATTATTAATATTATCATTAAAATTACTATATTATCATTATAACCAAAAAGTATTAAAACTATTATTGATATGGAACAACTTATTAATTACTATTATTATTAATAATAATATTATTATTAAATATTATTAAAAATTAATATTACTCTTATTATTGGTATTAATTGAATATTATTATTATTAATATTATTATTATTATCTCTATTATTATTACTAAATTATTAATTGTACATTATTTACAAATCTATTTTGGAACTGATATAATCAGATAGAAACAAGGAGTTGTTAACTATCAAAATCATCTAATTGTACGAATTCCTTCAATCACTATCTGCATATTTTTTTTTCCTATTTTTTTGGAATAAATCCTCCTCAGTGGATTTCACGTCCTTATTGTCTGATTTCTGTTACCAATCGACCTCGAGTAATCACTTCATGTTTCTACAGCAATTATCTATCACCTTATGTACAAACACGCTGCAAGTCGAATTAAAAAGAAGAACACATTTAAAATAATTAAACCGTCCTCTGTTCTTTATACTTTCGGACCAAAATTCGAATTCAAGTGTTATTTCAAAATTCACAAATGTAGAGTTGTTCTAAAACATGTCGTGAATGTTTATGTACAATCTCAGTATCCAATTCTTCAAAACGAGAACAAAGTTGGGGAGTCAAAGTTTGAGTTAAAAAAGTCAACTATTTCTTCTTCCTTCGAATTCACGATTTATATGTTATTTCTGAAGCAATTGATGGGTTCCGAAGAGCCTAGGAACGATTTACTATCACTTTCATTTTTTAATTTCAATCTAAAACTGTCTTAAATTGAAAATCACGACTTGAGTTTCTAATTTTTTTTTGAATACAGCGACTGTTCTTCAAATCTTTTTTTTTCTTTTCATGTCTAGTAACCACCATTACATTATTCCTGTCCCAACCCAATCCTTAAATTAGTAGTGATGTCCATTAAAATTGGTTCTCTGGTCGAAAGATAACTGAGGAAGAAGATGAAGCTTTTTATTGACAGGTTAAATATAAATGATTTTGTAATCTTTCGGATAAATGGGCATAGCCCAGTTGGTTAAATGAAGTGGTGAGTATTCGGGAGGTCGCGGGTTCGAGTCCCGGCTCTGACGATTTAATTCTTTTTAAGCCTTTTAAGGTAGTTCTCATATTTACAATTATTATTATTATTATATTATTATTATTATTATTATTATTATTATTATTATTATTATTATTATTATTATTATTATTATAGATATTTTGATTATCATTTATATTGTTATTATTCTTAATGTTATTATTACGATCATTATTATTATTAAGGTTCTTATTAAAAGTATTATTATTATTATCATATTCATTACCATTATTATTATTAATATTAATATTATTATTATTATTATTACTATTAATATTATTATTGTTATTGTTATTATTATGATTATAATTAAAATTGTTATAATTAGTATTATAAGTGATATTAATGTTATTATTATTGTAGTTTATCAATTAAGTGTTATTATCATTATTATAGTTATTATGATTATTATTATTATTACTAGTATTATGAAAATAATATAAATTAGTATTATTTCCATAAACATTCGTATTAGTAACATTCTATAATTATTAGTATTATCATTACGTAGTATTATTATTATCATTTTTTTAATAATGTTAACAAATCATTAAAAGCATTGTTATTAATATTATCATGAGTATCGTTATTAGATAATTATTAAAAATTTTATTATAAACATCTTTAATAGTAAAATTAGTATTTTTACAGTTATTATTATTAATATCATTATATTTATCACTAAAAGGATTTTTAACATTTTTATTTTTATTAGTAATAATAAGTATTATCAATATTATCATTTTACCATTATAAATATCATTTTAGTATTAGTACAATTATTAGTTTTAACAAACAAACGATATATATATTTTATACATTAAACATAATAAAATTAATATTTGCACATACAAAATAAATACATATATATATATATAAATATATATATATATATATATATATATATATATATATATATATATATATTTGATATAAAAATGATATAACTAATAAATTTAAATATATAAATATATATATATATATATATATATATATATATATAATTGTTTGATTTCAAGAATATGCATTAATGAAAGTACAAATGATATAGGTTCGTGAATTCGAGGCCTACCCTACACTTGTTCAATGACGTCATATGTATTTTTACTACAAAATACAGTATAGTGAGTTTCATTTGCCCCCTTTTACTCTTTACATTTTTGGGCTGAGAATACATGCAAATGCTTTATTAACTGTTTTACAATATTTATATGCGTGAGTTTCATTACTCCCTTTTTATATATATTTTTGGGACTGAGAATACATGCGCTGCTTTTAAAAATGTTTTACGATATAGACACAAGTAATCGAAACTACATTCTATGGTTGAATTATCAAAGTCGAATATACCCCTTTTTATTAAGTCTGGTAATCTAAGAATTATGGAACAGACACCCTAATTGACGCGAATCCTAAAGATAGATCTATCGGGCCCAACAAGCCCCATCCAAAGTACCAGATGCTTTAGTACTTCGAAATTTATATCATGTCTGAAGGAGGATCCCGGAATAATGGGGATATTCTTATATGCATATTGTGAATGTCGGTTACCAGGTGTTTAATCCATATGAATGATATTTTTGTCTCTATGCATGGGACGTATGTTTATGAGAAATGGAAATATGAAATCTTGTGGTCTATTAAAATTATGAAACGATTATTTATGTTAAACTAATGAACTCACCAACCTTTTGGTTGACACTTTAAAGCATGTTTATTCTCAGGTACGAAAGAAATCTTCCGCTGTGCATTTGCTCATCTTAGAGTTATTACTTGGAGTCATTCATGACATATTTCAAAAGACGTTGCATTCGAGTCATTGAGTTCATCAAGATTATTATTAAGTCAATTATAGTAAGATATATTACGAAATGGTATGCATGTTGTCAACTTTCGATGTAATGAAAGATTGTCTTTTCAAAAACGAATGCAATGTTTGTAAAATGTATCATATAGAGGTCAAGTACCTCGCAATGTAATCAACTGTTGTGAATCATTTATAATCGATATGGACTTCGTTCGGATGGATTAGGACGGGTCCTTTCAGTTGGTATCAGAGCGGTGGTCTTAGAGAACCAGGTCTTGCATTAGTATGTCTAACTGATAGTTGTTTAGATGCATTAGTGAGTCTGAACTTCGACCGTGTCTGCATGTCAAAAGTTTTGCTTATCATTTCTAGTCGAAAATCATCTGCTTATCATCCTTAGGAGATTACCTGCTTATCATTCTTAGTCTAGACATGTCTTACTGCCTCTATTGCATAGACAGTGTATAGATAAATTCATATCTTAGCGTATCTGTTATTGTTACCTTTGCCTGATAGTTTTCGTAGATTCCTCCGTAACTTATGAGATTTTAGTATTATATATGCATATGTAAATTATGTATTTCATGGTACTAATCTACATCCTATAATCTATTTCTTATCGAAAATCCTTCATATGATCGTACGAAATGAATCCCTCAATCAGTTCGAGTCCCTCAGATTTCGATAACTATTCCGATAGTTATTCCGACAGCTATTCAGACATGGATGTTCACCTAAGCTCCAAAACGACGTCACCAGAATGAATTAACCAATTCATCTGATGGGTTCGTAGTCAACTTAATCAATGGAGACGTAAAGAAGGCAATCCCTTCCATCAACCGAATTCACCTCTTGGTGAAGAACCCGAAGCACTTACCAGCGAATTTATCTAAAACACCATTTTCTCTCTCATTTCCAGAGTATCTCGTCATGATTATATACTATACCAAATTCTAGATCATATTTATCCGCTCGTCCGAACCGAAAATCACCCTGGTGTAATAGAAGAAGTCAACGAGCTTCGTGCTCGGGTAGTGGCTTTGGAGAATATGGTGCAAAGGTTACAAACACCAGCAGCAGTGTAGTGACCCGAACTTTTCCATGTTTATATATATTAATTGAGATTGATATTTACATGATTAAATGTTTTCAACATGTTAAGCAATCAAACTTGTTAAGACTTGATTAATTGAAATATGTTTCATATAGACAATTGACCACCCAAATTGACCGGTGATTCACGAACGTTAAAACTTGTAAAAACTATATGATGACATATATATGGATATATATATAGTTAACATGATACTATGATAAGTAAACATATCATTAAGTATATTAACAATGAACTACATATGTAAAAACAAGACGACTAACTTAATGATTTTTAAACGAGACATATATGTAACGATTATCGTTGTAAAGACATTTAATGTATATATATCATATTAAGAGATATTCATACATGATAATATCATGATAATATAATAATTTAAAATCTCATTTGATATTATAAACATTGGGTTAACAACATTTAACAAGATCGTTAACCTAAAGGTTTCAAAACAACACTTACATGTAACGACTAACGATGACTTAACGACTCAGTTAAAATGTATATACATGTAGTGTTTTAATATGTATTTATACACTTTTGAAAGACTTCAATACACTTATCAAAATACTTCTACTTAACAAAAATGCTTACAATTACATCCTCGTTCAGTTTCATCAACAATTCTACTCGTATGCACCCGTATTCGTACTCGTACAATACACAGCTTTTAGATATATGTACTATTGGTATATACACTATATTGATCAGCTCTTAGCAGCCCATGTGAGTCACCTAACACATGTGGGAACCATCATTTGGCAACTAGCATGAAATATCTCATAAAATTACAAAAATATGAGTAATCATTCATGACTTATTTACATGAAAACAAAATTACATGTCCTTTATATCTAATCCATACACCAACGACCAAAAACACCTACAAACACTTTCATTCTTCAATTTTCTTCATCTAATTGATCTCTCTCAAGTTCTATCTTCAAGTTCTAAGTGTTCTTCATATATTCTACAAGTTTTAGTTACATAAAATCAAGAATACTTTCAAGTTTGCTAGCTCACTTCCAATCTTGTAAGGTGATCATCCAACCTCAATAAATCTTTGTTTCTTACAGTAGGTTATCATTCTAATACAAGGTAATAATCATATTCAAACTTTGGTTCAATTTCTATAACTATAACAATCTTATTTCAAGTGATGATCTTACTGGAACTTGTTTTCGTGTCATGATTCTGCTTCAAGAACTTCGAGCCATCCAAGGATTCGTTGAAGCTAGATCCATTTTTCTCTTTTCCAGTAGGTTTATCCAAGGAACTTAAGGTAGTAATGATTTTCATAACATCATTCGATTCATACATATAAAGCTATTTTATTCGAAGGTTTAAACTTGTAATCACTAGAACATAGTTTAGTTAATTCTAAACTTGTTCGCAAACAAAAGTTAATCCTTCTAACTTGACTTTTAAAATCAACTAAACACATGTTCTATATCTATATGACATGCTAACTTAATGATTTAAAACCTGGAGACACGAAAAATACCGTAAAACCGGATTTACGCCGTCGTAACACCGCGGGCTGTTTTGGGTTAGTTAATTAAAAACTATGATAAACTTTGATTTAAAAGTTGTTATTCTGAGAAAATGATTTTTATTATGAACATGAAACTATATCCAAAAATTATGGTTAAACTTAAAGTGGAAGTATGTTTTCTAAATTGGTCATCTAGACGTCGTTCTTTCGACTGAAATGACTACCTTTACAAAAATGACTTGTAATTATTTTTCCGACTATAAACCTATACTTTTTCTGTTTAGATTCATAAAATAGAGTTCAATATGAAACCATAGCAATTTGATTCACTCAAAACGGATTTAAAATGAAGAAGTTATGGGTAAAACAAGATTGGATAATTTTTCTCATTTTAGCTACGTGAAAATTGGTAACAAATCTATTCCAACCATAACTTAATCAACTTGTATTGTATATTATGTAATCTTGAGATACCATAGACACGTATACAATGTTTCGATCTATCATGTCGACACATCTATATATATTTCGAAACAACCATAGACACTCTATATGTGAATGTTGGAGTTAGCTATACAGGGTTGAGGTTGATTCCAAAATATATATAGTTTGAGTTGTGATCAATACTGATATACGTATACACTGGGTCGTGGATTGATTCAAGATAATATTTATCGATTTATTTCTGTACATCTAACTGTGGACAACTAGTTGTAGGTTATTAACGAGGACAGCTGACTTAATAAACTTAAAACATCAAAATATATTAAAAGTGTTGTAAATATATTTTGAACATACTTTGATATATATGTATATATTGTTATAGGTTCGTGAATCAACCAGTGGCCAAGTCTTACTTCCCGACGAAGTAAAAATCTTTGAAAGTGACTTATAGTCCCACTTTTAAAATCTAATATTTTTGGGATGAGAATACATGAAGGTTTTATAAATGATTTACAAAATAGACACAAGTACATGAAACTACATTCTATGGTTGAATTATCGAAATCGAATATGCCCCTTTTTATTAAGTCTGGTAATCTAAGAATTAGGGAACAGACACCCTAATTGACGCGAATCCTAAAGATAGATCTATTGGGCCTAACAAACCCCATCCAAAGTACCGGATGCTTTAGTACTTCGAAATTTATATCATATCCGAAGGGTGTCCCGGAATGATGGGGATATTCTTATATATGCATCTTGTTAATGTCGGTTACCAGATGTTCACCATATGAATGATTTTTATCTCTATGTATGGGATGTGTATTGAAATGTGAAATCTTGTGGTCTATTATTATGATTTGATATATATAGGTTAAACCTATAACTCACCAACATTTTTGTTGACGTTTTAAGCATGTTTATTCTCAGGTGATTATTAAGAGCTTCCGCTGTCGCATACTTAAATAAGGACGAGATTTGGAGTCCATGCTTGTATGATATTGTGTAAAAACTGCATTCAAGAAACTTATTTTGTTGTAACATATTTGTATTGTAAACCATTATGTAATGGTCGTGTGTAAACAGGATATTTTAGATTATCATTATTTGATAATCTACGTAAAGCTTTTTAAACCTTTATTGATGAAATAAAGGTTATGGTTTGTTTTAAAATGAATGCAGTCTTTGAAAAACGTCTCATATAGAGGTCAAAACCTCGCAGCGAAATCAATTAATATGGAACGTTTTTAATCAATAAGGACGGGACATTTCAGTTGGTATCCGAGCGTTGGTCTTAGAGAACCAGAATTTTGCATTAGTGTGTCTTATCGAGTTTGTTAGGATGCATTAGTGAGTCTGGACTTCGACCGTGTTTACTTGAAAAATGATTGCTTAACAAATTTTGTTGGAAACTATATATTTTTAACATGTGAATATTATGTGATATATTAATCTCTTAACGCGTTTGATATTATGTGATAGATGTCTACCTCTAGAACAAGTCCCATTGACTCACCTAATAATAATGAAGAGTCAAATGTAAATTGGAAAGATTCGTGGACTGATTCACAAGTTCCCAAAGAGGAACCGGAAGAAGAGTCGAACCGGAAGAAGAATTGGAATCGGAACCGGATGAAGAAATAGAACTGGTGGGGGAAATAATAAAACGGTTAAGTAAAAGAAAATCCTCAACCAACCGACCAAGGTTAATTATGGTCAATGGTGTTTCCGCCAAGGAAGCAAAATATTGGGAGGATTACCAATTCTCCGATGAATCAGATTCCGACGAGAATTCCGATGATGTTATAGAAATTACCCCAACTGAATTTAAAAAGGCAAAAGAAAATAATAAGGGAAAGGGCATAAAAATAGAGAAATCTAATTCCAACCCCGATGAACTTTATATGTATCGTCGACCCCCGAAGTCCTTAAGTTGTAACAATGACCGGGAACCTCTAAACCACCAGGTTTTTCTAAACCAATGTGGAAAACGACGGCTCGTATTAGGGGAACATCATATATCCCTAGAAACTTGGCAAAACGAACCAAAACCGAAGAAGAAGAAACAAGCGAGTCGGAATAAGATAGTTGTATTCGTGTGGTGTAATATATGTAATATAGTGTACTTATGCTTTATGATATATGTAAAAATTGCTTGTATTAATAAGTATTTTTTTTAATCTAACTCTTGTCTATTTTACAGTATAAAAACACAAAATGGATAGACAACCCAATATTTTAAGAGACCTACCCGGAGACATGATTGATGAAATCTTGTCTAGAGTCGGTCAGAATTCTTCGGCACAACTATTTAAGGCGAGATCAGTTTGTAAGACATTCGAAGAACGTTCCAAGAATGCCTTGGTTTATAAAAGGCTTTCGTTCGAAAGATGGGGGATATCACATTGGGAAATCCATAAGTTACGATGTGTTTACTTTGACGCATATATTGCGGGGAACCCAAATGCTATTTTACGCAATGGGTTAAGAAATTATTTTGACTAAATATATCCGAATATTAGACTTCGTGATTTAGAAAAAGTGGCTAACATGCACCATAAAGAAGCATGTTATGCTTACGGATTAGTAATGTTCGCTTCTCACCAAAGTGAGAACAAGAACATCGGGCTACAACTATTAAACAAAACGTTTCCACAAGTGACGGAGTCGGTAATTGGGGTAAGAAATGAGGTTTTTAGATTGTTACGGGACTGTTGGACATTACGTAACCCTCGTCCCTTTGACGACGTTACAACACGATGTCTTATCAACGGCCATAACGGTTATGTTCCACAAGACCAAGGATGGGAAGTAATCCTAGTAAAACCAGAATGCATGACCTGTTTCTGGACGTATGAATTGAGTGTCTTTATTGCCTTTGCTGAACGACTTGTGTACTAGCTAGAATTATCTTCACAACCATCTTGTATCAAATTTATTGTGTGCTATATTTCATGCTATATGTAAAATAAGCGGTATTGTAAGTTTGTAAAATATTGTGTAAAAGTTTGAACGAGAAATATTATTATAATCAGTTTTTCATATAGAATTGTAGTAGTTGAATTGTATATTAGCTACTAAGTATGAACTTAACGGGTAGGTACTACCCGAATTTAAACTTATAAAACGCTAATATGAAGAAAAAGCTTTTATAAATGAGTTCATATTATGCTACGAAATACTATTAACTACTCTTAATATTCTGTATGATTAACTTGTTCCATTTGACTATTTTGAAGGAAATGGCACCGACTACTCGACACACCGTGAATATGAATGAAGAGGAATTCCGTACTTTTCTAGATTCAAACATAGCCGCAGTACAGGCTGCGCTATATACCAACAATAACCTTGGATCTAGCAGTACAGGAAATCGTGTAGGATGCACCTACAAAGAATTCACTGCCTGCAAACCTTTGGAATTTGATGGAACCGAAGGACCGATCGGATTGAAATGGTGGACCGAGAAGGTCGAATCGGTGTTTGCCATAAGTAAGTGTACTGAAGAGGACAAAGTGAAGTACGCTACGCATACCTTCACAGGTTCTGCGTTAACATGGTGGAATACCTATCTAGAGCAAGTGGGACAAGACGATGCGTACGCACTACCGTGGTCAGCATTCAAGCACTTGATGAACGAGAAATACCGTCCCAGAACCGAGGTCAATAAGCTCAAGACAGAACTTAGAGGGTTACGAACCCAAGGATTTGATATTACCACATACGAAAGACGATTCACAGAATTGTGCCTATTGTGTCCGGGAGCATTCGAAGATGAGGAAGAGAAGATCGACGCGTTTGTGAAAGGATTACCGGAAAGAATCCAAGAAAATATAAGTTCACATGAGCCCGCCTCCATAAAACAGGCATGTAGAATGGGTCACAAACTAGTGAACCAGATTGAAGAAAGAATTAAAGAACAGACTGCTGAAGAGGCCAATGTGAAGCAAGTTAAATGAAAGTGGGAGGAAAACGGTGATAAGAATCACCAATACAACAACAACAGAAATTACAACAATAATAGCAACAATTATCCTAACAATCGCAACATCAATCGCAACTACAACAAACGGCCCAACAACAACAACAACAACAGCAACTACAACAATCATCCCAACAACAATAATAACCGCAACAACAACAACAATCAGAAGCAGCTATGACAAAGGTGTGAAAAGTATCACTCGGGGTTCTGCACCAAATTTTGCAACAAGTGTAAAAGAAATGGTCATAGCGCGGCGAAGTGTGAGGTCTACGGACCAGGGGTTAATAGAACAAAAGGAACAAATGGTGTCGGAATGAGTAATGGCGGAGCAAGTAGTGTCGGAGCAAGTTATGCCAATGTAGTTTGTTATAAATGTGAAAAACCGGGCCACATTATTAGAAATTGCTCGAACCAGGAGAACACGAATGGACAAGGCTGCGGAAGAGTTTTCAATATTAACACGGCAGAGGCACAGGAAGACCCGGAGCTTGTTACGGGTACGTTTCTAATTGACAATAAATCTGCTTACGTTTTATTTGATTCGGGTGCGGATAGAAGCTATATGAGTAGAGATTTTTGTGCTAAATTAAGTTGTCCATTGACGCCTTTGGATAGTAAATTTTTACTCGAATTAGCAAATGGTAAATTAATTTCAGCAGATAATATATGTCGGAATCGAGAAATTAAACTGGTTAGCGAAACATTTAAGATTGATTTGATACCAGTAGAGTTAGGGAGTTTTGATGTGATAATCGGTATGGACTGGTTGAAAGAAGTGAAAGCAGAGATCGTTTGTTACAAAAATGCAATTCGCATTATACGAGAAAAAGGAAAACCCTTAATGGTGTACGGAGAAAAGGGCAACACGAAGCTACATCTTATAAGTAATTTGAAGGCACAAAAACTAATAAGAAAAGGTTGCTATGCTGTTCTAGCACACGTCGAGAAAGTACAAACTGAAGAAAAGAGCATCAATGATGTTCCCATTGCAAAAGAATTTCCCGATGTATTTCCGAAAGAATTACCGGGATTACCCCCACATCGACCCATTGAATTTCAAATAGATCTTATACCAGGAGCTGCACCAATAGCTCGTGTTCCTTACAGACTCGCACCCAGCGAGATGAAAGAACTGCAAAGCCAATTACAAGAACTTTTAGAGCGTGGTTTCATTCGACCAAGCACATCACCGTGGGGACCTCCTGTTTTGTTTGTCAAGAAGAAAGATGGTACATTCAGGTTGTGTATCGACTACCGAGAGTTGAACAAACTTACCATCAAGAACCGCTACCCACTACCGAGAATCGACGACTTATTTGATCAACTACAAGGCTCGTCTGTTTATTCAAAGATTGACTTACGTTCCGGGTATCATCAAATGCGGGTGAAAGAAGATGATATTCCAAAGACTGCTTTCAGAACACGTTACGGTCATTACGAGTTTATGGTCATACTGTTTGGTTTAACTAATGCACCAGCTGTGTTCATGGACCTTATGAACCGAGTGTGTGGACCATACCTTGACAAGTTTATCATTGTTTTCATTGATGACATACTTATTTACTCAAAGAATGACCAAGAACACGGTGAACATTTGAGAAAGGTGTTAGAAGTATTGAGGAAGGAAGAATTGTACGCTAAATTTTCAAAGTGTGCATTTTGGTTGGAAGAAGTTCAATTCCTCGGTCACATAGTGAACAAAGAAGGTATTAAGGTGGATCCGGCAAAGATAGAAACTGTTGAAAAGTGGGAAACCCCGAAAACTCCGAAACACATACGCCAGTTTTTAGGACTAGCTGGTTACTACAGAAGGTTCATCCAAGGCTTTTCCAGAATAGCAAAACCCTTGACTGCATTAACGCATAAAGGGAAGAAATTTGAACGGAATGATGAACAAGAGAAAGCGTTTCAGTTATTGAAGAAAAAGCTAACTACGGCACCTATATTGTCATTGCCTAAAGGGAATGATGATTTTGTGATTTATTGTGACGCATCAAAGCAAGGTCTCGGTTGTGTATTAATGCAACGAACGAAGGTGATTGCTTATGCGTCTAGACAATTGAAGATTCACGAACAAAATTATACGACGCATGATTTGGAATTAGGCGCGGTTGTTTTTGCATTAAAGACTTGGAGGCACTACTTATATGGGGTCAAAAGTATTATATATACCGACCACAAAAGTCTTCAACACATATTTATTCAGAAACAACTGAATATGAGGCAGCGTAGGTGGATTGAATTGTTGAATGATTACGACTTTGAGATTCGTTACCACCCGGGGAAGGCAAATGTGGTAGCCGATGCCTTGAGCAGGAAGGACAGAGAACCCATTCGAGTAAAATCTATGAATATAATGATTCATAATAACCTTACTACTTAAATAAAGGAGGCGCAACAAGGAGTTTTAAAATAGGGAAATTTAAAGGATGAAATACCCAAAGGATCGGAGATGCATCTTAATATTCGGGAAGACGGAACCCGGTATAGGGCTGAAAGGATTTGGGTACCAAAATTTGGAGATATGAGAGAAATGGTACTTAGAAAAGCTCATAAAACCAGATACTCAATACATCCTGGAACTGGGAAGATGTACAAGGATCTCAAGAAACATTTTTGGTGGCCGGGTATGAAAGCCAATGTTGCTAAATACGTAGGAGAATGTTTGACGTGTTCTAAGGTCAAAGCTGAGCATCAGAAACCATCAGGTCTACTTCAACAACCCAAAATCCCGGAATGGAAATGGGAAAACATTACCATGGATTTCATCACTAAATTGCCAAGGACTGCAAGTGGTTTTGATACTATTTGTGTAATAGTTGATCGTCTCACCAAATCAGCACACTTCCTGCCAATAAGAGAAGATGACAAGATGGAGAAGTTAGCACGACTGTATTTGAAAGAAGTCGTCTCCAGACATGGAATACCAATCTCTATTATCTCTGATAGGGATGGCAGATTTATTTCAAGATTCTGGCAGACATTACAGCAAGCATTAGGAACTCGTCTAGACATGAGTACTGCCTATCATCCACAAACTGATGGGCAGAGCAAAAGGACGATACAAACGCTTGAAGACATGCTACGAGCATGTGTTATTGATTTCGGAGATAGTTGGGATCGACATCTACCGTTAGCAGAATTTTCCTACAACAACAGCTACCATTCAAGCATTGAGATGGCGCCGTTTGAAGCACTTTATGGTAGAAAGTGCAGGTCTCCGATTTGTTAGAGTGAAGTGGGGGATAGACAGATTACGGGTCCGGAGATTATACAAGAAACTACCGAGAAGATCATCCAAATTCAACAACGGTTGAAAACCGCCCAAAGTCGACAAAAGAGCTATGCTGACATTAAAAGAAAAGATATAGAATTTGAAATTGGAGAGATGGTCATGCTTAAAGTTGCACCTTGGAAAGGCGTTGTTCGATTTGGTAAACGAGGAAAATTAAATCCAAGGTATATTGGACCATTCAAGATTATTGATCGTGTCGGACCAGTAGCTTACCGACTTGAGTTACCTCAACAACTCGCGGCTGTACATAACACTTTCCACGTCTCGAATTTGAAGAAATGTTTTGCTAAAGAAGATCTCACTATTCCGTTAGATGAAATCCAAATCAACGAAAAACTCCAATTCATCGAAGAACCCGTCGAAATAATGGATCGTGAGGTTAAAAGACTTAAGCAAAACAAGATACCAATTGTTAAGGTTCGATGGAATGCTCGTAGAGGACCCGAGTTCACCTGGGAGCGTGAAGATCAAATGAAGAAGAAATACCCGCATCTATTTCCAGAAGATTCGTCAACACCTTCAACAGCTTAAAATTTCGGGACGAAATTTATTTAACGGGTAGGTACTGTAGTGACCCGAACTTTTCCATGTTTATATATATTAATTGAGATTGATATTTACATGATTAAATATTTTCAACATGTTAAGCAATCAAACTTGTTAAGACTTGATTAATTGAAATATGTTTCATATAGACAATTGACCACCCAAGTTGACCGGTGATTCACGAACGTTAAAACTTGTAAAAACTATATGATGACATATATATGGATATATATATATATATATATATATATATATATATATATATATATATATAGTTAACATGATACTATGATAAGTAAACATATCATTAAGTATATTAACAATGAACTACATATGTAAAAACAAGACTACTAACTTAATGATTTTTAAACGAGACATATATGTAACGATTATCGTTTTAAAGACATTTAATGTATATATATCATATTAAGAGATATTCATACATGATAATATCATGATAATATAATAATTTAAAATCTCATTTGATATTATAAACATTGGGTTAACAACATTTAACAAGATCGTTAACCTAAAGGTTTCAAAACAACACTTACATGTAACGACTAACGATTACTTAACGACTCAGTTAAAATGTATATACATGTAGTGTTTTAATATGTATTTATACACTTTTGAAAGACTTCAATACACTTATCAAAATACTTCTACTTAACAAAAATGCTTACAATTACATCCTCGTTCAGTTTCATCAACAATTCTACTCGTATGCACCCGTATTCGTACTCGTACAATACACAGCTTTTAGAAATATGTACTATTGGTATATACATTATATTGATCAGCTCTTAGCAGCCCATGTGAGTCACCTAACACATGTGGGAACCATCATTTGGCAACTAGCATGAAATATCTCATAAAATTACAAAAATATGAGTAATCATTCATGACTTATTTACATGAAAACAAAATTACATATCCTTTATATCTAATCCATACACCAACGACCAAAAACACCTACAAACACTTTCATTCTTCAATTTTCTTCATCTAATTAATCTCTCTCAAGTTCTATCTTCAAGTTCTAAATGTTCTTCATATATTCTACAAGTTTTAGTTACATAAAATCAAGAATACTTTCAAGTTTGCTAGCTCACTTCCAATCTTGTAAGGTAATCATCCAACCTCAAGAAATCTTTGTTTCTTACAGTAGGTTATCATTCTAATACAAGGTAATAATCATATTCAAACTTTGGTTCAATTTCTATAACTATAACAATCTTATTTCAAGTGATGATCTTACTTGAACTTGTTTTCGTGTCATGATTCTGCTTCAAGAACTTCGAGCCATCCAAGGATCCGTTGAAGCTAGATCCATTTTTCTCTTTTCCAGTAGGTTTATCCAAGGAACTTAAGGTAGTAATGATGTTCATAACATCATTCGATTCATACATATAAAGCTATCTTATTCGAAGGTTTAAACTTGTAATCAATAGAACATAGTTTAGTTAATTCTAAACTTGTTCGCAAACAAAAGTTAATCCTTCTAACTTGACTTTTAAAATCAACTAAACACATGTTCTATATCTATATGATGTGCTAACTTAATGATTTAAAACCTGGAGACACGAAAAACACCGTAAAACCGGATTTACACCGTCGTAGTAACACCGCGGGCTGTTTTGGGTTAGTTAATTAAAAACTATGATAAACTTCGATTTAAAAGTTGTTATTCTGAGAAAATGATTTTTATTATGAACATGAAACTATATCCAAAAATTATGGTTAAACTCAAAGTGAAAGTATGTTTTCTAAAATGGTCATCTAGACGTCGTTCTTTCGACTGAAATGACTACCTTTACAAAAACGACTTGTAACTTATTTTTCCGACTATAAACCTATACTTTTTTTGTTTAGATTCATAAAATAGAGTTCAATATGAAACCATAGCAATTTTATTTACTCAAAACAGATTTAAAATGAATAAGTTATGGGTAAAACAAGATTGGATAATTTTTCTCATTTTAGCTACGTGAAAATTGGTAACAAATCTATTCCAACCATAACTTAATCAACTTGTATTGTATATTATGTAATCTTGAGATACCATAGACATGTATACAATGTTTCGACCTATCATGTCGACACATCTATATATATTTCGGAACAACCATAGACACTCTATATGTGAATGTTGGAGTTAGCTATACAGGGTTGAGGTTGATTCCAAAATATATATAGTTTGAGTTGTGATCAATACTGAGATACGTATACACTGGGTCGTGGATTGATTCAAGATAATATTTATCGATTTATTTCTGTACATCTAACTGTGGACAACTAGTTGTAGGTTACTAACGAGGACAGCTGACTTAATAAACTTAAAACATCAAAATATATTAAAAGTGTTGTAAATATATTTTGAACATACTTTGATATATATGTATATATTGTTATAGGTTCGTGAATCAACCAGTGGCCAAGTCTTACTTCCC
This sequence comes from Rutidosis leptorrhynchoides, assembly GCF_046630445.1. Lineage (NCBI taxonomy): Eukaryota > Viridiplantae > Streptophyta > Magnoliopsida > Asterales > Asteraceae > Rutidosis > Rutidosis leptorrhynchoides. Next base: position 123,797,906 of record NC_092334.1, on the reverse strand, counting down.
GACGAAGTAAAAATCTGTGAAAGTGAGTTATAGTCCCACTTTTAAAATCTAATATTTTTGGGATGAGAATACATGCAGGTTTTATAAATGATTTACAAAATAGACACAAGTACGTGAAACTACATTCTATGGTTGAATTATCAAAATCGAATATGCCCCTTTTTATTAAGTCTGGTAATCTAAGAATTAGGGAACAGACGCCCTAATTGACGCGAATCCTAAAGATAGATCTATTGGACCTAACAAACCCCATCCAAAGTACCGGATGCTTTAGTACTTCGAAATTTATATCATATCCGAAGGGTGTCTCGGAATGATGGGGATATTCTTATATATGCATCTTGTTAATGTCAGTTACCAGGTGTTCACCATATGAATGATTTTTATCTCTATGTATGGGATGTGTATTGAAATATGAAATCTTGTGGTCTATTATTATGATTTGATATATATAGGTTAAACCTATAACTCACCAACATTTTTGTTGACGTTTTAAGCATGTTTAATCTCAGGTGATTATTAAGAGCTTCCGCTGTCGCATACTTAAATAAGGACGAGATTTGGAGTCCATGCTTGTATGATATTGTGTAAAAACTGCATTCAAGAAACTTATTTTGTTGTAACATATTTGTATTGTAAACCATTATGTAATGGTCGTGTGTAAACAGGATATTTTAGATTATCATTATTTGATAATCTACGTAAAGCTTTTTAAACCTTTATTGATGAAATAAAGGTTATGGTTTGTTTTAAAATGAATGCAGTCTTTGAAAAACGTCTCATATAGAGGTCAAAACCTCGCAACGAAATCAATTAATATGGAACGTTTTTAATCAATAAGAACGAGACATTTCAAGCAGCACCAGCAGCATAACCAGTACCACCACCATCAATGCCAACAGTACCATTACCACCACCAACAACAACCGCATCGCAAACCTCAACTTCACAATCCGTCACACGAACATCAACGTCATACGCACCATAGATACCAAGGAGTACCAACAACAATGGACGATGAAGTATTAATTCATAACTTCATTGAAGAAATATTCTGCGAAGAATATGTGGTTTCTAAAAGTTTTAGAGATTATTTATTCTAGCTCAAACCGAAAATCAAATGAGTTTAATATCATATTGACTCATTAAATCCATAATTACATCTTAAGAAAATATATATGTATATGTTTTCATAAAGATTATAATTAAAAATTCTTTTGTACAAACTGTTAATGGTGAAAATATTTTAACGGGTAGGTAATACCCGAGGAATATTTAGATTTCACATTAATAAGTTACACTGTACATTCTTCGAATTTGATTCAACGATCAATTACTATTCTATTTACAATCACCGATATACGTATCCGTTCACCAAAGAATAATTATTTTCATTCAAATTCAATTTGATATTTGGATTTTGATCTATCAGAATCCAACAAGTGGCATAATGAAGAAAACATTTGACAAATTAAAATTGATTAGAAACAGACTAATTAACAATATGAAATTTTGTTAAGAAACCACGCTAACAAGATCCTAGCTAATTGTTCCTAGCTAACTGTTAATTCCGTATTACATTTTATTTTATTGCAGTTTATTTATCGCAATTTATATTCTCGCAATTTTATTTATCATCATTTAATTTCTGTTATTTACTTTACGCATTTAAATTATCGTCATTTAATTTCTGTTATTTATTTTATGCACTTTAAACATCGGGACACGTATACAAAGTTTTGACATATCATATCAACGCATATATATATATATATATATATATATATATATATATATATATATATATATATATATATATATATATATATATTATTTGGAATAACCATAGACACTCTATATGTAGTAATGCGGGAGTTAGCTATACAGGGTTGAGGTTGATTCTACAATAATATATATAATTTGAGTTGTGATCGAGTCTGAGACGTATACGGGTCACGATACGTATTAATTAATTCGAATATATATATATATATATATATATATATATATATATATATATATATATATATATATATATATATATATATATATATATATATATATATATATATATATATATATATGAATTATTGAATTGTTAACTGTGGACTATCGACTGTAGACTAATAATGTTGGACAATTAAAATGAATTAAAATATTGATTATAAAATATGAAACTAAATAATTCTTCAAGTTTGCCACTTGATTTCATCCTAAACTTCAAATTATATCTTGACAATTGCAATCTGCGTTCAAACTTTTCATGATACTTGAAAACACATCAATCGAGAGGATAAACCAACCGCACTTCATCTACGGAAGAAAAGATCGATGCATATAATTATGTACCTAAAAACATTCGGAACCTGAGTAAACATTTAACACGTAGTTATGCTAATTCTTTAGTGTTATTATTACCCAAAATAACTTGATTATCCCTTTTTAAAGTAACGAATTTTGTCACAGCTCCAGCAAGACAACTTCGACTTTTCGTTCGAAATAACCTTATTATAACATTGATATATATGCGTGCTCTTTTATTGTTACCAAGGAACCTTTCATATTCTACCATATTACTAGTAGACGTACCAGCAACCTCGTTGCTTCTTGGTTTAAATCTCTCCGATAAATCATTATATTTATTCATTGAAACCTTATCTTATACTCATCCGCATCTTGTAACGAGAACTGCCATGCCAATTATCGGGAGTCAGCAATCAGTACTTTGAAAACGCACAACATATCTACGTCAACAGTTATATGTATAACATTTATCTTTTAGAATTATGGTCTCTTATTCTGAAATTCTGAAAAGCACCCAGTCTACAAATCAATACCACAAATTCTGAAAAAGCTGAATACAGCAGCAAAAACTGTACACACCTTAACCGTCAAAAGTTTGATGATAAAGGATGGAGTATTGGACACACTCAATAGAAAATTTAGTACCGAAAAGTGGATTATGAAGGAAACCGTAGACAAATCACAAAGAATAAGTTTGACTTCAAAGAATCCAAATGAGTCAATGCCTACTGAAGTCTTTATCGAATATCTTGCTCCGTACTCATGTTAAAATCTTGCGGAAAAATCTTTCTTCATCAACCATCGATATTAGAAATTTCAAGATATCATCGTATCTTTTATTATAAATATCCTCCATATTTCTGAAGATATTTTCATAACTACTCTTATCTGGAATCATTAATCTCTTCATGCTATCAGTGTTACATCATATAGAAACTGTTAGTTTCTATATTCTGTAAACTTTCAAGCTTAAAATATGAATGTTATTGAAGTAATGTTGGGAACTGATGCATGAGTTAGTATAATATAATGACACTTGATCAACGTGATTATATTACAGTAATTCATGCTGAGTTTCTAATGAAACGTGATGATTCACAGTACCATCATCATGAGCCATTTACACGACTCTTACATTTTATCTGATATATAAACATATCAAGAACATATTTTCTGGATAGTTCTATCTTTCCTAGATATTCTGGTAATTTGACGAATCAAGATCGTGTTATTACCATTTCTTTCTTAGAACATTAACTATGTTCATTTAGAAATTCATATCTATGAATTCTGGACCGTTGCTCGCTTTAATAGAGGTCGAGAGGATAATAACAAGGTAAAGAGATCCAAAATATAAGAGAAAGTATAAAGTCCAATGACAACACCGAAATTAAAAACCGTGGATATCAGTACGTATAGCAATATAAAGACACGGGAGGATTATAAATACAATAATCCCTATAGCATAATAGAAATAAACAGATTCTTCAGGTGGGAGTTGGAAAAGAAGAACGATCATTGTGATAGTTAGAATAAGAACAAAGATCAGAACAGGGTTAAGCATTTTCATAAATCTCTTGAATTTGGGAATTGAATATAGAAGTGGTGAAAACTAATGGAATGAAAAAGGTAAATTTATAAAGGAAATATCAGACAAAGCAATCGAGGCCGATGGTCGCATTTAATTATAGAGATCTTAATTTCCTTAAATCTCGAAGAATCAAATCTTATAGATTTCCAAGATTTTCTTTAATCTTTTGAATTCCGGAATTCAACCCTGACTCTGTCAAAAGTTAAGACACACCTTAAATTCTAAAATCAACGATTAATACGAATCTCATTTACTCATTTCATTCTTTTGTGATAGCTTCACTCGTACTCTTCGAATAATCGAATTATCTTATCCATATTATTCAACAGTAATAAAACTCTATTTATCAGCTCATATTTGTCATGAAAACATTTTATTGTTAGCCATGACCACCTCACTCAAATTTCGGGACGAAATTTCTTTAATGGGTAGGTACTGTGACGACCCGAGAATTTTCGACTAAATTTAAACTTGATCTTTATATGTTTCCAACACGATAAGTAAAGTCTGTAATGTTGAGTCTCAAAATCTTTGAACTGTTTTATGAATTCATTTGACCTTTGACTATTCCCGACGATTCTCGAACAATTGTTATAAATAAAGATGTATATATATGAATAATTATATATGTAAATAATTATATTAAATATATTAATGAACCATTAAGTAATTTAGTTTTTATGAAAGATAACTTTAAATAACTAAATCTTGATATTTCGAATATATATATATATATATATATATATATATATATATATATATATATATATATATATATATATATATATATGTATATATATATATAGTATAAGGTATATAAATGGATCAATTATAATTTGCCAATGTTATCAAAATATTAAAGATATAGTGTATACTTTGAGGTTAATTGTTTAATATATATATGTAATTATCTGCTTAACATTTAAAACATAATTGCATATATATATATATATATATATATATATATATATATATATATATATATATATATATATATATATATATATATATATATATATATATATATATATATATATATATATATATATATATATATGTGTGTATATAAATATAAACCTATATATATGGTTTTTTAGTAAAAATTATATTGTAATATATAAAATATATAAACATTAAACATTCAATGAAAGATATCATAATATAATTATTAAATATTATACAATTAATGATATGTATTATCAATATATTGAATAATTGCAAGATAAGAATACAGTAGTTATAGTAACATTATTATTACATTTATTATTATTATTAATACTAATACTAATGTTAATATCAATAATAATTTCAATATTAAATGTAACATTATAAATAATATATAGATGTGAAATTTAACACAATTAATTTGTATTGTCATTATGACCAAGATATTATTGTTATCATTCGTAATATTATTAATATAATATTAATATCATTATTATTATTATTACTTATTATTATCATTAATATAATTATTAATATTATCATTAAAATTACTATATTGTCATTATGACTAAAAAGTATTAAAACTATTATTGATATGGAACAACTTATTAATTACTATTAATAATAATAATATTATTATTAAATATTATTAAAAATTAATATTACTCTTATTATTGGTATTAATTGAATATTATTATTATTAATATTATTATTATTATCTCTATTATTATTACTAAATTATTAATTGTACATTATTTACGAATCTATTTTGGAACTGATATAATCAGATAGAAACAAGGAGTTGTTAACTATCAAAATCATCTAATTGTATGAATTCCTTCAATCACTATCTGCATATTTTTTTATCTATTTTTTTGGAATAAATCCTCCTGAGTGGATTTCACGTCCTTATTGTCTGATTTCTGTTACCAATCGACCTCAAGTAATCACTTCATGTTTCTACAGCAATTATCTATCGCCTTATGTACAAACACGCTGCAAGTCGAATTAAAAAGAAGAACACATTTAAAATAATTAAACCGTCCTCTGTTCTTTATACTTTTGGGCCAAAATTCGAATTCAAGTGTTATTTCAAAATTCACAAATGTAGAGTTGTTCTAAAACATGTCATGAATGTTTATGTACAATCTCAGTATCCAATTCTTCAAAACGAGAACAAAGTTGGGGAGTCAAAGTTTGAGTTAAAAAAGTCAACTATTTCTTCTTCCTTCTAATTCACGATTTATATGTTATTTCTTGAGCAATTGATGGGTTCCGAAGAGCCTAGGAACGATTTACTATCACTTTCATTTTTTAATTTCAATCTAAAACTGTCTTAAATTGAAAATCACGACTTGAGTTTCTAATTTTTTTTTTTGAATACAGCGACTGTTCTTCAAATCTTTTTTTTTTCTTTTCATGTCTAGTAATCACCATTACGTTGTTCCTGTCCCAACCCAATCCTTAAATTAGTAGTGATGTCCATTAAAATTGGTTCTCTGGTCGAAAGATAACTGAGGAAGAAGATGAAGCTTTTTATTGACAGGTTAAATATAAATGATTCTGTGATCTTTCGGATAAATGGGCATAGCCCAGTTGGTTAAATGAAGTGGTGAGTTTTCGGGAGGTCGCGGGTTCGAGTCCCGGCTCTGACGATTTAATTCTTTTTAAGCCTTTTAAGGTAGTTCTCATATTTACAATTATTATTATTATTATTATTATTATTATTATTATTATTATTATTATTATTATTGATATTTTGATTATCATTTATATTGTTATTATTGTTAATGTTATTATTATGATCATTATTATTATTAAGGTTCTTATTAAAAGTATTATTATTATTATTATCATATTCATTACCATTATTATTATTAATATTAATATTATTATTATTATTATTACTATTAATATTATTATTGTTATTGTTATTATTATGATTATAATTAAAATTGTTATAATTAGTATTATAAGTGATATTAATGTTATTATTATTGTAGCTTATCAATTAAGTGTTATTATCATTATTATAGTTATTATGATTATTATTATTATTATTATTACTAGTATTATGAAAATAATATAAATTAGTATTATTTCCATAAACATTCGTATTAGTAACATTCTATAATTATTAGTATTATCATTACGTAGTATTATTATTATCATTTTTTTAATAATGCTAACAAATCATTAAAAGCATTGTTATTAATATTATCATGAGTATCGTTATTAGATAATTATTAAAAATTTTATTATAAACATCTTTAATAGTAAAATTAGTATTTTTACATTTATTATTATTAATATCATTATATTTATCACTAAAAGGATTTTTAACATTTTTATTTTTATTAGTAATAATAAGTATTATCAATATTATCATTTTACCATTATAAATATCATTTTAGTATTAGTACAATTATTAGTTTTAACAAACAAACGATATATATATTTTATACATTAAACATAACAAAATTAATATTTTCACATACAAAATAAATACATGAAACATATATATATATATATATATATATATATATATATATATATATATATATATATATATATATATATATATATATATATTTTGATATAAAATGATATAACTAATAAATTTAAATATATATATATATATATATATGTGTGTGTATATATATATATATATATATATATATATATATATATATATATATATATATATATATATATATATATATATATAATTGTTCGATTTCAAGAATATGCATTAATGAAAGTACAAATGATATAGGTTCGTGAATCCGAGGCCAACCCTACACTTGTTCAATGACGTCATATGTATTTTTACTACAAAATACAGTATAGTGAGTTTCATTTGCCCCCTTTTACTCTTTACATTTTTGGGCTGAGAATACATGCAAATGCTTTATTAACTGTTTTACAATATTTATATGCGTGAGTTTCATTACTCCCTTTTTATATATATTTTTGGGACTGAGAATACATGTGCTGCTTTTATAAATGTTTTACGATGTAGACACAAGTAATCGAAACTACATTCTATGGTTGAATTATCAAAGTCGAATATACCCCTTTTTATTAAGTCTGGTAATCTAAGAATTAGGGAACAGACACCCTAATTGACGTGAATCCTAAAGATAGATCTCTCGGGCCCAACAAGCCCCATCCAAAGTACCGGATGCTTTAGTACTTCGAAATTTATATCATGTCCGAAGGAGGATCCCGGAATGATGGGGATATTCTTATATGCATATTGTGAATGTCGGTTACCAGGTGTTCAATCCATATGAATGATATTTTTGTCTCTATGCATGGGACGTATGTTTATGAGAAATGGAAATATGAAATCTTGTGGTCTATTAAAATTATGAAACGATTATTTATGTTAAACTAATGAACTCACCAAATTTTTTGTTGACACTTTAGAGCATGTTTATTCTCAGGTACGAAAGAAATCTTCCGCTGTGCATTTGCTCATCTTAGAGATATTACTTGGAGTCATTCATGACATATTTCAAAAGACGTTGCATTCGAGTCGTTGAGTTCATCAAGATTATTATTAAGTCAATTATAGTAAGATATATTACGAAATGGTATGCATGTTGTCAACTTTCGATGTAATGAAAGATTGTCTTTTCAAAAACGAATGCAATGTTTGTAAAATGTATCATATAGAGGTCAAGTACCTCGCGATGTAATCAACTGTTGTGAATCGTTTATAATCGATATGGACTTCGTCCGGATGGATTCGGACGGGTCCTTTCAGATAAAGCCCACAGATCCGGCCTCAAGTGAAATGACCAAATTGCCCTTCATTAAACTCAAAATAGAAAAAGGCTGAAATCTGTCGCTGGCAAGGTGTGCGGCACGCACCCATAACTGTGCGCGGCGCGCACAACAGTCTGGGCAGATTCTGACCTTCGTTTAAATCCACAATACTTCCTGCATTCAACGTAGCATAATTACACTTCCGTACAATAAATATTAGAGTCTTACACCAAAAGTAAATTAGACTCGCGTACACGCTACATAAGCCGTATCAGCAGCTGCCTTACCTGTTATCAAATAGAACATATTTAAGATACCTAAAATCAATAGGTAATAGTTAAATATAAATACCAAAAGCAATGATAATCGAGACGTCATAAATGAAGAGGCAAACATTTAGGTATTATTAGAAACCCCCAAATTGATTGACAAAATATGAACGAATGCTTATAATTCAGAAACCAAAATAGAAGGAAAAAATACCTTTATTAATCCAGTAATCTTTGTATTATTGGACAGAGTAAGCATCGGTGAATGCTTTTCGAACCCTAATTGCATATGGTTGAATAAAAAACCGAACTTTTACAATTATACAAAAACAATCGGCCAAAAATAGGAACAAACTTAACAGTCATAAGCATGAAACAAACCCTAAATGAAAAAGAAAGGATCTTACCTGTACAGAAGAGAAGGCGAGAATAGCAACGCGATCAAATGATCCAAAGCCTAAAATCCAATCTTGGAAACGGGAAAATAGAGGAGGAGGGTTTCTGGTTGAAATTGAGAAAGAGAAAGAATGAGCAGGGATTGTTGTTGAAGAAGGAGTGGAGGGTATGGGAGGAGATATGTTGAGGAGGGAAGTGATATGGGTGAGTGCACATAGACCGGTTTTCCTTTTTTTTTTTTTTTTTTTACTTAAAAATCCAAAGTGTGTGAAAGTGGTGTGTGTAAATGGTGAATAGTAAGCCTTTGTGAGAAGAGGAGTGCCAAGTGGACCAATGGGAAGGGATAAAATGGGCTGCTATTAGTATGTGTATAATACTAACGTTTACAATACTAATGCATTTATACTTATGTTATCAATAATAAAGATTTTTTTATTGTAATTAAATTATACATTTGATCAGTATTAATAGTAGCGTTATTAAAAATTAATTTATATAATTATCGTGTTACACGAACTCATAAAACTATTATCATATAAAACGACACATGACTTTACCAATTATTGTATACCAAAGGCCATAAAAGGAATACAATTCAACAAAACACGTCTCATCAAGAGCTTGGTTAGGGGACTTTGCTAACCCAGAATAATCATGTACCTTCCTAAGGCTTCTAATTTAAGCTATCCACAAACGTCACTTCAATTCTACTCTAGTCAACCCAAGACCTTATCTTTAACATTTGAACCGCTTGAACCTATAATTGAACAATTAACATATAATTTTATAAACAAATTATAAAAAATTATTAATATTATTTAATATAAATTTTTATTATAAAATTAATATAATTATAATTTTTATTATTAATATAATCATTGTTCTAAAAAATTAATACATTGAAGAATTAAATATAAAATATAAATATTCTTTATTAAATACTGACTTTATTTTATTTAAATTTAGTATCAATATTTATTTACGGCAATTCAGAGTTATATTTAAAGAATTAATTTATATAAGATATGTTTAAACTTGGTTTTAAGGATTACGTTTAGGGTACTCAATGATTAAATGATACGAGTATCTTCATATAGCAAAAAGGTTTTAATGCAATTTATGCATGTGTTAAAATATTTCTCAGAGTGGTTTGTGGTCACTTTTTTTTTTTTTTTTTTTTTTTTTTTTTTTTTTTTTTTTTTTTTTTTTAACGTTCGGCGTTATTGCTTTTGATTTCATCTGTGAAGCTCTTCTCCACATAGAATTTCACGTTGAACCACTCATTAAAAAATTGTACATGATGTAAAAATGGGTAGTTGAAACTTAAGTCTTTGTTTAGCATTTGGTTGGGCGAAGCCAGGAGTTTGCATGAGTGATGTCACAAAATAAAATTGAAATATATCGAGTCATGAAAATTTTAACGCAAGTGTTATCTTTCAACGCAATTGTTCCTACGATATTTACACTCGAAGGTTCTTCCCTCATCGAATAATAGTTTTTTTATAAATCTTTCATATGTGCTTTGCATCTATCTAAACATGATATAATTCAAAATTAATGAACTTAGTTAACCATAAATTATAATGTAAAACTATAATAAACTAGGTATTCTCACTAAGTAGAAACGAGATAAAGATTTCGAACTTATTGAGCATCAAAAAACTCTCATGACCATATGATCCTATAAGATTTTACAAAATATTAATTTAATTTGATGTATATTTAATCCAATAAATAAATAAGTCATCTCATGTATAATTTTGTAACTAATGGAAATTACAGCTTATGTGAGTGGGCTCTAAAAATCTGCTTGGGCTCTTAGATTTGGGTTGCAGAAATTTATGGGGTCACGAGTTACATTAATGGGGTCACTTTATATGAAGGGTGATGATTCGTACACCACCTATTTTTAGCCATACACCACCAAATATGCTTTACAGTGTTGTACTGTACAACCTTGTAAAGCACATTTGGTGGTGTATGGCTAAAAATAGGTGGTGTACGAATCACTCCCCTTATATGAAAACTGAATATTTAACTACTCCTTGTGTTCTTTAACGGTCTTAAGTTACCTATTGTTACTCTGTCATTGTTAATTAGTACCGTACCTTTTTAGCTTTGAAAAACACATTTCGTTTGTAAGAATTGCTAATAGCAATTGATAACAGTTTTGGTCATTTAAGAACTTTAACTCAATTGCAACATCAAATAGAAATTTAACCATGAAGTTAGAAGTTAAAGTCTTTGTTGTTTTTCAAGAATATTATCGATTGATTTTTTTTTCCTTAAAGTTTCACCGATACCATATTTTTTTTTCTCTAAAAAAAGGTAAATACACACACTCATTCTTATTTATGGGTGGTCTGAAACTCATAATATCAATACTGATGAAACTCCTTAATACTACTGGTACAGAAAATATTTTATTTCACCCATGGTATATTAGACCATCTTTAACTGTCCGTCACCCTCCATCCGTCAGTCTACATGGCTAAACTGACAGAAAGTGACAAAAACTAACAAGGCGTCACAACTGACGGATGGAGGGTGTCAGTTAAATTTTTGACGCAAAAGCAAAAATTGTCAGTTCCACGTGTCAGTTTTTGATTAGTCCGAGCTGGGTAATGGTATAATGACCGTTTGAATTTATTTAATCCCGAAAAAATTTAAAATTTCAAATTTTTTGTCCTTTATATATATATATATATATATATATATATATATATATATATATATATATATATATATATATATATATATATATATAACGACCCGTCATAATCCATCTGGACGAATACATTACATTTGGTTACATCGCGAGGTACTTGACCTCTATATGATACATTTTACAAACATTGCATTCGTTTTTAAAAAGACAAACTTTCATTTCATCGAAAGTTGACGGCATACATACCATTTCATAATATATCCAACTATAGTTGACTTAATAATAATCTTGATGAACTCAACGACTCGAATGCAACGTCTTTTGAAATATGTCATGAATGACTCCAAGTAATATCTCTAAAATGAGCAAATGCACAGCGGAAGATTTCCTTAATACTTGAGAATAAACATGCTTTAAAGTGTCAAGCAAAAGGTTGGTGAGTTCATTAGTTTATCATCAATATTCATTTCCATCATTTTTAATAGACCACAAGATTTCATATTTTCATTTCTCATAAACATAATGCATGCATATAGCCATCTGCATAAAAATCATTCATATGGATTGAACACTTGGTAACCGACATTAACCATAATGCATAGAATATCCCCACAGACATCGTCATCTGTATAATAATAATCTCGAAGTACTAAAGTCATCCATAGACATGAATGGGGGTTGTTAGGCCCAATAGATCTATCTTTAGGATTCGCGTCAATTAGGGGTCATTTCCCTAATTCTTAGGTTACCAGACTTGAAGGGCGATATTCGATTTCGATAATCCAACCATATAATGTAGTTTTCGATTACTTGTGTCTATTTCGTCAAAAATTTATAAAAGCGCATGTATTCTCAGTCCCAAAAATATATATATATTGCAAAAGCATTTAAAAAGGGAGCAAATGAAACTCACAATACTGTATTTTGTAGTAAAAATACATATGACGATATTGAACAATGCAGGGTTGGCCTTGGATTCACGAACCTATATCATTTGTATGTATAATATATTAGTGATGTAATTTATATATATATATATATATATATATATATATATATATATATATATATATATATATATATATATATATTAATAATTTTCATTATATATATTTTCATTTTATATATAAAATATTAATATAGTTAGGTTATGTTGTGACGACCCGAAAATTTCCAACCAAATTTAAACTTAATCTTTACATGATTTCGACACGATAAGCAAAGTCTGTAATGTCGAGTTTCAAAATTTGTGAACTGTTTACATGAAACCATTTGACTTTGATTATTCCCGACGATTCACGAAAAATTGTATGTAATTAAATATGTAAATATAAATGAAAGTATACATATAATAATAAATAGAAAAATACAATATAATTTAAACATTTAAAATTTAATAGGTAAAATAAAATATAAATAATTAAGTTGTAATTAAAAATGAATCTATATATATAAATATATGATTTCTATATATAATTATCATTTTATGTATATTTTAATATATGTCAAAATATATAAAACTTAATACTTATGATAACTTATTATGTAATGTATATTATATAGATGTATTACCAAAACAATAATATGTAATATTAAAATATAAGATTTTATTATAAATATAGTTATTATAATAATGTTATTATTACTTTCAATATTAAAATAAATACTAGTGTTATTAATATTATCTAAATATATGAATTTGATATATATAAATTGTTATAGTATATTTATTATTAATATTATTTTTATCATTAATAATATTAGTATTATTATAATTAGTATTACTATTAATAATATTAATGTTATAAATTTTATAGTAATTATTATTATCATTATTATTAATAATAATATTATTATTGTTACTATTATATTATTATAAATTTTGTTATTATTATTTATAATATTAAAAGTATTATTATTATAGTTATACTTATTGATATTAATGAATAAGATTAACTATAATATATAGATACAAATACATAAATATATATAATTTATATATACAGATAAATACAGATATATATAAATATTAAAACTAATTATATAAATGTAAGTGCAGTTATATATACGCATGATTTATTTTTTCTCCTATCTCTATCAATTATATTTTTTCTTCTGCTTTTCTCTTCTAACTCGCGAACCTCTATCGGAATCAATCATCACAATAAAATAAACAATCAGTTGAATTCTATTAATTGGAACGTCCATATAGTGATTTGTTATCTCTGCAAGTCGAAACAGAAAAACCCAGACCTTTTAAAGCTCGATACCTCTGTATTGTGTTCTTTAAATCAAAATCTCAAAATCAAATCATATTTCAAAATGTAAAAATGCTATCCTGTTAGGAATCTTGTATCTAATCTATCTGCAAAGATTGAAACTCCAATTTTCAATATCGTGCTCGAAATTTGGAAGTCAAGGTTATTATTTAAAAAGTCAAATAAATTGTTCTTCGTGAAATTTGATTCGGTATCAATGTTTCAGATACAATTGATACTTGAGAAAGTTTCCAGGAACGATTTGCAACCTATTTTATGTAGGAATTTTGGTCTGAAACACGTTAAAAATTGAGATTTGATTTGGAGTTCTTCACGTTTCTAAACAGCATTTTTTTTTAAAAAATTTTTTCTTTTCTTTTTATTTGTTTGTTCAAACAAAAATACTTCATTTAAGGTTGATTCAGTTTCAATTCTGAATACAAACCAAGTTTTAATTAATATTACAACCGATTATAAATTTAGCCAGTAAGTCGATGATGAAGAAGAAGATGTATAAGTTAGAACGGGTTATATAAATCAGTTATGGGATTAAAACAGATAAGTAGTAACAGCAGGATGGTTAAGAGTGTTAACGGTGAGCGGGAGGTCGCGGGTTCGAGTCCCGGCAGAGACTGTTTTATTTTTTTGCGGAGATTATACTCTTAAGGTAGCTTTTATTATCCTTATTGTTATTAGTTAGTGTTATAGAGATATTATTATTACTATCAATAATATAATTAATATTAATATCATTATAGTTATTACTAAGTATGATTATAAAGTATTATTAGTATTATTATGCAAATTGTTATTAGTAACATTAATATTATCATTATTATCATATGTATAATTATTATTATCATTAATAGCATTAGGTATCATTATTATTGATATTAGTATTAGAAGTACCATTTAACATTAATTTTAGTATTATTAATATTATGATTATTAAAAAATCCTATTAAAACGATAATTATTAATAAACTTATCATTACTACTAAAAATAATATTTTTGTTAAAACTATTATTTTTACTTTATCATTATTAGTAAAATTACCACTTGTATTAAAGGTACTACTATCAGTATTATTATCCTTAAACTAGTATTACTACAAATAATAATTTTACAAAACAAAAGATATATATATATATATATATATATATATATATATATATATATATATATATATATATATATATATAAAGTATACTAAAATTATCATTATTATTGTTATCAGTATCATTATGTAGTACTAAAATTATTATCATAGTTATCATTAATAATAAAATTAATATTTTTACATTTATTATCATTAATATCATTATTATTATTATTATTAATAGAATTACTAACATTATTATCTTATTAATAATATTAAGTATTATAATCATTTTTACCACTATTAATATTATTTTAGTATTATTATAACTATTATTATTAATATAATAATGATATATTTAATACATATAACATAACAAAAATTAATATTTTATATATGAATATATGAAACATATACATACTATTAATATAAAAAGGATATAACTAATAAATTTATATGTGTTCGATTACATTTAAGTATATTAATAAATATACAAATGATATAGGTTCGTGAATCCGAGGCCAACCCTGTATTGTTCAGTATCGTCGTATGAATATTTTTACTACAAAATATTGTATTGTGAGTTTTATTACTCCCTTTTTAAATGCTTTTGCAATATATATTTTTGGGACTGAGAATACATGCGCTGCTTTTATAAATGTTTTACAAAATAGTCACAAGTACTCGAAATTACATTCTATGTTGGATTATGAATACCGAATATCACCCTTTTAGCTTGGTAGCCTAAGAATTAGGAAACAGACACCCTAATTGACGCGAATCCTAAAAGTAGATCTACGGGCACTGACTTCCCCCATACTGGAAAATTGTATGCTTTAGTACTTCGAGTTATTAATACAGATGGATTTCTGTTTTGGGGATATTCTATATGCATTTTGTTAATGTCGGTTACCAGGTGTTCAACATATGAATAATTTTTATGCAGATTGCTATATGCATGCATGATGTTTATGAAAAATGGAAATTAAATCTTGTGGTCTATTAATATTATGGAAATGATTGATTGCGATAAACTAATGAACTCACCAACCTTTTGATTGACACTTTAAAGCATGTTTATTCTCAGGTATTAAAGGAAATCTTTCGCTGTGCATTTGATCATTTTAAAGATATTACTTGGAGTCATTCATGACATATTTCAAAAGACGTTGCATTCGAGTCGTTGAGTTCATCAAGAATATTATTAAGTCATTTATAGTTTGGATATATATATTATGAGATAGTATGCATGCCTGTCAACTTTTGATGTGATGAAAGTTTCTCTTTTAAAAACGAATGCAATGTTTGTAAAATGTATCATTTAGAGGTCAAGTACTTCGCGATGTAACCAAATGTAATGTACTCGTCCAGATGGATTAGGACGGGTTGTTTAAGGTGGTATCAGAGCGGTGGTCTTAGCGAACCAGGTCTTGCATTAGTGTGTCTAACTGATATTTGTTTAGATGCATTAGTGAGTCTGGACTTCGACCGTGTCTGCATGTCAAAAGTTTTGCTTATCATTTCTTGTCGGAAATTACCTGCTTATCATTCTTAGTCTAGACACATTTTACTGCATTGACTGCATGAATAGTGTATAGACAAAATTCATATCTTAGCGTATCTGATAATTCATATCTTAGCGTATCTGATAATTCATATCTTAGCGTATCTGTTACTGTAGACTTTGCCTGACAGCTTCCGTAGATTCCTCCGTAACTTATGGGATTTTAGTATTATATATGCATATGTAAATTATGTATTGCAGGATACTAATCTATATCCTATAATCTAATTCATATAAAAAATCCTCCATCTTATCGTACGAGATAGATCCCTCAACCAGTTCGAATTCCTCGGATTCCGACAGCTATTCCGATATGGATATCCACCTGAGCTCTGAAAACAGTATAACTGGAATGGATCAGCCAACCAGCCATCATCAATTCTGGATGAATTATTAATGAGTTTGTAGTCTACTAAATCATTGGAAACAAGAAGAAGGCAATCCTTTTCACCAACCGAATTCATCTCTTGGTGAAGAACCTGAAGCACTTACCGGCGAACCTATCCGAAACACCATTTTCTCTCTCATTTCCAGAGTATCTCGTCAAGATTATATTCTATCCACAATTCTAAACCTTATTCATCCGCTCGTTCAGACCGACAATCATCCCGGAATAATGGAAGAAGTCAACGAGCTTCGCACTCGAATAATCAATTTAGAGAATATGGTGCAAAACTTACCAGCTTCAGTAACATCACCGGCACCAACAACATCATCAATAACAGCACCAGTACCATCAACGATCCATGTCTCAACATCTCATTCTGTACCTCAAGTATAATCATCGTTCTACATGACGTTCTACATCATTTATCTCCGTTCGACATGATAATTATGTAATCTCTAATGTTTTAGAGATTATGTACTCTAGTTCTAACCGTAATTCAGATGAGTTTAATATCATATTAACTCATTAAATTCATGATTACATCTGAAGAAAATATATATGTATATATGTTTTCATAAAGATTGTAATTGAAAATTCTTTGGTACAAACCGTTAATGGTGAAAATATTTTAACGTGTAGGTAATACCCGAGGAATATTTAAATTTCACATTAATAAGTTACACCGTACATTCTTCGAATCCGATTCAACAGTCATTTACTATCCTATTTACATCCACAGATATACGAATCTGTTCACCACAGAATAACCATTTTCATTCAATTTTATATTTGGATTTTGACCTATCAGAATCCAACAAGTGGCATAATGAAGAAAACATTGGACAAAATAAAATTTGTTAGAAACAAATAAATTAACTATGAGAAATTTTGTTAAGAATCCACGCTAACTGTTCCTAGCTAATTGATTACATTTTATTTATCGCAATTTTAATTCTCTCAATTTTATTTATCGTCATTTAATTTCTGTTATTTATTTTACGCACTTTAAATATCGGGACACGTATACAAGGTTTTGACATATCATATCGACGCATCTATATATATTATTTGGAATAACCATAGACACTCTATATGCAGTAATGCTTGAGTTAGCTATACAGGGTTGAGGTTGATTCTAAATAATATATATACTTTGAGTTGTGATCGAGTCTGAGACATGTATATAATGGGTCACAACACGTATTAATTAATTCGAATATTATATATTAAATTATATATGAATTGTTGAACTACTAATTGTGGACTACTAACCTTGGACAATTAAAATTAATTAAAATATTGATTATAACATATGAAACTAAACAATTCTTCAAGTTTGCCACTTGATTTCATTTTAAACCTCATTTGTATCTTGACGATTACAATCCGCGTTCAAACCTTTCATGATTCTTAAAAACACCTCAATCTAGAGGATTAACCAACCGCACTTCATCTACGGAAGAAAAGATTGTTGCATATAGTTATGCACCTGAAAACACTCGAAACCTGAGTAAAACGTTTAACACGTAGCTGTGTTAATTCCTTTAGCGTTATTATTATCGAAAATAACTTTGCAACTCCTATTCAAGATAGCCAATTTTGTCACAGCTCCAGCAAGACAACTTCAATTTTTCATTCAGATTAGCCTTATTATAACCTGGATATATAAGTTTGCCGTTCGTCATCGTTACTGGAGAACCTTTTATATTCCACCACATTAGCAGTAAACTTACCAACAACTTCATGGATCATTGACATTATGAAAAGTTATTATATTCATTGAAACCCTATCATCTACTCATCCACATCTTATAACGAGAGTTGCCATATCAATTACCGAGAATTAGCAATCAATATTTCGAATCTCGCAGAGTTTCTACATCAACAGTTATATGTATATATAGTTATCTCTTAGAATCACGATATTCCATTCTGAAAAGCACCCAGTCGGTGAATCAATACTCGAAATGTTGAAAAAGCTGAATGAAGCAGCAAAAACTGTAAACGACCTTAACAGCCAAAAGTTGGATGATAAATAATTGTATGTTGGCAAAGCTCGGAAATGTTGGAACTGAAAAACGGATTGAGCAAACCATGAAGGAGTCTCTGAACAAATCACACGGACTAAATCTACCTTCAAAGAATTGTAATGATTCTGATTCTGATGAAATCTTTAGCGAATACCTTGCTCCTTAATCGATCTAAATCATCGTAAATGAATTTCTTCATCACAATTTGATTCTTAAATTCTAAGATATTATCGTATCCTCTATTATAAATATCCTCAATATTTCTGAAGATAATTTCATAATTATTCTTATTCGAAATCATTTATCTTCTCGCGTTATCAGTGTTAAATCAGAAAGGAAACTGTTTTCGTTTCTAAATTCTGGAAAATTCGAATCAAAATATGAATGTTTTTGAAATAGTGTTAGGAACTGAAGCATGAGTTAGTATAATATAATGACACTTGATCAACGTGATTATATTACAGTAAGTCATGTTGAGTTTCTAATGGGACATGATGATTCACAGATCATAACGTCATCATGTGCCATGTTACATAACTCTTTCATTCTGCTTAACTTCTGAACATATCAAGAAAGTATATTCTTGATAGTTCTATTCTCAGTGATTCTGGTAATTTGACAAATCAAATCGTGCTATTATGTTCTTTCTTGTTTAGAATATTAAGTTCATTCGAAATTCCATACTTACGAATTCTGGACCGTTACTCGCTTTACTAGAGATCGAGAAGATAATAAAAAGGCAAAGAGCTCTAAAATATAAGAGAAAATATAAAGCCCAATAACAACACTGAGGTTACAAACCGTGGATATTAATACGAATAGCAATATAAAGACACGGTATAATTAAGAATAGTATCACCTCAAGGTAATAGTAGAAGTAAACAGATTTTTCTGGTGGGAAATTGAAAAGAAGGATGACAGAAATGATAATTAGAAAAATATCAAGGATTGGAACTGGATTAAACATTTTCACAATTTTTTTGGATGTATGGACTAAGAAAGAAAGTATAGGAATGATGAGAATAATGGAACGGAAGAGCATAATTTATAATGAAAATATCAGACAGAGTAATCGAGGCAGATCACCGTATTTAATTATAGAGATCTTAATTTCCTTACTCGCCGAAGAATCAAATCTTTTAGATTTCGAAGATTTTCTTTAAATCCCTTGAATTCCGGAATTCAACCAAGACAACGTCAAAAGTTAAGACGAAACTTTATTTACTCATTTCACTCTTTTATGATAACTTCACTCGTACGCCTCGCATAAACAAATTGTTTTATCCATATTACTCGCTGATGATAAAACTCTAATTTTTCAACTCATATTCATCATGAAAACATTTTTATTGTTAGCCATGACCACCTCACTCAAATTTCAGGACGAAATTTCTTTAACGGGTAGGTACTGTGACGACCCGGAAATTTCCAACCAAATTTAAGCTTAATCTTTACATGATTTCGACACGATAAGCAAAGTCTGTAATGTCGAGTTTCAAAATTTGTGAACTGTTTACATGAAACCATTTGACCTTTGACTATTCTTGACGATTCACGAACAATTGTATGTAATTAAATATGTAAATATAAATGAAAGTATACATATAATAATAAATAGAAATAATACAATTTAATTTAAACATTTAAAATTTAATAGGTAAAATAAAATATAAATAATTAAGTTGTAATTAAAAATGAATCTATATATATAAATATATGATTTCTATATATAATTATCATTTTATGTATATTTTAATATATGTTAAAATATATAAAACTTAATACTTATTATAACTTATTATGTAATGTATATTATATAGATGTATTACCAAAACAATAATATGTAATATTAAAATATAAGATTTTATTATAAATATAGTTATTATAATAATGTTATTATTACTTTCAATATTAAAATAAATACTAGTGTTATTAATATTATCTAAATATATGAATTTGATATATATAAATTGTTATAGTATATTTATTATTAATATTATTATTATCATTAATAATATTAGTATTATTATAATTAGTATTATTATTAATAATATTAATGTTATAAATTTTATCATTATTATTAATAATAATATTATTATTGTTACTATTATATTATTATAAATTTTGTTATTATTATTTATAATATTAAAAGTATTATTATTATAGTTATACTTATTAGTATTAATGAATAAGATTAACTATAATATATAGATACAAATACATAAATATATATAATTTATATATACAGATAAATACAGATATATATAAATATTAAAACTAATTATATAAATGTAAGTGCAGTTATATATACGCGTGATTTATTTTTTCTCCTATCTCTATCATTTTATATTTTTTCTTTTGCTTTTCTCTTCTAACTCGTGAACCTCTGTCGGAATCAATCATCACAATAAAACAAATAATCAGTTGAATTCTATTATTTGGAATGTCCATATAGTGATTTGTTATCTCTGCAAGTCGAAACAGAAAAACCCAGACCTTTTAAAGCTCGAAACCTCTGTATTTTGTTCTTTAAATCAAAATCTCGAAATCAAATCATATTTCAAAATGTAAAAATGCTATTCTGTTAGAAATCTTGTATCTAATCTATCTGCAAAGATTGAAACTCCAATTTTTAATATCGAGCTCGAATTTTGGGAGTCAAGGTTATTATTTAAAAAGTGAAATAAATTGTTCTTCGTGAAATTTGATTCGGTATCAATGTTTCAGATACAATTGATACTTAAGAAAGTTTCCAGGAATGATTTGCAACCTATTTTATGTAGGAATTTTGGTCTGAAACAAGTTAAAAATTGAGATTTGATTTAGAGTTCTTCACGTTTCTAAACAGCGTTTTATTTTTATTTTTTCTTTTCTTTTTCGTTGTTTGTTCAAACAAAAATTCTTCATTTAACGTTGATTCAGTTTCAATTCTGAATACAAACCAAGTTTTAATTAATATTACAACCGATTATAAATTTAGCCAGTAAGTCGATGATGAAGAAGAAGATGTATAAGTTAGAACGGGTTATATAAATCAGTTATGGGATTAAAACAGATAAGTAGTAACAGCAGGATGGTTAAGAGTGTTAGCGGTGAGCGGGAGGTTGCGGGTTCGAATCCCGGTATATGGAGATTATACTCTTAAGGTAGCTTTTATTATCCTTATTGTTATTAGTCAGTGTTATAGAGATATTATTATTATTGCTATCAATAATATAATTAATATTAATATCATTATATTTATTACTAAGTATGATTATAAAGTATTAGTAGTATTATTATGCAAATTGTTATTAGTAACATTAATATTATCATTATTATCATATGTATAATTATTATTATCATTAATAGCATTAGGTATCATTATTATTGATATTAGTATTAGAAGTACCATTTAACATTAATTTTAGTATTATTAATATTATGATTATTAAAAAATCCTATTAAAACGATAATTATTAATAAACTTATCATTACTACTAAAAATACTATTTTTGCTAAAACTATTATTTTTACTTTATCATTATTAGTAAAATTACCACTTGTATTAAAGGTACTACTATCAGAATTATTATCCTTAAACTAGTATTACTACAAATAATAATTTTACAAAACAAAATATATATATATATATATATATATATATATATATATATATATATATATATATATATATATATATATATATATATATATATATTTATAAAGTATACTAAAATTTTCATTATTATTGTTATCAGTATCATTATGTAGTACTAAAATTATTATCATAGTTATCATTAATAATAAAATTAATATTTTTACATTTATTATCATTAATATCATTATCATTATTATTATTATTATTAATAGAATTACTAACATTATTATCTTATTAATAATATTAAGTATTATAATCATTTTTACCACTATTAATATTATTTTAGTATTATTATAACTATTTTTATTAATATAATAATGATATATTTAATACATATAACATAACAAAAATTAATATTTTATATATGAATATATGAAACATATACATACTATTAATATAAAAAGGATATAACTAATAAATTTATATGTGTTCGATTACATTTACGTATATTAATAAATATACAAATGATATAGGTTCGTGAATCCGAGGCCAACCCTGCATTGTTCAGTATCGTCGTATGAATATTTTTACTACAAAATATTGTATTTTGAGTTTCATTACTCCCTTTTTAAATGATTTTGCAATATATATTTTTGAGACTGAGAATACATGCGCTGCTTTTATAAATATTTTACAAAATAGACACAAGTACTCGAAATTACATTCTATGTTAGATTATGAATACCGAATATCACACTTTTAGCTTGGTAGCCTAAGAATTAGGGAACAGACACCCTAATTGACGCGAATTCTAAAGGTAGATCTACGGGCACTGACTTCCCCCATACTGGAAAATTGTATGCTTTAGTACTTTGAGTTATTAATACAGATGGATTTCTGTTTTGGGAATATTCTATATGCATTTTATTAATGTCGGTTACCAGGTGTTCAACATATGAATGATTTTTATGCAGATTGCTATATGCATGCATGATGTTTATGAAAAATGGAAATGAAATCTTGTGGTCTATTAATATTATAGAAATGATTGATTGCGATAAACTAATGAACTCACCAACCTTATGGTTGACACTTTAAAGCATGTTTATTCTCAGGTATTAAAGAAAATCTTTCGCTGTGCATTTGATCATTTTAAAGATATTACTTGGAGTCATTCATGACATATTTCAAAAGACCTTGCATTCGAGTCGTTGAGTTCATCAAGAATATTATTAAGTCATTTATAGTTTGGATATATATTATGAGATAGTATGCATGCCTGTCAACTTTCGATGTGATGAAAGTTTCTCTTTTAAAAACGAATGCAATGTTTGTAAAATGTATCATTTAGAGGTCAAGTACTTCGCGATGTAACCAAATGTAATGTATTCGTCCAGATTGATTAGGACGGGTTGTTTCATATGTGTAGTAAATATATATTTATATATATAATCTTTATTTTTATGCTTATAACTTTAGTAATATCTTTAAAACCTTTATTTTCATAATCATAATAATTTTAATAGTAATAATAATATTGATAATACACTAATAATAATAATAATGTTAGTAAAGATGTTACTTTTAATGATAATACTGGTTTTCACAAAAACGACAAGTTTAAAAAATAATGTTACTTTTAGTAATAATGGTAATAATAATAATTCCAATACTGATAATAATAATAACTATAATAATTTTATTACTAATGGTAGTAGTGATAATAATAATAAAGATACTAAATATAATAATCATTTTAATAATAATAATAATAATATTAATAATAATACTTATGTTAATAATAATAATAATACTAATATAAAATGTTACCAATACTAACATGTATGAAAATAATACTAATAATACTTAATGATACTACTTAATAATAACTAAAAAAATGATAATGATAATAATAATATTATTAATATTAACATAATAATAACAATAGTAATAATTAATAATAACATTAATAATAATAATAATAATAATAATAATAATAATAATAATAATAATAATAATAATAATAATAATAATAATAATAATAATAATAATAATAATAATAATAAGTGAATTACTACCTCAAATAAAATGGGCTTTTCTTAAAAACAAATGCCTCAGCACAGAATCGAACCCCCGACCTCACGCTACCCCGAAACATACACAAACCATCCCTTCTGTTCCGTTTATCTAAATTAAATATATCCTAAATATAAATAAACTGTTCTCTTCTGTTCCTATTTCTTCTTCATCATCAAATCCATTCGACCCAAATTAAATCATAACATCAAATACTTCCTGTGATTTTAGTACTCTCAAACGATACAGAAACAACTACTATTTAGCTTAATTGACTTTTATAACAGAAAAGAAAAAATATATAAAAATCTGCTGTAGAACACGGTTTTGAACCCAAAATTGATTTTGAATTTAGAGACCATTTCAGAAGATGGTTACTAAATAAAATAGGTAATAATTCGTTGTTAGAAACTTCCGGGATCATCAATTGATCCAAAAACAATCAAACGAGTTCAAATTTCTCTATGAACACGATAGTTGACTTTTTGAAAAATAATTTTGAATCGAAAATTAGATCTTGATACGAAGAATTGAGATTTGAAATCTTGCAGAGAGTTTAGGTAGACAATTTCTAACAAAACTGTATTACTAGATTTTTAAAACTTGATTTGAAACCGGGTTTTTGATAATTGAATCAAGAACAGAGCTTACAGAAATAGTTTGATATATTTTTGGTTTTTAATACAATGAATTGCAGTAGAATGTATATGTAATGTGATGATTAATAATTACTACAGCATTAGGAATCGTTTGTGTTTGTTTTATATGTAGTGACCCGGAAAATTTCGACTAATTTTAAACCAAACTCTCGATATGATTTAATATCTTCGACACGATAAGCAAAGGCTATAATGTTGAGTCTCAAAAATTTTTGAACTATTATATGGATTCAGTTAACCTTCGACCATTCACGACGAATCACGAACATTATTTATAAATAAATATGTATATATTATATAAATATAAGTATAATGCTCATCCTTCCATTCAAATTTCTTCCCTTTATGCGTTAATGCGGTTAAGGGTTTTGCTATTATGGAAAAGTCTTGGATGAACCTTCTATAGTAACCAGCTAGTTCTAAAAATTGGCGTATATGCTTTGGAGTTTTCAGGGTTTTCCACTTTTCAACGGTTTCAATCTTTGCTGGTGTAGTGACCCGAACTTTTCCATGTTTATATATATTAATTGAGATTGATATTTACATAATTAAATGTTTCCAACATGTTAAGCAATCAAACTTGTTAAGACTTGATTAATTGAAATATGTTTCATATAGACAATTGACCACCCAAGTTGACCGGTGATTCACGAACGTTAAAACTTGTAAAAACTATATGATGACATATATATGGATATATATATAGTTAACATGATACTATGATAAGTAAACATATCATTAAGTATATTAACAATGAACTACATATGTAAAAACAAGACTACTAACTTAATGATTTTTAAACGAAACATATATGTAACGATTATTGTTGTAAAGACATTTAATGTATATATATCATATTAAGAGATATTCATACATGATAATATCATGATAATATAATAATTTAAAATCTCATTTGATATTATAAACATTGGGTTAACAACATTTAACAAGATCGTTAACCTAAAGGTTTCAAAACAACACTTACATGTAACGACTAACGATGACTTAACGACTCAGTTAAAATGTATATACATGTAGTGTTTTAATATGTATTTATACACTTTTGAAAGACTTCAATACATTTATCAAAATACTTCTACTTAACAAAAATGCTTACAATTACATCCTCGTTCAGTTTCATCAACAATTCTACTCGTATGCACCCGTATTCGTACTCGTACAATAC
The DNA here is from genome assembly GCF_046630445.1 of Rutidosis leptorrhynchoides. Taxonomy (NCBI): domain Eukaryota; kingdom Viridiplantae; phylum Streptophyta; class Magnoliopsida; order Asterales; family Asteraceae; genus Rutidosis; species Rutidosis leptorrhynchoides. The sequence continues at coordinate 123,771,118 of NC_092334.1, read as the reverse complement.
ACAGCTTTTAGATGTATGTACTATTGGTATATACACTCCAATGATCAGCTCTTAGCAGCCCATGTGAGTCACCTAACACATGTGGGAACCATCATTTAGCAACTAGCAGGAAATATCTCATAAAATTACAAAAATATGAGTAATCATTCATGACTTATTTACATGAAAACAAAATTACATATCCTTTATATCTAATCCATACACCAACGACCAAAAACACCTACAAACACTTTCATTCTTCAATTTTCTTCATCTAATTGATCTCTCTCAAGTTCTATCTTCAAGTTCTAAATGTTCTTCGTATATTCTACAAGTTCTAGTTACATAAAATCAAGAATACTTTCAAGTTTGCTAGCTCACTTCCAATCTTGTAAGGTGATCATCTAACCTCAAGAAATCTTTGTTTCTTACAGTAGGTTATCATTCTAATACAAGGTAATAATTATATTCAAACTTTGGTTCAATTTCTATAACTATAACAATCTTATTTCAAGTGATGATCTTACTTGAACTTGTTTTCGTGTCATGATTCTGCTTCAAGAACTTCGAGCCATCCAAGGATCCGTTGAAGCTAGATCCATTTTTCTCTTTTCCAGTAGGTTTATCCAAGGAACTTAAGGTAGTAATGATGTTCATAACATCATTCGATTCATACATATAAAGCTATCTTATTCGAAGGTTTAAACTTGTAATCACTAGAACATAGTTTAGTTAATTCTAAACTTGTTCGCAAACAAAAGTTAATCCTTCTAACTTGACTTTTAAAATCAACTAAACACATGTTCTATATCTATATGATATGCTAACTTAATGATTTAAAACCTGGAAACACGAAAAACACCGTAAAACCGGATTTACGCCGTCGTAGTAACACCGCGGGCTGTTTTGGGTTAGTTAATAAAAAACTATGATAAACTTTGATTTAAAAGTTGTTATTCTGAGAAAATGATTTTTATTATGAACATGAAACTATATCCAAAAATTATGGTTAAACTCAAAGTGGAAGTATGTTTTCTAAAATGGTCATCTAGACGTCGTTCTTTCGACTGAAATGACTACCTTTACAAAAACGACTTGTAACTTATTTTTCCGACTAAAAACCTATACTTTTTCTGTTTAGATTCATAAAATAGAGTTCAATATGAAACCATAGCAACTTGATTCACTCAAAACGGATTTAAAATGAAGAAGTTATGGGTAAAACAAGATTGGATAATTTTTCACATTTTAGCTACGTGAAAATTGGTAACAAATCTATTCTAACCATTACTTAATCAACTTGTATTGTATATTATGTAATCTTGAGATACCATAGACACGTATACAATGTTTCGACCTATCATGTCGACACATCTATATATATTTCGGAACAACCATAGACACTCTATATGTGAATGTTGGAGTTAGCTATACAGGGTTGAGGTTGATTCCAAAATATATATAGTTTGAGTTGTGATCAATACTGAGATACGTATACACTGGGTCGTGGATTGATTCAAGATAATATTTATCAATTTATTTCTGTACATCTAACTGTGGACAACTAGTTGTAGGTTACTAACGAGGACAGCTGAATTAATAAACTTAAAACATCAAAATATATTAAAAGTGTTGTAAATATATTTTGAACATACTTTGATATATATGTATATATTGTTATAGGTTCGTGAATCAACCAGTGGCCAAGTCTTACTTCCCGACGAAGTAAAAATCTGTGAAAGTGAGTTATAGTCCCACTTTTAAAATCTAATATTTTTGGGATGAGAATACATGCAGGTTTTATAAATGATTTACAAAATAGACACAAGTACGTGAAACTACATTCTATGGTTGAATTATCGAAATCAAATATGCCCCTTTTTATTAAGTCTGGTAATCTAAGAATTAGGGAACAGACACCCTAATTGACGCGAATCCTAAAGATAGATCTATCGGGCCCAACAAGCCCCATCCAAAGTACCGGATGCTTTAGTACTTCGAAATTTATATCATATCCGAAGGGTGTCCCGGAATGATGGGGATATTCTTATATATGCATCTTGTTAATGTCGGTTACCAGGTGTTCACCATATGAATGATTTTTATCTCTATGTATGGGATGTGTATTGAAATATGAAATCTTGTGGTCTATTATTATGATTTGATATATATAGGTTAAACCTATAACTCACCAACATTTTTGTTGACGTTTTAAGCATGTTTATTCTCAGGTGATTATTAAGTCCGCTGTCGCATACTTAAATAAGGACGAGATTTGGAGTCCATGCTTGTATGATATTGTGTAAAAACTACATTCAAGAAACTTATTTTGTTGTAACATATTTGTATTGTAAACCATTATGTAATGGTCGTGTGTAAACAGGATATTTTAGATTATCATTATTTGATAATCTACGTAAAGCTTTTTAAACCTTTATTGATGAAATAAAGGTTATGGTTTGTTTTAAAATGAATGCAGTTTTTGAAAAACGTCTCATATAGAGGTCAAAACCTCGCAACGAAATCAATTAATATGGAACGTTTTTAATCAATAAGAACGGGACATTTCAGTTGGTATCCGAGCGTTGGTCTTAGAGAACCAGAATTTTGCATTAGTGTGTCTTATCGAGTTTGTTAGGATGCATTAGTGAGTCTGGACTTCGACCGTGTTTACTTGAAAAATGATTGCTTAACAAATTTTGTTGGAAACTATATATTTTTAACATGTGAATATTATGTGATATATTAATCTCTTAACGCGTTTGATATTATGTGATAGATGTCTACCTCTAGAACAAGTCCCATTGACTCACCTAATAATAATGAAGAGTCGAATGTAAATTGGAATGATTCATGGACTGATTCACAAGTTCCCGAAGAGGAACCGGAAGAAGAGTCGGAACCGGAAGAAGAATCGGAACCGGAAGAAGAATCGGAACCGGATGAAGAAGTAGAACCGGTGGGGGAAATAATAAAACGGTTAAGTAAAAGAAAATCCTCAACCAACCGACCAAGGTTAATTATGGTCAATGGTGTTTCCGCCAAGGAAGCAAAATATTGGGAGGATTACAAATTCTCCGATGAATCGGATTCCGACGAGAATTCCGATGATGTTATAGAAATTACCCCAACTGAATTTAAAAAGGCAAAAGAAAATAATAAGGGAAAGGGCATAAAAATAAAGAAATCTAATTCCAACCCCGATGAACTTTATATGTATCGTCAACCCCCGAAGTCCTTAAGTTGTAACAATGACCCGGGAACCTCTAAACCACCAGGTTTTTCTAAACCGTTGTGGAAAACGACAGTTAGTATTAGGGGAACATCATATATCCCTAGAAACTTGGCAAAACGAACCAAAACCGAAGAAGAAGAAACGAGCGAGTCGGAATAAGATAGTTGTATTCGTGTGGTGTAATATATGTAATATAGTGTGCTTATGCTTTATGATATATGTAAAAAATTGCTTGTATTAATAAGTATTTTTTATGAATCTAACTCTTGTCTATTTTACAGTTTAAAAACACAAAATGGATAGACAACCCAATATTTTAAGAGACCTACCCGGAGACATGATTGATGAAATCTTATCTAGAGTCGGTCAGAATTCCTCGGCACAACTATTTAAGGCGAGATCAGTTTGTAAGACATTCGAAGAACGTTCCAAGAATGTCTTGGTTTATAAGAGACTTTCGTTTGAAAGATGGGGGATATCACATTGGGAAACCCATAAGTTACGATGTGTTTACTTTGACGCATATATTGCGGGGAACCCAAATGCTATTTTACGCAACGGGTTAAGAAATTATTTTGACTCAATATATCCGAATATTGGACTTCGTGATTTAGAAAAAGCGGCTAACATGCAACATAAAGAAGCATGTTATGCTTACGGATTAGTAATGTTCGCTTCTCACCAAAGTGAGAACAAGAACATCGGGCTACAACTATTAAACAAAACGTTTCCACAAGTGACGGAGTCGGTAATTGGGGTAAGAAATGAGGTTTTTAGATTGTTACAGGACTGTTGGACATTACGTAACCCTTGTCCTTTTGACGACGTTACAACACGCTGTCTTATCAACGGCCATAACGGTTATGTTCCACAAGACCAAGGATGGGAAGTAATCCTAGTAAAACCAGAATGCATGACTTGTTTCTGGACGTATGAATTACGTGTCTTTATTGCCTTTACTGAACGACTTGTGTACTAGCTAGAATTATCTTCACAACTATCTTGTATCAAAGTTATTGTGTGCTATATTTCATGCTTTATGTAAAATAAGCGGTATTGTAAGTTTGTAAAATATTGTATAAAAGTTTGAACGCGAAATATTATTATAATCAGTTTTTCATATAGAATTGTAGTAGTTGAATTGTATATTAGCTACTAAGTATGAACTTAACGGGTAGGTACTACCCGAATTTAAACTTATAAAACGCTAATATGAAGAAAAAGCTTTTATAAATGAGTTCATATTATGCTACGAAATACTATTAACTACTCTTAATATTCTGTATGATTAACTTGTTCCATTTGACTATTTTGAAGGAAATGGCACCGACTACTCGACACACCGTGAATATGAATGAAGAGGAATTCCGTACTTTTCTAGCTTCAAACATAGCCACAGTACAGGCTGCGCTACATACCAACAATAACCTTAGATCTAGCAGTACAGGAAATCGTGTAGGATGCACCTACAAAGAATTCACTGCCTGCAAACCTTTGGAATTTGATGGAACCGAAGGACCGATCGGATTGAAACGGTGGACCGAGAAGGTCGAATCGGTGTTTGCCATAAGTAAGTGTACTGAAGAGGACAAAGTGAAGTACGCTACGCATACCTTCACAGGTTCTGCGTTAACATGGTGGAATACCTATCTAGAGCAAGTGGGACAAGACGATGCGTACGCACTACCGTGGTCAGCATTCAAGCACTTGATGAACGAGAAGTACCGTCCCAGAACCGAGGTCAATAAGCTCAAGACAGAACTTAGAGGGTTACGAACCCAAGGATTTGATATTACCACGTACGAAAGACGATTCACAGAATTGTGCCTATTGTGTCCGGGAGCATTCGAAGATGAGGAAGAGAAGATCGACGCGTTTGTGAAAGGATTACCGGAAAGAATCCAAGAAGATATAAGTTCACACGAGCCCGCCTCCATACAACAGGCATGTAGAATGGCTCACAAACTAGTGAACCAGATTGAAGAAAGAATTAAAGAACAGACTGCTGAAGAGGCCAATGTGAAGCAAGTCAAAAGAAAGTGGGAGGAAAACGGTGATAAGAATCACCAATACAACAACAACAGCAATTACAACAATAATCGCAACAATTATCCCAACAATCGCAACATCAATTGCAACTACAACAAACGGCCCAACAACAACAACAACAACAACTACAACAATCATCCCAATAACAATAATAACCGCAACAACAACAACAATCAGAAGCAGCTATGTCAAAGGTGTGAAAAGTATCACTCGGGGTTCTGCACCAAATTTTGCAACAAGTGTAAAAGAAATGGTCATAGCGCGGCGAAGTGTGAGGTCTACGGACCAGGGGTTAATAGAACGAAAGGAACAAATGGTGTCGGAACGAGTAATGGCGGAGCAAGTAGTGTCGGAGCAAGTTATGCCAATGTAGTTTGTTATAAATGTGGAAATCCGGGCCACATTATTAGAAATTGCCCGAACCAGGAGAACACGAATGGACAAGGCCGCGGAAGAGTTTTCAATATTAATGCGGCAGAGGCACAGGAAGACCCGGAGCTTGTTACGGGTACGTTTCTTATTGACAATAAATCTGCTTACGTTTTATTTGATTCGGGTGCGGATAGAAGCTATATGAGTAGAGATTTTTGTGCTAAATTAAGTTGTCCATTGACGCCTTTGGATAGTAAATTTTTACTCGAATTAGCAAATGGTAAATTAATTTCAGCAGATAATATATGTTGGAATCGAGAAATTAAACTGGTTAGCGAAACATTTAAGATTGACTTGATACCAGTAGAGTTAGGGAGTTTTGATGTGATAATCGGTATGGACTGGTTGAAAGAAGTGAAAGCAGAGATCGTTTGTTACAAAAATGCAATTCGCATTATACGAGAAAAAGGAAAACCCTTAATGGTGTACGGAGAAAAGGGCAACACGAAGCTACATCTTATTAGTAATTTGAAGGCACAAAAACTAATAAGAAAAGGTTGCTATACTGTTCTAGCACACGTCGAGAAAGTACAAACCGAAGAAAAGAGCATCAATGATGTTCCCATTGCAAAAGAATTTCCCGATGTATTTCCGAAAGAATTACCGGGATTACCCCCACATCGATCCGTTGAATTTCAAATAGATCTTGTACCAGGAGCTGCACCAATAGCTCGTGCTCCTTACAGACTCGCACCCAGCGAGATGAAAGAACTGCAAAGCCAATTACAAGAACTTTTAGAGCGTGGTTTCATTCGACCAAGCACATCACCGTGGGGAGCTCCTGTTTTGTTTGTCAAGAAGAAAGATGGTACATTCAGGTTGTGTATCGACTACCGAGAGTTGAACAAACTTACCATCAAGAACCGCTACCCACTACCGAGAATCGACGACTTATTTGATCAACTACAAGGCTCGTCTGTTTATTCAAAGATTGACTTACGTTCCGGGTATCATCAAATGCGGGTGAAAGAATATGATATTCCAAAGACTGCTTTCAGAACACGTTACGGTCATTACGAGTTTATGGTCATGCCGTTTGGTTTAACTAATGCACCAGATGTGTTCATGGACCTTATGAACCGAGTGTGTGGACCATACCTTGACAAGTTTGTCATTGTTTTCATTGATGACATACTTATTTACTCAAAGAATGACCAAGAACACGGTGAACATTTGAGAAAGGTGTTAGAAGTATTGAGGAAGGAAGAATTGTACGCTAAGTTTTCAAAGTGTGCATTTTGGTTGGAAGAAGTTCAATTCCTCGGTCACATAGTGAACAAAGAAGGTATTAAGGTGGATCCGGCAAAGATAGAAACTGTTGAAAAGTGGAAAACCCCGAAAACTCCGAAACACATACGCCAGTTTTTAGGACTAGCTGGTTACTACAGAAGGTTCATCCAAGACTTTTCCAGAATAGCAAAACCCTTGACTGCATTAACACATAAAGGGAAGAAATTTGAATGGAATGATGAACAAGAGAAAGCGTTTCAGTTATTGAAGATAAAGCTAACTACGGCACCTATATTGTCATTGCCTGAAGGGAATGATGATTTTGTGATTTATTGTGACGCATCAAAGCAAGGTCTCAGTTGTGTATTAATGCAACGAACGAAGGTGATTGCTTATGCGTCTAGACAATTGAAGATTCATGAACAAAATTATACGACGCATGATTTGGAATTAGGCGCGGTTGTTTTTGCATTAAAGACTTGGAGGCACTACTTATATGGGGTCAAAAGTATTATATATACCGACCACAAAAGTCTTCAACACATATTTAATCAGAAACAACTGAATATGAGGCAGCGTAGGTGGATTGAATTATTGAATGATTACGACTTTGAGATTCGTTACCACCCGGGGAAGGCAAATGTGGTAGCCGATGCCTTGAGCAGGAAGGACAGAGAACCCATTCGAGTAAAATATATAAATATAATGATTCATAATAACCTTACTACTCAAATAAAGGCGGCGCAACAAGGAGTTTTAAAAGAGGAAAATTTAAAGGATGAGATACCCAAAGGATCGGAGAAGCATCTTAATATTCGGGAAGACGGAACCCGGTATAGGGCTGAAAGGATTTGGGTACCAAAATTTGGAGATATGAGAGAAATGGTACTTAGAGAAGCTCATAAAACCAGATACTCAATACATCCTGGAACGGGGAAGATGTACAAGGATCTCAAGAAACATTTTTGGTGGCCGAGTATGAAAGCCGATGTTGCTAAATACGTAGGAGAATGTTTGACGTGTTCTAAGGTCAAATCTAAGCATCGGAAACCATCAGGTCTACTTCAACAACCCAAAATCCCGGAATGGAAATGGGAAAACATTACCATGGATTTCATCACTAAATTGCCAAGGACTGCAAGTGGTTTTGATACTATTTGGGTAATAGTTGATCGTCTCACCAAATCAGCACACTTCCTGCCAATAAGAGAAGATGACAAGATGGAGAAGTTAGCACGACTGTATTTGAAGGAAGTCGTCTCCAGACATGGAATACCAATCTCTATTATCTCTGATAGGGATGGCAGATTTATTTCAAGATTCTGGCAGATATTACAGCAAGCATTAGGAACTCGTCTAGACATGAGTACTGCCTATCATCCACAAACTGATGGGCAGAGCGAAAGGACGATACAAACGCTTGAAGACATGCTACGAGCATGTGTTATTGATTTCGGAAACAGTTGGGATCGACATCTACCGTTAGCAGAATTTTCCTACAACAACAGCTACCATTCAAGCATTGAGATGGCGCCGTTTGAAGCACTTTATGGTAGAAAGTGCAGGTCTCCGATTTGTTGGAGTGAAGTGGGGGATAGACAGATTACGGGTCCGGAGATTATACAAGAAACTACCGAGAAGATCATCCAAATTCAACAACGGTTGAAAACCGCCCAAAGTCGACAAAAGAGCTACGCTGACATTAAAAGAAAAGATATAGAATTTGAAATTGGAGAGATGGTCATGCTTAAAGTTGCACCTTGGAAAGGCGTTGTTCGATTTGGTAAACGAGGGAAATTAAATCCAAGGTATATTGGACCATTCAAGATTATTGATCGTGTCGGACCAGTAGCTTACCGACTTGAGTTACCTCAACAACTAGCGGCTGTACATAACACTTTCCACGTCTCGAATTTGAAGAAATGTTTTGCTAAAGAAGATCTCACTATTTCGTTAGATGAAATCCAAATCAACGAAAAACTTCAATTCATCGAAGAACCCGTCGAAATAATGGTGAGGTTAAAAGACTTAAGCAAAACAATATACCAATTGTTAAGGTTCGATGGAATGCTCGTAGAGGACCCGAGTTCACCTGGGAGCGTGAAGATCAGATGAAGAAGAAATACCCGCATCTATTTCCAGAAGATTCGTCAACACCTTCAACAGCTTAAAATTTCGGGACGAAATGTATTTAACGGGTAGGTACTGTAGTGACCCGAACTTTTCCATGTTTATATATATTAATTGAGATTGATATTTACATGATTAAATGTTTCCAACATGTTAAGCAATCAAACTTGTTAAGACTTGATTAATTGAAATATGTTTCATATAGACAATTGACCACCCAAGTTGACCGGTGATTCACGAACGTTAAAACTTGTAAAAACTATATGATGACATATATATGGATATATATATATATAGTTAACATGATACTATGATAAGTAAACATATCATTAAGTATATTAACAAGGAACTACATATGTAAAAACAAGACTACTAACTTAATGATTTTTAAACGAAACATATATGTAACGATTATCGTTGTAAAGACATTTAATGTATATATATCATATTAAGAGATATTCATACATGATAATATCATGATAATATAATAATTTAAAATCTCATTTGATATTATAAACATTGGGTTAACAACATTTAACAAGATCGTTAACCTAAAGGTTTCAAAACAACACTTACATGTAACGACTAACGATGACTTAACGACTCAGTTAAAATGTATATACATGTAGTGTTTTAATATGTATTTATACACTTTTGAAAGACTTCAATACACTTATCAAAATACTTCTACTTAACAAAAATGCTTACAATTACATCCTCGTTCAGTTTCATCAACAATTCTACTCGTATGCACCCGTATTCGTACTCGTACAATACACAGCTTTTAGATGTATGTACTATTGGTATATACACTCCAATGATTAGCTCTTAGCAGCCCATGTGAGTCACCTAACATATGTGGGAACCATCATTTAGCAACTAGCATGAAATATCTCATAAAATTACAAAAATATGAGTAATCATTCATGACTTATTTACATGAAAACAAAATTACATATCCTTTATATCTAATCCATACACCAACGACCAAAAACACCTACAAACACTTTCATTCTTCAATTTTCTTCATCTAATTGATCTCTCTCAAGTTCTATCTTCAAGTTCTAAGTGTTCTTCATATATTCTACAAGTTCTAGTTACATAAAATCAAGAATACTTTCAAGTTTGCTAGCTCACTTCCAATCTTGTAAGGTGATCATCCAACCTCAAGAAATCTTTGTTTCTTACAGTAGGTTATCATTCTAATACAAGGTAATAATCATATTCAAACTTTGGTTCAATTTCTATAACTATAACAATCTTATTTCAAGTGATGATCTTACTTGAACTTGTTTTCGTGTCATGATTCTGCTTCAAGAACTTCGAGCCATCCAAGGATCCATTGAAGCTAGATCCATTTTTCTCTTTTCCAGTAGGTTTATCCAAGGAACTTAAGGTAGTAATGATGTTCATAACATCATTCGATTCATACATATAAAGCTATCTTATTCGAAGGTTTATACTTGTAATCACTAGAACATAGTTTAGTTAATTCTAAACTTGTTCGCAAACAAAAGTTAATCCTTCTAACTTGACTTTTAAAATCAACTAAACACATGTTCTATATCTATATGATATGCCAACTTAATGATTTAAAACCTGGAAACACGAAAAACACCGTAAAACCGGATTTACGCCGTCGTAGTAACACCGCGGGCTGTTTTGGGTTAGTTAATTAAAAACTATGATAAACTTTGATTTAAAAGTTGTTATTATGAGAAAATGATTTTTATTATGAACATGAAACTATATCCAAAAATTATGGTTAAACTCAAAGTGGAAGTATGTTTTCTAAAATGGTCATCTAGACGTCGTTCTTTCGACTGAAATGACTACCTTTACAAAAATGACTTGTAACTTATTTTTCTGACTATAAACCTATACTTTTTCTATTTAGATTCATAAAATAGAGTTCAATATGAAACCATAGCAACTTGATTCACTCAAAACGGATTTAAAATGAAGAAGTTATGGGTAAAACAAGATTGGATAATTTTTCTCATTTTAGCTACGTGAAAATTGGTAACAAATCTATTCCAACCATAACTTAATCAACTTGTATTGTATATTATGTAATCTTGAGATACCATAGACACGTATACAATGTTTCGACCTATCATGTCGACACATCTATATATATTTCGGAACAACCATAGACACTCTATATGTGAATGTTGGAGTTAGCTATACAGGGTTGAGGTTGATTCCAAAATATATATAGTTTGAGTTGTGATCAATACTGAGATACGTATACACTGGGTCGTGGATTGATTCAAGATAATATTTATCGATTTATTTCTGTACATCTAACTGTGGACAACTAGTTGTAGGTTACTAACGAGGACAGCTGACTTAATAAACTTAAAACATCAAAATATATTAAAAGTGTTGTAAATATATTTTGAACATACTTTGATATATATGTATATATTGTTATAGGTTCGTGAATCAACCAGTGGCCAAGTCTTACTTCCCGACGAAGTAAAAATCTGTGAAAGTGAGTTATAGTCCCACTTTTAAAATCTAATATTTTTGGGATGAGAATACATGCAGGTTTTATAAATGATTTACAAAATAGACACAAGTACGTGAAACTACATTCTATGGTTGAATTATCAAAATCGAATATGCCCCTTTTTATTAAGTCTGGTAATCTAAGAATTAGGGAACAGACACCCTAATTGACGCGAATCCTAAAGATAGATCTATCGGGCCCAACAAGCCCCATCCAAAGTACCGGATGCTTTAGTACTTCGAAATTTATATCATATCCGAAGGGTGTCCCGGAATGATGGGGATATTCTTATATATGCATCTTGTTAATGTCGGTTACCAGGTGTTCACCATATGAATGATTTTTATCTCTATGTATGGGATGTGTATTGAAATATGAAATCTTGTGGTCTATTATTATGATTTGATATATATAGGTTAAACCTATAACTCACCAACATTTTTGTTGACGTTTTAAGCATGTTTATTCTCAGGTGATTATTAAGAGCTTCCGCTGTCGCATACTTAAATAAGGACGAGATTTGGAGTCCATGCTTGTATGATATTGTGTAAAAACTGCATTCAAGAAACTTATTTTGTTGTAACATATTTGTATTGTAAACCATTATGTAATGGTCGTGTGTAAACAGGATATTTTAGATTATCATTATTTGATAATCTACGTAAAGCTTTTTAAACCTTTATTGATGAAATAAAGGTTATGGTTTGTTTTAAAATGAATGCAGTTTTTGAAAAACGTCTCATATAGAGGTCAAAACCTCGCAACGAAATCAATTAATATGGAACGTTTTTAATCAATAAGAACGGGACATTTCAGCTGGATCCACCTGAATACCTTCTTTGTTCACTATGTGACCGAGAAATTGAACTTCTTCCAACCAAAATACACACTTTGAAAACTTAGTGTACAGTTTTTCTTTCCTTAACAACTCTAGCACTTTTCTCAAATGTTCTTCGTGCTCTTGGTCATTCTTTGAGTAAATAAGTATGCCATCGACGAAAACAATGACAAACTTGTCAAGGTATGGTCCACACACTCGGTTCATGAGGTCCATGAACACAGCTGGTGTGTTAGTCAACCCAAACGGCATAACCATAAACTCTAATGACCGTAACGCGTCCTAAAAGCAGTCTTTAGAATATCATCCTCCTTCACCCGCATTTGATGATACCCAGAACGTAAATCAATCTTCGAATAAACCGACGAGCCTTGTAGTTGATCAAATAAGTCGTCGATTCTCGGTAGTGGGTAGCAGTTCTTGATGGTAAGTTTGTTCAACTCTCGGTAGTCTTTACACAACCTAAATGTATCATCCTTCTTCTTGACAAACAAAACAGGAGCTCCCTACGGTGATGTGCTTGGTCGAATGAAACCACGCTCTAAAAGTTCCTGTAACTGACTTTGTAATTTTTTCATTTCGCTGGGTGCGACTCTGTATGGAGTACGAGCTATTGGTGCAGCTCCTGGTACAAGGTCTATTTGAAATTCAACGGATCGATGTGGGGGTAATCCCGGTAATTCTTTCGAAAATACATCGGGAAATTCTTTTGCGACGGGAACATCATTAATGTTCTTTTCTTCAGGTTTAACTTCCTTGATGTGTGCTAGAATGACGTAACAACCTTTTATTATTAGTTTTTGCGCCTTCAAACTACTAATAAGATTTAATTTCGCATTGTTCTTTTCTCCATACACCATTAAAGGTTTTCCCTTTTCACGCATAATGCGAATCGCATTTTTGTAACAAACGACCTCTGCTCTCACCTTTTTCAACCAGTTCATGCCAATTATTACATCAAAATTCCCTAACTCGACTGGTATTAAATCAATTTTAAACGTTTCATCCCCCAGTTTAATTTCTCTATCCCGACATATATTATCTGCTGAAATTAATTTACCATTTGTTAATTCGAGTAAAAATTTACTATCCAAAGGCGTCAATGGGCAACTTAACTTAGCACAAAAATCTCTACTCATATAGCTTCTATCTGCACCCGAATCAAATAAAAGATAAGCAGATTTATTATCAATAAGAAATGTACCCGTAACAAGCTCCGGGTCTTCCTGTGCTTCTGCCGTATTAATATTGAAAACTCTTCCGCGGCCTTGTCCATTAGTATTCCCCTGATTCGGGCAATTACTTCTAATGTGGCCCGGTTTTCCACATCCATAACAAACAAAGGCGGCATTACTTGTTTTGCCACTATTTGTTCCTTTAGTTCTGTTAAACTTTGGTCCGTAGACCTCACACTTTTTTGTACCATGGCCAGTTCTTTTACACTTGGTGCAAAATGTCGTGCAGAACCCATTCTGGTGGTACTCTTCACACCTTTAGCATTTTTGGTTTTTGTTGCCGTTGTTGTTATTGAGGTTGTTGTTAAGATTGTTATTGTTGTTGGAACGGTTGTTGTAGTTGTTGTTGTTGTTGGGACTTTTGTTGTAGTTATTGTTAGGATTGGGGTTATTGTTGCGATTGTTGTTGCGGTTGTGGTTGTAATTGTTGTTGTTGTTGTTGTATTGGTGACCCTTGTCATTGGTTTCTTCCTACTTTCTCTTGAGTTGTTTCGTGTTGGCTTCTTCGGCCGCCTGCTCTTTAATTCTTCCCTCAATCTGATTTATGAGTTTATGAGCCATTCTACTTGCCTTTTGTATCGAAGTGGGCTCATGTGAACTCACATCTTCTTGAATCCTTACTGGTAACCCTTTTACAAATGCGTCGATCTTCTCTTCTTCATCTTCGAACACTCCTTGACACAATAGGCACAACTATGTGAATCGTCGTTCATATGTGGTAATGTCGAACCCTTGTGTTCGTAACACCTCAAGTTCTACCTTGAGTTTATGGACTTCGTTTCTAGGACGGTACTGCTCGTTCATCAATTTCTTAAATGCCGACCACGGTAGTGCATAAGCAGCATTTTATCCTACCTATTCAAGATAGGTGTTCCACCACGTTAACGCAGTACCTATGAAGGTATGCGTAGCGTACTTAACTTTGTACTCTTCAGTACACTTACTTATGGCAAACACCGATTCGACTTTCTCGGTCCACCGTTTCAATCCAATTGGTCCTTCGGTTCCATCAAATTCCAAAGGTTTGCAGGCAGTGAATTCTTTGTAGGAGCATCCTACACGATTTCTTGTGGAATTAGTTCCACTGCTAGATCCAGAGTTATTGTTATTTTGCATTACAGCCTGTACTGCGGCTATGTTCGCAGCAAGGAAAACAAGGAAGTCTTCCTCGCTCATGTTTAAATTCTGACGAGTCGCCGGTGCCATTTCCTTCAAAAATAGCCAAAAGAATTGAGTTAATCATATAGAATTTAAGAGTAGTCAATAGTATCTCGTAGCATTATATGAAATTATTTATAAAAGCTTTTTCTTCATATTAGCATTTTATAGTTTTAATTCGGGTAGTACCTACCCGTTAAGTTCATACTTACTAGCTACTATACAATTTAACTACTACGCTTCTATATGAAAAACTTATTTCCATAATATTTCGCATTCAAATCTTTAAACAATATTTTACAAACTTACAATACCACTATTTGACATATAGGGTGAAATAAAACATATAATAACTTTGCTACTCGGCAGCTATAAAGGCAATTCTAGTTAATACGCAAGTTGTTCAGCAAAAGAAATAAAGACACGTAATTCATAAGTCCAGAAACAAGTCATGCATTCTGGTTCTACTAAGATGACTTCCCATCCTTGATCTTGTGGAAAGTAACCATTATGACCATTGGTTAGGCAGCATGTTGTAATGTCGTCAAAAGGACGAGGGTTTCGTAATGCCCAACAACCTCGTAGCAATCTAAAAACCTTGTTTCTTACCCCAACTACTGAGTCCGTCACTTGTGAGAATGTTTTATGTAAAAGTTGCAACCCAATGTTCTTTTTCTCAGTTTGATGAGAAGCGAACATTATTAACCCATAAGCATAACATGCTTCTTTATGTTGCATGTTAAAAGCTCTTTCTAAAGAACGGAGTCCTATGTTGGGATATGTTGAGTCAAAATAGGTTCGTAACCCGTAGCGTAAAATTGCATCTGGGTTTCCCGCACTAAATGTCTTAAAGAAAACTTGGCGTAACTTAAAGTCTCCCCAATGTGATATACCTCATCTTTCAAAGGAAAGTCTTTTATATACTAAGGCATGCCTGGAATGTCTTTCAAATGTTTGACAAACTAATTTTGCCGTAACTAATTGTGCTGATGAATTCTGCCCGACTCTAGACAACATTTCATCAATCATATCTCCTGGTAGGTCTTCTAAAATTTTTGGTTGTCTATCCTTAACGTCCATTTTGTGTTTTTATACTGTAAAATAGACAAGGATTAGATTCGTAAAAGATAATTAACAAACAATACAAGCAATTTTTACATAGAACATAAAAGTACAAGCACACTAAAATACATATAATACACAACATGATTACAACCCTCTAATCTGAATCACTGGTTTCTTCTTCTTCGGACTTGGTTCGTTTTCCTAATTTTCTAGGGACATATGGTGTTTCTCTAATACGAGCCATCGTTTTCCACAATGGTTTAGAAAAACCTGGTGGTTTAGAGGTTCCCGAGTTATTGTTACAATTTAGGAAATACGGACGTTGCCGATACATAAAAAGTTCATCGGGGTTGGAATCAGGTTTCTCTATTTTGATACATTTTCCCTTATTATTTTCTTTTGCTATATTAAATTGGGTCGAGGTAATTTCTATAACATCATCGGAATCCTCATCGGGATCCGATTTATCAAAAAATTGGTAATCTTCCCAATATTTTTCTTCCTCGGCGGAAACACCATTGACCATTTTTAACTTTGGTCCGTTGGTTGATGATTTTCTTTTATTTAATCGATTTACTGTAGGTATCAATATTTCTTCCTCCAGAACATATTCTTCTTCCAGTTCCTCCTCTTCCGGTTCCTCCTCTTCTGGTTCTTCTTCTTCTGGTTCCTCTTCTTCCGGTTCCTCTTCTTCCGGTTCTTCTTCTTCCGGTTCTTCTTCGGGAATTTGTGAATCTTCCCAAATTATATTCGACTCTTCATTATTATTAGGTGAGTCGATGGGATTTGTACTAGTGGTAGACATCTATCACACAATATCAAACACATTAAGAGGTTAATATATCACATAATATTTACATGTTAATAATATATAGTTTCCAACATAAGTGTTAAGTAATCATTTTTAAAGAAAACACGGTCGAAGTCCAGACTCACTAATGTATCCTAACAAACTCGATAAGACACACTAATGCAAATTTCTGGTTCTCTAAGACCAACGCTCTGATACCAACTGAAATGTTCCGTTCATATTGATTATAAATGTTCCATATTAATTGATTTCGTTGCGAGGTTTTAACCTCTATATGAGGCGTTTTTCAAAGACTGCATTCATTTTTAAAACAACCATAACCTTTATTTTATCCATAAAGGTTTAAAAAGCATTACGTAGATTATCAAATAATGATAATCTAAAATATACCGTTTACACACGACCATTACATAATGGTTTACAATAAGAATATATTACATCAAAAATAAGTTTCTTGAATGCAGTTTTTACATAATATCATACAAGCATGGACTCCAAATCTTGTCCTTATTTTAGTATGCAACAGTGGAAGCTCTTAATAATCACCTGAGAATAAACATGCTTAAAACGTCAACAAAAATGTTGGTGAGTTATAGGTTTAACCTATATATTATCAAATCATAATAATAGACCACAAGATTTCATATTTCAATACATCCCATACATAGAGATAAAAATCATTCATACGGTGAACACCTGGTAACCGACATTAACAAGATGCATATAGAATATCCCCATCATTTCGGGACACCCATCGGACATGATAATTTCGAAGTACTAAAGCATTCCAAATCCCAGAATGGGGCTTGTTGGGCCCGATAGATCTATCTTTAGGATTCGCGTCAATTTGGGGGTCTGTTCCTAAATTCTTAGGCTACCAAGCTAAAAAGGGGCATATTCGGCTTCGATCATTCAACCATATAAAGTAGTTTCATTTACCTGTGTCTATTTTGTAAATCATTTATAAAATTGCATGTATTCTCATCCCAAAATATTAGATTTTAAAAGTGGGACTATAACTCACTTTCACAGATTTTTACTTCGTCGGGAAGTAAGACTTGGCCACTGGTCGATTCACGAACCTATAACAAATATGTATATATATATCAAAGTATGTTCACAATATATTTACAACACTTTTAATACATTTTGATGTTTTAAGTTTATTAAGTCAGCTGTCCTCGTTAGTAACCTTCGACTAGTTGTCCAAAATTAGATGTACAGAAATAAATTGATATATATTATCTTGAATCAATCCACGACCCAGTGTATATACGTCTCAGGCTAGATCACAACTCAAAGTATATATATTTTTAGAATCAACCTCAACCCTGTATAGCTAACTCCAACATTACTGCATATAGAGTGTCTATGGTTGTTCCAAATAATATATATACATGGGTCGATATGATATGTCAAAACATTTGCATACGTGTCTATGGTATCCCAAGATTACATAATATATTAGAATACATGTATAATACAATATAAGTTAGCTAGGATATGATTAATATAGATTTGTTACCAATTTTCACGTAGCTACAACAAGAAAAATTATCGAAACTTGTTTTACCCATAACTTCTTCGTTTTAAATCCGTTTTGAGTGAATCAAGTTGTTATGGTTTCCTATTGAACTTAAGTTTATGAATCTAAATAGATAAAGTATAAGATTATAGTCAGAAATACATGTTACAAGTCTTTTTTGTAAAGGTAGTCATTTCAGTCGAAAGAACGACGTCTAGATGACCATTTTGAAAAACATACTTCCACTTCGAGTTTAACCATGATTTTTGTATATAGTTTCATGTTCATAAGAAAAATCATTTTTACATAAGAATAACTTTTAAATCAAAGTTTATCATAGTTTTTAATTAACTAACCCAAAACAGCCCGCTGTGTTACTACGACGGCGTATATTCGATTTTACGGTGTTTTTCGTGTTTTCAGGTTTTAAATCATTAAGTTAGCATATCATAAAGATATATAACATGTGTTTAGTTGATTTTAAAAGTCAATTTAGAATGATTAACTTTTGTTTGTGAACAAGTTTAGAATTAACTAAACTATGTTCTAGTGATTACAAGTTTAAACCTTCGAATAAGGTAGTTTTATATATATGAATCGAATGATGTTATGAACATCATTACTACCTCAGGTTTTGTGGATAAACCTACTAGAAATGAGAAAAAAAGATCTAGCTTAAAAGGATCCTTGGATGGCTTGAAAGTTCTTGAAGCAAAATCATGACACGAAAACAAGTTCAAGTAAGATTTCCACTCAAAATAAGATTGTTAAAGTTATTGAAATTGAATCAAAGTTTGAATATGAGTATTACCTTGTATTAGAAAGATATCTTACTGTAAATAAGAAATATTTCTTGAGGTTGTATGATCACTCAAAGTGGATTTGCAAGATTAGAAGTAAGCTAGCAAACTTGGAAGTGTTGTTGGTGTGTTCTTGAGTAGTTATTTTATAACTTGGTTTATGTATGGATTTATGAACTAGATTGAGCTAGATTTTATTGAAGATGATGAAGAACACTTAGAACAAAGGAAGAACACTTGAGAGAGAGTAGTTTGATGCAAGAAAATTGAAATGGAAATGTGTTTGTGAGCTCTCTACTTCACGTGAATGTAGGGGTGCCATATAGTCTCCATTAGTTTGTAATTTTGTGAGATATTTCATGCTAGATGTTAACTTATGGTTCCCACATGGTTAGGTGACTCACATGGGCTGCTAAGAGCTGATCATTGGAGTGTATATACCAATAGTAAATACATTTAGAAGCTGTGTATTGTACGAGTATAAATACGAGTGCATATGAGTAGAATTTTTGATGAAAATGAATGAGGATGTAATTGTAAGTATTTTTATTAAGTAGAAGTACTTTGATAAGTGTCTTGAAGTCTTTCAAAAGTGTATGAATACATATTAAAACACTACATGTATATACATTTTAACTGAGTCGTTAAGTCATCGTTAGTCGTTACATGTAAGTGTTGTTTTGAAACCTTTAAGTTAACGATCTTGTTAAATGTTGTTAACCTATTGTTTATTATATCTAATGAGATGTTAAATTATTACATTATCATTATATTATGATGTATTAATATATCTTAATATGATATATATACAATTAAATGTCGTTACAACGATAATCGTTACATATATGCCTCGTTTCGAAATCCTTAAGTTAGTAGTCTTGTTTTTACGTATGTAGTTCATTGTTAATATACTTAATGATATGTTTACTTATCATAATACCATGTTAACTATATATATATCCATATATATGACATCATATATTTTTTACGAGTTTTAACGTTCGTGAATTACCGGTCAACTTGGGTGGTCAATTGTCTATATGAAACCTATTTCAATTAATCAAGTCTTAACAAGTTTGATTGCTTAACATGTTGGAAACACTTAATCATGTAAATAACAATTTCATTTCATATATATAATCATGGAAAAGTTCGGGTCACTATAGTACCTACCCGTTAAATAAATTTTGTCCCAAAATTTTAAGCAGTTGGAGGTGTTGACGTATCTTCTGGAAATAAGTGAGGGTATTTCTTCTTCATCTGATCTTCTCGTTCCCAGGTGAACTTGGGTCCTCTACGAGCATTCCATCGAACCTTAACAATTGGTATCTTGTTTTGCTTAAGTCTTTTAACCTCACGATCCATTATTTCGACGGGTTCTTCGATGAATTGAAGTTTTTCGTTGATTTGGATTTCATCTAACGGAATAGTGATATTTTCTTTAGAAAAACATTTCTTCAAATTCTAGACGTGAAAAGTGTTATGTACAGCCGCGAGTTGTTGAGGTAACTCAAGTCGGTAAGCAACTGGTCCGACATGATCAATAATCTTGAATGGTCCAATATACCTTGGATTTATTTTCCCCCGTTTACCAAATCGAACAATGCCTTTCCAAGGTGCAACCTTAAGCATGACCATCTCTCCAATTTCAAATTCTATAACTTTTCTTTTAATGTCAGCGTAGCTCTTTTGTCGACTTTGGGCGGTTTTCAACCGTTGTTGAATTTGGATGATCTTCTCGGTAGTTTCTTGTATTATTTCTGGACCCGTAATCTGTCTATCCCCCACTTCACTCCAACAAATCAGAGACCTGCACTTTCTACCATAAAGTGCTTCAAACGGTGCCATCTCAATGCTTGAATGGTAGCTGTTGTTGTAGGAAAATGCTGCTAACGGTAGGTGCCGATCCCAACTGTTTCCGAAATCAATAACACATGCTCGTAGCATGTCTTCAAGCGTTTGTATCGTCCTTTCACTCTGCCCATCAGTTTGTGGATGATAGGCAGTACTCATGTCTAGACGAGTTCCTAATGCTTGATGTAATGTCTGCCAGAATCTTGAAATAAATCTGCCATCCCTATCAGAGATAATAGAGATTGGTATTCCATTTCTGGAGACGAATTCCTTCAAATACAGTCGTGCTAACTTCTCCATCTTATCATCTTCTCTTATTGGCAGGAAGTGTGCTGATTTGGTGAGACGATCAACTATTACCCAAATAGTATCAAAACCACTTGCAGTCCTTGCCAATTTAGTGATGAAATCCATGGTAATGTTTTCCCATTTCCATTCCAGGATTTCGGGTTGTTGAAGTAGACCTGATGGTTTCTGATGCTCTGCTTTGACCTTAGAACACGTCAAACATTCCCCTACGTATTTAGCAACATCAGCTTTCATACCTTTCCACCAAAAATGTTTCTTGAGATCTTTGTACATCTTCCTCGTTGCAGGTGGTATTGAGTATCTGGTTTTATGAGTTTCTCTAAGTACCATTTCTCTCATATCTCCAAATTTTGGTACCCAAATTCTTTCAGCCCTATACCGGGTTCCGTTTTCCCGAATATTAAGGTGCTTCTCCGATCCTTTCCTTTAAGTTTCCCTCTTTTAAAACTCCTTGTTGCACCTCCTTTATTTGAGTAGTAAGATTAGTGTGAATCATTACATTCATAGCTTTTACTCGAATAGGTTCTCTGTCCTTTCTGCTCAAGGCGTCGGCTACCACATTTGCCTTCCCCGGGTGGTAACGAATCTCAAAGTCGTAATCATTCAGCAATTCAATCCATCTGCGCTGCCTCATGTTCAGTTGTTTCTGATTAAATATGTGTTGAAGACTTTTGTGGTCGGTATATATAATACGTTTGACCCCATATAAATAGTGCCTCCAAGTCTTTAATGCAAAAACAACCGCGCCTAATTCCATATCATGCGTCGTATAATTCTGCTCGTGAATCTTCAATTGTCTAGATGCTTAAGCAATTACCTTCGTTCGTTGCATTAATACACAACCGAGACCTTGCTTTGAGGCATCACAATATATCACAAAATCATCATTCCCTTCAGGTAATGATAATATAGGTGCCGTAGTTAACTTTTTCTTCAACAATTGAAACGCTTTCTCCTGCTCATCCTTCCATTCAAATTTCTTCCATTTATGCGTTAATGCAGTCAAGGGTTTTGCTATTCTGAAAAAGTCTTAGATGAACCTTCTATAGTAACTAGCTAGTCCTAAAAATTGACGTATATGCTTTGGAGTTTTTGGAGTTTCCCACTTTTCAACGGTTTCAATCTTTGCTGGATCCACCTGAATACCTTCTTTGTTCACTATGTGACCGAGGAATTGAACTTCTTCCAACCAAAATGCACACTTTGAAAACTTAGCGTACAGTTTTTCTTTCCTTAACAACTCTAGCACTTTTCTCAAATGTTCTTCGTGCTCTTGGTCATTCTTTGAGTTAATAAGTATGTCATTGATGAAAACAATGACAAACTTGTCAAGGTATGGTCCACACAATCGGTTTATGTTTTAAGATGATAAAATAAGCGAAGATGATGTTTCTGTATTTGGTGGACACACAATTGATAACGATGGTGATGATTAATAAAGGTGATAAGTAGGATATGAAAATGATGATGATCATTAGATGCTTGGATTAATGATGATAGAAGTGAAGTATGATGAAACATGTATTATGATACGCTGATAAAGATGATGATGGTTGTTAAATGTCCCTGGTCGATCCAGTTTAGAAGAAGAAAAAGAGAAAGGGAAAACAGATAGGATCAGGTTAAATAAATTAAAATCCTAATTCTTTTCAAAAAGGAAAGTGTTAGAAAGAGTAGTTAGTTTGGTATATTATCGGGTTAGCGGGACGTCGCGGGTTCAAACCCGGACTTGGGCATTTTTTTAGGACTACTCCTTTGAGATAGTTTACTTATTACTCATTATTATTATTATTATTATTATTATTATTATTATTATTATTATTATTATTATTATTATTATTATTATTATTATTATTATTATTATTATTATTATTATTATTATTATTATTATTATTAATATTAATATTATTATTATTATTATTATTATTATTATTATTATTATTATTATTATTATTGTTAGTATTGTTAGATTAATTATTATTATTAACAAAATTATATCATAATTATTAGTATTATCATTAATAGTTATTAGTATTAACATTACAAACAATTTTTATTATTAGTACTATCTTTATCATTAATATTAAAATTATCATTGTTATTATTATTAGAATTATCATAATTTTTATCATAATTAGTATTATTTTTATCATTATTATTATTAGTACTATTAATATATCAAATGAAGATTTTCTATATAAAAATATATTTATGACATAAAACCTAACCGTATAAATACTTTTGTACTAAATGTTAATTATCTATATAAAGATAAATATATCTAATTAAGTTATTAATAAAACATATGATATAAAACAACAATTAAATCACTAATAATATATATATTTGTTCAATTACCATTACATGTATTAATATACATGATTGAATAATAGGTTCGTGAATCCAAGGCCAAACCTGCATTGTTCAGTATCGTCGTATGCATATTTTTACTACAAAATATCGTATCGTGAGTTCATTTGCTCCCTTTTACTCTTTACATTTTTGGAACTGAGAATACATGCGCTGCTTTATAACTGATTTACAACTGTTTTATTAAATGCCTTTGAAATCTATATTCTTGGACTGAGATGATTTTATAAATGTTTGACGAGATAGACACAAGCAAAACATTCCTCGAATGAATTATTATGTAGACAGAAGTTCTGTGGATTATTATTAAATTACTTGGAAGTGATAATTGCCACTAATTATTGTGAATATTTCCCCTGATTATTATTGCTTGGTAACCTAAGAATTAGAAACGGGTATGGCCCTAATTCACGCGAATCCTAAAGGTAGCTACCGGATTTAACACCCCCACCCAGAATGTTCACTAGACGGAAGAGCTAGCGGGCGTGGTATTTAGTACTTCGAAGTTTATATAATTATTATACAGACGAGATGTTCTGTTTTGGGGATATTATTTATGCGCATTATATGTTAAGGTCGGTTACCAAGCCAAGCAATGAAAGTAAAGTGAATGTTATGTATCGAGAGAATGATTTTATACACAGGTTATGTGTATGTTATTTTTGTACACGAATATGTGTACGGTTACTATGATTTATGAAAAATGGATTTCTTACACGAGAAATGTGTACTGTATTTAAAAGATATCGCATGTACATTACAGGTGGGTATAGGATTCGGACCTATTTGTACCATGCAGCATTTAAATCTTGTGGTCTATCAAAGTACAGAATTTTATTGTTTACGATAAACCTATGAACTCACCAACCTTTTGGTTGACACTTTAAAGCATGTTTATTCTCAGGTATGAAAGAAACCTTCCGCTGTGCATTTGCTCATTTTAAAGATATTACTTGGAGTCGTTCAAGGCATATAGAGGTCAGAACCTCGCAATGGGATCATCTATTGAAGACTTCGTCCAGAAGGATTAGGATGGGTTGTTATAGGTGGTATCAGAGCGGTGGTCTTAGCGAACCAGGTCTTGCATTAGTGTGTCTAACTGGTAGTTGTTAGGATGCATTAGTGAGTCTGGACTTCGACCTAGTAGTTGTTAGGATACATTAATAAGGCTAGACTTGGACCTTGTCTGCATGACAAAAGTTTTGCATATCACTCCTTGTCGAAAAATATCTACTTATCATTTTCAGTCTCGACACATATTATTGCAATTATTGCATAGATGGTGTACAGACGAATTCAATATAGGTATTCTATGTAATTAGAATATCATCCAATATCCGAAAATCATTTCATATTGAAAAATCTTTTATCTAACCGTACAAGATGGAACTCGCAACTAGTTCAAATTCCTCGGATTCCGATAGCTATTCTGATATGGATTTCCACTCAAGCTCCGAAAGCAGTGTAACCGGAATCGATCAACCAATCAGCCATCATCAATTCTGGATGAATTGGGGATGGGTTCGTAGTCGACTTAATCAATGGATACGAGAAGAAGGAGATCCGTTTCACCAACCAAATTTACCTCTTGACGAAGAACCTGAAGCGCTTATCGGCGAACCAGTTCGAAACACCATTTTCACCCTCATTTCCAAGATATATCGCAACCATTACATAATATCTACAATTCTAAACCTTATTCATCCGTTCGTCCCAACCGACAATCATCCTGGTATGATAGAAGAAGTCGACGAACTTCGCGCTCGAGTAATCAATATGGAAAATATGGTGCAAAACTTACCAGCTTCAGCAACAACATCGGCACCAGCAGTACCACCAGTATCAATAACTGTACCACCAACAATACAAGCCTCAACATCACAAACTATATCTCGAGCATAATCATCGTTCTACATCTTGTTCTGCATCAAATTTTCTTCATTCTACATCATTTATCTTCGTTCTACATGGCAATTATGTAATCTCTAATGTTTTAGAGATTATGTATTCTAGTTTTAACGGTAAATCAAGTGAGTTTAATAGTATATTAACTCATTAAATCCATGGTTACATCTGAAGAAAATATATATGTATATATTTTTTCATAAAGATTGTAATTTAAAAGTTCTTTTGTACAGACTGTTAATGGTGAAAATATTTAACGGGTAGGTAATACCCGAGGAATATTTAGTTTTCACATTAATAAGTTACACTGTACATTCTTCAATTCAGATTCATCAGTCATTATCAATACTGCCCAAATCCACACATTTACGTATTCGTTCACCAAAGAACAACTATTTTCATTCAAATTCAATTTCATATTCGGATTTTGACCGATCAGAATCTAAGTCAAGATTTGACTAGTGGCATAATGAAGAAAATAATGGACAAAATAAAAGTTATTAGTAACTAATTAATTAACTACGTAAAACTTCTTCATTATCTTCTGAGTTTAAATATTTTAAATTCTAAGATTATATATTGGACTATTGAACTACTAACATTGGACTACTAACCTTTAACAATTAAAAAGTATTAAAAGAGTAGGAAATATTAATTACAACACATTTTAATTTAAAATATCGTTAATAAGTTACATCTATTACAGTTAAATATTTCCTCAAGTTGACACTTGATTTCATCACTTGATTTCATCTTAAACATCCTATGTATCTTGACGATTACAATCTGCGTTCAAACCCTTCAAAATTCTTGAAAACCCCTCAGATTGATAACCGATGATTCAGATATGAGAATTGATGTTATGCGAGGTGTATATAAAATAGCTTTATTTTTACAACGAAATACTATTAAATATGCTACAATTTTACACAAGATATTTATTTATTTATAGAATGGATATACTTAAACCTTGCTACAACACTTATAGGCAGTGTACATAATCGTACAGTAGTGTAGTTTTTAGTAAGTCCGGTTCGTTCCACGGGGAATCTTTTTCACAAAGCTTAACGCTATATTAGTTTAATTTTATAAAAATACAAATATATAAATAAAAGTAATATTATTATTATAAGGGGGTTTTTACCGTTTAATGACCGGTTTGTCAATTTTAAAACTTTAGTTGCAGTTAAAACAAAATGTAAAATATTAAATAAATAAAAGACTTAATTTAAAGCGTAAAGTAAATAACGATAATGAAATTGCGATAAATAAAAGTGCGATAAAATAAACTTGCGATAATTAAAAAGTACGATAATTAAAAGTGCAATTAAATACAATAACAATAAATAAAAGTGCGATAATTAGAAGTGCAATTAAATATAAAATAAAGGAAATTAAATATGAAATAAAATAATTATGCTTATTTAAACTTCCGTAATCATGATGTTTGACGTGTTGATTTTAGTTTTATGCCCATGGGTTAATTGTCCTTTGTCCTGGATTATTTAATATGTCCGTCTGGTTTTTATCCATAACAGTCCATCAGTCATAAATATAAAGTGCGAGTATCCTCGTCAAATTATCCTTATACCCGAAGTTAAATATTCCAACTAATTGGGGACTTAAACTGTAACAAGATTTTAATACTTTATTTAATAATTACACCAGGTTATAGACTGCGTGTAACCCAAGGTTTTAATACTTTGTTAACAATTATGCCAAGTGTCCTTGTACATAATTTCACCCCTGTTTTAATAATTCTAGTGACTATTAATCCATTCCCATGTCCGGTTAAATGAACGATTATTCGTACATATAAATATCCCGCCCATCGTGTCCGATCGAGTGTATATGGTTATTTATAAGGACGTCTAATTGTAAATCTTTATATTAAAATTAACAAACTATCATTTAGTTAAAAAAAAAATATAAAGCCCATTAATAGCCCATAGTCTAATTTCCACAAGTGTCGTTCTTTTGTCCAAACCCCATTTATGGTACAAAGCCCAATTACCCAATTTTAGTAATTAGCCCAACATCATGATTACTTCGTTTTAAATAAGCATAATAATAACTTAGCTACGAGACATTAAATTAAAAAGGTTGAACATAACTTACAATGATTAAAAATAGCGTAGCGTTACACGGACAGAATTTCGACTTATACCCTTACAACATTCGCTAACATACCCTTATTATTAGGATTTAAAATTAAAATTAAAATTAAAATATAAATATATATATATATATATATATATATATATATATATATATATATATATATATATATATATATATATATATATATATATTACGTATATATTGAGAGAGAGATAGATTAATGGATATATTGATCAAACTGCGTTGCCTTTTATAGGGATTTGAGTCCAGGTAATCTCCGCGACTCGCGCCCTTTTTGCTCTTCAAACTCCGTGAGTCACGGAGTTTGTTTTTACAGCTCACCCAGCTTTGGCTCTTTGTTTACCGACGGATTTTTATATTATATAATATATAAATAATTATAAGAATTATTTAAATATTATATTATATATATGTGCATAGTTAACTTGTAATTTTTAGTCCATTGCGTCGAGCGTTGAGAGTTGACTCTGGTCCCGGTTCTGGATTTTCGAACGTCCTTGCGTACAATTTAATATCTTGTACTTTGCGTTTTGTAACTTGTACTCTTGTCATTTTTAGACGTTTCTTATCAATAATTGGAACCTCTTTGATTGTATTTTGTACTTTTGAGCTTTTTGGTCGTTTGCGTCTTCAATTCGTCGAATCTGTCTTTTGTCTTCACCTTTTATTATTTAAACGAATATCACTTGTAAATAGAACAATTGCAACTAAAAGCTTGTCTTTCTTGAGGAATAATGCTATGAAATATATGTTTGTTTTTAGCATTATCAAATATTCCCACACTTGAGCGTTGCTTGTCCTCAAGCAATATCATCTTGAAATATTAGAATCACTTCTTTATTCTTCACACTTTGTACATCAGTGATTTCTATACGGCGGTATAAACAATAGTAGTAACGGTGTGGTTTACAGTCCCACATGACTATAAAAATTTAGATCCTTTAAGTAAATTGGATCTTTATGAAAACATTTGATCTTTTGAAAATTAAATCTAGCTTTTACCCTAGATAAGTTTTCCGGAATAACCTTTCACCGGTGCTTGCAAATTCTTTTTGTGGGTTTGGTGGGTTTCATATTTGAAAATTTAGCTCAAAACTTGTGGTTTTGTGTCACCCACTTGCTAACCTTGTATTGGGAAAGCAACACATCCAGTTTACTTGTTCCGTATATTACCTTTCGGTAAACTACCGTCCGGTTGTAAAGGAAAGCGTTGAACAAGCAACTGTTAAGGCAATGTCCCCTGACATACTTTTAATTATGGTCTATAACGTGTCGGACGCAATTACTATCCTTTATAGGAGCAATAGTAAAGCTTACCTTTATAATTTTCCGGTCTGGCACAAGGTCCTGTCTTTGACCATGCTATGCAACCACCGTTCTTACGGTTGACACCCGATTTGGTTCAGGTGACCTAATGAATTCCAGGTGAATTCCTAGGATTTTACGTTCAATGGTAATGAACGCATTGAAAATGGGTTTTTAGAAAACAAATCGGTTTGTAATTTTGATCAAAATATTTTCTCGTTCAAGCTCGAGTTTAGATATCATAGAATTCCATGAGTTTGTAATTCTCAATCTTTAAGGTCAATCTCTAGGATTGAGTAACATCAGTCTTAAAAGCTAATTTTTGATCATCCTTTCAGGAGATCTGATTCATTAGTCTTATCCAGCTAATTTGCACGGTGCCCTCCCCATTTTACAAGACAGATCCTCTCATGGTTAGAATAAATATGACCACTTGGCGACCCTGTTTGATGCTGAGGTCCGTGGATTTCCTGCTGATTTTAGTGATGACTTTTCTAGATTTTTCGTCAACCTACAGCTGGTCTGGACGACAACTTCTTGACCTAAATCAAGAAGCGCGTGTCTTTTTCGGAAGACTTTACTTCCTTTTAATGATGGAATTGATTCATCGTGTAGATCCATCTTTTCTTTTCTTTCATCGGGTAAAACAGTTAATTATCGTCCAAAACAAAAGTATTTTCAATTATTTGTACAAAAATATGTAATATATATTTTGAATAACTCGGTGAAAATTTCCCACACTTGGCTTTTATTTTACTTTTTGTTCTCCTCTATTCCATTCTTAAATGAATTCTAACATTTTGGTTTGTTTCTCAATTTATGTCCTTTCCAAGGTAACAATAATTTCGGTGTTAACACCTAGTTTTATCGTTCATAAATATGTATAAACATGATTTTGAATTCATTCAATTGGAAATTTTGAAAATTTTACTAGAATTGGGTAGTCAGTATATAAGACTAGGGCTGTTCTTTATTATCAGAGAGCACTAGATTCTAATACAACTACTGCTTTACTAGTATTTTTAATGGTAACCAAGTTTTTTAAGTTAAAAATTTTAAAAATCTGAAAGAATTTAACCCCTTCCCACACTTAAGATCTTGCAATGCCCTCATTTGCAAGAAATCAGTAACAATTTAAATTATTGAGGGTGATTAGCGTAGAAATGATTAAATTTTACCAAAGTTTCCAAACATATTCGCGTTTGTTTTCTGAATGATAAATGGTGCACATCATTTGTTCATTCCGTCTCGTTGTTATTTCACATATATTTTGCATCTTGTCGTCAAAATTAGTTGCTTTTGCTGAACTTAATGCCAGTCTTTGAAAATGCGTTGTTTTACCCTGTTGTGTACATAAGATAAAATGCAAACATATATACATATTTTTGAAGTTTGGTATATTACCCCACATTCAAAAATTATTAAAATCTAAAAATAAAAGTTAGAAAATTATAAAAATTAATACAATTCCAACATAAGTATTAAATGTATCAACATTACAAATAATAAAATAAATAAAACTAAGTAGACTAGGGATGATACTGATACCAGTAGGGGTTCCATGCATAACCATATGTTATAGAATGCTTCGGCTGGGTTATACGTAGGATACGGTGGTTGGATCTCTATAGACCAAGGAGGAAATACGGGCGATGGAGTAGGAATATAGTTTCTACCTACATGTTGGCAATGAGCTATGATTTGGTTTTGATGAACTTGCCAATCTTCAAATGCTCGATGTCTAGCATTTTCATACTCTTGTGAAGCTATAAACCTTTGCATTTCTGTCATTTCATTTCCCCCTCCCACATTACCTGGATGTTGGTTTCTCTCAACCTGTGGATGTCTACCATTATATCGTACTGCGGCGTTATTTTGCCTCTTCAAAACTTTAGCACCATGGTATACATTTAAACCAATTGTATCGCGGGGTTCTGGTTCTTCGACTAATAATCCCCCCCGACTAATATCCACATTGAGATACTCAGCAATTAATGTAATAAATATACCACCTCCTATTATACTGTGTGGTCTCATCCCCCTAACCATAGCTGATAAATAATAACCCACACAATACGGTATACTTACAGCGCTTTGTGGGTCTCGAATACACATGTGGTAAAACAAATCCTGTTCATTTACCTTTTCCTTATTCTTACCTCGTTGTGTAATCGAATTGGCTAAAAACCTATGAATTACTCTTAATTCAGCTCTATCTATATCCAAA
This sequence comes from Rutidosis leptorrhynchoides, assembly GCF_046630445.1. Lineage (NCBI taxonomy): Eukaryota > Viridiplantae > Streptophyta > Magnoliopsida > Asterales > Asteraceae > Rutidosis > Rutidosis leptorrhynchoides. The sequence continues at coordinate 123,740,004 of NC_092334.1, read as the reverse complement.
TAAGAGTAATTTCCCCCTTTAAATCGGTGATGGCTAGTCATTTGACTCCATACACCATGCGTATCAAAATTTTCATCAATTTTCCTACCGTTCAATATCAACCCTCTACAATCGGCAGATGCTAACTCCTCAGGCGTATATATACGTAAGGCCTGAGCCATGTCTAGTAAAGACATGTGGCGCATCGAACCTCCTAACAAAAATCTAATAAAAGATCGATCGGTTAACTAACTACCCGATCATTTATTTCTATACTACACAATAATTCTTCACACCATACTTTATATACAGGTCTACGCATGCTGAATAATCGTACCCAATCGTTAAAAGTAGAATTACCATACCTCTGTGTAAGTAATTCTCTAATTGGCCCAGCCAATTCTACAGCTTCTAATGGTTTCCATTCTATTACCCTAGGTACTTCAACAGCTTTAGAATGAAGAGTATGCAAGCCCCTTTGGTATTTTGGATAATCTATCCAACGTCTGTCAAATCTCAAGTTCGGGTGCAAATCTTACAAGTGCATATCAGAAAATGTCATAACTGGATGAGGTATATCTTGTTTATAATAGCTATCAACATCCTGTTGTTCCGCATTCTCAGGAGGAGCATTGCGAGCTTGAGATGAAGATTCACCCCTTTCAGTCTGCAAAACACATCAAACACAATTTTTGTGCATCCAAATATGCATTAGTGTCAGCAAAATCATCAATCAAAATAATTACAATGACATGTCCAATTTATATCAAACTTATGCTCATTTTCATATTTTTATCAAATCTACACTTTTTCAAATAAGCATATACGAAAATGATCACCAAGTTCATAAGCATTCAGCTTAAATAACATGTCAAAATAATCATTACTAGCAATTAAACAAGTTTCAAATGGCATTATCTCTCAAAAATCAAGTTCATGAATTTTAGACTTGAAAAAGTCCACTTTAATTCTCAAAATCATGTTTAGGCTCAAAGTTTGGATCATTTAACTACCTAAACATGTTACACTACTTAATTTAGCAATAATTCATGACAAAAATCGGCCATAACCTGTTTATATCAAAAAGCCCCATATTGCTCAAGAACACAAACCCTAGATTACTAAAAATTCGAAGTTTAAGGCTTCTAATCATGTTAAACAGCATCAATCTAGGTTATATAAGCATAATACACAAGCAATTTAAGCATAATTACACTAAAAAGCATCAAAATCGAATTGGGTAAACAATTGCTCAAGAACACTAATTTTCGGATTAAATGGTGTTTAGGTGTAGAAATTTACTATTTTTCTTGAGTAATTCCTTGATAGCATCCTTCTCAACATGATTTTAGTAAAAAATTTGATGAAAAACGGTGAAAAATTTCGATTTTTGGAGGTTTTAGTGTGTGTTTTTCGGGTGTTTTGTACGCAGTTTTTGTGTGTGGTGTGTGGACTGATCAGTTCCAGCGATTTTATTTTTTTCTGTATTTTGGTCTCTCCGCGAGTCGCGGCGTTTGGCTCTTTCAAATACCGCGAGTCACGGTGTTTGTTTGTTTTTTTTTTTTAAATAAACCTTAACTTATAAAACAAATATAAAATAAATTTAAAATTTTGTTTTCCTTTGTTTTAGGACGAGGTCGTTTCGGATCGATGTCCTAGTCCGTCCTTCGACAAAATTTTAAAATTTGTCTTTTTCAAGCGATTGTTTTAAAAGCTTAGATTTTTGGTTTTTTTTAATATTTTTGGCATACTTTAATTCAATAAGATTAAAAATAATGATAATAAAAGTTCTCGTCCCTCCCTCGGGTAAAGCAATTTCGGTTCAAAGACCTAGTCTTCAACTTACGACGAATTTTAAAAATCATATTTTTAACTTAGCAAAATAAAGTAAATTTTTGTTTTTAAATTCACACCAAACTTAAATTTAAAATGCATAAAATTAAAAATTCACACCAAACTTAATTAAAAATTCATATTATAAATTCACACCAAACTTATATTATATTTTTGTTTTTATACATTCAAACTTATATTAAAAATATTAATTTTTCAAATATTTACAATTTTAAATATATTGATTTAAAAAGTTTATAATGATTTTTTTAATATTTATATATTAATTTTAAAAACATGGTAAAAATAAAATTAAAAATCTTTTTGGTCTTTTATCCCACTTTAATCAATCAAATATTATCAAAAATATGCGCCCCTCTTTTCGGTTAAGTAATTTCGGTTTCATGACCTAATTTAACTCATGACGAATTTTTGAAATATTTTGGGTTGATTGATTAAAGATATTTATACATTAAGAATAAACGTTAAATTTCGCAGTGATGAAATAAATTTTTGTATTATATCAATAATTTCGGTCGCCAAACCTAATTTTATTCAATACCAATTTAATACTTTATAGCGAACAAATTAGAGTTTATTATCAAAAGGTTAAAAAAAAAATAAAAAAAAAAATAAAAACTGTACAGACTTACCTGTGAGATAGTATTCTTAGTGATATGACCTATCCCATTCATAAGATAGTCGGTTTAATTGGTTTTCCATAGCTACAAAGGCGTAACCTCGAGCATTCAATGATTTTTCTTCTAAACATATGAACGGTCCGTCTCTGCATAAAGTAACAAATTCGGTGTTTGAATAGGTTTGATTATTTTAACATTTACCTCCATGTGACCATTTTCCGCATTTGTGACATCTTTCAAGGTGTCGTGCTCTTCTTTTCGCTGCGGATTTTGATTTTCCTTTACCAAATTGTAACTTATTATCTTCGCATCTGGATTCTTTTCTTACTCCGTCCAATCTTTCTCTGATTACTGATACTAGTTCACTTGGAAGTGTGTCATTATTACGTTTAGTGATCAAAGCGTGTAGCATTAGACCATGGTTTAGTTCACAGGAAGTCTTCATTTCGTAAAAACCTAAAAAAATAAAAATTCAGAATGGGGGGAGAAGGCTAGTTCTTTAGGGTCTGCTAGGGAAAGACCATTCGGGTTCCATTTTCGAGAACTACACGAAAACAGAAAATCTAACTCTAACAGAAATATATAGACTTGATTCTCCACACACTTAGTTAGCTGTGGTATCGAAATTATGATTAACTTCGTTGTCGATTTTCATTGGACTATCTATGTAATGTTTAACTCTGTGACCATTAAATTTAAATTCAATCCCATTTGAATTTATTAATTCTACTGTTCCGTATGGGAAAACTCTTTTGACTATGAATGGTCCAGACCATCTTGATTTCAATTTTCCAGGAAATAGCTTGAATCGTGAATTGAAAAGAAGAACTCTGTCTCCTTCTTTGAATTCTTTTGAACTTCTGATTCTTTTATCATGCCATTTCTTCGTTCTTTCCTTATAGATTAATGAATTTTCGTATGCTTCTTGTCTTAATTCTTCTAATTCGTTTAATTGACTTAACTGTAGATGTCCAGCTTCATGTAAGTCAAGATTACATGTCTTCAAAGCCCAAAATGCTTTGTGTTCAATTTCTACTGGAAGATGACATGCTTTTCCATAAACGAGTCTAAAAGGTGTGGTTCCAATTGGAGTTTTGTAGGCTGTTCTAAAAGCCCAGAGTGCATCCTCCAATTCAATGGACCATTCCTTCGGATTTGATCCTACGGTTTTTTCTAGAATACGTTTTAAAGCTCGGTTGGTATTTTCAACTTGTCCACTTGTTTGTGGATGATATGCAGTGGAGATTTTATGAGTTACTCCATATCTTTTAAGAACTTTCTCAAGTTGATTATTACAGAAATGAGTTCCCCGATCACTTATTAAAGCTTTCGGTGTTCCAAACCTTGCAAAAAGATGTTTTAAAAAGTTGACTAAAACTCGTGCATCGTTAGTTGGGAAAGCTTGTGCTTCCGCCCATTTAGATACATAATCAATGGCTACGAGAATATATAGATTATTATGAGATTTTGGAAATGGACCCATAAAGTCAATACCCCAAATGTCAAATAGTTCACATACTTGAATGACATTTTGTGGCATTTCATCACGTTGACTTATTTTTCCGGCCCTTTGACAAGCATCACAGGATTTGCAAAGAAGGTGTGCATCTTTGTAAATTGTAGGCCAATAGAATCCATCATCATAAACTTTTCTTGCTATTAGTTGAGGCCCATAGTGCCCTCCTGTTGGTCCTGTGTGACAATGGTTTAAAATTTTACTAGTTCATCTCCGAATACACATCGGCGTATTATTCCATCTGGACAACTTTTAAATAGATGTGGATCTTCCCAGAAATAGTGTTTTATATCATTAAAGAATTTCTTTCGTTTTTGGTACGACAATCCTTTTTCAAGGAATCCACATACTAACTAGTTTGCATAGTCTGCAAACCATGGAATTTCATTATAATCTATCTTCAATAGATATTCATCAGGAAAGTTGTCTTTTATGGCCGATTCATTTAGAACTTCTAATTCGGGATTTTCAAGACGAGAAAGATGATCAGCGGCGAGATTTTCTGCTCCTCTTTTATCTCGGATTTCAATATCGAACTCTTGTAAGAGTAAGATCCAACGGATTAATCTTGGTTTGGCATCTTGTTTCGAAAATAGGTATCTAAGAGCAGAATAGTCGGTATAGACCACCGTTTTTGCTAGAACGAGATATGAACGAAATTTGTCAAAAGTAAAGACAATAGCAAGGAGTTCTTTTTCAGTAGTTGTGTAATTCGTTTGTGCTCCTTGTAATGTCTTACTAGCATAATATATAGGTTGAAATCTTTTTTCAATCCTTTGTCCTAAAACGGCTCCCATTGCAAAATCACTTGCATCGCACATTAATTCAAACGGTAGATTCCAATTTGGTGTTATCATGATCGGCGCATTAGTGAGTTTCTCTTTAAGAATATTAAAAGATTTGATACATTCATCTGAAAATATGAATGGAGCATCCTTTTCTAGGAGTTTATTCACAGGAGTGGCAATTTTAGAAAAATCTTTTATGAAACGTCGGTAAAAACCGGCATGCCCTAGAAAACTCCTAACTCCTCTAACATTGGTGGGATGTGGAAGTTTAGCAATTACATCTACTTTAGCTCTATCCACTTCAATTCCTTCCTTTGAAATTTTATGACCAAGAACGATGCCTTCTTTAACCATGAAATGGCATTTCTCCCAATTAAGTACTAGATTTGATTGTTCGCATCTAATAAGCATTCGTTCAAGATTAACTAGACATGATTCAAATGTATCACCGAAAACTGAAAAGTCATCCATGAAAACTTCCATGCATTCTTCTATCATGTCGTGAAAAATCGCCATCATGCACCTTTGAAAGGTTGCAGGGGCGTTGCAAAGTCCAAATGGCATGCGTTTGTAAGCAAAAGTACCATAAGGGCACGTGAATGTGGTTTTTTCTTGGTCTTCGGGTGCTATTGGAATTTGAAAATATCCGGAAAATCCATCAAGAAAACAATAATAACTATTTCTGGCTAATCTTTCCAACATTTGATCAATGAAAGGTAAGGGAAAGTGATCTTTTCTGGTGGCGTCATTTAATTTTCTATAATCAATACATACACGCCATCCTGTTACAGTCCTAGTAGGAATAAGCTCATTTTTTTTCATTTGTGATGACAGTCATGCCACCCTTCTTAGGCACGCATTGAACTGGGCTTACCCATGGACTATCAGAAATTGGATAAATTAAACCTGCATCTAGCAGTTTAATAATTTCTTTTTTAACAACATCTTGCATATTAGGATTTAGTCTTCGTTGGCGTTGCACATACGTTTTATGACCTTCTTCCATAAGGATTTTATGTGTGCAATACGAAGGACTTATTCCTTTAATATCATGAATCTTCCATGCAATGGCTGGTTTATGAGCTTTCAACACAGAAATGAGTTGTGATTTTTCATTTTCAGTAAGAAAAGACGATATTATTACAGGTAATTCAGATTCACCATGTAAATAAGCGTATTCCAAATGGTTTGGAAGTGACTTTAACTCTAATGTCGATGGTTCTTCTATCGATGATTTATATCGATATCTGTCTTCTTCTTTTAGCATTTGAATTTCTTCTGTTGTTGGTTCATATCCATTAGCTATTAGTGTAGCTAACATTTCAACTTCATCAATTGGTTCAGTACTTTCTCCTAAAGAACATTCTCCTGTTCCTTGTAATTCTGGAAATTCTTCTAATAATTCTGCATGTGAATCTATAGTTTGAATATAATAACATGTATCATCTGCAGATTGTGGTTGTTGCATTGCTCTATCAACTGAAAAGGTAACACTCTCGTCCTCTATACTTAGGGTCAATTTTTTACCAAACACGTCTATCATTGCTTTAGCCGTGTTTAAGAATGGTCTTCCTAATATGAGAGGAACTTGAGAATCTTCTTCCATGTCCAGAACAACAAAATCTACTGGAAATACTAAAGTACCAACTTTAACTAGCATGTTCTCCATTATCCCTCTAGGATATTTTATTGATCTATCGGCTAGTTGTATACTTATTCTGGTTGGTTTCAATTCTCCAAGGTCTAGTTTAGCGTATAGTGAATACGGCATTAAATTTATACTAGCACCTAAGTCTGCCAATGCTTCTATTGAACTAAGACTACCCAGAAAACATGGAATTGTGAAACTTCCTGGATCAGATAGTTTTTCTGGTATCTTATTCAACAGCACTGCTGAACAATTAGCATTCATAGTAACAGCCGAGAGTTCTTCCATTTTCTTTCTATTCGTGATTAGATCTTTCAGAAATTTAGCATATCTAGGCATTCCTGAAATTACATCAATGAAAGGAAGATTTACATTTATTTGTTTAAACATATCCAAGAATTTGGATTGCTCGGCTTCAAGTTTCTCTTTTTTCATTTTACTCGGGTAAGGAAGTGGTGGTTGGTATGGTTTAACATAAGGTTTAGCCTTAACTGTGTTATCTTCATTAACCTTTTCAACTACCGGTTCTTTTTCCTTATCTTGATCAGGTTGTGGTTCTTGTGGAGTAGGAATAGCTTCATCAGAAGTTACAGGTATTTCAGGTGGTTTAAGTGTTGTACCACTTCTTGTGGTAATGGCTTTAGCTGTTTCATTCCGGGGGTTAGCATTTGTATCACTAGGTAAACTTCCCGGTTTTCTTTCACATATTAACCTTGCTAGGTTACTTACTTCTTGTTCCAAATTTTGAATAGAAGCTTGTTGATTTCTAAATGCTTGAGCATTTTGTTCATTAGTTTGTTTCTGAGATGTGAAAAACTGCGTTTGAGTTTCAACTAGTTTTGTCATCATATCTTCTAAATTCGGCTTTTTATCATCGGTTTGTGGTGGTTTGTTTTGAAAATTAGGTCTTTGCTGGTTGTAAGTATTGTTGGATACTTGTTGATTGCTAGGACCTTGTTGGTTGTTGTATGGAACATTTCGGTTATAATTCTGATTTTGATTGTAAATTGGTCTTGGCGGTTGATAATTATTCTGATAATTATTTCCAGGCCTTTGGTTTAGATATGAAACATTCTCTCTTTGTTCCATTGTTAGTTCAATACTGAGACAATCTTTTGTCAAATGTGGTCCTCCACACTGCTCACAACTAATTCGTATTGAGTGTATATCCTTAGTCATCTTTTCCATTCGTCTCTTGACAGCATCTATCTTTGCAGAAATGGAGTCTAAGTCATGGCTAGTATCGGCTCTAGCTGCTTTAGATGATCTAACGATATCTTTTTCTTGGTGCCACTCATGTGAGTGGGAAGCAGTGTTATCAATAATTTTATAAGCATCAGTTACGGTTTTCTTCATAATAGAACCACCAGCTGCTATATCTATGTCTTTTCTTGTAGTGATGTCGCATCCTTGGTAGAATATTTGTACTATTTGACAGGTGTCTAAACCATGTTGCGGACATCCTCTTAATAACTTTCCAAATCTAGTCCACGCCTCATATAGAGTTTCATTTGACTTCTGTGTGAACGTAACAATTTCTCCTTGAAGTCTTACGGCTTTAGATGCTGGAAAGAATTGTTTAAGAAATTTTTCAACTAAAACGTCCCATGTATCAATCGCCCCTTCAGGTAACGATTCCAACCGATCTTTGGCTTCTCCTTTTAAAGTCCAGGGAAATAACATGAGATATATCTGTTCATCCTCAACTTCTCTTATTTTAAATAGTGTGCAGATCCTATTAAAGGTACGAAGATGTTCATTTGGATCTTCCTTCAGCTCACCACTAAATTGGCATTGATTAGTCACCATATGTAGAATTTGTCCTTTGATTTCATAATCTGGCGCATTAATGTCAGGATGAGTAATTGCGTGACCTTGGCCAGTGCGTTTAGCTCTCATTCGGTCTTCCATGCTTAAAGGTTCCAGATTCTCCATAATTGAATTTGTTGAATCTGAATCACTAGAGGATTCTGATTTAATGGTTCATTCCTCAACAATCTCTGTTTGAATGATTGGTGGTTCCGGAGGAAAAATTAATGGTTCAGGATCTATGAATTGTCCCTGAATATTCTCCGGATTCTCAATTGTGAGATCGGCTTCAAAAAATGGATTATCGGAAAATTGAATTGGAGTACTTGGTCGACTGGATGACGATTCTAAAGGAAAATCAACGGCGGTAATATTTGCTAGATGTCTTGATCGAGTTACAGGTGGTGAACTTACAAAAGGTGGTGAACGTCTTGCTCGGTGCATTCACTGAATATCCTATTAGTTTTTAAAAGGAAAGAAAAATTATATAAGTTATCCAATTAATAGACTTTTCTGATTTTGCCCACGTTTCGAATAGCCAAAAGATGCAGCAGAGGGGCAGGATTCGTTTGGTCTCAATATAATTGAGTACTGTTTGGCTCCAATAACCCGGTCCACGTACAAATTCAACTATTACTACGAACCAGAAAATTTTGATGTCTATCAATTTAACCACTTAAAATAAATTTTCGTAATTTTAAGAAATTTAGATAAGAAGAAGAATAAAAATCTATGTCCTAAAAACTAGAATAGCGAGAAATAAGAAAGAAAAAGAGCGCGTCGAAAAAGGTCGAAAAAGAAAAAAAAAAATTGAAAAAGGCGTCGAAAAATGAAAGAAACAGAGAATGACTATAAAACTTAAAAACACTCAACAAACCCAACCTTATTACTATCACTAACTTAAAATTATAATCGCAAATTGAGATTACTAATTGGAATGATAATTGATACATAGGTAAAAGGCGTCTAAAAATATTAAAGCTTACAAGTAAAACTATATCCCAAATGGAAATAACTTAAAAAGGCACTAAAACTTAAAAAGAAGTCGCAAAATTCTAAAGCACCTAAATCTTAGTCTAAAGAAAAAGCACTTAAGGGATTTTACGGCAAAGCCTAAAAATCTAGAAATAAAAAAAATAACTATGGCAAAAACTATGACTTAAAACTAAAAATGAGCGAAAAATACAAAAATTACGCTAAAACAATTAAAAAGGAACAAAATATAAAAATACACTAAAAGTTGTAAAAATTACAATTTCTATAAAAATATTATTTTTATATTATTTATTTTATAAAATTATTAATTTTATAAATTAATTAAACTAATTAAACTAAATAATACAAATAATAAAATAACTAAACTAAATAATATAATATATATAACCTAATTAGGGTTTTAAATTAATAATAATAAATAATACCCGTAATAAATGCTGAATTAGGGTAAACTGTGGCGTGTCAGACGATCTCATGCGATCGCATGAGTTTATGCCTTTGGGCTCATGCGATTGCATGAGCCAGGATTTTGGGCCAGGTTACGGGCTGCTACTGTAGCAGGTCGAATGTTTTATTATTTTTTTTATTTTGCTGTGTTTATTTTTTTCTGTTTTAAATATTTTTATAATATATTTTTATGAATTAAATAAAACTTATATTTTTATAAAATAAATATAAAGAAACTTTTATAAAACTTAAATATTTAACAAACTCTTAAAAATATTTATATTTTTGTTTTCTTTTTATATTTTCGAATATATTAAAACGTATTTTTTACAAAAGCGTATTTTAATAAAAGTACACTAAAAATAAAAATCTTTTTGTTTTTTATATATATTAGCGTTGCGCTTCCGGCTTTTAAGCTAGATGTTCCCCAGCAGCGGCGCCAAAAATACTTGATGTTATGCGAGGTGTATATAAAATAGCATTATTTTTACAATGAAATACTATTAAATATGCTACACTTTTACACAAGATATTTATTTATTTATAGAATGGATATACTTAAACCTTGCTACAACACTTATAGGCAGTGTACCTAATCGTACAGTAGTGTAGTTTTTAGTAAGTCTGGTTCGTTCCACAGGGAATCTTTTTCACAAAGCTTAACGCTATATTAGTTTAATTTTATAAAAATACAAATATATAAATAAAAGTAATATTATTATTATAAAGGGAGATTTTTACCGTTTAATAACCGGTTTGTCGATTTTAAAACTTTAGTTGCAGTTAAAACAAAATGTAAAATATTAAATAAATAAAAGACTTAATTTAAAGCGTAAAGTAAATAACGATAATGAAATTGCGATAAATAAAAGTGCGATAAAATAAACTTGCGATAATTAAAAAGTACGATAATTAAAAGTGCAATTAAATACAATAACAATAAATAAAAGTGCGATAATTAGAAGTGCAATTAAATATAAAATAAAGGAAATTAAATATGAAATAAAATAATTATGCTTATTTAAACTTCCGTAATCATGATGTTTGACGTGTTGATTATAGTTTTTTGCCCATGGGTTAATTGTCCTTTGTCCTGGATTATTTAATATGTCCGTCTGGTTTTTGTCCATAACAATCCATCAGTCACAAATATAAAGTGCGAGTATCCTCGTCAAATTATCCTTATACCCGAAGTTAAATATTCCAACTAATTGGGGACTTAAACTGTAACAAGATTTTAATACTTTGTTTAATAATTACACCAGGTTATCGACTGCGTGTAACCCAAGGTTTTAATACTTTGTTAACAATTATGCCAAGTGTCCTTGTACATAATTTCACCCCTGTTTTAATAATTCTAGTGACTATTAATCCATTCCCGTGTCCGGTTAAATGAACGATTATTCGTACATATAAATATCCCGCCCATCGTGTCCGATCGAGTGTATATGGTTATTTATAGGGACGTCCAATTGTAAATCTTTATATTAAAATTAACAAACTATCATTTAGTTAAACAAATATAAAGCCCATTAATAGCCCATAGTCTAATTTCCACAAGTGTTGTTCTTTTGTCCAAACCCCATTTATGGTACAAAGCCCAATTACCCAATTTTAGTAATTAGCCCAACATCATGATTACTTCGTTTTAAATAAGCATAATAATAACTTAGCTACAAGACATTAAATTAAAAAGGTTGAACATAACTTACAATGATTAAAAATAGCGTAGCGTTACACGGACAGAATTTCGACTTATACCCTTACAACATTCGCTAACATACCCTTATTATTAGGATTTAAAATTAAAATTAAAATTAAAATATAAATATATATATATATATATTACGTATATATTGAGAGAGGGATAGATTAATGGATATATTGATCAAACTGCGTTGCCTTTTATAGGGATTTGAGTCCAGGTAATCTCCGCGACTCGCGCCCTTTTTGCTCTTCAAACTCCGCGAGCCGCGAAGTTTGTTTTTACAGCTCACCCAGCTTTGGCTCTTTGTTTACCGACGGATTTTTATATTGTATAATATATAAATAATTATAAGAATTATTTAAATATTATATTATATTATATTTATGTGCATAGTTGACTTGTAATTTTTAGTCCATTGCGTCGAGCGTTGAGAGTTGACTCTGGTCCCGGTTCCGGTTTTTCGAACGTCCTTGCGTACAATTTAATATCTTGTACTTTGCGTTTTGTAACTTGTACTCTTGTCATTTTTAAACGTTTCTTATCAATAATTGGAACCTCTTTGATTGTATTTTGTACTTTTGAGCTTTTTGGTCATTTGCGTCTTCAATTCGTCAAATCTGTCTTTTGTCTTCACCTTTTACTATTTAAACGAATATCACTTGTAAATAGAACAATTGCAACTAAAAGCTTGTCTTTCTTGAGGAATAATGCTATGAAATATATGTTCGTTTTTAGCATTATCAAGAATACTAATGAAGCAGTATAAACGGCTGAAAAGTCTTAGGAGACAGAAATGTAATAAAAGAATGGTACGTTGGAAAAGCTCGGAAAAAGATCGAAATTTTCTTTCCTCATTATAAATATCTTCAATATTCCTTGATATCGTTATATTTTCCTTCATTATAAATATCCTCAACATCCTGAAGGAATCTTTATATCATTCACATTCGTAAATTATCTTCGCCTTCATTGAATCCTTAGTATATCATATCGAAAACTATTTTTCTTTTAAATTCTAATGAAACCCTAGAAGTTTTGAATCCTTGGATATTCTTGAGTAATATTGGAATGAAAGCATGAGTTAATGTAATATAATGACACTTGATCAACGTGATTATATTACAGTAAGTCATGCGGAAGTTCTAATGGAACGTGATGATGGTAATACTTGATCAACATTACCATCACCACGAGCCGTGCTACTTGACTTGTATTCATCATGAACCATGTTACTTGATTCGAATTCATCATGAAACTGAACTTGATCCGAGAAGGACATTAATAAAACCATCTGCGTATCAACCTCGAAGAAAATCTCTAATTTTATCATTTGCTTCTTAGATGAAACATTATTAGACGACTAATAATCTTGCTATTAAAAATCTGGGTTTAAATCTGGCACTAAAACATTCTCGATTTAAATTCCAACTGTCACCACTCAAATTTCGGGACGAAATTTCTTTAACGGGTAGGTACTGTAGTGACCCGGAAAATTTCGACTAATTTTAAACCAAACTCTCGATATGATTTAATATCTTCGACATGATAAGCAAAGGCTATAATGTTGAGTCTCAAAAATTTTTGAACTATTATATGGATTCAATTAACCTTCGACCATTCACGACGAATCACGAACATTATTTATAAATAAATATGTATATATTATATAAATATAAGTATAAGAATATATAATATTTTGATTTAATAAAGTATACTTTAAATAATTAGAATTTAAAATGTAATATAACAATTACAATAATTAAGTATGTATATGTTATTATAAATTTATCATTTCTGTTAAATATATATAAAATATATATTAACTATTCATTAAATGTCATCATATTATATAATATTACATAAATAATAAATAATATTACATTAAATTAAAAGGTTGACTATAATTGATATATTAATATTATTAACATTACTTTCATTATAATTATTACTATTAATATTTGTATTAGTAATATTATTATGTATAAAATCTGATATGTATAAGTTGTTATATTAGTATTATTAATATTATTATAACTAGTAATATTGTTAGTATCATTAACAAGATTATTAATATCATTGGTATTAATTAAATTATTAAAATTATCATGTATCATAATATTTATTATTACTAGCCTTTTATCAATAATATTATTATAGGTAATATTAGTAAAGTAATAATATTATTAATAATACTAATATAATTATTAATTATCAAAAACTTATGAATTATATATATATAAACACATATATATAAATAGATATATAAAAATCAGATATACATATAAAATACGATTTATATATATATAAATCAATACAAGAAATTATATATATAATAAAATTATATACAGATATGAACGAATTTGTTATCAATCTGCATAAGATTTTATTTATTTAATTTTTTCTTCTCTTTATGTCAACTCTTGTACCATTCAATTTCACGTTACAATCAAGAGGTACATATTCTTGTTTCCTGTCTGATTATAGATACCAATCGAATCCTGATCAAAGATACAAAACAATTCTGTTTTGAGTCGCTATCTCTTTTATTTTTTAGCATTCTTTCTTCGTCTCCTGCTTGATTCCTCTTGTCGACATTTGGAGTATAAAACAAATGAATACACTTTGTTATCCTAAAAATCATTGAACCCTTTAATTCTATTATCAATATCATAATGGTACGAATCTGTTAGATGTCCCTATCTAATTCTATTTTCTTTTCTTCCTCTTCTGCTCCTGATTGCGAATCTGTCGACCACCATTACTAAATAACAAAGAAGTATACTGCTTTAATTGTGTAATTGAGACTTACAATTATTGCTAATCTATATCTTGATTCCATGTCGAATGGATTATATATACATATATATCTTAACATAATTGCAAAATAAGACACACTTAAATAAATGAAACACTTACAACCTATTATCCACCTCTATCACCACCATGACTAACCATTGTTGCTGTTACATCTTTCTGTTCTCAAACCACCACGAAAATCACAGGTTCTATTCTGTTTCTGTTCTATTTGATCCACCAAAACCCGTCACCTTTGAGCACCACAACTACCACTTCAACTCACCATAAACCGCCGGCCAACACCTCCATAATCACCTTCCTTTTATCTCCCTCCTCTCTCTCTCTCTCTCATAATCTTAATTTTTTTCTCGTCGTTCATATTTTGAACCACCATACGCCACTTAATTGACTTTTGTTTCTGTTAACAACGACATCATATCACTTTCGTTTAAATCAAATCACCAACATTATAACAACCATCAATCATCATCGTAAACTGTTACTTCTGTCTTGATGTTCAAACCAAAACTCAACCAAACCACGACGATAACTCACCTCACCTTGTTGCTAATCATTGTTGCTGCTGTCTTATGATTTCTGTTTCAAATCATAACATCAACTACAACCTTACGTCTCTATTCCAATATTTTATTTCTTTCTTCTTCTCAACGCTTAATAACTGCTGCTACTACTTTTGTTTCCTGATACTTCTTCCTAAAAACAACGTACATATATATAAGGTAAATGGTGCAAGATAAAGTATTAAATAATGATGATATTTGATGAGGATATTATAATAAGCAAGATGATTATGCTGCCTATTTTTTTCCTTTTTCCATGCGGTTTAAAAGAAGAAGTGGGAAACAATTATACCTGTCGACTTGCAAGTGGAATTAAAGGTCAATTTGTAGGGCCTGGTAGATTTAATTGTCTAGCATGATAGTGTGTAGTTGTTTCCTTTTTGAGACTTATCACCCCACCGAAATAGTATCATGTATTGTGGATCCGGGAATTAGTTAAACAACTTGGGCCATATTAGGTTAGTTGCATTTCTGTTGGGCCGAATCTATGTTTGTTTTCTGTTGGGCTAAGACCCATCAGTGGTTTATGTTTTAAGATGATAAAATAAGCGAAGATGATGTTTCTGTATTTGGTGGACACACAATTGATAACGATGGTGATGATTAATAAAGGTGATAAGTAGGATATGAAAATGATGATGATCATTAGATGCTCGGATTAATGATGATAGAAGTGAAGTATGATGAAACGTGTATTATGATACGCTGATAAAGATGATGATGGTTGTTAAATGTCCCTGGTCGATCCAGTTTAGAAGAAGAAAAAGAGAAAGGGAAAACAGATAGAATCAGTTTAAATAAATTAAAATCCTAATTCTTTTCAAAAAGGAAAGTGTTAGACGGAGTAGTTAGTTTGGTATATTATCGGGTTAGCGGGACGTCGCGGGTTCAAACCCGAATTTGGGCATTTTTTTAGGACTACTCCTTTGAGGTAGTTTACTTATTACTCATTATTATTATTCTTATTATTATTATTATTATTATTATTATTATTATTATTATTATTATTATTATTATTATTATTATTATTATTGTTAGTATTGTTACATTAATTATTATTATTAACAAAATTATCATAATTATTAGTATTATCATTAATAGTTATTAGTATTAACATTACAAACAATTTTTATTATTAGTACTATCTTTATCATTAATATTAAAATTATCATTGTTATTATTATTAGAATTATCATAATTTTTATCATAATTAGTATTATTTTTATCATTATTATTATTAGTACTATTAATATATCAAATGAAGATTTTCTATATATAAATATATTTATGACATAAAACCTAACCATATAAATACTTTTGTAATAAATATTAATTATCTATATAAAGATAAATATATCTAATTAAGTTATTAATAAAACACATGATATAAAATAACAAATAAAATCACTAATAATATATATATTTGTTCAATTACCATTACATGTATTAATATACATGATTGAATAATAGGTTCGTGAATCCAAGGCCAACCCTGCATTGTTCAGTATCGTCGTATGCATATTTTTACTACAAAATATTGTATCGTGAGTTCATTTGCTCTCTTTTACTCTTTACATTTTTGGGTCTGAGAATACATGCGTTGTTTTATAACTGATTTACAACTATTTTATTAAATGCCTTTGAAATCTATATTCTTAGACTGAGATGCTTTTATAAATGTTTGACGAGATAGACACAAGCAAAACATTCCTCGAATGAATTATTATGCAGACAGAAGTTCTGTGGATTATTATTGAATTACTTGGACGTGATAATTGCCACTAATTGTTGTGAATATTTCCCCTGATTATTATTGCTTGGTAACCTAATAATTAGAAACGGGTATGGCCCTAATTCACGCGAATCCTAAAGGTAGCTACCGGGTTTAACACCCCCACCCAGAATGTTCACTAGACGGAAGAGCTAGTGGGCGTGGTGTTTAGTACTTCGAAGTTTATATGATTATTATACCGACGAGATGTTCTATTTTGGGGATATTATTTATGCGCATTATATGTTAAGGTCGGTTACCAAGCCAAGCAATGAAAGTAAAGTGAATGTTATGTATCGAGAGAATGATTTTATACACAGGTTATGTGTATGTTATTTTTGTACACGAATATGTGTACGGTTACTATGATTTATGAAAAATAGATTTCGTACACGAGAAATGTATACTGTATTTAAAAGATATCGCATGTACATTACAGGTGGGTATAGGATTCGGGCTCATTTGTACCATGCAGCATTTAAATCTTGTGGTATATCAAAAGTACTGAATTTTATTGTTTACGATAAACGTATGAACTCACCAACCTTTTGGTTGACACTTTAAAGCATGTTTATTCTCAGGTATGAAAAAAATCTTCCGCTGTGCATTTGCTCATTTTAAAGATATTACTTGGAGTCGTTCAAGACATATAGAGGTCAGAACCTCGCAATGGGATCACTATTGAAGACTTCGTCTAGGAGGATTAGGACGGGTCGTTATATTATAGCTCAGATTGTGTCGACATTCACAGATTCGATCGGTAAAACAGAAATAAATATAAAAATATAAAGGTAGAACGTGATTGAATTTCAATTGGTACGTTTGATATTGATGTGTAACGAATTTAAGACAGAAACAAAAATCTAAACAGCTTGATCGTGATGGGAAATTGATTTGATTCTATTTTTGTATTAATCCGTATATATATATATATATATATATATATATATATATATATATATATATATATATATATATATATATATATATTATAGATTAATAATTATCTTATTAATAATATTAATAATAATACAAATACTAATACTAATACTAATAATAATAATAATAATAATATTAGAAATAATAATAATTTTTACTAATACTAATAATAATTATATTAATAATAATAATAATAATAAATAATAATGATACTAATAATAATCAAATGATAATAATAATAATAATAATACTAATAATGTTAATGATCATAAAATGTATTATTTTTTAATAATAATAATGATCATAATTGTAATTATGAATATAAAAATACTAATACTAATAATAATAGGATTAATTATATAATAATATCAATTGATACATTGTAATAGAAAATATTGATATAATAATATTAATAATAAAGATAATGGAAATTTTAAATTAAAAGATAAGTTTAATAATCTTAATAATAATAACAAGAATAATAATAATAATAATAATAATAATAATAATAATAATAATAATAATAATAATAATAATAATAATAATAATATTAATAATATTAATGATACTCATAATAATGCTAATTAAGATAGTATTAATGTTATTAGAAATGATGATAATTTTTTTACATATCAAACTTCATATCTATATGTTATATATGATAATATTATTAATATTGATTTTACTAACAATATTTAATTTAATAAAAGTAATAACATTAATAGTATTTTAATTTGCAGTTATAATTAATATATTAACACCACATATTATTAATCATATAATATTTATACCCTTCTTTTATATTTATATTCTAATATACATATCATAATAATCATATACATATATATAGCTTTATCCTAATAACCACATTATTATTTTGTAAATTATTTTACATATTTAATTCTAATGATTAATTTTTATATTTTATAATTTCAATTTATTGTATAAACTTACATTATATATATATATATATATATATATATATATATATATATATATATATATATATATATATATACATACATAATTATTTACAAACAATTGTTCGTGAATCGTCGGGAGTAGTCAAGGTTAAATGATTCCATATAATTAGTTCAAAATTTTGAGACTCAACATTACAGACTTTGCTTATCGTGTCGGAAACATATAAAGATTAAGTTTAAATTTGATCGGAAATTTTCGTGTCGTCACAGTACCTACCCGTTAAAGAAATTTCTTCCCGAAATTTGATCGAGGTTGTCATGGCTAACGATAAGAATGTTTTCATGACGAATATGAGTTGATAAATAAAGTTTTATTACCGTAGAGTAATATTGATAAAACAATTCGATTACTCGAAGAGTTTGGGTGAAGCTATCACAAAATAGTGAAATGAGAAAGATAAATTTCATCATCACTTTTGACTAGTCATGGTTGAATTCCGGAATTCATGGAATTAAAGAAAATCTTCGAAATCTATAATATCTGATTCTTCAGGATTTAAGGAATTTAGGATCTCTTTAATTAAATGCGGTCATCTGTCTCGATTGTTACATCTGATTTTTCCTTTATAAATTAAACTCTTTCATTCCATTATTCTCACCATTCCTATACTTTCTTTCTTAGTTCATACATCCAAAAGATTGTGAAAATGCTTAATCCATTTCTAATCCTTGATATTTTTCTAATTATCATTTCTGTCATCCTTCTTTTCAATCTTCCACCAGAAAAATCTGTTTACTTCTACTATTACCTTAGGGTGATACTATTCTTAATTCTGCTGTGTCTTTATATTGCTATTCGTATTAATATCCACGATTTGTAACCTCCGTGTTGTTATTGGGCTTTATATTTTCTCTTATATTTTGGAGCTCTTTGCCTTTCTATTCTCTTCTCGACCTCTAGTAAAGCGAGTAATGGTCCAAAATTCGTAAGTATGGAGTTTCGAATGAACTTAATGTTCTAAACAAGGAAGAACGTAATAGCACGATTTGATTTGTCAAATTACATGAATCACTGAGAATAGAACTATCAAGAATATACTTTCTTGATATGTTCAGAAGTTATGCAGAATGAAAGAGTTATGTAACATGGCACATGATGACGTTATGATCTGTGAATCATCACGTCCCATTAGAAACTCAGCATGACTTACTGTAATATAATCACGTTGATCAAGTGTCATTATATTATACTAACTCATGCTTCAGTTCCCAACACTACTTCAAAAACATTCATATTTTAAATTCGAATCTTTCAGAATTTAGAAACTAAAACAGTTTCCTTTCTGATGTAACACTGATATCGCGAAAAGATAAATGATTTCAGATAAGAATAGTTATGAAAATATCTTCAAAAATATCGAGGATATTTATAATGAGAGATGCGATGATATCTTAGAATTTTTAATATCGATGGATGATGAATAAGATTTGTCCGTAAAGGTTTAGAATCAGGAGCAAAGTATTCTTTAATGACTTCGGCAGATACTGAATCATTTGAATTCTTTATGTTTAAGTTTAGTCATTGTGATTTTTTCAGAGTCTCCTTCCTGGTTTGCTCAATTCATTTTTCAGTTCCAAATTTTCTGAGCTTTACCAACATACTGTTATTTATCATCAAACTTTTTACAATTGTCTGCAGTTTCTGCTGCTTCATTCAGCTTTTTCAAACTTTGAAGTATTGGTTCGTAGACTGGGTGCTTTTCAGAATGAAAGATCATAATTCTAAGAAATAAATGTTATATGTATACATATAACTGTTGATGCAAAAATGTTGCGAGATTCAAAATACTGATTGCTAATTCCCGGTAATTGATGTGGTAATTCTCGTTATAAGATGTGAATGAGTATATGAATAGGTTTTAACGAACAAATGTAATGGTTCTTCGGAGAGACTTAAGCCAATTAGTAATGAAGTTGCTGGTAAGTTTATTGCTAATGTGATGGAATATAAACTGTTCCCCGGTAACGATGACGAAAGGGGTAATCTTTATAATAAGGTTTATTCGAATGAAAAATTGAAGTTGATTTGTTGGAGCTGTGACAAAATTTGCTACTTTGGAAAGGTATTGTAAAGTTATTTTCGGTAATAAAAATGCCAAAGGAGCTAGCACAGATACGTGTTAAACGTTTACTCAGGTTCCGAGTGTTTTCAGGTGCATAACTATATGCATCAATCTTTTCTTCCGTAGATGAAGCTAGTGCGGTTGGTTCGTCCTCTCGATTGAGGTGTTTTCAAGATTCATGAAAGGTTTGAATGCAGATTGTAATCGTCAAGATACAAATGAGGTTTAAGATGAAATCAAGTGGCAAACTTGAAGAAATGTTTAGTTTAATATGTTATAATCAATATTTTAATTCATTTTAATTGTCCAATGTTGGTAGTCCACAGTTAGTAATTCAATAATTCATACATAGTTTAATATATAATATTCGAATTAATTAATACGTATCGTGACCCATTGTATACATGTCTCAGACTCGATCACAACTCAAAGTATATATATTATTTTAGAATCAACCTTAACCCTGTATAGCTAACTCGATCATTACCGCATATAGAGTGTCTATGGTTATTCCAAATAATATATATAGATGACGTCGATATGATATGTCAAAACTTTGTATACGTGTCCCGATATTTAAAAGCGTAAATAACAGTATTCAAATGACGATAAATAAAGTGCGTAAAATAAATAATAGAAATTAAATGACGATAAATGTAACGACCCTGGTTTTTCCACTTTTTATTAATAATTGTTATTATTAATGCGTGTGATTAAACGAATGTATGTTATTACATTTACATGTTGCCATGATTAACCGTACTTAACTTTAATTGCCCGAAACGTCTTTGTGACACACGAAACTTACACGAATAATATTTTCAAGTATTATTTACATTCATGATTGATTTTATTAATCATTTTAATTAACTATGGTTATTAGTTAGTTACTTGGGCTTTAATTGGACTTATTTGTTAATTACTTGGAACTTGGGCTTTATTTTTGTACATGGACTTAAAGAGCCCACCCTACTTCTTTCATGGACTAACTAGCCCACTCTTCCATGTAAGTATTAATTAAAGATGTAACTAGTTTGATTAAGGCTTTTAGAATCTAGTTGCACATCATTCCCATAAACAACCATCTTGTAACCAACTTTAAAGAGTTTTACATGCTAGTGACAAAGGAACACTTCTCTTCCCCCTTTGGAACTGCAGGCCGTCGGCCTTTAGGCCTTTAGATGGGGTTTTTGGTTTTAATTTTTCATTACTTCATTCTCATTTACTCTCTCATTTACACACACCTAAATTACTTGCATTTTTCTCTCATCCTTTTTCCTCTCATTTCTCTCTAATACTTGTAAGTAACAATAGCTTTTTCTCCTTCTTCTCCTCTTGTAAAACCGAACCATAACAACCCTTAATCATCATCATCACTTGTTCTTTGATTATTGTTTTGTTACTTGTTGTAGTTGTTACTTACTTGTAGTTATTACTTACATGTTTTCAAGAATCAAACTTACTAGTTTCATTCTTCTTTTATCTTGTAATTACAAGAACACACAAGAACTAAACTTACTAGTTTATGTTCTACATATGTTGTTTCAAAGATTGTAAGTTCATGGTTGTTAAACTCATACTTGTAATTCATGTTAGTAAACTTTAAAGTTTACTTTCTAAAGATCAAGACTTAGGCTTGAATCTTTAAAGTATGCAACCCATGAACTTAATTACTTGTTTACTTAGTTTATGTCTTCATTTTATGCACTTTAATTTCATGTTTGTTGGTTGTTATTGGTCAAATGTTACTAGTTAACTTTGATCTCATTAATCTTGAACTAAAGTTAACTTTAAAAGTTCAAGAACATGTAAGTAAACTTTCTTTAATTATAACTTTGTGCACTTATCTTAGATCTAGACTTTTGAGTCTTGGATCTTCAAGATCAAACTAAGAACTATGTTCTACAACTCAAGATCTTGATTTCATAAGTTCACTTTCAAGTTTGTAACTTATTATTAGTTTTAAAGTTCATGTATGTGTTAGATCTAAGACTTTGATGTAACTTTAGTTCATCAAAACACTTGCAACACTTAAGTGAGTTGTGCTTCGTGTCTTAGACTTACACGTGGGTTATGATGGTCAAATCTTGGTGAAAATGATGCAAACACATCAACGAGTTGTAAACTTGAAGCTATATCCATCAAGGATGAGAACCATGATAAGCATCGAGCACCAAGAACCACCAGAACCTACTGACCCTACTGTTTTACTGTTTATGGGTCTGATCAGTAAGACCTAGGCTGTTTTAATGTTGATTTTCAGATAGCTCTGTTCTAGTAGATAACTTTTCATATAGGACTCGTCTTAATCCGAGTTACGGTTTAGGATTTATGGCCCTCCGATCGTCACTATGTCCTTTAACGTTGTGCAGAAATTTCTGACCTACTCGTACTTAGACCGTCGCCATGGTCAAATGAAGACGAGTTTGCTTCCGTAAATTTTATCACAACTAAAAGACTCATATACGGAGCCATGTCCACTGGTCTCACCTTATTTCAGTAGGTATAGAGGCCGTGGTGACTGACCGAACTCAGCCTTTGTTTTAAACTCTTTTCACGAACGAAACTTACTTTACACCTTTTGTTAAATGATGAACGATGATGACCTTTAAGACCTTATTTACACACTTTTAAACCTTTTCGGATGATTTACTGACTTAGTACTATTTTACTTAGGTTGAGGACCCGTTTGGACGACCTTCATTACTTGCTTACTTTCCGAGTCATACTTTACCGCTACTTTATCATTGTGAGTTATAGCATTCCCTTTTTACTTTAACTTATTTTGGGAACTGAGAATACATGCGGATTTTATGTTTTACATACTAGGCACGAGTACTTAAACTTATATATATGTGGGTTATATAACGGCAGAAACATTCCCTTTAGCTCGGTAACGTTAGGCAATGGTTTTTGAACCGGCGAACGCGAATCTTAGATATGGATCCATAGGGTTTGACATCCCCACTCGGGCTAGTAGCGCTAGCATTTAACGAGTGTTTAATACTTCGTAAATATACACACTTGCCAAGTGTACTTTCAGGGGGTATAAACGTTAAGTTAGTTACCAAGTGCCCACGGTTAACATATACTTTATCTTACTGTTTTGAAACGCTCTTTGTAGCACTGAAATCTCGTGGCCTACCTTACTTACTGTTATACTTAAACTATAGCTCACCAACCTTTATGTTGATGTTTTTAAGCATGTTTTTCTCAGGTGCTTAAGGTTATTTGCTTCCGCTGTCGTGCTAATCTTGCCGTAGACACCCGCTGCTCTAGTGTTATCACCGCATGAACTGTTTAACTTGCATTCAGACTTTAATACCTTTGAAACTATGTTTTGTAATGACCTAAGGGTCACATACATTTATTCATGCTTGCTATTCATAGAAGCATACTGTTGGTGTAAAACATTTGATGTTGGTTATGACGTCACCTTTTTATCGTGAATGCAACTTCTTTTATTACAGCATATAGTACTTAACCTTGTAATGATCCGGTTGTTGATGATTCGTACACGATGGTTTTGTACGGGGCATCACATTTGGTATCAGAGCCTTGGTTGTAGGGAATTAGGTTGCATTAGTGAGTCTAAGACCGACCCGAGTAGGATTCACTAATAGGAATAATCTACAACTTGCTAGTTTACGTGTTTCTGCTGAACTTATTGCATGCTACTACTTACTGTTACTGCTACATGCCGTATGCTACTACATGATTTCACTACTGTATGATATTACTTGCTTTCGATTGCATGCTACTTCTGTACGATTCGTTATTATTGCCATGCTACTTATTGTTTTACATGATTTAAACTGTTGGCCTAATACGTGCTTGCTTTATGACTTACTGACATGGAAAATTTATTTTTCCTTGTTCAGATGTCGGATGTTCCACCTGCTATCGTTTTGGGCAGTTTAGACTCGTCAGCCACCCCACCTGCTGCTGCTGCCGACACACCGATCCCGCTACCCACGAGTGACCCGGGCGCTTCATCTTCCGGGACTAGCAGCCAGGCGCCTGCCCCAGTGGTTACTTCTAGCGGAGCCCAGGACCCTTCGGAGATTCCAGCTCCATCTGCCCCCGGACCCTCAGGATCACAGCCCCGCTCCGGTGAGATTGTGATTCCCGCGGAGTTCGGGGAAGGTCCTTTCCGTAACCGGTATCGCCATTGGTGCCGACGCGCCCCTGATGGACGTCTCATTCTGATCGGACCCGCTCGTTACCAACAGATGATGGCCGCTCAAGGACGACCAGTTCAGCCACCCGTACAGCCACCACATGATTTGGACGACCCGTCATCCACTGATGCTTCATCCGACGACACCTCCTCAGACGACTCCAGTGATGATGAGGACCCTGCTGATGTACTTATTCAGCCACCCTCCACCCTGCCGAAGAAGCGGTATCACTTCGACGGTACCATCATTCCGGGGATCAACGGAGGACGAGCCTTCACTGACGCGTTTGGTCGACGTCGTAGGGTTACTGCCCATAAGCAGTTTATGCCGTACCCTGCCGACCCACAAGTGCGTAATACACCCCGTTACGTACTGACTATTTCTGGAGCCGGAACGTCTGCACCCCGTTTCGTGCGGTCTGCACCACTCGCACCACCGGCACCACCCGCACCACCTGCACCACCTCCACCGCCTGCCCCACCATCTCCCTCTAACGAGGAACTGAGGAAGGAGGTGGGAATCCTCCGAGCTCGGTTTACTGAGCTCGAGGAGCAGTTGGCTCAGGTTTTAGACATCCTACACCCACCTTCACCGTAGGACCTTTTGTATTAGATTTCATGATGTAATCTAGTTGTAGTTTCATATTTCACTTATGTATTGTACGAATCTATCATGATGTATGAAACTTATTATTAATGAATGGAAACTTTGTGATGTTACTTTTTGCACAAGTGTTCTATTTACGTTACTGTATGGTGTTTTGCGGTACTTGTATCAACTTGCGTTACTTAATTAACATGTGTTGTGCTGTTTACATGTTGGTTTTTATATACTATATTATTATATATTGAATGCTGGATTTTGACTTGAGTCAAAATGTTTGTATAGAACACCATGGCTAACGGTCGATCCACACCTACTGCTGCTCAAATTGAAGAGATGATCCAAGAACGTGTAGCCGCAGCCATTGCGGAAATGCAACCCCAAGCTCCACCGCCACCGCCACCGGTTATTCAACCCGTTCGAAATGGGTGTACTTACAAGGAATTCTAGAGCTGTAAACCACATAACTTCAACGGTACTGAGGGACCGGTTGGTCTCACCAGATGGTTCGAGAAATTTGAATCAGTATTCCGAGTTAGCAACTGTTCGGAGGACAGCAAAACCAAATTTGCTTCTTGCACGCTATCTGACGGCGCGCTCACATGGTGGAACACAATGGCACAGGCACAAGGCATTGATGAGGCGTATGCTACGCCATGGGAGGAATTTAAGTGTGCCATGATTGAGGAGTATTGTCCGAGAACCAAAATCCAAAAGATGGAAATGGAATTCATGCAGTTAAAGGCCGTTGGGAACGACCTTGATGGTTACAACAGGAGATTTTTGGAACTAGCCCTGATGTGTCCGACAATAGTCACCCCAGAATTCAAACGAATGGAGAGATACTTCTGGGGACTCCCTAAGAGCATTAAGGGTAATGTCACCTCGTCCAAGCCACCGAATGTTCCCGAAGCGAGGCGCATGGCGCATACTTTGATGAATCAAATAACCATCAATGAACCGGAGAAAACTAAGACTGAAGCGGGTACTAGTGAGAAGCGCAAATAGGATAACGACGACAACAACAACAACAACAGGGGAAGGAACTATGATCAAAACCCTGCGAAATGACATGAGGGTTTTAGGGGAAACAACAACGGTGGAAACCCCAATCCGAACACCAACATGAACCCGAACTACAAGGGAACCCTACCTCAATGCAAGAGGTGTTACAAACACCACACTGGGTATTGCAATGTTGTCTGCGAGAAGTGCCAACAGTCTGGGCATGTTGGAAAAGACTGCAAGGTCACCACTTTGAATGGGAAGCCGAACCCCACAGGGCCAAGGAAGTGTTACGAATGCGGGCAGACAGGCCATTTCAGAAATGTGTGTCCAAAAAAGAGAAAAGATGGCGGACCACCGCGCGCTAGAGCTTTCAATGTTAATGCAAGGGACGCACGCGAAAACCCCGACTTGGTGACAGGTATATTCAAAATCAACAATCTTTTAGCTTCTGTCTTGTTTGATACTGGTGCGGATAGAAATTATGTATGTAGACATTTTTACGATAAGATTAATTGGTCGTTAGTCCTGTTAAAAGAGAGTATGCTTGTCGAGGTCGCCAATGGAAAACTTGAGAAAGTTGACCATATTAGTCGAGGAGCTATTATCAACATAGCTGGCACTGATTTCGAAATTTATTTGATACCTATCAAACTGGGAAGTTTTGACGTGATCGTTGGTATGGATTGGTTGACCAAGATAAAGGCTGATATTATTTGTGGAGATAAAGCACTTCGTATACCACAAGGAGATGGTGAGCCACTGGTTATCTATGGAGAAAGATGTACCTCGAAGTTGAACCTCATTAGTTGCGTGAAAGCCAAAAGATTATGAAGAAGGGACGTCTTGCTGTCCTAGCGCATGTGAAAACAGTAGAAACTGAGGTGAAAAGCGTGAACGACGTTCGAATTGTGAACGAATTTTCCGATGTCTTCCCTGAGGAATTGCCGGGATTGCCGCCGCAGAGAGCAGTAGAGTTTCAAATTGACTTAGTGCCAGGAGCTGCACCCGTAGCTTGCGCACCTTATAGACTCGCACCTTCCGAGATGCAAGAATTACAGAGCCAACTACAAGAACTACTTGATCGAGGGTTTATCCAACCAAGTTTCTCGCCTTGGGGCACACCTGTGTTGTTTGTGAAGAAGAAGGATGGATCCTTCCGTATGTGTATCGACTACGTTGAACTCAACAAATTGACAATCAAAAATCGGTATCCTCTTCCACGAATTAACGATCTTTTTGATCAACTACAAGGATCGAGCGTTTACTTAAAGATCGATTTACGATCCGGTTATCACCAGTTGAGGGAGAAGGAAAGTGACGTGATGAAAACTGCATTTAGAACTCGTTATAGTCATTATGAGTTTCTCGTGATGCCATTCGGACTAACCAATGCACCTGCCGTGTTCATGGATCTCATGAATCGTGTCTGCAAGCTATACTTGGATAAGTTTGTTATCGTCTTCATAGATGATATCCTCATCTACTCTAAGAGCGAAGAAGAGCATGAGCAACACCTCCGACTAGTACTTGAACTCTTGAGACAAGAGCAACTTTACGCCAAATTCTCCAAGTGTGAATTTTGGTTGAAAGAAGTTCAATTTCTGGGTCATGTTGTGAGCGACCAGGGTATCAAAGTTGATCCGCCAAGATTGAAGCCATCAGCAAGTGGGAGACCCCCACTACTCCGACTCATATTCGCCAATTCCTAGGTCTCGTCGGTTACTACCGAAGGTTCATTGAAGGATTTTCTCTTATTGTGCATCCTTTGACCGCGCTGACTCACAAGGGCAAGAAGTTCATTTGGGAACCCGCACACGAATCAGCATTTCAAACTTTGAAGAAGAAGTTAATCTCCGCACCTATCCTGTCACTTCCTGAAGGCAGTGACGACTTCGCCATTTATTGCGATTCTTCGAAAAGTGGTTTTGGTTGTGTGCTGATGCAACGCTCAAAGGTTATCGCTTATGCCTCCATACAACTGAAGATTCACGAGCGGAATTACACTACTCACGATCTTGAACTTGGAGCCGTTGTCTTTTCACTTAAATTGTGGAGACATTATTTGCATGGAACTAAGAGCACTATCTTCACCGATCACAAGAGTCTCCAGCATATCTTTGATCAGAAGCAACTGAATATGAGACAGCGTCGATGGATCGAGACACTCAATGACTACGATTGTGAACTTCGCTATCATCCTGGCAAGGCCAATGTTGTAGCTAACGCTTTAAGCCGAAAGGAGAGGGCGGCACCTCTTCGTGTTAGGGTTCTGAACATCACCATCCATTCGAATCACAACAGCCAGATCAGAGTAGCCCAAGATGAGGCTCTCAAGGAGGAGAATATAACTCATGAACATTTGAACATACTTGTGTAACAGACTGAAACCCGAGCTAGTTGTAAGTTACCTATTTTGCCCTTAGGGTTTATGCTTAGTCTTAAGTGCTTTTATTTTAATTATTTTATTAGTGTTTTATTATAATTGTGTTGTGACCAGTTTGTGACAAGGGTCCCAGAACAGGTTTGTTTATTTAATTTGGACCTCGTTTGGGCTACCTAATCTTGTGCGAAAGATTTTAGATAACTGGTAAATACCCGTGTGTGATGGGGTATTATTTTTTTAACACATAAGAGTGTAATATCTGGATGTTTCCATCCATTTCACCTAATTTCCCAAAACTAGAACGTACCTAAACTCTTTCACTCTCAAAACCCTAATCAAATCTAAGTAAGAAATTAGATCAAGTAGCTTAAGTGACTAATTTCTTGTATCCTTGTGATCATCTAATCAGGTTTGTTTACTTGAATCCTTGCTTTGATTCTTGATTAATTGAGTTTTTGTGTTCTTGAATAAAAGTGTGATTTTAAGCTTGAATCTTCATTTTTGGTGTTTGGTATGCTTAATTGATGTTAGAAATAGGTTGTATATATGTTTAGTAGCTTCCATGTGCTTAAAAACGGATCAAAAACACTCAAAAATCGAGTTTTGGGCGAAAAAATCACGAAATCAGCGAATGTGTTCGAACCAGTTGCTACAGTATTTTGCTACAGTACCCGAGTTGCTACAGTGCCCGAGTGCTACAGTGCCTGAGGTGCTACAGTGTCACTATTTGCTACAGTACCGAGTTGCTACAGAGTCACTATTTGCTACAGTGTTCGGTATTTGCTACAGTGTCACTATTTGCTACAGTACCGAGTTGCTACAGTACCGATTTGCTACAGTGACACTATCGCTACAGTACCGAGTTGCTACAGTGCCACTATTTGCTACAGTGTTCGGTATTTGCTACAGTGTCACTATTTGCTACAGTGCCGAGTTGCTACAGTACCGATTTGCTACAGCGTCACTATTGCTACAGTACCGAGTTGCTACAGTGCCACTATTTGCTACAGTACCTTTTATGAAAATTGAAACGGGCGTAACTTTCAAAACGTAACTCCGTTTTTGATGAATAAACTATCGTTGGAATCATAATAAAGAATACTTTTTAATGGTGAACTTTTAAGAAACTAGATCAAACTGTTTTTTGGGCCGAAAAAGGAGTTTTAGTGTGTATGTCGTGTTTTGCACGCACCTGTATGCCATTATTGAGTGGAGTCATGATGTAGACTCATAAAATTATGAATATATGGTGTTATGACCTAGTTAATCGTATGAAATGATTATATTATTTATTGGATATGTATATTAACTTTGTTTGTGTTGTTCTCAGGTTATAAGGACAAGGAGGAAGCTCAGAAATAATAACTGAGCAGTTGCTGGTAATTGGTGAGTGGGTCTATCTATGGATAGAGTTTAAGTAGCATATCATGCTACTGTGGTTGACTCTTTTACCATGCATAGTGTAGGAATTGCTATGATAGAATAATATCGTTTGCCTGATGTTGTATGTGAATTATGTGTACACTGTGTGAATGGCACCAGTCGGGCCTAGGGAGACTGGGGACTCGAGACCGTGCCTAGGAGAGGTTAGAGTCCGTATGAGGTCAACCGTTCCTAGGGGAGGTTGGGTCCATAGGCTACTGATTGTGGAGTATAGTGTGAATGATGCATCCCCTGCATCTGGATAACTATACTGTGAATTGAGTAGCAGGGACTATCGGTAGACTCAGGCCCGATCAGCTGAGAGTCGTGTGCTCATACAAGCCGCCGATCCTCGTATTGTCTTATTGTATGCTAGTTGGTAGTTAGCAAGTGTTGTTGTTAGTAAATAGCTTGTGTGTGGCTTAAGCTATATCTGTTAGATAGATTTCATTCACTTAGCGGTGCACTAATCCCCCACATGTTTCCCCCTTTTGCAGGTTTAGGTACTGCTAGTCGGGATGGGTGCTGTTGCAGAAGACATGTTTGACAACCCAACTCTGATGTGGTCTTTTGTATAAATAATGTTTTGTGATAACGTAACACCGTTGTGTAAACTTAAACTTAATTACTCAGATTAATGTAATGACGCGACTTATAGTGTGTTTGTTAATAAAGTCTTCCGCTGTGTTTTAAAAAAAATAAAAAATTGCCGGTGTTACAACTTGTCTCTCGATTCGAGGTTAGGGATACTGGACTCCGATGTTATGCCGGAAGAATTTGGGTACCTTGTTATGGAGATCTACGGAACCTTATACTTGATGAAGCATACAAATCGAGATATTCGATTCACCCTGGAGCGGGCAAGATGTACCACGACCTTAAAGAACAATATTGGTGGCCGAATCTTAAGAAGGAAGTTGCGACCTATGTTGGTAAATGTTTCACCTACTCGAAAGTTAAAGCCGAGCATCAGAGACCCTCTGGGTTGCTTCAATAGCCGGAAATCCCGCAATGGAAGTGGGAAAGGATCACAATGGATTTCATCACTAAGCTACCAAAGACGGTGGGCGGATACGATACCATCTGGGTTATCGTTGACCGTCTTACCAAATCTGCACACTTCTTGGCTATGAAGGAGACGGATATGATGGAGAGACTTGCTTAATTATACATCAAAGAGGTTGTATCTCGTCATGGTGTACCTTTATCGATCATCTCAGATCGCGATCCCCATTTTGCCTCTAGATTTTGGCGTTCTTTGCAAGAAGCCATGGGAACCCGTCTCGACATGTGTACGGCGTATCATCCACAGACTGACGGACAAAGTGAACGAACGATTCAGACCTTGGAGGACATGTTGCGTGCATGTGTCATTGATTTCGGAAAGGCCTGGGAAAGGCATTTGCCGTTAGCCGAATTCTCGTACAACAACAGTTATCACTCGAGCATTAATGCCGCACCTTTTGAAGCATTGTATGGCCGCAAGTGCCGATCTCCTATTTGTTGGGCCGAAGTAGGCGAAAAGCAAATCACCGGACCCGAGGTAGTCCATGAAACGACTGAGAAGATTGCTCAGATTCAAGCTAGACTTAAGACTGCCTGTGATCGCCAAAAGAGTTATGCTGATCTTAAATGTAAAGACTTTGAATTCAACATTGGTGATCATGTAATGTTGAAGGTTGCACCTTGGAAGAGTGTGATCCGTTTTGGAAAATGTGGAAAGTTAAACCCACGATACATTGGTCCTTTTGAAATCTTGGAACGTGTTGGACCCGTTGCTTACCGTTTGGATCTACCAGCACAATTGAGCTCAGTTCACCCTACATTCCATGTGTCAAACTTGAAGAAGTGTCTTGCTGCACCTGAACTTATCATACCACTGGAAGAACTTACAATTGACGACAAACTCCACTTCGTGGAAGAGCCTGTTGAGATTATAGATCGAGAGATCAAAACTTTGAAACGCAACAAGATTCCGATCGTCCGAGTACGATGGAATGCCAAACGAGGACCTGAGTTTACTTGGGAGCGAGAGGATCAAATGATGCGGAAGTATCCTCACCTTTTCCCGACTCCTCCATCTACCTCAGCTTAAAATTTCGGGACGAAATTTTCTTTAACAGGTGGGTAATGTAACGACCCTGGTTTTTTCACTTTTTATTAATAATTGTTATTATTAATGCGTGTGATTAAACGAATGTATGTTATTACATTTACATGTTGCCATGATTAACCGTACTTGACTTTAATTGCCCAAAACGTCTTTGTGACACACGAAACTTACACGAATAATATTTTCAAGTATTATTTACATTCATGATTGATTTTATTAATCATTTTAATTAACTATGGTTATTAGTTAGTTACTTGGGCTTTAATTGGACTTATTTATTAATTACTTGAAACTTGGGCTTTATTTTTGTACATGGACTTAAAGTGCCCACCCTACTTCTTTCATGGACTAACTAGCCCACTCTTCCATGTAAGTATTAATTAAAGATGTAACTAGTTTGATTAAGGCTTTTAGAATCTAGTTGCACATCATTCCCATAAACAACCATCTTGTAACCAACTTTAAAGAGCTTTACATGCTAGTGACCAAGGAACACTTCTCTTCCCCCTTTGGAGCTGCAGGCCGTCGGCCTTTAGGCCTTTAGATGGGGTTTTTGGTTTCAATTTTTCATTACTTCATTCTCATTTACTCTCTCATTTACACACACCTAAATTACTAGCATTTTTCTCTCATCTTTTTTCCTCTCATTTCTCTCTAATACTTGTAAGTAACAATAGCTTTTTCTCCTTCTTCTCCTCTTGTAAAACCGAACCATAACAACCCTTAATCATCATCATCACTTGTTCTTTGATTATTGTTTTGTTACTTGTTGTAGTTGTTACTTACTTGTAGTTATTACTTACATGTTTTCAAGAATCAAACTTACTAGTTTCATTCTTCTTTTATCTTGTAATTACAAGAACTAAACTTACTAGTTTATGTTCTACATATGTTGTTTCAAAGATTGTATGTTCATGGTTGTTAAACTCATACTTGTAATTCATGTTAGTAAACTTTAAAGTTTACTTTCTAAAGATCAAGACTTAGGCTTGAATCTTTAAAGTATGCAACCATGAACTTAATTACTTGTTTACTTAGTTTATGTCTTCATTTTATGCACTTTAATTTCATGTTTGTTGGTTGTTATTGGTCAAATGTTACTAGTTAACTTTGATCTCATTAATCTTGAACTAAAGTTAACTTTAAAAGTTCAAGAACATGTAAGTAAACTTTCTTTAATTATAACTTTGTGCACTTATGTTAGATCTAGACTTTTGAGTCTTGGATCTTCAAGATCAAACTAAGAACTATGTTCTACAACTCAAGATCTTGATTTCATAAGTTCACTTTCAAGTTTGTAACTTATTATTAGTTTTAAAGTTCATGTATGTGTTAGATCTAAGACTTTGATGTAACTTTGGTTCATCAAAACACTTGCAACACTTAAGTGAGTTGTGCTTCGTGTCTTAGACTTACACTTGGGTTATGATGGTCAAACCTTGGTGAAAATGATGCAAACACATCAACGAGTTGTACACTTGAAGCTATATGCATCAAGGATAAGAACCATGATAAGCATCGAGCACCAAGAACCACCGGAACCTACTGACCCTACTGTTTTACTGTTTCTGGGTCTGATCAGTAAGATCTGAGCTGTTTTAATGTTGATTTTCAGATAGCTCTGTTTGATTAGATAACTTTTCATATAGGACTCGTCTTAATCCGAGTTACAGTTTAGGATTTATGGCCCTCCGATCGTCACTATGTCCTTTAACGTTGTGCAGAAATTTCTGACCTACTCGTACTTAGACCGTCGCCACGGTCAAACGAAGACGAGTTTGCTTCTGTAAATTTTACCACAACTAAAGGACTCATATACGGAGCCATGGCCACTGGTCTCACCTTATTTCAGTAGGTATAGAGGCCGTGGTGACTGACCGAACTCAGCCTTTGTTTTAAACTCTTTTCACGAACGAAACTTACTTTACACCTTATTGTTAAATGATGAATGATGATGACCTTTAAGACCTTATTTACATACTTTTAAACCTTTTCAGACGATTTACTGACTTAGTACTATTTGACTTAGGTTGAGGACCCGTTTGGACGACCTTCATTACTTGCTTACTTTCCAGGTCATACTTTACCGCTACTTTATCATTGTGAGTTATAGCATTCCCTTTTTACTTTAACTTATTTTGGGAACTGAGAATACATGCGGATTTTATGTTTTACATACTAGGCACGAGTACTTAAACTTATATATGTGTGGGTTATATAACCGCAGAAACATTCCCTTTAGCTCGGTAACGTTTAGTCATTGGTTTTTGAACCGGTGAACGCGAATCTTAGATATGGATCCATAGGGTTTGACATCCCCACTCGGGCTAGTAGCGCTAGCATTTAACGAGTGTTTAATACTTCGTAAACATACGCACTTGCCAAGTGTACTTTCAGGAGGTATAAACGTTAAGTTAGTTACCAAGTGCCCACGGTTAACATATACTTTATCTTACTGTTTTGAAACGCTCTTTGTAGCACTGAAATCTCGTGGCCTACCTTACTTACTGTTATACTTAAACTATAGCTCACCAACCTTTATGTTGACATTTTTAAGCATGTTTTTCTCAGGTGCTTAAGGTTATTTGCTTCCGCTGTCGTGCTAATCTTGCCGTAGACACCCGCTGCTCTAGTGCTTTCACTGCTTGAACTGTTTAACTTGCATTCAGACTTTAATACCTTTGAAACTATGTTTTGTAACGACCTAAGGGTTACATACATGTATTCATGCTTGCTATTCGTAGAAGCATACTGTTGGTGTAAAACATTTGATGTCGGTTATGTCACCTTTTTATCGTGAATGCAACTTCTTTTATTACAGCATATAGTACTTAACCTTGTAATGATCCTGTTGTTGATGATTCGTACACGATGGTTTTGTACGGGGCATCACAATAAATAAAATTGCGAGAATTAAAATTGTGATAAATAAAATGTAATAAGGAATTAACAGGTAGCTAGGAACAGTTAGCTAGGATTTTGTTAACGTGGTTTCTTAACAAAATTTTTCATAGTTAATTTGTTTTTTTCTAACATATTTTATTTTGTCCAATGTTTTCTTCATTATGCCACTTGTTGGATTCTGATAAGTAAAAATCCAATTATGAAATTAAATGAAAATGGTTATTCTGTGGTGAACGGATTCGTATATCTATGGATGTAAGTAGGATAGTAAATGACTGTT
Source organism: Rutidosis leptorrhynchoides (assembly GCF_046630445.1). NCBI lineage: Eukaryota > Viridiplantae > Streptophyta > Magnoliopsida > Asterales > Asteraceae > Rutidosis > Rutidosis leptorrhynchoides. Next base: position 123,704,612 of record NC_092334.1, on the reverse strand, counting down.
GAATCAGATTCGAAGAATGTACAGTGTAACATATTAATTTGAAATCTAAATATTCCTCGGGTATTACCTACCCATTAAAATATTTTCACCATTAACAGTTTGTACAAAAGAATTTTTAATTACAATATTTATGAAAACATATATACATATATATTTTCTTCAGATATAATCATGGATTTAATAAGTCAATATGATATTAAACTCATTTGATTTACCGTTAGAACAAGAATATATAATCTCTAAAACACTAGAGATGACATAATCGCCATGTCGAATGAAGATAACTAATGTAGAAAGTCATGTAGCACGATGTTTATGCTCGAGGTATAGATTATGATGTTGAGGCGTGTGATGTTGAAACTTGGGTTGTTTGTGGTACTGGTGTTGATGTTGGTGGTACTGTTGGTGCTGGTGATGTTGCTCAAGCTGGTACGTTTTGCACCATATTTTTCAAGGCTACAACTCGGGCGCGAAGCTCGTTAACTTATTACTAAGGGATGATTGTCGGTAGGAATGAGCGAATGAATAAGGTTTAGAATTTGAGTTATGATATAGTCGTGGCGAGATACTCTGGAAATGAGAGAGAAAATGGTGTTTCGAACAGGTTCGCCGGTAAGTGTTTTGAGTTCTTCGCCAAGAGTGCAGGTTGGTGGGTGGAAAGGATCGCCTTCATCTCGTCTCCATCGGTTAAGTCGACTACGAACCCATCCCCAATTCATCCAGAATTGAAGATGACTAGTTGGTTGATCCATTTCATTTATACTGCTTTCGGAGCTTAGGTGAATATCCATGTCGGAATAGCTGTCAGAATAACTATCGGAATAGCTATCAGAATCTGAGGGAATCGAACTGGTTGAGGGATTCATCTCGTACAATCAGATGAAGGATTTTCGATAAGGAATAGATTATAGGATGTAGATTAGTACCCTGCAATACATAATTTACATATGCATATATAATACTAAAATCCCATAAGTTACGGAGAAATCTACGGAAGCTGTCAGGCAAAGGTAACAATAACAGATACACTAAGATATGAATTTATCTATACACTGTCTATGTAATAGAGGCAGTAAGACGTGTCTAGACTTTAAGGATGATAAGTAAATAATTTTCGACACTAAATGATAAGCAAAACTTTTGACATGCAGACACGGTCGAAGCCCAGACCCACTAATGCATCTAAACAACTCTCAGCTAGACACACTAATGCAAGACCTGGTTCGCTAAGATCACCGCTCTGATACCAACTTTAACGACCCGTCCTAATCCATCTGGACGAATACATTACATTTGGTTACATCGCGAGGTACTTGACCTCTATATGTTACATTTTACAAACATTGCATTCATTTTTAAAAGACAAACTTTCATTTCATCGAAAGTTGACGGCATGCATACCATTTCATAATATATCCAACTATAGTTGACTTAATAATAATCTTGATGAACTCAACTACTCGAATGCAACGTCTTTTGAAATATGTCATGAATAACTTCAAGTAATATCTCTAAAATGAGCAAATGCACAGCGGAAGATTTCCTTAATACCTGAGAATAAACATGCTTTAAAGTGTCAACCAAAAGGTTGGTGAGTTCATTAATTTTATCATCAATATTCATTTTCATCATTTTTAATAGACCACAAGATTTCATATTTTCATTTCTCATAAACATCATGCATGCATATAGCCATCTGCATAAAAATCATTCATATGGATTGAACACCTGGTAACCGACATTAACCATAATGCATAAAATATCCCCACAGACATCGTCATTTGTATAATAATAATCTCGAAGTACTAAAGCCATCCATAGACATGAATGGGGGTTGTTAAGCCCAATAGATCTATCTTTAGGATTCGCGTCAATTAGGGGCCATTTCCCTAATTCTTAGGTTACCAGACTTGAAGGGCGATATTCGATTTCGATAATCCAACCATATAATGTAGTTTTCGATTACTTGTGTCTATTTCGTCAAAAATTTATAAAAGCGCATGTATTCTCAGTCCCAAAAATATATATATTGCAAAAGTATTTAAAAAGGGAGCAAATGAAACTCACAATACTGTATTTTGTAGTAAAAATGCATATGACGATATTGAACAATGCAGGGTTGGCCTTGGATTCACGAACCTATATCATTTGTATGTATATTAACACACGTAATTGTAATCGAACAAATATATATATATATATATATATATATATATATATATATATATATATATATATATATATATATATATATATATATATATATATATATATATATATATATATATATATATATATATATATATTAATAATTTTCATTATATATATTTTCATTTTATATATAAAATATTAATATAGTTAGGTTATGTGTAGTAAATATATATTTATATATATAATCTTTATTTTTATGCTTATAACTTTAGTAATATCTTTAAAACCTTTATTTTCATAATCATAATAATTTTAATAGTAATAATAATATTGATAATACTACTACTAATAATAATAATGTTAGTAAAGATGTTACTTTTAATGATAATACTAGTTTTCACAAAAAGGACAGGATTAAAAAATAATGTTACTTTTAGTAATAATGGTAATAATAATAATTCCAATACTGATAATAATAATAACTATAATAATTTTATTACTAATGGTAGTAGTGATAATAATAATAATAATAATGATACTAAATATAATAATCATTTTAATAATAATAATAATATTAATAATAATACTTATGTTAATAATAATAATAATAATAATAATAATAATAATAATAATAATAATAATAATAATAATAATAATAATAATAATAATACTAATATAAAATGTTACCAATACTAACATTTATGAAAATAATACTAATAATACTTAATGATACTACTTAATAATAACTAAAAAAAAATGATAATGATAATAATCATATTATTAATATTAACATAATAATAACAATAGTAATAATTAATAATAACATTAATAATAATAATAATAATAATAATAATAATAATAATAATAATAATAATAATAATAATAATAATAATAATAATAATAATAATAATAATAATAATAATAATAATAATAATAATAATAATAATAATAATAATAATAATAATAATAATAATAATAATAATAATAATAATAATAATGAGTGAATTGCTACCTCAAATAAAATGTGCTTTTCTTAAAAACAAATGCCTCAGCACGGAATCGAACCCCCGACCTCACGCTACCCCGAAACACACACAAACCATCCCTTCTGTCCTGTTTATCTGAATTAAATCTATCCTAAATATAAATAAACCTTTCTCTTCTGTTCCTATTTCTTCTGCATCATCAAATCCATTCGACCCAAATTAAATCATAACATCAAATACTTCCTGTGGTTTTAGGACTCTCAAACGATACAGAAACAACTACTATTTAGCTTAATTGACTTTTATAACAGAAAAGAAAAAATATATAAAAATCTGCTATAGAACACGGTTTTGAACCCAGAATTGATTTTGAATTTAGAGACCGTTTCAGACGATGGTTACTAAATAAAATAGGTAATAAATCGTTGTTAGAAACTTCTGGGATCATCAATTGATCCAAAAACAATCAAACAAGTTCAAATTTCTCTATGAACACGATAGTTGACTTTTTAAAAAATAAATTTGACTCGAAAATTAGAACTTGATACGAAGAATTGAGATTTGAAATCTTGCAGAGTTTAGGTAGACAATTTCTAACAAAACTGTATTACTAGATTTTTAAAACTTGATTTGAAACCGGGTTTTTGATAATTGAATCAAGAACAGAGCTTACGGAAACAGTTTGATATATTTTTTGGTTTTTAATACAATGAATTGCAGTAGAATGTATATGTAATGTGATGATTAATAATTACTACAGCATTAGGAATCGTTTGTGTTTGTTTTATAGCTCAGATTGTGTCGACATTCACAGATTCGATCGGTACAACAGAAATAAATACAAAAATATAAAGGTAGAACGTGATTGAATTTCAATTGGTACGTTTGATATTGATGTGTAACGAATTTAAGACAGAAACAAAAATCTAAACAGCTTGATCGTGATGGGAAATTGATTTGATTCTATTTTTGTATTAATCCATATATATATATATATATATATATATATATATATATATATATATATATATATATATATATATATATATATATATATATATATATATATATATATATATTAGAGATTAATAATTATCTTATTAATAATATTAATAATAATACAAATACTAATACTAATAATAATAATAATAATAATAATAATAATAATATTAGAAATAATAATAATTTTCACTAATACTAATAATAATTATATTAATAATAATGATAATAACTAATAATGATACTAATAATAATCAAATGATAATAATACTACTACTAATGTCAATGATCATAAAATGTATTATTTTCTAATAATAATAATGATCATAATTGTAGTTATGAATATAAAAATACTAATACTAATAATAATAATAATAGGATTAATTATATAATAATATCAATTGATACAGTGTAATAGAAAATATTGATATAATAATATTAATAATAAAGATAATGGAAATTTTAAATTAAAAGATAAGTTTAATACTCTTAATAATAATGACAAGAATAATAATAATAATATTATTAATGATACTCATAATAATGCAAATTAAGATAGTATTAATGTTATTAGTAATGATGATAATTTTTTTACATATCAAACTTCATATCTATATGTTATATATGATAATATTATTAATACTGATTTTACTAACAATATTTAATTTAATAAAAGTAATAACATTAATAGTATTTTAATTTGCAGTTATAATTAATATGTTAACACTACATATTATTAATCATATAATATTTATACCCTTCTTTTATATTTATATTCTAATATACATATCATAATAATCATATACATATATATAGCTTTATCCTAAAAACCACATTATTATTTTGTATATTATTTTACATATTTAATTCTAATGATTAATTTTTATATTTTATAATTTCAATTTATTGTATAAACTTACATTTATATATATATATATATATATATATATATATATATATATATATATATATATATATACATAATTATTTACAAACAATTGTTCGTGAATCGTCGGGAGTAGTCAAGGTTAAATGATTCCATATAATTAGTTCAAAATTTTGAGACTCAACATTACAGACTTTGCTTATCGTGTCGGAAACATATAAAGATTAAGTTTAAATTTGGTCGAAAATTTCCGGGTCGTCACAATATATATATATATATATATATATATATATATATATATATATATATATATATATATATATATATATAAAGTTGAATTTTGAATACCGTACGTATGTATACAACTAGTGAAAAGATCCGTGTAACCACGAGTTTACATAAAAAAAGTTGAATGATATGTTTAAGGGATTAAGCGAATGTAAATGTTAAGCACTATTTATGTAGACTTAATCGACTATGTAGATAAAAATAAGTAAATCAACTGACGATCTTTTCGAAATTGACAATTCTAATTTTGCGTAATTATAGTGCTTATTTTATGGGGATTGATATATCCACCATCACTTTTACTTCTTCCACCATAACTGCGCATTAACATGTTGTAGAGTACAACATGTTAATGCACAATTATGATGTAAGAAGTAAAAATGATGTTAGATATATCAATAGACTTATTTTATAGGAATATTTTTTTTTATATTATCATCATTTAATAATAAAAAGTCAAATAATAATTGTAATAACTTTTCACCTACATTAAATGACAACTAAATTTATCTATCTATCTATCTATCTATCTATCTATATACTAAAACTAATGGTCAAAATCGTCGTTTCATTTCTATTCGATTGTCGTTTACTAATGGTCAAAATCGTCGTTTCATTTCTATACGATTGTCGTTTTGAGTTTGCGTTCACACTATAAACGGTCCCTCACCTTTGGCTTAATTCACAACATCCCCTCAAGTTTCCACTTTTTAAGGCGTAGAAAACGTAAATATATAATTTTATTAAAATAAAAGAAAATAATTCCACCCGAATTTTTAACGGGCCCTATCTTCTCGCTCGGTCCGAGTTAAATTTTTCCGAGACCACCGTTCAACTCAAAAATATTAGACGGACCCAACGGGACTAACTATACGCGAAACTGACATCGTTAAAAAAACACTAAATAATGGGCCATATATTCTCGCTCGGTGCGAGTTAAATTTTTCCGAGACCAGCGTTCAACTCGAAATAATTTTACGAACACAACACAACTAACTATACGCGAAACGGACATCGTTAAAAAACACTAAATATTTCGGGGTATATTTCATACATATACATACACGTCCAACAAACAACCCAACCTACTAGATATATTAGGTACCAAACAACGTATATACACATTCGACCGTGCGTTGAATATAACCTCAGCAACGCGCGGTCGAATTTTTTCTAGTTTAGCCTATTTTCAATTTTTAATATATATAATATATAATAATTGTGAAGATTTGACGAGTTTTAAGTATCAAAAAAAAAAAATTTTTTTTTTTTTTTTTTTTTTTTAAAAGCATCAAATATTATTAAGGAAAAAGACTGTACAAAAATTACATGAGGCATAAATAGAATCTACAGCCAAATCGCTAAACTAACAGAATGAATGAATGGATTTACATCCCTAACACTAAACTAACATAATGAATAGTCTAAGTATGATCTATCAAAATCGAATATACACATTCATATGTACGAGAGTGGATACGTTAACCATTGTAACCAATGTATTTTAATCTTTCGTGAATGACATGAAATCCATTCATAGTTTTTGATTTGAATCTCGTTTAAAGCCATCGATCCCACCACCATTTGTTATTGAAGACTTTCTGATTACGATTTTTTCAAATAACGTACCCGGTGATCCATTCTATAGCTTGCCATAGCTTTGATCCCCAACCCGATTTGATTGCCCCGTTATTCCCGCAAAAACTTTCTTCAATGCTAAAATTGGTAGCATGTTGAGCTCCCCACCATTTATATACCCTATCCCAAATGTCCCTAGCGTGTTTACAAGAAATAAAAGCATGCTCGATTGTCTCAATATCGTCATCGCAAGTTGGACATCGAGTTGACCCGAGATCTATGCCCCGTTTTTCAAGCTCGACTCTAACCGGAAGTCTTCCATGAATGATTCTCCAAATGAAGATTCGAAGTTTGCTCGGGACTAAGTTGTTGCGCATCGTTTCGATCTCGGATATACTGTTACATAATAAGGGATCGTCGATGAGTGAAGAAAGGGTTCTTGTGACGAAAATGCCTTCGCTGTCCAGAACCCATTTCCACCCGTCCTTGGATCTAGCTGGAGGATCAAGAGTAGAAATATCAGCCTGCAGCTCATTCAATTCGTTCGACAATCTGCCACGAATTTCCCTACTCCAGTTCCACGTCATTGTCCAAGTCGAACCCGACCAACCAATTCGCTCTTTGACCTGTGCTTCTTTATTCACTTCAAGCAAAAAATAATCTTCTAAATCTGTGTTTTAGAGGAATGTTTCCAATCCACACATCATCCCAAAATTTAGTGTTTTCCCCATCCCCAATAACCCTTTTAAACGAAGACTTAAAGTCTATTCCCAGCTCATTAAACGTATGCCCATTTTTGATTATATTCCACCACATAATGGAATAATTTCAAACGGATTGATTGTTTGATGTGGTATAATAAATATTAACATTTTAAAATTGTGATATGATCTCTTTAATTTTGAAGATATCATATTTAAGATTATTTTAGCTTTTATTTGTTGATTATTGATTATTGATTGTATCCCATTCCTAACTGACGATTATTGATTTATTGGGCAAGTCTCCCCAAGCCGAAGAAGTTAACCATATGGCTTTCTAATTATGATTAATTACTGACGATAAATTGTCAAATATATCAAGAATTCTCTTACACTCTCCATGTGCATCAGGATTCAGGAGCGACAGAAATTATTGTTAAGCGTTAGATATATGCAATGGCTTACAATCACTTTAGATTACTTGACTCTCTTGCTAGAAACTGTCATCTGCTACTTGTTTATTTCTCATTTCTTTGGTTAAACTTTTTTTGTCAAGTGTCAAATGATACAGTTCCATTAATATATACAACTTTTGGTGTTTCTGTTAGTGTTTACTATGATTCTTATCTTTTTTCATACATTACTCTTGCACTAGGGCGGAGCCAGAATTTAACGATAGGGGTGGCTTACTCGACAATCAAAAGAGTCAAACCAAATAAAACAAAATGATGCTAACTTTTTATGTATAACCTATTTTAACTGTTTAATACATATATAGATAACTACTTTACGAAACTTTAGTAACTATTAAACAATAAAAAATGCTACTAAATAAAATGCACTTAAATAATATGCATTATGAGTAATAAGTAAACTTGTACGATATGTTTAAGTTAATATTACTTCATATTCAGGTTTGAAATATCGGTAACCCAAACAATTGGGTTAAATGAATAATTGAGGGATGCTTAGTTAAAATAAATGAATATGAACTATTAGCATTTCATTGAAATTTGACTAATTGGGAGAGACTGCTCTTGCAGGTACTATACGGTGATGTTTTTTTTTTCTTCTCTTTTACTATGGTTAAGTGTGGAGTGAGACTTGTTTGACGTTTTTGTTAAGTTGGTCTTAGGGTGCGTTTGTTTGCCTCTTAATGGAATGGTTCAGTGTTGAATGCTGAATCATTCACCATTCAGTGCGTTTGTTTCTGACCTCTTAATGGCATATGGTGCTGAATGGTTCAGATTTCAGTGTTGAACCATTCAGAGATTAAACACTCTCTTAACCATTAAAAGCCTAAATTTTCTGTAATTTTCTCCTCAAATCCTATCATGAACACTTAACTAACAATTATATTGAATAATTTATTCATGTTACACTTTGGTAAGATAATTTTACTCAGTTTATATCATTCATTCTATATGATTATCAAACAGCTTATTTTCATATAGAACAAACTTTATTCAGAGGCTTTGAATCATTCAGATTCTGAACCATTCAGCGCTAAATCATTCAGTTTTATCAAACACACCATAGGTCACCCAGTAGCTACTCCTTTTGTATCTAAAATGTGTGCATAATTGGCATTGATTTTAGTGTTTTGGCACGGAGTTATAATTACTCATATTTATTTTATTTTATTTTTTTAAAAATGATTACTCATCTTTTTTAGGGCAAATGGCCCAAAAATATAACATAAATTACTCAATTTGACAATCAATGTAACCTCCAATTCGCACAAGCCCGAAAAAGATTCCAATTTAATTTTTGCGCAAGAAAATGATTACGTGTTCAAAAATTTTAAAATTAGGGTAATCTTCGTCAAATACATTAACGATCGTTAATAAAAAATACACTATTGGTTCCTAATATATGTTGAAAAATTGCACCATAAGTCCTCTTCATCATCAAATTCATAAACCCAGATGCAAAATTAAAAATCGTTCATAATCAAATTCATTTCTCCACATTTTCAAGCAAAAAGCTAAAAAAAAAAAAATATATATAAACAAGATAATGACGTTGTGGCTTTGGTGAACTAAACAACTTCACAAACTATGAAACAATAAAGCAAAAAAAACAGCCATGAAGTTCTAAACAATAAAACCGCCGCCGTAAAAAACTCAAAATCAACCGCCGCCGTTAACCACCATCATCTCCGGTCATTTTGCAAGTTTCTGATGAGTTTCTAAACTTGATTTCAGATCCAAAAACAATAAATGGCGAGTTTCAAACTCTAAATCTAGATCCGAGAACATCAAAAACGAAAACCCAAAATGAAACTTGGAAAATCGGAAATAATCTCATCGATTCACCGTAGTTCATCATCATCGATACCTGTTCTGGTCTTCGATTATCCGTAGTTCATCATTTTTTTTTGTTTCAGATCTAATCGTGAACCTTTAATTACCAACGAAGTTCCAGTCTTTAAAGTAACACATGTACTGTAATTGTTTGTTTCAAATTATTGATGTGTTTGTTAAATTTAATAATCATAAATGATGTGGATCTAAATGTAAATGATGTAAATGATATGGATCTGTAAATGTGTTTGTTGGAGTATGATACAAATTCAAAGTGAGCGGAATCATTTTTAAAACTTTACAAAATCATACTCTTTTACGGATCATTGTACTAAACTTTAGCAAACAAAATAAATTAATGAAACCGAACAAGAGAAGATTAGAATACAACCTTTGTAGCCTTTTGAAGATCGAATTTGAAAACCCAAAGAAGAGTTCCTCTAAACGGTAGACACCCAAAGTTCCAACGTTGCTTCGATCTATACCTTCTACTTAACGGATATTTTCTTCTTCGTTATTTCCACCAAAACCGAACCCAATTATAGATTTCAAGTATTTTGGTTACTTGAAATAAGAAATAAAAATAGCATTTTCGTATGTGTGTTTTTGTATCTTTTTCATTATTTTTCCAATACCAAGACTTGGTATTATATATTACATAATTGATACAATAATACATCTAGTACAAATATAATAAATAAAGATTTGGAAAGATTTGCAAAATCAAATCTTTATATAAAATAAGATTTACAAAATCAAATCATATTCTATAAATCAAATCAAATCTTATATCTTATATAAAATATGATTTGTAAAATCTAATCAAATCTCTACATATTTAGATTTGTAAGTATATGTATACACATAAAAAAACTTACTTAATTTATTAAACCATTAACTAATGATTAATAAATTAATTTCCGATTATAAGGTATATCAAACAATTTACGATTGGCCTTTGTGTGTGACCGAATAGGATAAATGGACTTTTATTGTTTAATGTCATGGGCATATCTTAGGAATATATGTACCACGGTCAAACCACGGTCGAACCGTAGCCAACCCGAGAACATATTTTCAACAGACTCCCACTTGCACTGACATTAATAATATTGGTGTGTCTTAAAAGACACACCATGTGTAACAACTAGTCTGCTACGTTACACTCCTATATTTTGATTTATATCAATCATCATTTTGTTCAAGATATCTATATGTACGTGTGACATGGTTAAGTGTCAATCATCATCGTTCAAGATTATGTTTCCCGATAGAGATTCGTGGTGATCAAACAGACTGCAATTGCATTAATTCAGTCGTAGCATGGCCATGCATTTAATTCAGGACAAATCAACGAGGGGCCCAGAGATATCGCTTAAACTCGCTTAAAGAAGAAGGAACAAATTGCTTCAACTGTATAGACATCCACCACATTCCATGATATACCCAATCTGCTCCCTTATGACCGGCATTTACGCACAGCGTTAGAAACATGTCAAAGTATAACATAGTTTGTGTCAGGATTTCTCATACATATCCACTCTAGGATAAATGATGTTGCCATCTTAGAGCTTACCTTTGACTTAAAACCATGAAGTAATGTCTAAGTGTGGTCATTCCAGAACCTTAAATCAACTATCAAGTTCCTCATGAATGTAGTTTCATATAAGCCTATATTACTACACTTCATAGCAGCCTTAATTCAATTCTCTCTTCCTTAGAGAATGACCGACTGTGGAAGTTTATGAAATAATATTCATTGGAAGTTAAAACATGCAAAATGAAACATGGCAATATACAATGAAATGATCGCATCGTGCGTATAATATAATCTCAATATATTAATCATCAGATCAATTGCAACATATATTATTACCCAATGTTTAAAATTTCAAACTTAACATAAAAATACAATCAAACTTTATCATCAATGACACGAATGCCAATTCTGTGGCAAAGGCTTGGTGAAAGGATCAGCCAAGTTCTTAATAGTGTCTACTTTACTTAATAATATGTCATTTTCTGCTACAAGTTGACGGATGTAATGGTACTTTCTGAGTATGTGCCATGTGCGCTTTTGTGACCTCCGTTCTTGAGCCAAGACAACCGCACTCACATTGTCGCAGAAAAATTCAACAGGATCATGGATTGTAGGAACCACACCCAGATCCACGATGAATTTCTTTATCCATATGGCCTCTTTAGCAGCTTCATTTACCGTTATATACTCAGCTTCTGTCGTAGAATCAGCAATAGTACTTTGCTTGCCACTTCTCCACGTGACGGCCCCACCGTTCAACATAAATACAAATCCTGATTGTGAAGAGCAATCATCTCTATCTGATTGGAAACTAGCGTCAGAGTATCCTTTGACGCTCAGCTCGTCATTCCTACCATAGACCAAGAACATCTCTTTAGTCCTCCTAAGATACTTTAGAATGTTCTTGACTGCTATCCAATGAGCTTCACCAGGATTGGCCTGATAACGACTAGTCATGCTTAGTACATACGAAACGTCAGGCCTAGTGCATATCATCGCATACATGATCGATCCTATAGCTGAAGCATATGGAGTCCGACTCATGGTAGCTGACTCCAAGTCAGAATTAGGACATTGAGACTTGCTCAATATCATTCCAGGGTTCATAGGAACGCACCCTTTCTTGGAGTTATGCATACCGAATTTCTTCAGTATCTTATCTATATATGCACTTTGGTTTAGCCCAATTAATCTCCTTGACCTATCTCGATAGATCTTTATTCCCAAAATATATGATGCATCTCCTATGTCTTTCATGGAGAAACATTTTCCTAGCCAAGCTTTGACATCTTTCAATGTCAGGATATCATTTCCCATGAGTAATATGTCATCGACATATAGTACAAGGAAGACTACAACACTCCCACTAGACCTAACATAGACACATGGCTCATCTTCGCCTGTAATAAAACCAAATTCTTTGATTTTCTCATTAAAGCAAAGATTCCAGCTACGAGAAGCTTGTTTAAGTCCATAAATGGACTTTTGAAGCTTGCACACACTATTAGGATACTTAGAATGTACATAACCCTCAGGTTGTGTCATAAACACATCCTCTGTTAGCTTACCATTAAGGAAAGCCATTTTTACATCCATTTGCCATATCTCATAGTCATAAAATGCAGCTATGGCAAGAAGTATTCTAATGGATTTCAACATAGCTACTGGTGAAAAAGTTTCATCATAGTCTACACCATATTGTTGCGTGTAACCCTTAGCCACCAGTATGGCTTTAAATGTGTGTACATTTTCATCCATATCGGTCTTCTTCTTGAAAACCCACTTACACCCAATGGTTTTAATACCTGGTATATGATCAATCAAGGTCCAGACTTGATTATCATGCATGGATTGGATCTCGTTGTCCATAGCCTCCTTCCATTTGGCAGACTCGGGGCCTGTAATCGCTTCCTGATAGGTAATAGGTTCATCAGAATCTATATTTTCGTCATCACCCTCAAATATGTGTAAACTATATTTCTTTGGTGTTTGACGTACTCTATCAGATCTACGTATGGGTGGTGGATGTAGGTCAGTTTCTCTCTCAACAGCAGGGTCGTCGACCTCTTGAGGAGAATCGGTTCCAATATCGATTTCCATGTCGGTTGATTCTTGAATTTCTTCAAGGTCAATTTTGCTCCCACTGGTTCCTTTTAATATGAGATCCTTTTCAAGAAAGACTCCCCTTCGAGACACAAAGACTTTGTTCTCAGTAGGGTTGTAAAACAAATATCCAAAAGAATCGGTCGGGTAACCAACAAATAAACACTTTTCGGATCTGGGTTTAAGTTTATCTTGAGCTTCACGACGAACGTAAGCCTCACATCCCCAGATTCTAAGATACGAGAGAGACACAGTTTTACCATGCCATAATAACATTCAAAATCAGTAAAATAATGAAAATATCAAAAAGTTAGGGTTAGGGTTTATACCCCAATCAAAAATCAAGAAGAAGGATGTTGAAGATCGAGAGATGGAGAACCCGTATATGCAATTGATCTTTAGAGATGGTGAATAATTGATATGTTGATGAAGAAAATTGAAAATTATGATGATGGGGCTGTTGAATTCATTCAAAGTGAGAGGAGAGGGGAGGGAGGGGAGTTGCTAGGGTTAGAAATGAATTAAGATGTGATTTTGTTCCAATAATCACAAGTTTTCAAAAATGACACATATCCCCCATCCTAGGGGATTTTTTCCGATACACATGAGAGGGTGGGTCCCTCATGGCCCACTTTGACACAATAAATGAAAGCTTGTGGCCCGAAAGCCCGAACGAAACCCGAAACGCGAAAACACCGCTACGAGATTAAATATTCGGAGAGATAACTCACACGCGACAAATAAAATATATATAAACACTATATATATACATATGACATAAAAATATCATATTTAAAATATTTTGGATTTAAAAATCTCAAAATTCTGACCGTTGGTTTGAAAACCGAAATGATTCGCCGGATAGAAATCCACGACACGTAGAAACGTACAACTTTAATTACAAATACAAATATTCATATAACACATAATAAATAATATATTATTACTAAAATAATAATATAAGTCATAGAAATAGCGTGGCAAGAATAACAATTAACGGGCGTTAAATAACAACCGGTAAAAGATAACGGAAAAAGTAGGATCGTGACAGGTAGTGGACTGCATGTTTTTAATATGACTTGTCTGGCCCAACATAAGACTTGTCTGGCCCAATATAAAACTTTACCCATTATACCCGGCCTGTTTTCCCTTTAAAATAAGTCAGCCCAACAATCACTTGTTTTAGGGTTCAACTAATTTGTTTTATTATTCCCAACTTGTCTGGTACGATTCATTTTACACAAGGAGGTAGATAATTCGTTGCTTTGTTTTTGCTTGGCTTTGACCACCACTCTCTATATCCCTTAATTTCAAAGCATTGATCGATGGTATGCTTGGATCTTCCACACCTTGTACATTTAAGTTTTGATTTATCAATCCTTGGTGTTGGATGTCGATTGGAACTGGCAGCTAACCCCAAAGATTTATTTTGGTTGGTGGCTGCTAATCCGAATGCAACACTTTGATTTTGACTGAAATGGTTGGTTTGCCCTAAAATTAATTGGTGTGCAATCTCCTTTCTTACTGTTGCATATGATTCTTTTGTTGTTGGTAAGGGCTCAAGCCTTAACAACTCTCTTTTGATTGTGTCGTGTTTTGAGTCTAGGGCATTCAAAAACTGAAAAAGCTTTTGCTCAGCTCGGATTCTGTTGTAAGTCACAATTTCGGTGGAACATTTCATGGGATTAGGATCTCTTCGATCAATTTCTCCCCAAATCCCTTGCATTGTGATCCATAGATCCGAGATAGACATGTTTTCTTGCTTTATGTCATTTTCTTTGACATGGAGATCAAAGTTTTGAAGCTTGTCTTTACCACTGCTGTAGGTGGTGACTAGGGCATCCCACAAAGCCTTGGCTGTGGGAAACTCAGTCAAATTGCTTGCAAGATTCGGCTCTATATTTTGAATTAGCCATGAAAAGACAACAAGATCAACTTGTTCCCATTTTTCAAAGCTAGGATCATCACTTTCTGGTGGACTTGATGTGAGGTGGTTAAGGAGGTTTTTGATTCCCTCCTATAGCCACCTTAATCACCCTGGACTAAAGTGCATAATTTTGGCTTGATAAGCTTAAATTGATCTTCAAGCTATCAGACAGCTTTGGTTGTGTTTGAAGGCTAATTTTTAGAAAATCTGCAAGTTGGTTTGATAGTTCATTGTTTTGTGGGTTTTGGGTGCTTTCTGTTGAGCTTGATACAGGTGGGTTACCGTCTCCCTTAATTGGTAAATGATTTGAGTAAAAAAATGAGTATCTTAATCAAAGGATCGATACCGTCAGCTCTGATACCATGATGAAATGTATGAAAGATTGATTTTGATATTGTATTGAATATGAACAATATTTCTTACAATTGAATTGAAAAATGTTTACATTTTATCAAGTGTTACATACACAACTTCCCTAATAGCAACTTCCTAAAGAAGGATGTCTACAAATCACTTTTGGAACCCCTATTTACTGTTATGGTAATGCTGCAGACTGGAGCTGTTTTGACCCGTTGAACTTGGCAGCTTGTTGACCCTTGTGACTCTTCTAAAACGGGAAGTGATGATGCTAATATCTGATCCCAAAAAGTCAAATTACCTAAATAGGTAATTAGACCATTGTTGCCTTTCTTGAACAGCTGCATTTTAACATGCATTTGATATAGAAACTTCCAAAATTATTTGTCTAATGCATGCATGTTTTTTTTAATACAACCAGATTTCTTGAAGATATTTTCTGAGTGTGATACAAACATGATAGTTGGGATGATTGAATAATGATTGTTGTTTAACTATTTAAGCTGTCAATTTCAACAGAAAGCCCGTGTTGCTTGCTTCTTGTGTGTAACTGAGTTTTCATATGTTAATTATTATACATTAATTATACATTATAACATAATTATTCATTAGCTTTTTGTGAGTAACTGAGTTTTCATATATGTCAATTATTATACATTAATTATACATTATAACATAATTATTCATTATCTTGCTTAATAATGATAAACATATTTTCTTTCTTGGCGCTTGTGCACATCACATGCCGAATATATGTCTTGCACATTTATGGTGTGTCATGCAAAATGGCACATGATAAATATGCATGTTGCTGTCACGTTGAGTCACGTTGTGTGCATACGATTAGATTATTTTCTTATTCGACCGAGATGCTTTCCTACTTTGTAGCCCAAATTTAAAAAGTAGTTATGAAAGATATTGGGCTGAGATGGATATATAGGGTTAGTGTTTCATCAAACTATAGTTTTCACTATTAAAAAAACGCTTTGGATACTCGATATTCCAACGAATCTAAAACTACAATCATATTCTGCAGTTAACCCCATAGGGTGGGTTGTCTAGTGGTTGAATGTTTGGGAATCTCCAAAGGAGACCCAAGTTCAATCCTTACTCATTACACTTTGGGGTCATGCATTTATAAAAAATATATTATTTTACGGTTACATGTATGTTATTCCGAACATTAAACTCTACGAATCTGATAGCCATCCTATTGACTTAATCGATGATGACCATGTTTGGCAACGAGCTTTAGGAGCATTTAGCTTTCATGAAAAAACTCCTATCGAATAAAAATATCTTTTTGGTTGCAAGAGCTTAAAGATTTTTGATGGAGGAAAAAAGCTAAAAGTTACTAGAAATATTGTTTAGCTTTTACCTTGTAACTTTTTGTCAATTTACTCTTTATTTTAATATTCTCATCTACTTTGCTAAACAATTAAATACATATAAAAAAACTAACAACTACCAGCTAATAGTTAAAACCTACCAGCTACTAGCTAACACCTAAAACCTACCCGCCAGTGTTGTCAAACATACCCGATGTTGAATGTATTTAACCATCCAATCGAGATCATATCTCAATTTCGTAGATTTAAATCTAGAAAATCCTTAAATATCAACCCATTGTAATCTAGCTCATACTTATCCATGTGTTAAATATATGTTGGATTACTTAGCTTAATCGGTACTACTGTGTTCGTGGTCCATAATACATAATATAACAAGTATGGGTTGAACGCGCTCCGTTACATACAGAAAGCTTTTTTTTTTTTTTTTTTTGTACACAACTATATGTATTTAATTAAAATATTTTAACAGTAATAAGCTTAATATAACTAAAAAGGCGATAATTCGTTTCAACAGATAAACACACATAATTTAATCTATAATAATTAAGCTAATAAAAACCTACATATTTTGGATACTTTTGTTAATTATGTGGCGTAGTAAAATGTGGGAAAAAATTATGAAATTTTTGTGAAGAAAGAATAAAAAAGTTATATAAAAAGATTGCAAAAAGGGTTGGGGAAAAATTTATTAAATAAAAAATGATATGACATAAAATGAAAAATCAAATGGGATATGATAATTGAAAAAACAATTATTTTGATTTTTTTAATATAACAATTTACAGCACTTCTCATCATTATGTATTATGTGAATTTGTAGTAATGAAGATTAATAAATTTGTAATATGGATAATGGATCAAACCAGAACAGGGGACAATTTTATATTATGGGGTATCAAATAGGACTAGTAGTTAGTTTTGACTTTTCTTAGGATCTAGTTTTGACTGTATATACACGATAATGATAATGATAATACAGTATACATGATAATGATAATATATAATACTGTATACATGATAATGATAATAGTATAATATAATGATAATGATATATACTATAATATAATAACGAACGGTGGTTAGAGTCAGTGACGGGTCCGAATGCAATGTCGAAACTCATACACCCTATCATCTCTTTGAACGACCATTACAGTCCTACTGCCCTCGGGAGGAAATGTCCACGACGAGATCATACATACATCGTGTGTGGTAAAACTCCTTCGGGTGAGACTCAAATGCATAGACTTCTGAAACCTTCGAGACTCTTAAAATAGGCGGGTAACTACAAGGGAAATATTTTTTGCAACACATGAGAGTCGAACCCTTGACACCACTTATGAAAAGTCAGGTTACAACAATGCACTAACACCTCACAGTTAATATGCTTTATATTAATTTAATATTAATATTTTAATATTAATTAATATTAATATTAATATAATGTATAAATTGCAAACTGATCTATAACTTCTTTTTTTTATAATAATGCCAACCTCAGCTCGATCAGCATATGACATTATTCAGCCCTATCTATTGATTCGGGAGAAGATTATATTATTTATTTATATTTTATATTTATATTTATATTATATGAACAATTATTCTAAAGTCAAATAATGATATGAAAAATTCAAAATAGTACATTACGTTACCGAATTTTATTAATTAGTTTACTTATGTTGCACCTTTATGTAGCTATTTTTTCCACATCTGTGTCACCAATATTGCTTGCAAACGTATCCAAAATCAACCACAATCATTTTTTAGCAACCACAAACCTCAATTCACTAACACAAAACAATTACAAAGCAAAACATGTACATAAAAAATAAAATTCAAAAGATGAACAACATATCGATCATACATCAAACTCGTACACGATTATAAACATATATCTAGTATCAATCAACCGAACTATTGCCTCGCAATCTTCTTAGAAAGAACGTGAGCGGAGAGCCAAACGAGCAGTAAAAGTGTTACCGAAGATGCGAGTGATAGCGCAGTTGAGACTCCATTTTGGATACAGTATGAATGATACCTATTACAGATCTTGTTATAATTACTATGAGAGTTTCCTTTGAGTCCAATATAACCTACTCCTGCTGCTGCTCCTGTTGCTGACGCCATAAGTCCCAATAGCAACTGCACCCCATACATATATACACATTAATTTAATATAATATAAGTATAAGCAATAATTATATTAGACGGCTAAAGAAATAAATATGTTTTCATTTTATAAGAGCTTACCGCATCAAGTATCACGAGATGAAACTTTAGTTTAGTGAAGCTTCCTCCAGGCTTCATTAGCGACAAAATCGATACCACACCAGTGATGATGCTGTACAAAATAGCCACTGATTGTACTGATATGAAGTATCTGCATCATAACAATAATATTGACATCATATATATTCCATATACAGTGTGATTTTTCAATTTAAACTGCAAATTAGAATTTGTGTGTTCAAGTCTTATTTGAGATAAAATATTTTAGAAATTGAAATGTGTTATATTATGGGTGCGTGAACAGAGGTGGAGCCATTATAGAGCAGTTTTTTTAACGACGAAATCGGCATCACTCAAAAGAGACTTAACTATTTCGTGATGATATGACACCCACACAAACATTAGGAGGAAACCCAATTCGCGATGATGTTGACAGTACCATCGAAGGTTGGGAAACTCATTCCGTGTTTGTACTTTGTAGGCTATTTGGGGTTGTATATTTTTAAACGAGTGCGTATTTGCTTTAAAAAGCAGACGACAAGTCGAAAACTACTTATATTAATTTTAAAGCAGAGATTAGCCTTTATAAAACACGGGAGTAAACAGTTTTAAAGTAGTGTACAAATTTTGTACTACTACATGTTACAAAAAAAAATAAGCAAATAAACAGCTGAGTAAATTATAAGGTTTTCTCTCTATTTGAGATAGTGAATATTTTCTCCCAAAAATTTACACATATAGGCTACTTACATATAAGCGGGTGAGTAGTTCCATTTTGCATCCCTGGTTATTGCGAAGCCCGGTGCTATTGGGATCCGTTTGGTTTCTCCATCAGTGACCATAACAATAAGAGCAACCAAAGATGTTACAAACACTGAGACCCGAAAGAACGAATCAGCCACCGCATGTTTCTTGAAACTACGACCTCGTGACTCGTACTCGGGTGGTGGCGGAGCCGATGTTTTCAACGGTACTTCCATACTTAACGAGCTATGTGGTGGAGTTGCGGTGTCGTTAGATGCCATTAGTAGATCAGATTAGAGATAATTGAAACCTTATAAGTTGGTTTTACTTTTGTGAAAGAGTTGTGTGTTGTTAGATATGGTTTGCAAAATCTTGATTTATAGTAAGGTTATTAGGTCAACTAATATTGATTGTAGTTTCACACACGCATAGATAGGCGGATTTGAAAATTTTAGTATGTTCACACACTTTTTGGTGAATTGGTCAAACGTGGGATCACCAAATTTATGTATAAAGTTTTGCTTTGGTGTGATATTGGTTCGATATTAATCATGGTAGATACATTTAAGTATAATAAAGTAGAAAAAAATCATTCAAATCCTGTATGGTTGGCCTGATCCTGTTTATTGTGAAATGTCCCCGGCAACAGCCGCCGCCAACTTGCACAAGGGGTGTTTGTACGTGGTCTATTTTGTCTTTTTAAATTAAAAAAATTTTCAACATTTTAAAATGAATTTCAATTAAATAATTACGTTAAAGTTTATGTTTATGTTTATAATTTTCTTCTATATTTACACATATAATTTTTGAAATATAATATTTAAATGTAAAAAGTACAATATGAATTTTTTTTTTAAACAGTTGAATTTTATTAAAAAAACAACTAAACGACCATCTAGCAAGGTGCTAGAAAGGCATTACTATGGGAAAATTTTCATGTCCCAATTTAAACTATGCTTGGCTCTAAAACGAATCCAAGAAAACGGAAAAAATTAATCGAATCTACAATATTACATTTTTTGATGGACTTGTCACTAAAAAGAGAACATTTTCAGAACCTCCACAACATCCAAAGCACCGCAACTATGATAGAAACCAACCTCTCCTTCATCGCAGCATTAGCACTACACGTATCGATCCAACTCAACAACTCTTGCCACGAAGAGAAACCATGAACCAGCCGATCTAACTCCAAAAAAATAGCTCTCCGAACTTCAATAGCGCAAGGGCGTAGAAAGAATAAATGTTCCGCACTTTCGACACCCTGTTGACAAATGACACAACTTATCGCATGAATTTCCAAACCTCTTCTCGAAATGTTAAGTCAATGAGCAAGACTATCCCGTATAAACCGTCAAAAAGTATGTTTACTTTTCCGAGTAAAAACTTCTTCCACTCCGTTGCTATGTCACAAGAAGGTAAACTGTTCCGTTCAATATGTTTCTTAACCAACACTACAGAACACATCTCATAACCACTTAGCGTCCAACGCCAATAATCCGGTTGATCAACCAATGTGATATTTACTAATTGATCACATAAACCTTAAAGAGCAGACATGTTGCGACTGCCTATGTTCTCCATATTCCAATTCCAACAATGCCTCTGTTCACACATCTAGTTACCACCAAAACTTTACGCTCACGCTCTAAATGAAACAAGCGATTATGCGACACGCAAAGAAGAACTTCCCCAATCCACAAATCGAGCAAAAATCGAATAGAACACCCATCCCCTAGCTTCGTTTTCAACGCATCATTCGGGATCAAATTTTGATCAGTAATATTGCGACATGATTTAACAATGATATCACACACCCCCTTGTCGTTTGTAATGTCGAAAGCGTCCAAAGTCCCAGCCGATTAATCACCGGATAGCGAATTTTGCAACCTTGGTGATAATAATCCTTTACTATGTATTTTTATTTTATTTAGTTAGCATAGTGGGTTTTTTATGATACGTTTAGTTTTTAAAAATCTCAGGCATAAAACGTATTACAAGTATATTTTAGAATACAACAATAATACTTAATTCGTGGTAGTCTAAAATTATAACTTAATGGATTCTCGAAATTTTTTATCAATACTAATTATATTTAAAAAATTTTTAATAATAGTTTAATTTTAAAAAACTACAAATTCGAAAAATATATCGGGTCAGTGGCGATTCCAATATTAGAATTCAATGGGGTTCCAAAAAAAATTTCGAGTACTAATTATATTTTAATACTATTTTAATGTTTGTACTGTTTAAATTTGGTAGAGTCCTATACAATTCAAAAGAAAAACAATAAATTCGAAAAATATATGGGCCATGTAGTTAAATTTAGTGGTGTCATATACAATTTTAAGGCTATTTTCTACGTAAAATTTTGAGACTAGTGGTGTCACGTGACCCCACGATCTATCATAAACTCGCCCATGTATGGGGTCCGAGAAGTTAAATTTAATGGTGTCCTATACAATTTAAAAGAAAATCAAGTTAACTGAAGAATATATGAGGTCATGCAGTTAAATTTACTGGTGTCCAATACAATTTAAGAGTATTTTCTACTAAAATTTTAATCTAGTAGTGTCCCATGATGTAGTGACCCGAATTTTTTCATGTTTATATATATTAATTGATATTGATATTTACATGATTAAATGTTTCCAACATGTTAAGAAATCAAACTTGTTAAGAATTGATTAATTGAAATATGTTTCATATAGACAATTGACCACCCAAGTTGACCGGTGATTCACGAACGTTAAAACTTGTAAAAACTATATGATGACATATATATGGATATATATATAGTTAACATGATACTATGATAAGTAAACATATCATTAAGTATATTAACAATGAACTACATATGTAAAAACAAGACTACTAACTTAATAATTTTTAAACGAGACATATATGTAACGATTATCGTTGTAAAGACATTTAATGTATATATATATCATATTAAGAGATATTCATACATGATAATATCATGATAATATAATAATTTAAAATCTCATTTGATATTATAAACATTGGGTTAACAACATTTAACAAGACCGTTAACCTAAAGGTTTCAAAACAACACTTACATGTAACGACTAACGATGACTTAACGACTCAGTTAAAATGTATATACATGTAGTGTTTTAATATGTATTTATACACTTTTGAAAGACTTCAATACACTTATCAAAATACTTCTACTTAACAAAAATGATTACAATTACATCCTCGTTCAGTTTCATCAACAATTCTACTCGTATGCACCCGTATTCGTACTCGTACAATACACAGCTTTTAGATGTATGTACTAAGTATATACACTCCAATGATCAGCTCTTAGTAGCCCATGTGAGTCACCTAACACATGTGGGAACCATCATTTGGCAACTAGCATGAAATATCTCATAAAATTACAAAAATATGAGTAATCATTCATGACTTATTTACATGAAAACTAAATTACATATCCTTTATATCTAATCCATACACCAACGACCAAAAACACCTACAAACACTTTCATTCTTCAATTTTCTTCATCTAATTGATCTCTCTCAAGTTCTATCTTCAAGTTCTAAGTGTTCTTCATATATTCTACAAGTTCTAGTTACATAAAATCAAGAATACTTTCAAGTTTGCTAGCTCACTTCCAATCTTGTAAGGTGATCATCCAACCTCAAGAAATCTTTGTTTCTTACAGTAGGTTATCATTCTAATACAAGGTAATAATCATATTCAAACTTTGGTTCAATTTCTATAACTATAACAATCTTATTTCAAGTGATGATCTTACTTGAACTTGTTTTCGTGTCATGATTCTGTTTCAAGAACTTCGAGCCATCCAAGGATCCGTTGAAGCTAGATCCATTTTTCTCTTTTCCAGTAGGTTTATCCAAGGAACTTAAGGTAGTAATGATGTTCATAACATCATTCGATTCATACATAAAAAGCTATCTTATTCGAAGGTTTAAACTTGTAATCACTAGAACATAGTTTAGTTAATTCTAAACTTGTTCGCAAACATAAGTTAATCCTTCTAACTTGACTTTTAAAATCAACTAAACACATGTTCTATATCTATATGATATGCTAACTTAATGATTTAAAACCTGGAAACACGAAAAAAACCGTAAAACCTGATTTACGCCGTCGTAGTAACACCGCGGGCTGTTTTGGGTTAGTTAATTAAAAACTATGATAAACTTTGATTTAAAAGTTGTTATTCTGAGAAAAGGATTTTTATTATGAACATGAAACTATATCCAAAAATTATGGTTAAACTCAAAGTGGAAGTATGTTTTCTAAAATGGTCATCTAGACGTTGTTCTTTCGACTGAAATGACTACCTTTACAAAAACGACTTGTAACTTATTTTTCCGACTATAAACCTATACTTTTTCTGTTTATATTCATAAAATAGAGTTCAATATGAAACCATAGCAATTTGATTCACTCAAAACGGATTTAAAATGAAGAAGTTATGGGTAAAACAAGATTGGATAATTTTTCTCATTTTAGCTACGTGAAAATTGGTAACAAATCTATTCCAACCATAACTTAATCAACTTGTATTGTATATTATGTAATCTTGAGATACCATAGACACGTATACAATGTTTCGACCTATCATGTCGACACATCTATATATATTTCGGAACAACCATAGACACTCTATATGTGAATGTTGGAGTTAGCTATACAGGGTTGAGGTTGATTCCAAAATATATATAGTTTGAGTTGTGATCAATACTGAGATACGTATACACTGGGTCGTGGATTGATTCAAGATAATATTTATCGATTTATTTCTGTACATCTAACTGTGGACAACTAGTTGTAGGTTACTAACGAGGACAGCTGACTTAATAAACTTAAAACATCAAAATATATTAAAAGTGTTGTAAATATATTTTGAACATACTTTGATATATATGTATATATTGTTATAGGTTCGTGAATCAACCAGTGGCCAAGTCTTACTTCCCGACGAAGTAAAAATCTGTGAAAGTGAGTTATAGTCCCACTTTTAAAATCTGATATTTTTGGGATGAGAATACATGCAGGTTTTATAAATGATTTAAAAAATAGACACAAGTACGTGAAACTACATTCTATGGTTGAATTATCGAAATCGAATATGCCCCTTTTTATTAAGTCTGGTAATCTAAGAATTAGGGAACAGACACCCTAATTGACGCGAATCCTAAAGATAGATCTATTGGGCCTAACAAACCCCATCCAAAGTACCGGATGCTTTAGTACTTTGAAATTTATATCATATCCGAAGGGTGTCCCGGAATGATGGGGATATTCTTATATATGCATCTTGTTAATGTCGGTTACCAGGTGTTCACTATATGAATGATTTTTATCTCTATGTATGGGATGTGTATTGAAATATGAAATCTTGTGGTCTATTATTATGATTTGATATATATAGGTTAAACCTATAACTCACCAACATTTTTGTTGACGTTTTAAGCATGTTTATTCTCAGGTGATTATTAAGAGCTTCCGCTGTCGCATACTTAAATAAGGACGAGATTTGGAGCCCATGCTTGTATGATATTGTGTAAAAACTGCATTCAAGAAACTTATTTTGTTGTAACATATTTGTATTGTAAACCATTATGTAATGGTCGTGTGTAAACCGGATATTTTATATTATCATTATTTGATAATCTACGTAAAGCTTTTTAAAACCTTTATCTATGAAATAAAGGTTATGGTTTGTTTTAAAAATGAATGCAGTCTTTGAAAAACGTCTCATATAGAGGTCAAAACCTCGCAACGAAATCAATTAATATGGAACGTTTTTAATCAATAAGAACGGGACATTTCACATGACCCTAATGGTCCATTACTAGACACCAATGATCCCAGGAAAGTGGGCTCTCAGAAATGATCGAAAGTGATTATGTGATAACTCAGTTAAATCATGTATATCTAAAAAAAATGTTCGCCACGAAAGTGGGGACAAGTATATCTTAGAGGTTTGGGATCGGAAGTCTAAAAGCAAAAACTTAAGCCTTCTAAGTAAATGATGGTGGAGATTTAAACTTGAAGCGGATGCCATATGGCGTAAAGCCATTCGCTTGATATACGGTGAAGATGGTGGTTTATGCTCGAATGGAGATGTGCAAGGTCTTCCGCCTACATGGAATCAGATCACGAAGACTGGGTTGAACATTGATGATATGTGTATTCCATTCTCGTTTTCGATATCAAGAAAGGTAGGGTGTGGGAATGAAACATTATTCTGGTTTAACAAATGGCTCTCAGTTTGAATAACAATTTAAAGTCCGCATATCCAATGCACTTTGCAAATGTAATAAATCTGCTACTGTAGCTTCACGCACTATAAACTCGAACAATGGTCTTAATGGGAATTGGTGTTGGGCATCGCGGATCAGACGTAGAACTTGATCTGAATTACAGGATCTTGAAGCGAAACTTTGGTGGCCAATCATTTATCCTCGCTATTCCTGCTAGGTTCTAATTATGTCTATGGCTCTCTGTCAAGTTATTGGGTTTCGTGTATTCCAAAAAAGTGAACGTTTTTCATTTGGAGGATATGCATGAATCGTATCCCGACCCGTCATAATTTGACTTACAAGGGTGTATCTCTACCTTCTATTTGCTGCCCTCTGTGCGATACGGCAGATGAAGACATGGATCATTTATTTTTAATTTGTCAACTTTCAATCCCACTTTGGTATGGCTTCATGAGTTGGTAGGGGATTTCGAGCTCAATACCTTCGGGTTTATTGAATACTATTAACTCCCCTTGTTTTGATTTGGGTTTTGATGATCTCAAGATGTTTTGCCTTGCATCCCGCTATGCAAGGTTGCAAAATTCGCTATTCGGAGATTAATCGGTCGGGACTTTAGAAAGATTAATCGGCAATTCGGAGATTAATCGGGGATTAATCGGATTGTACTGTATACATTTAAATATTAAATATAAAAATTATACGTGTAAATATAGAAAAAAACCATAAATATAAAAATAAACTTTAACATAATTGTCTAAAATTGTTCATTTTGCTCCAAAACTATAAAGTTTTAGTTTAAATTCATGTTAAAATGTTAACCATTTTTAACTTTGACCGATTTTGGTTACCAAATTCGGTTTTGACCCATCAATTAACGTCGACCGTTTAATTAAACGGATTTTTGGAAATCGGAACGGATTGCTCTTAAAAATGATTAATCGGAGATTAATCGGCGAGTAATTGGGTTTTTTACAACACTCCGCTATGTGCTTCTGTGGTCAATTTGCAAATGGAGAAACAAAATTGTTCACGCACCGGTAGAAAGGAGGTCTGCAATTACAAATGATGATGTTCTTGGAGAGGTGAAAGTCATATCTCACTTGTGGATTTCGAATAGAAAAGGCAAGATAGCGAAGGACTTTAGTATTTGGAGATCAAATCCTAGATCAATGTACTCTGATTTGTAACCTAGTTACTATTTGGCGTTTTGTTGTTTTGGTGTATACTTCTGGTGTATTGTATTAGTTCGTTCCTTGTGTGCTTATGTAGTGTATATTTGGCTATTTGACCCTGTTATATAAAAAATCCTTCAGCATTTCAAAAAAATGACTGTTCTTTACATGATATTTCTTATTTGTTTATTGTTTGTCTTTCGTTTTTCAGGTTATTTATTCTAGAATTTTATTAAAGATATACTGCAAACTATAAATAACAACAGAAATTTATATAATAAATTGAAAAATGCCAACTATTATATATTAAAAGAATAATAGTACTAACTTTAAACTGTATTATTATATTGCAGTTGGCTCGTGTAGAGAGAACATAAATATTTGACAGGTAGTAAATGAAATAAATTAATTTTGTTTTCACAACAAGATCTTGGAATAATTAAGTTTATTATTTGACAGCTTTGTTATACATTTATAATAAAGTTGAAAACACGTAATTTTATACTTCTTGTTGATGTGGAATTTAGCCAAGTGATGTTTCACTTGACTTTTTTTTTTTTTTAAAGGCAATCAATCTCATATATAATAATAAAAACACAGAGTAGCGCTCAATGCAAGCAACTACCCAAGTCACAACCAATAATACAATCAAACAATCACGAGCGATGCCAAGGTGGCAACAAAAACACAATATGTACAATAATAACTAGCTACGAAGATACATTTCGTGGATTGTGGAGCCAATCATTCCAAACGATCGTTTTCTCCTTGCATCTTTTTGATATCCACTCAAAACTTTTAACTTGTATTTCACACACCGCAACCGGAATGTTCCAAACCTTGTTTTTAAAAATCTTCTCGTTACGATTCTTCCAAATCAAATACACAGAAGCCCATATAACCGTTTGCCAAATGCTTTTTGCCACGTCCGACCCAAAGTGACCCAAGTTATTTTCCAATATATTCTTCAAACACACATTCTTGGGAAAAGGAATACCCCACCACTCGAAAATTTTCTCCCATAGCTCAAGCACGCTTTTGCAAGATAAAAGAGCATGACCAATGTTTTCAACTTCGTCATCACAACTAGGACATCGAACCGAATTTAGATCAACACCATTCTTGTCTAATTCCACCAAAACCGGTATTCTACCTTTTAAAGCTCGCCAAACAAACACCTCAATTTTTTTGGGCACAAGATTATTACGCAAGGTACCCATAGCAGAGGTACTTGAATTGAGAAGCTTTGCATCAATTAAAGTCGAAAGAGTTTTGGTTTTGAATATACCGTTACCGCTTAGAGACCATATCCACGAGTCATCACATTCCGGATCCATATTAGCCGTTTGTAACAAGTCAGACAGTTCCGCAAGCTCCCCACCCGACCTCCCTGAAGGTTCCCGAATCCAACTCCAGTTTTGAACAATTTCTGACCCGACCCGCATGATTCTTGATCCCACTGAAGCGTTTAGATCAGCCTCCAGGTACGAAAGCCGTTTAAATCTGTTCTTTAACGCCATGTTCCCAATCCAAACATCGTTCCAGAACGACGTCGAGGTCCCGTTACCAATCTTCCTGACAAAAGAGCTACGAAATGGAATGCCAAGATCATCAATACAATTTCCTGCTTTTATTACATTAGACCACACCGAATTATAGGAAATAACATTATCAGCAAAAGAAAGAGTAAGCCCCCCCGAAGTCTCGTAAATGCTCGAGATAACTTTAGCCCACAAGGAGGTGGTTTCGGTTTTAAACCTCCACCACCATTTGCCGACTAAAGCTAAATTTTTGCTTTTAAGAGAACACAAATTTAACCCTCCATTTTCGAAAGGTTGGAGGGTTTCATCCCATTTTACCCATGTAATTTTAGAATTGGATCCCGTCCCGCCCCAAAAAAAGTACGTCTTACACACTCAAGTTTTTTTACCACACAAGGCGGGGCACGGAAGAGAGAGAAGTACTACAACGGGAGACTATTTAACACCGATTTGACAAGGGTCAAGCGTCCACCAAATGACACCGAACGTGCCTTCCAATCCGAGAGCCTTTTGGCGAATTTATCCAACACCGGGTTCCAACTTTCCATTTTATTCATTTTACCACCGACAGGGAGCCCAAGATAAATGAAGGGTAAGGATCCAGCATTACATCCAAACATATAAGCCATACTCACAACTTCTGCCTTTGAAACACCTATCCCATATAGCACACTTTTTAGGTAGTTAACCTTTAGACCCGACGTGAGTTCAAAACATTTGAGTAATTTGAAAAGGTTTCGAAGATTTACAACACTCCATTCCCCAAAAAAAATCGTATCATCCGCGTATTGAAGGTGTGAGATAGGAATCTTATTCGAACCAATTTCAACCCCAATATATCAATTATTACTCACAGCCCTCTTTGTCAACACATTTAGTCCCTCCGCCGCAATTATGAAAAGGAATGGTGAAAGCGGATCACCTTGTCGAACTCCACGCTCTAATTTGAATTTGCCCGTAGGGAATCCATTGACAAGGACCGAAATTGAAGTCGAATTGAGACACGAAAGTATCCAACCTCTCTATTTAGCACCGAATCCCATGATCTCCATAACTTCCAACAAAAAATCCCAACTCAAACAATCGAAAGCTTTCTCAAAGTCTACTTTGAAAATTAGACTTTTTGAATGCGTATGTTTAATGAAATCTAGGGATTCATTAGCTATCAAAGAACCGTCGAGTATATTCCTACCTTTTATAAACGCGCTCTGTTCGAAGCTGACAAGATTTGGGATGACCCTTCTTAGCCTATTAGAGAGTAATTTTGAAATCACCTTGTAGTAACTTCCAATTAGACTAATAGGTCGGTAGTCGTTAAGCGCTGAGGGGTCTGATTTTTTCGGGACAAGTGTAATGAAAGATGCATTGCATCCGTTAGAAATTTTACCCGAGACCCAAAAATCATGGATTGCACCCATTAATTCATCCTTTATTAAGTGCCAAAAATTTTTGTGGAACCTCAAATTAAAGCCATCCGGGCTCGGTGCCTTCGAGCTACCGCATCCTTTTATCGCAACCCAAACTTCCTCTTCAGTGAATTTTTCTTCAAGTAATGCAGCCGAAATATTAGATAGTCTGCCCAGCCCTGTCCCCACACTCGATTGTTCCAGCACAGTAGCCTGGTCAGCCCCGAAAGCAGGCCTCACAAGCCCAGGCCCAATCGAATGTGGACCTGTACCAACAGAACCAAATGACAGCCCATCTGCAGGGAGTGAAAACCTGTTGGACCCGCCATGAATCAGAAAGGAAGGCCTGTGAACTTGATTAGCACAAAATATATTCTTGAAATGTTCAAAAATATTTGCCTTAATTTCCTTCGGATCCTCGCACCATATCCCATCATTAATTAAACCCCTGATATTGTTTTTATTAAACTTCCTACGCATAGTTGAATGAAAGAATTTGGAGTTTTTGTCACCTTCAAGAGTCCAACGCACCCGAGCTTTTTGTTTGAGCATATCCATTTTTATTTTTTCCTTCGCGATCCAATTCTTACGAGATTCTAACCAACACAACCGATCCCCATCCGATAGTGTCCCAAATTCAGCTTTTAACTCCCATTTAAGTGCAATATCTTTTAAGGTGTCTATTTCCTCATCAAGTTTTCCAAACTCCTTTTGACTCCATCTTTTCAATTCCCCTTTCACATTTTTAAGCTTGTCCCGGAAGATACAATCTTTCTTAAAACCATGAACATCCTTACACCAACCTTCTTGAATAATTTTATCTACACCCTCCTCAAAGAGCCAAACATCAAAGATTTTAAACGGCTTAGGTCCAAAGTCAATCACGCCATCTCGAAGGATCAACGGGCAATGATCCGATTCCCTCCTATCAAGTGCACTTATGGATAGGTCCTTCTACAAGTTTAAGAATTTATCCGACACTAGAAAACGATCCAATTTGCTAAATTTGGTTCCATCGTCACTAATACGTGTGAACTTTCTTCCCATGAGAGGGATCTCAATAAGATTATTCCTAAGGATGAACTCGTTGAACCTTCTAGCCCTAGATGCATGAAAATCAAAATTAAGTCTATCCGTATGCTCTCGAACCTCGTTAAAATCACCACACAATACCCACCCCGAGTCACACCCACCGATAAGATTATCAAGCATATCCCACATTTTTCTTTTTCCTGCATCGTTATGAGGCCCGTAGACATTAACTAGAGTCGTGTCGTGCCCACTCCCAGCCCAATTGCCCCTAATAGCTAAAAAAAACATTCACCACCTACTGCACAGCTGACCTTGAAACGATTAGTGTCCCAGATAACAAGCAACCCACCCGAATTTCCCACGGCTTCCTTTTGGATATAACCAAAGTCACTATTACCCCACAGATGTTGCACCCAAAGGTCATCAAGCTTCCTACACTTAGTCTCCTGGAACACAGCTATATCTGGTTTTTCTCTGAGACACAATCCTTTAACCCAACCGAATTTACCCGAAACTCCAAACCCACGCACATTGATAGAAAGAATCTTCATAATTAAGCAAACAGTAGACGAAAAAAGTGAAAAACTTACTGATGATTAGGCCAATTAAGCCCAATTTCTTCCCCATATTCTCTCAATTCGACATTATTGATCGACCCTCTAACAGAGATCCCCAACCCTTGACTCTTATTAGATGCCTTCGATATACCTTTTCTTGAAAGATATCACTTACAACAGTTTTTGCATTTAGGTCGATCACCATTGGTAGGGTTATTACCCCTTCTAGCCATATTTTTCAATTTCATGATGCGAGAAGAAGTTTTCCACTCTCCGATGGCATTCCAGTAGCAGTTGTTGCAGATCGATACATCAGAAGCTTTTGGATTGCCCTTTGATTGAGATTTGGATTTTGTCGGTATTTTTTTGTCGTTCCCTGCCTTGTTAGCACACCCAATTAGACTTTTCACATGGTTGTTAATATCACAGGGCCCAAAAGGGATGTTGTTTTAGGCCAGATTGTTAGCCCATTATTTGGAACATGCTATATGGGGCGAATCATTCCTAGTTGGGCTGGTTGGGCCATATTCTCCAATCGATAGGCCCACTGTTAATCCCCTCCTTATTCTTGTTGTGGATCCCATCATCACTTTCGTTGTCCAACACATTAGGAACATCAGACGCCGAATTTTTTTCACGCATGCCATCATTTAACTTTTTGGAATTAGGGTTACCATCAATGCTACCTGGTGTCTCAGCAACTATCTCTTCGTTATCCCCAAAAAGGTTCCCTAACCCAAAGCACCTTGACTCTTGATCTACCTCCGCCATCGGATGTGTAACGACCCTAGATTTTCCAACGTTTAATTATTAATAATTTATTATTAATACTTGCGCATTAATAAATGTATTTTTATACGTTTACTTGTTACCGTATTTAACTTTTCATGGCCCGAATTGTCTTTGTGACGCACGTACGTATCACGAATAATATTTCTGAATATTATTTACATTCATAATTTAATTATTATTAATCATTTTAATTAACTAAGGTTACTAGTTAATTACTTGGGCTTTATTGGATTATTTGTTTCATACTTGGTCTTTTATTAATGGACTCATGATTAGTGGACTTAGAAGCCCACCCTACATCCTTAATGGACTAATTAGCCCATTTATTATGCAAGTATTACTTTAAGAGGAAACTAGACTAGTTAGTGAAGTAAAGAGACTAGTTACAAGATACTTACACCATCTTTTCCATGTCATTTTACTTTAATACCACTTCTAGCTATCACCTTCTCCCCATGTTGAAAGAGCAATTGATTCTTTCCCTTTTTTTTTTTTGAAAACCTACGGCCAACACAAGGTGGGAGGGAGGTTTCTTTTTCAATTTTATATATTACTTATTCACTAGTTCATTTCATTTTACACACACACAAACTTACTTCACTTTTCTCTCAACTTTTCTCTCCATTCTTGTAAGTAACAAGGCTTCTTTTTTTTCTTTTTTTCTTATGAAAACCGAATTATATACATGCATATCATCATCATTTGCTTGCTTTGTTAATTGATCTTTGATGTTGTTGTTTACTTACTAGTTATTAAGAATCAAACTCTCTAGTTTGTTCTTCATATCATCTTGTTCATACAAGAACCTAAACTTTCTAGTTATGGTTCTACACTTAATGTTTTAAAGAAAGAAAGTTCATGAGTTGTAAAATCATTACTTGTATCCATGTTTGTAAACTTAAAGTTTACTTTCTTAAAGATCAAAGCCTTGGCTTGAATCTTTAAAGTATGAACAACCATGAACTTGTTACTTGTAGATTTAACTTATTTCTTCATTTTATGTACTTTAAAGTTGAGATGTTGTTAAATTGGTCAAGTATTACTAGTTAATCTTGATCTCATATTTCTTGAAACTAAAAGTTAACTTTATAAGTTCAAGAACATAGAAGTATAACTTTCTAGTTATAACTTCATATACTTATGAAAGATCTAAGTTTCTATAGCTTATGGTCTACTTATTTTGTTGTAAACAAGAGCTTATGAGCTTACATACATTTTACAAGATGAAAATCTATGTTTCATAACCTATGGTTTCATTAAAGTAAAGATTCATGTCTTATAACTTAGGATTTAACTTAAGAACTTTAGATCTAGACTTTTGGGTCTAGGATCTTCAAAATCTAACTAAAAACTATGTTCTACAACTTAAGATCTTGATTAGTTAGTTTACTTTCAAGTTTGTAGCTTAATATTACTTTTAGAGTTCATGTATGTGTCGGATCTAAGATCTTGATGTGACTTTGGTTCATCAAACTACTTGCAACACTTAATTGAGTTGTGCTACTTATCTTAGACTTACACTTGTGTTATGATGGTCAAAACTTGGTAAAGATGATGCAAACACATCAACGAGTTGTACACTTGAAGCTATATGCATCAAGGATGAGAACCGTGATGAGCATCGAGCACCAAGAACCCACCGGAACACTAAACCTACTGTTTTTCGGGTATGATCAGAATACCTGGGCTACTGTAAATTTGATTTTCAATTAGCTCTATTCGAGTAGATAGTTTTTCGTTTAAGACTCGTCTTAATCCGAGTTACGGTTTAGGATCTATGGCCCTCCAAACGTCACTATGTCCTTTTAACGTTGTGCTAAAAATTCTGACCTACTCGCACTTAAACCGTCGCCACGGTCAAACAAAGAAGAGTTTGGTTCTAAAATTTTTAAAGCAACTAAAGGACTCATATACAGAGCCATGGCCACTGGTACCACCTCAATTCAGTTTGTATAGAGGCCGTGGCGACTGATCGAAGTCAGCCTTTGTTTTAAACTCTTTTCTAGAATGAAACTTACTTTATACTTTTTGTTGATGATGAATGATGATGAGGATACGTAAGACCTAATTTACATACATTTAAACCTATTGGGACAATTTACTGACTTAGTAACTTTTGACTTAGGTTGAGGACCTTTTGGACAATCGTACTTGCTTACTTTTCCCGAGTCAACTTTACTACTACTTTTCCACTGTGAGTTATAGCATCCTTTTTTTACTTTAACTATTTTGGGAACTGAGAATACATGCGTATTTTACGTTTTACATACTAGGCACGAGTACTTAAACTTTATATATGTGTGGGTTATACAACGGCATAAACTTTCTCCTTAGCTCGGTAACGTTTAGTCATTGGTCTTTGAACCGGTGAACGCGAATCTTAGATATGCATCTATAGGGTTTTATATCCCCACTCGGGCTAGTAGCGCTAGCATTTAATGGGTGTTTAATACTTCGTAAACATACGCACTCACCAAGTGTAATTTAGGGGGTGATAAACGTTAAGTTGGTTACCAAGTGTCCACGGTTATACATATACTTTTCATACTGTTTTGAAACACTGTTGAAGCATTGAAATCTCATGGCGTACCTTACATACTGTTATACTTAAACTATAGCTCACCAACCTTTGTGTTGACGTTTTTAAGCATGTTTTTCTCAGGTGCTTAAGGTTGCTTGCTTCCGCTGTTGTACTAGTCATGCCTTGTAGACACCCGCTGCGCTTGTTAGAGTTGTCACCGCATGAAACGTTTTATTTGCATTCAAACTATGTTACCTTTTGAAACAATGATTTGTAACGACCATTGGGTCACGTACTATTACTAATTGCTTCTGTTCATTGAAGCATACTTTTGTTGTAAGACATTTGATGTTGGTTAAGACATCACCTTTATTCATGAATGCAAACTTCTTTTGAAACCGCATATAGTATTTGACCTTGTAATGATCCTGTTGTTGATGATTCGTACACGATGGTTTTGTACGGGGCATCACATTTGGTATCAGAGCATTGGTTGTAGGGAATTAGGATGCATTAGTGAGTCTGGACCGACCCGAGTAGGATTCACTAATAGGACTAATCTACAACTTGCTAGTTTACTTGTTCTGCGGAATTTGCTGCATGCTGCTGCTTACTTTTACTGCTATATGCCGTATGCTACTACATGACTTCACTACTGCATATCTGTTTTTAATCATATGCTACTTCTGTACGATTTGTTATTATTGCCATGCTACTTACTGCTATACATGATCTAGACTGTCATAGTTACTTTGCCTAATACGTGCTTGCTTTATTACTTACTGACATGGAAAAAGTTATTTTTCCTTGTTCAGATGTCGGATATTCCACCTGTCATCATTTCGGACAGCAACACAGACTCATCGGCCACCTCACCTACCGTTGTTTCTGACTCGATCTCGTCATCTACACCTTCCAGCGACTCCGGCAATTTATCCTCCGGAGCCAGTAGCCATGCGCCCGGCCCAGTGATCACCTCTGACGGAGCCGAGAACCTACAAGAGATTCCAGCTCCACTTGCCCCAGGACCCTCGGAGCCACAGCACCATCCCGGTGGTGCTGTAATTCCTGCGGAACTTGGGGAAGGTCCAGTCCGTAATGGGCATAACCATTGGTGACGCCGCCTTCCTGATGGATGTCTCGTGCCGATCGAACCCTCCAGATACCGACAGATGATGGCCGCCCAAGGAGAGCCACCCGTGCAGCCACCCCCAGCCGATTTAGACGACCCATCATCCACCAATTCTTCATCTGACGACTCATCCTCTGACAACTCTAGTGACGAGGATTCAGACGAGGACCCTGATGATGCACCTGTACAGCCACCCTCCACCCCGCCGAAGAAGCGGTACCGTTTCGATGGTACCGTCATTCCAGGGATTAATGGAGGTCGACCATTCGTTGACGCTCATGGTCGGCGTCGTAGGGTTACCACCCGAAAGCGGCTTGTGCCGTATCCTGCTGATCCCTTCATCCGTAAGACTTACCGCTTCGCAGCCTCTACTTCTGGAGCCGGACCGTCTGCACCACCAGCTCCACCAGCATCGCCCGTACCGACTGCACCGCCTGCCCCACCATCTCCCTCTGTCAAGGAACTGATGAGGGAAGTGGAGATCTTCCGTGCTCGGGTAACTGAGCTCGAGGACCAGATGTCTCACGTATTGGACATCCTACACCCACCATCACCATAGGACATTTGTAGTAGATTTCATTATGTAATCTCATTTGTAGTTTTATGTTTTACTTATGTATTGTATGAACCTATGCTGATGTATGCAACTTTTTATTAATGAATGGAACTTTGCGTTATTTAATTCTTGCACGGTGTTCTATTTACGTTACTGTTTGATGATTCTGTGGTATTTGTACCTAGTTGCATTACTTAATAAACATGTGATGTGTTGATTCCATGTTGGTTACCATATACTGTATTATTACTATTTGAATACTGGATTTTGACTTGAGTCAAAACTTTTGTTTAGAACATCATGGCAAATGGAAGATCAACGCCAACCACGGCACAAATCGAGGAAATGATCAATGAACGAGTCGCCGCAACTTTAGCGGAAATGAACCCCCAAGCTCCACCGCCACCAGTTATCCAGCCCATTTGTAATGGGTGCACATACAAAGAGTTTCAAAGCTGCAAGCCCCACAACTTTAGTGGAACTGAGGGGCCAGTTGGTCTCACTAGGT
Source organism: Rutidosis leptorrhynchoides (assembly GCF_046630445.1). NCBI lineage: Eukaryota > Viridiplantae > Streptophyta > Magnoliopsida > Asterales > Asteraceae > Rutidosis > Rutidosis leptorrhynchoides. The sequence continues at coordinate 123,666,981 of NC_092334.1, read as the reverse complement.
GGTTTGAGAAATCAGAATCCGTGTTTCGAGTTAGTAACTGCTCAGAGGCGAACAAAACCAAGTATGCTTCATGTACGCTATCAGACGGCGCACTAACTTGGTGGAACACATTGGCTCAAGCAAAGGGCATTGATGAGGCGTTTGCTACCCCATAGGAGGAATTCAAAGGGGCCATTATCGAGGAATATTGCCCTGGGACAGAGATCCAGAAAATGGAGATTGAGTTTATGCGGTTGAAGGTTGTGGGAAACGATCTCGATGGTTACAACCGTAGATATCTGGAATTAGCCCTGATGTGTCCTACCATGGTTACCCCGGAGTTTAAGCGTATGGAAAGGTACTTGTGGGGACTTCCTAAGTCCATTAAGGGAAATGTCACCTCGTCTAAGCCACCCAATGTCCCGGAAGCAATGCGCATGGCGCACACCTTAATGAACCAAATCATCATCGATGAACCGGAAAAAGGAAAATCCGAAGCAGGTAGTAGTGATAAGCGTAAGTGGGATAACAACAAGGGTAGAGCCTATGATCAAAACCCAGCGAAGCGACATGAGGGTTTCAAAGGAAACAACAACGGTGGGAACCCCAACCCGAACACTGGCTCAAACCCCAACTACAAGGGTACTCTAACACAGTGCAAGAGGTGCTACAAGCACCATACCGGGTATTGTAACGTTGTTTGTGAAAAATGCAAAAAGACCGGGCATATTGGCAGGGACTGCAAGATCACCACCATGACTGGGAAGTCGAACCCCAATGGACCGAGAAAGTGTTATGAATGCAGACAGATGGGCCACTTCAGAAATGAGTGTCCCAACAAGAGAAAGGACGGTGGACCACTGCATGGACGAGCTTTCAATGTAAATGCAAGGGATTCTCGTGAGAACCCCGACTTGGTGACAGGTATATTCACTATCAACAATATATTAGCTTCTGTCTTATTTGATATTGGTGCCGATAGAAGTTATGTATGTAGACACTTTTGCGATAAGATAAATTGGTCGTTAGTTCCTTTAAAGGAGAGTATGCTTGTAGAGGAAGCCAATGGGAAACTTGAGAAAGTTGACCAAATTAGCCGAGGAGCTATTATCAACATATCTGGTGTGGATTTCGAGATTGATTTGATACCCATTAAGTTGGGAAGCTTTGATGTTATTGTCGGTATGGACTGGTTGACCAAGATAAGGGCTGACATTATCTAACTTAGTGCCAGGAGCTGCACCTGTAGCTCGCGCACCTTATCGACTCGCACCTTCCGAAATGCAAGAGTTGCAGAGCCAATTACAAGAACTGCTAGACCGTGGATTTATCCAACCAAGCTTCTCGCCTTGGGGTGCACATGTTTTATTTGTGAAGAAGAAGGACGGATCATTCCGTATGTGTATCGACTACCGTGAACTCAACAAATTGACGATTAAGAATCGGTATCCACTCCCACGAATTGATGATCTTTTTGATCAACTACAAGGATCAAGCGTTTACTCTAAGATCGATTTGCGATCCGGTTATCACTAGTTGAGGGTGAAGGAAAGTGATGTGATGAAGACTACGTTCAGAACTCGTTATGGTCATTATGAGTTTCTAGTGATGCCATTCGTATTAACCAACGCACCTGCCGTGTTCATGGACCTCATGAATCGTGTCTGCAAGCCATATCTGGATAAGTTTGTTATCGTCTTTATAGATGATATCCTCATCTACTCCAAAAGCGAAGAAGAACATGAGCAACATCTTCATCTAGTGTTGGAACTCTTGAGACAAGAGCAACTTTATGCAAAATTCTCCAAGTGTGAGTTTTGGTTGAAGTAAGTCCAATTTCTGGGTCACGTTGTGAGTGATCAAGGTATCAAAGTTGATCCCGCCAAGATTGAAGCTATCAGCAAGTGGGAAACCCCCACTACTCCAACTCACATTCGCCAATTTTTAGGTCTTGCCGGTTACTACCGAAGATTTATTAAAGGATTTTCTCTGATTGCGCGTCATTTGACCGAGCTAACTCACAAAGGGAAGAAGTTCATTTGGGAACCCGAACAGGAATCTGCATTTCAAACCTTGAAGAATAAGTTAACCACCACACCTATCTTATCACTTCCTGAAGGCAGTGACGATTTCGTGGTTTATTGCGATGCTTCGAAAAGTGGTTTTGGTTGTGTACTGATGGAACGCACAAAGGTTTTATGCTTCCCGTCAACTGAAGATTCATCGAACGAAACTACACTACTCACGATCTTAAACTTGGAGCCTTCGTCTGCGCATTAAAACTGTGGAGACACTATCTTTATGGAACTAAAAGCACTATTTTCACCGATCATAAAAGCCTCCAACACATCTTCGATCAGAAGCAACTGAGTATAAGACAGTGTCGATGGATCGAGACGCTGAACGACTATGATTGTGAACTTCGTTATCATCCTGGCAAGGCCAATGTTGTAGCTGACGCTTTGAGCCGAAAGGAGAGGATGGCACCACTTCGTGTTCGGGCACTGAACATCACTATCCATTCAAATCTCAACAGTCAGATCCGAGTAGCCCAAGATGAGGCTCTCAAGGAGGAGAATATATCTCATGAACACTTGAACATTCTCGTCTCTCAATTCGAGGTTAAGGAGACTGGACTTCGATATTTTGTCGGAAGGATTTGGGTACCTCTTTATGGAGATATACGGAACCTTATACTAGATGAAGCCCACAAGTCGAGATATTCAATTCATCCAGGAGCCGGTAAAATGTACCACGATCTTAAGGAACAATACTGGTGGCCGAATCTTAAGAAAGATGTTGCAACGTATGTTGGTAAGTGTTTGACTTGTTCGAAGGTTAAGGCCAAACATCAGAGACCTTCTGGGTTACTTCAATAATCGGAAATCCCGCAATGGAAGTGGGAGAGGATAACGATGGACTTCATTACTAAGCTACCAAAGACGGTGGGCGGATACGATACCATTTGGGTTATCGTTGACCGTCTTACCAAATCTGCACACTTTTTAGCCATGAAGGAGACGGATACGATGGAGAGACTCGCTCAACTATACATCAAAGAGGTTGTATCTCGTCATGGTGTACCTTTATCGATCATCTCAGATCGCAATCCCCGTTTTGCTTCCAGATTTTGGCGTTCTTTGCAAGAAGCCTTGGGAACTCGTCTCGACATGAGTACTGCTTATCACCTACAGACCGATGGTCAGAGCGAACGCACAATTCAGACTTTGGAGGACATGTTGCGTGCATGTGTCATTGATTTTGGAAAGGCCTGGGAAAGGCATTTGCCGCTAGCTGAATTCTCTTACAACAACAGTTATCATTCGAGCATTAATGCCGCACCTTTTGAAGCATTGTATGGTCGCAAATGCCGTTCTCCTATTTATTGGGCCGATGTAGGCGAAAAGCAAATCGCCGGACCCGAGGTAGTCCATGAAACGACGGAGAAAATTGCTCAAATTCAAGCTAGACTTAAGACGGCTCATGATCGTCAAAAGAGTTATGCCGACCTCAAATGTAAAGACTTTGATTTCAACGTGGGTGACTGTGTAATGTTGAAGGTCGCACCTTGGAAAGGTGTGATCCGTTTTGGAAAACGTGGGAAGCTCAACCCGCGATACATTGGTCCTTTCGAAATCTTAGAGCGTGTTGGACCCATTGCTTACCGTTTAGATCTTCCAACACAATTGAGCTCAGTTCATCCTACCTTTCATGTATTGAATTTGAAGAAGTGTCTTGCTGAACCGGTACATGTCATACCTTTGGAGGAACTTACAATTGATGACAAACTCCACTTCATGGAAGAGCCTGTTGAAATTATGGACCGTGAGGTCAAAACTTTGAAACACAACAAGATTTCGATCGTCCGAGTTCGATGGAATGCCAAACGAGGACCCGAGTTTACCTGGGAACGAGAGGATCAAATGATGCAGAAGTATCCTCACCTTTTTCCGACTCCTCCATCTACCTCAGCTTAAAATTTCAGGACGAAATTTTCTTTAACAGGTGGGTAATGTAACGACCCTGGATTTTCCAACGTTTAATTATTAATAATTTATTATTAATACTTGCGCATTAATAAATGTATTTTTATACGTTTACTTGTTACCGTATTTAACTTTTCATGGCCCGAATTGTCTTTGTGACGCACGTACGTATCACAAATAATATTTCCGAATATTATTTACATTCATGATTTAATTATTATTAATCATTTTAATTAACTAAGGTTACTAGTTAATTACTTGGGCTTTATTGGATTATTTGTTTCATACTTGGTCTTTTATTAATGGACTCATGATTAGTGGACTTAGAAGCCCACCCTACATCCTTAATGGACTAATTAGCCCATTTATTATGCAAGTATTACTTTAAGAGGAAACTAGACTAGTTAATGAAGTAAAGAGACTAGTTACAAGATACTTACACCATCTTTCCCATGTCATTTTACTTTAATACCACTTCTAGCTATCACATTCTCCCCATGTTGAAAGAGCAATTGATTCTTTCCCTTTTTTTTTTTGAAAACCTACGGCCAACACAAGGTGGGAGGGAGGTTTCTTTTTCAATTTTTTGTATTACTTATTCACTAGTTCATTTCATTTTACACACACACAAACTTACTTCACTTTTCTCTCAACTTTTTCTCTCATCTTTTCTCTCCATTCTTGTAAGTAACAAGGCTTCTTTTTCTTTCTTTTTTTCTTGTGAGAACCGAATTATATACATGCATTTCATCATCATTTGCTTGCTTTGTTAATTGATCTTTGATGTTGTTGTTTACTTACTAGTTATTAAGAATCAAACTCTCTAGTTTGTTCTTCATATCATCTTGTTCATACAAGAATATACAAGAACCTAAACTTTCTAGTTATGGTTCTACACTTAATGTTTTAAAGAAAGAAAGTTCATGAGTTGTAAAATCATTACTTGTATTCATGTTTGTAAACTTAAAGTTTACTTTCTTAAAGATCAAAGCCTTCGCTTGAATCTTTAAAGTATGAACAACCATGAACTTGTTACTTGTAGATTTAACTTATTTCTTCATTTTATGTACTTTAAAGTTGAAATGTTGTTAAATTGGTCAAGTATTACTAGTTAATCTTGATCTCATATTTCTTGAAACTAAAAGTTAACTTTATAAGTTCAAGAACATAGAAGTATAACTTTCTAGTTATAACTTCATATACTTATGACAGATCTAAGTTTCTATAGCTTATGGTCTACTTATTTTGTTGTAAACAAGAGCTTATGGGCTTACATAGACTTTATAAGATGAAAATCTAAGTTTCATAACCTATGGTTTCATTAAAGTAAAGATTCATGTCTTATAACTTAGGATTTAACTTAAGAACTTTAGATCTAGACTTTTAGGTCTAGGGTCTTCAAGATCTAACTACGAACTATGTTCTACAACTTAAGATCTTGATTAGTTAGTTTACTTTCAAGTTTGTAGCTTAATATTACTTTTAGAGTTCATGTATGTGTCGGATCTAAGATCTTGATGTAACTTTGGTTCATCAAACTACTTGCAACACTTAATTGAGTTGTGCTACTTATCTTAGACTTAAACTTGTGTTATGATGGTTAAAACTTGGTAAAGATGATGCAAACACATCAACGAGTTGTACACTTGAATCTATATGCATCAAGGATGAGAACCGTGATGAGCATCGAGCACCAAGAACCCACCGGAATACTAAACCTACTATTTTTCGGGTATGATCAGAATACCTGGGCTACTGTAAAGTTGATTTTAAGTTAGCTCTGTTCGAGTAGATAATTTTTCGTTTAAGACTCGTCTTAATCCGAGTTACGATTTAGGATCTATGGCCCTCCGAACGTCACTATGTCCTTTTAACGTTGTGCTTAAAATTCTGACCTACTCGCACTTAAACCGTTGCCCCGGTCAAACAAAGAGGAGTTTGGTTCTGAAATTTCTAGAGAAACTAAAGGACTCATATACGGAGCCATGGCCACTGATCCCACCTTAATTCAGTTTGTATAGAGGCCGTGGCAACTGATCGAAGTCAGCTTTTGTTTTAAACTCTTTTCTAGAATGAAACTTACTTTATACTTTTTGTTGATGATGAATGATGATGATACTTGATAATGCTAAAAATGAACATATATTTCATAGCATTATCCCTCAAGAAAGACAAGCTTTTAGTTGCAACTGTTCTATTTACAAGTGATATTCGTTTAAATAATAAAAGGTGAAGACAAAAGACAGATTCGACAAATTGAAGACGTAAACGATCAAAAAGCTCAAAATTACAAAATACAATCAAAGAGGTTCCAATTATTGATAAGAAACGTCTCAAAATTACAAGAGTACAAGATTCAAAACGCAAAGTACAAGATATTAAATTATTCGCAAGGACGTTCGAAAATCCGGAACCGGGACCAGAGTCAACTCTCAACGCTCGACGCAACGGACTAAAAATTACAAGTCAACTATGCACATGAATATAATATAATATATAATTAATTCTTAAAATTAATATATATATTATATTATATTTAAAAACCGTCGGCAGAAGAAAACAACCAAATGTGGCTCTCCCCAGCTGGCCATGCGATCGCATGGCTTTGAAGGGCAAAGTTCATGCGATCGCATGAGGCTCTTTTCCAGCTCACAAGGCCTATAAAACACGAGCTCTGGTGTACCATATATCATATATCTTTCTCTCTATCTCGTAAACATATATATATATATATATATATATATATATATATATATATATATATATATATATATATATATATATATATATATATATATATATATATATATATATATATATATATATATATATATATATATATATATATATATATATATTATAATTTTAATTTTAATTTTAATTTTAATTTTAATTCTAATAATAAGGGTATGTTAGCGAATGTTGTAAGGGTGTAAGTCGAAATTCTGTCCGTGTAACGCTACGCTATTTTTAATCAATGTAAGTTATGTTCAACCTTTTTAATTTAATGTCTCGTAGCTAAGTTATTATTATGCTTATTTAATCTGAAGTAATCAAGATGTTGGGCTAAAAATATTAAAATTGGGTAATTGGGCTTTGTACCATAATTGGGGTTTGGACAAAAGAACGACACTTGTGGAAATTAGACTATGGGCTATTAATGGGCTTTATATTTGTTTAACTAAATGATAGTTTGTTAATTTTAATATAAAGATTTACAATTGGACGTCCCTATAAATAACCATATACACTCGATCGGACACGATGTGCGGGGTATTTATATGTATGAATAATCGTTCATTTAACCGGACACGGGAATGGATTAATTGTCTATGGAATTATTAAAACAGGGGTGAAATTATGTACAAGGACACTTGACATAATTGATAACAAAGTATTAAAACCTTGGGTTACACGCAGTCGATAACCTGGTGTAATTATTAAACAAAGTATTAAAATCTTGTTACAGTTTAAGTCCCCAATTAGTTGGAATATTTGACTTCGGGTATAAGGATAATTTGACGAGGATACTCGCACTTTATATTTATGACTGATGGACTGTTATGGACAAAAACCAGACGGACATATTAAATAATCCAGGACAAAGGACAATTAACCCATGGGAATAAAACTAAAATCAACACGTCAAACATCATGATTACGGAAGTTTAAATAAGCATAATTCTTTTATTTCATATTTAATTTCCTTTATTTTATATTTAATTGCACTTCTAATTATCGTACTTTTATTTATTGTCATTGTATTTAATTGCACTTTTAATTATCGTACTTTTTAATTATCGCAAGTTTATTTTATCGCACTTTTATTTATCGCAATTTCATTAACGTTATTTACTTTACGCTTCAAACCGGTCATTAAATGGTAAAAACTCCCCTTTATAATAATAATATTACTTATATATATATATATATATATATATATATATATATATATATATATATATATTTGTATTTTTATAAAATAATACTTATATAGCGTTAAGCTTTGATTAAAAGATTCCCTGTGGAACGAACCGGACTTACTAAAAACTACACTGCTGTACGATTAGGTACACTGCCTATAAGTGTTGTAGCAAGGTTTAAGTATATCCATTCTATAAATAAATAAATATCTTGTGTAAAATTGTATCGTATTTAATAGTTTTTCCTGTAAAAATATAAGCTATTTTATATACACCTCGCATAACATCAAGTATTTTTGGAGCCGCTGCCGGGGAACAAAATCTATCTTAAAAGCCGGAAGCGCAACGCTAAATATAAAAAAAAGATTTTTATTTTTAGTTTACTTTTATAAAAAAAATACACTTTTGTAAAAATACGTTTTAATATATTCAAAAAATAAAAAGAAAAATAAAAATATAAATATTTTTAAGAGTTTGTTAAATTTATAAGTTCTATAAAAGTTTCTTTATCTTTATTTTATAAAAATATAAGTTTTTTTAATTTATATTAATATATTACATAAATTTATAAAACAGAAATATAATACAGCAAAAAAATAATAATAATAATAAACTCTCGGCCTGTAATGTAGCAGCCCAGTGTCTGGCCCGAAACCCTAGCCCATGCGATCGCATGACCGGGTAACATAGAACTCATGCGATCGCATGAGCTCACCTGGCACGTCTGATTAGTCTGCCAACTGCATTAATTACGGTGTAATAATTATTATTATTATTTAATTAAAACCCTAATTAGGGTTAGTATTTTAAATAATTAATTTAGTTTTATTTATTTAATTTGTATTTTAAGTTTAATTAGTTTAATTAATTTATAAAATTAATAGTTTTATAAAATAAATAATATAAAAATAATATTTTTATAAAAATTGTAATTTTTTACAACTTTTAATATATTTTTATATTTTGTATCTTTTTAATTGTTTTAGCGTAATTTTTGTATTTTTCGCTCGTATTTAGTTTTAAGGTATAATTTTTGCCATAGTTATTTTTATATCTAGAATTTTAGGCTTTGCCGTAAAATCCCTTAAGTGCTTTTTCTTTAGACTAAGATTTAGGTGCTTTAGAATTTTGCGCGCCTTTTTAAGTTTTAGTACCTTTTTAAGTTATTGCCATTTGGGATATAGTTTTACTTGTAAGCTTTAATATTTTTAGACGCAACTTTTAGTTATTAGTTTTTAGTTCCTTTTTAAGTTTCAACGCGCTACTTTCTTATTTTTATTTTTCGACGCCTTTTACCTATATATCAATTATCACTCCAATTAGTAATCTCAATTTGCAATTTTAATTTTAAGTTAGTGATAGTAATAAGGTTGGGTTAGTCGAGTGTTTTTAAAATTTTATAAGTCGCTCTTTTTCTTTTCTTTTTCGCCCTTTTTCGACGCGCTTTCTTTTTCTTTCTTATTTCTCGACATTCTAGTTTTAGGACATAGATTTTTATTCTTCTTCTTATCTATATTTCTTAAAATTACGAAAATTTATTTTAAGTGGTTAAATTGATAGACATCAAAATTTTCTGGTTCATAGTAATAGTTGAATTTGTACGTGGACCGGGTTATTGGAGCCAAACAATACTCAATTATATTGAGACCTAACGAATCCTGCCCCTCTGCTGCATCTTTTGGCTATTCGAAACGTGGGCAAAATCAGAAAAGTCTATTAATTGGATAACTTATATAATTTTTCTTTCCTTTTAAAAACTAATAGGATATTCAGTGAATGCACCGAGTAAGACGTTCACCACCTTTTGTACGTTCACCACCTGTAACCAGATCAAGACATCTAGCAAATATTGCCGCCGTTGATTTTTATTTAGAATCGTCATCCAGTCGACCAGTTACTCCAGTTCAAATTTCCGATAATCCATTTTTTGAACCCGACCTCACAATTGAGAATCCGGAGAATATTCAGGAACGATTCGTAGATCCTGAACCACTAAACTTTCCTCCGAAACCACCAATCATTCAAACAGAGATTATTGAGGAACGAACCATTAAATCAAAATCCTCTAGTGATTCCGATTCAACAAATTCAATTATGGAGAATCTGGAACCTTTAAGTATGGAAGACCGAATGAGAGCTAAACGCACTGGCCAAGGTCATGCAATTACTCATCCTGACATTAATGCGCCAGATTATGAAATCAAAGGACAAATTCTACACATGTTGACTAATCAATGCCAATTTAGTGGTGCGCCGAAGGAAGATCCAAATGAACATCTTCGTACCTTTAATAGGATCTGCACACTATTTAAAATAAGAGAAGTTAAAGATGAACAGATATATCTCATGTTATTTCCCTGGACTTTAAAGGGAGAAGCCAAAGATTGGTTGGAATCGTTACCTGAAGGGGCGATTGATACATGGGACGTTTTAGTTGAAAAATTTCTTAAACAATTCTTTCCGGCATCTAAAGCCGTAAGACTTCAAGGAGAAATTGTTACGTTCACACAGAAACCAAATGAAACTCTATATGAGGCATGGACAAGATTTGGAAAGTTATTAAGAGGATGTCCGCAACATGGTTTAGACACCTGTCAAATAGTACAAATATTCTACCAAGGATGCGACATCACTACAAGAAAAGACATAGATATAGCAGCTGGTGGTTCCATTATGAAGAAAACCGAAACTGATGCTTACAAAATTATTGATAACACTGCTTCTCACTCACATGAGTGGCACCAAAAAAAAGATATCGTTAGGTCATCTAAAGCAGCTAGAGCCGATTCTAGCCATGACTTAGATTCCATTTCTGCAAAGATAGATGCTGTCGAGAGACGAATGGAAAAGATGACTAAAGATATCCACTCAATACGAATTAGTTGTGAGCAGTGTGGAGGACCACATTTGACAAAAGATTGTCTCAGTATTGAATTAACAATGGAACAAAGAGAGAATGTTTCATATCTAAACCAAAGGCCTGGAAATAATTATCAGAATAATTATCAAGCACCAAGACCGATTTACAATCAAAACCAGAATTATAATCGAAATGTTCCATACAACAACCAACAAGGTCCTAGCAATCAACAAGTATCCAATAATACTTACAATCAGCAAAGACCTAATTTTCAAAACAAACCACCACAAACCGATGATAAAAAGCCGAATTTAGAAGATATGATGACAAAGCTAGTTGAAACTCAAACGCAGTTTTTCACATCTCAGAAACAAACCAATGAACAAAATGCTCAAGCATTTAGAAATCAACAAGCTTCTATTCAAAATTTGAAACAAGAAGTAAGTAACCTAGCAAGGTTAATAGGTGAAAGAAAACCGGGAAGTTTACCTAGTGATACAAATGCTAACCCCCGGAATGAAACAGCTAAAGCCATTACCACAAGAAGTGGTACAACACTTAAACCACCTGAAATACCTGTAACTTCTGATAAAACTATTCCTACTCCACAAGAACCACAACCTGATCAAGATAAGGAAAAAGAACCGGTAGTTGAAAAGGTTAATGAAGATAACACAGTTAAGGCTAAACCTTATGTTAAACCATACCAACCACTACTTCCTTACCCGAGTAAAATGAAAAAAGAGAAACTTGAAGCCGAGCAATCCAAATTCTTGGATATGTTTAAACAGATAAATGTAAATCTTCCTTTCATTGATGTGCTTTCAGGAATGCCTAGATATGCTAAATTTCTGAAAGATCTAATCTCAAATAGAAAGAAAATGGAAGAACTCTCGGCTGTTACTATGAATGCTAATTGTTCAGCAGTGCTGTTGAATAAGATACCAGAAAAACTATCTGATCCAGGAAGTTTCACAATTCCATGTTTTCTGGGTAGTCTTAGTTCAATAGAAGCATTAGCAGACTTAGGTGCTAGTATAAATCTAATGCCGTATTCACTATACACTAAACTAGACCTTGGAGAATTGAAACCAACAAGAATAAGTATACAACTAGCCGATAGATCAATAAAATATCCTAGAGGGATAATGGAGAACATGCTAGTTAAAGTTGGTACTTTAGTATTTCCAGTAGATTTTGTTGTTCTGGACATGGAAGAAGATTCTCAAGTTCCTCTCATATTAGGAAGACCATTCTTAAACACAGCTAAAGCAATGATAGACGTGTTTGGTAAGAAACTGACCCTAAGTATAGAGCACGAGAGTGTTACCTTTTCATTTGATAGAGCAATGCAACAACCGCAATCTGCAGATGATACATGCTATTATATTCAAACTATAGATTCACATGCAGAATTATTAGAAGAATTTCCAGAATTACAAGGAACAGGAGAATGTTCTTTAGGAGAAGGAACTGAACCAATTGATGAAACTGAAATGTTAGCTACACTAATGGCTAATGGATATGAACCAACAACAGAAGAAATTCAAATGCTAAAAGAAAAAGACAGATATCGATATAAATCATCGATAGAAGAACCTCCGACATTAGAGTTAAAGCCACTTCCAAACCATTTGGAATATGCTTATTTACATGATGAATCTGAATTACCTGTAATAATATCGTCTTCTCTTACTGAAAATGAGAAATCACAACTCATTTCTGTGATGAAAGCTCATAAACCAGCTATTGCATGGAAGATTCATGATATTAAAGGAATAAGTCCTTCGTATTGCACACATAAAATCCTTATGGAAGAAGGTCATAAAACGTATGTGCAACGCCAACGAAGACTAAATCCTAATATGCAAGATGTAGTTAACAAAGAAATTATTAAACTACTAGATGCAGGTTTAATTTATCCAATTTCTGATAGTCCATGGGTAAGCCCAGTTCAATGCGTGCCTAAGAAGGGTGGCATGACTATCATCACAAATGAGAAAAATGAGCTTATTCCTACTAGGACTGTAACAGGATGGCGTGTATGTATTGATTATAGAAAATTAAATGACGCCACCAGAAAAGATCAATTTCCCTTACCTTTCATTGATCAAATGTTGGAAAGATTAGCCAGAAATAGTTACTATTGTTTTCTTGATGGTTTTTCCGGATATTTTCAAATTCCAATAGCACCCGAGGACTAAGAGAAAACTACTTTCACGTGCCCTTATGGTACTTTTGCTTACAAACGCATGCCATTTGGACTTTGCAACGCCCCTGCAACCTTTCAAAGGTGCATGATGTTGATTCTTCACGACATGATAGAAGAATGCATGGAAGTTTTCATGGATGACTTTTCAGTCTTCGGAAATACATTTGAATCATGTCTAGTTAATCTAGAACGAATGCTTATTAGATGCGAACAATCAAATCTAGTGCTTAATTAGGAGAAATGCCATTTCATGGTTAAAGAAGGCATCGTTCTTGGTCATAAAATTTCAAAGGAAGGAATTGAAGTGGATAGAGCTAAAGTAGATGTAATTGCTAAACTTCCACATCCCACCAATGTTAGAGGAGTTAGGAGTTTTCTAGGGCATGCCGGTTTTTACCGACGTTTCATAAAAGATTTTTCTAAAATTGCCACTCCTATGAATAAACTCCAAGAAAAGGATGCTCCATTCATCTTTTCAGATGAATGTATCAAATCTTTTAATATTCTTAAAGAGAAACTCACGAATGCGCCGATCATGATAACACCAAATTGGAATCTACCGTTTGAACTTATGTGCGATGCAAGTGATTTTGCAATGGGAGCCGTTTTAGGACAAAGGATTGAAAAATGATTTCAACCTATATATTATGCTAGTAAGACGTTACGAGGAGCTCAAACAAATTACACAACTACTGAAATAGAACTCCTTGCTATTGTCTTTGCTTTTGACAAATTTCGTTCATATCTCGTTCTAGCAAAAACGGTGGTCTATACCGACCATTCTGCTCTTAGATACCTATTTTTGAAACAAGATGCCAAACCAAGATTAATCCGTTGGATCTTACTCTTACAACAGTTCGATATTGAAATCCGAGATAAAAGAGGAGCAGAAAATCTCGCCGCTGATCATCTTTCTCGTCTTGAAAATCTCGAATTAGAAGTTCTAAATGAATCGGCCATACAAGACAACTTTCCTGATGAATATCTATTGAAGATAGATTATAATGAAATTTCATGGTTTGCAGACTATGCAAACTACTTAGTATGTGGATTCCTTGAAAAAGGATTATCGTACCAAAAACGAAAGAAATTCTTCAGTGATATAAAACACTATTTCTGGGAAGATCCACATTTGTTTAAAAGTTGTCCAGATGGAATAATACGCCGATGTGTATTCGGAAATGAAGCCAGTAAAATTTTAAACCATTGTCACACAAGACCAACAGGAGGGCATTATGGGCCTCAACTAACAGCAAGAAAAGTTTATGATGCTGGATTCTATTGGCCTACAATTTACAAAGACGCACACCTTCTTTGCAAATCCTGTGATTCTTGTCAAAGGGCCGGAAAAATAAGTCAACGTGATGAAATGCCACAAAATGTCATTCAAGTATGTGAAGTATTTGACATTTGGGGTATTGACTTTATGGGTCCATTTCCAAAATCTCATAATAATCTATATATTCTCGTAGCCATTGATTATGTATCTAAATGGGCGGAAGCACAAGCTCTCCCAACTAACGATGCACGAGTTGTAGTCAACTTTTTAAAACGTCTTTTTGCAAGGTTTGGAACACCGAAAGCTTTAATAAGTGATCGGGGAACTCATTTTTGTAAAAATCAACTTGAGAAAGTTCTCAAAAGATATGGAGTAACTCATAAAATCTCCACTGCATATCATCCACAAACAAGTGGACAAGTTGAAAATACCAACCGAGCTTTAAAACGTATTCTAGAAAAAACTGTAGGATCAAATCAGAAGGAATGGTCCATAAAATTGGAGGATGCACTTTGGGCTTTTAGAACAGCCTACAAAACTCCAATTGGAACCACACCTTTAAGACTTGTTTATGGAAAAGCATGTCATCTTCCAGTAGAAATTGAACACAAAGCATTTTGGGCTTTGAAGACATGTAATCTTGATTTACATGAAGCTGGACGTCTACGGTTAAGTCAACTAAACGAATTAGAAGAATTAAGACATGAAGCATACGAAAATTCGTTAATCTATAAAGAAAGAACAAAGAAATGGCATGATAAAAGAATCGGATGTTTAAAAGAATTTAAAGATGGAGACAGAGTTCTTCTTTTCAATTCACGATTCAAGCTATTTCCTGAAAAATTGAAATCAAGATGGTCTGGACCATTCATAGTCAAAAGAGTTTTCCCATACGGAACGATAGAATTAATAAATTCAAATGGAATTGAATTTAAAGTTAATGGTCACAGAGTTAAACATTACATAGATAGTCCGATGGAAGTCGACAACGAAGTTAATCACAATTTCGATACCACAGCTAACTAAGTGTGGGGAGAATCAAGTCTTTAAAGGATAATATGTATTTCTGTTAGAGTTAGATTTTATGTTTTTGTGTAGTTCTCGAAAATGGAACCCGAATGGTCTTTCCCTAGCGGACCCTAAAGAACTAGTCTTCTCCCCCCATTCTGAATTTTTATTTTTTTTAGGTTTTTACGAAATGAAGACTTCCTGTGAACTAAACCATGGTCTAATGCTACACCCTTTGATCACTAAACGTAATAATGACACACTTCCGAGTGAACTAGTATCAGTAATCAGAGAAAGATTGGACGGAGTAAGAAAAGAATCCAGATGCGAAGATAATAAGTTACAATTTGGTAAAGGAAAATCAAAATCCGCAGCGAAAAGAAGAGCACGACACCTAGAAAGATGTCACATGAAGGTTACGCCTATGTAGCTATGGAAAACCAATTAAACCGATTATCTTATGAGTGGGATAGATCGTTTCACTAAGAATACTATCTCACAGGTAAGTCTGTACAGTTTTTATTTTTTTTTTATTTTTATTTTTAACCTTTTGGTAATAAACGCTAATTTGTTCGCAATAAAGTATTAAATTGGTATTCGATGAAATTAGGTTTGGTGACCGAAATTATTGATATCATTAAAAAAATTATTACATCACTGTGAAATTTAACGTTTATTCTTAAGGTATAAATATCTTTAATCAATCAAAATAAAATATTTCAAAAATTCGTCATGAGTTAAATTAGGTCATGGAACCGAAATTACTTTACCGAAAAGAGGGGCGTATATTTTTGATAATATTTGATTGATTAAAGTGGGATAAAAAGCCAAAAAGATTTTTAATCTTATTTTTACCATGTTTTTAAAATTAATAAATTTATAAAAAAAAAATTATTGTAAACTTTTTAAATCAATATATTTAAAATTGTAAATATTTGAAAAATTAATATTTTTAATATAAGTTTGTATGAAAATAAAAATATAATATAAGTTTGGTGTGAATTTTTAATTTTATGCATTTTTAATTTAAGTTTGGCGTGAATTTTTAATTTTATGCATTTTTAATTTAAGTTTGGTGTGAATTTAAAAATAAAAATTTACTTTATTTCGTAAGTTAAAAATATGATTTTTAAAATTCGTCGTGAGTTGAAGACTAGGTCTTTGAACCGAAATTGCTTTACCCGAGGGAGGGACGAGAACTTTTATTATCATTATTTTTAATCTTATTGAATTAAAGTATGCCCAAAACATTAAAAAAAACCCCAAAAATCTTTGCTTTTAAAATCACGCTTTAATTTGACAAATTTTAAAATTTTATCGAGGGACAGACTAGGACAACAATCCGAAACACCCTCGCTCCTAAAGGAAAACAAAATTTTTAGAATTTAATTAATTATATGTTTTATAAAGTAT
Source organism: Rutidosis leptorrhynchoides (assembly GCF_046630445.1). Classification (NCBI taxonomy): domain Eukaryota; kingdom Viridiplantae; phylum Streptophyta; class Magnoliopsida; order Asterales; family Asteraceae; genus Rutidosis; species Rutidosis leptorrhynchoides. The sequence goes on along the minus strand of NC_092334.1, from coordinate 123,650,321 downwards.
AAGGTTGTTTTAAAAAAAAAAAAAAAAAAAAAAAAAAAAACCTGAAATCACTGTAGCCGGGTACCCATGCGATCGCATGGGATTCTCACTATCCCTCCATGCGATCGCTTGGAGAGTAAAATCAGACCTGATACATACAGCTTGCTGCTCTGCTTTCTCCACAAAACACACACAACATACACGAAAATACTCTCAAATCTTCATCAAAATTCACCAAAATCCACCGTAATTCGTCATTTTTCTTGCTCTAATCATGCCTAGATTCTCATTCTTCAGCAAAATGGTAAAAATTACACCCCTAAACTCATAAATTTGCTAGTTTTTGTGATAATTACCAATATTTTGCCTAATGCAATTTTGTTAATTTCTAGTGTAATTAGTGTTAAATTATTAGTATTTGATGCATGTATAACCTAGATTGATGCTATTTAACATGATTTGAAGCCAAAAACTTCAAAATTTTTAGAAATCTAGGGTTTGTGTTCTTGATCAATTTGGGGCTTTTTGATATAAACAGGTTATGGCCGATTTTTGTCATGAATTATTGCTAAATTGAGTAGTGTAACATGTTTAGGTAGTTAAATGATCCAAACATTGATCCTAAACATGATTTTTGGAGATTAAAGTGGACTTTTTAAGTCCAAAATTCATGAACTTGATTAATTTGATGTAATTGTCATTTGAGACTTGTTTAATTATTAGTAATGACTATTTTGACATGTTATTTGAGTTAAATGCTTATGAACTTTGTATACATTTTCATATGTGCTTATTTGAAAAGTGTAGAATTGTGAAAAATTGTGAAAATGTGTATAAGTTTAATTTTAATTTAACATGTTATAGTGATTGTTTTAAGTTGTTATTTTGCTAACACTAATGCATATTTGGATGCACAAATTTTGTGTTTAATGTGTTTTGCAGAAAGTCGATACGGGAGGTTTAGGAGCATCATCATCTAGACGACCATCATCAGCACCAGAACCAGAAATGCAACACGAACAAGAACCACAACAAGAACCACAACAACAGCCTGATCAGCACATACCTTATTATGATCCGGTACAGTTTGTTGATGAATTCATAGTATTCCCAATGAGGCCGCCAGTAGAATTCCCAACGATTCCTGAGCACACTCTGCATCCCAATCTGAGATTTGATAGGAGATGGAGAGATTACGAGACATATCAAAGGAACAAATTCAAATTGGTAACAAAAAATGTAGAGGTGCCAAGGGTAATCGATTGGGTTCCTTTAGAAACGGTCCATCTAGCTGACCGTGTTAGACAGCTTTTAGTTCAAAGGTATGGCAGTTCTTCTTTTACAGATTGGAAACGTCTTTTCACCATTCGTAGACCTGTATATAAGGAATGGTGTGTTGAGTTGATGAGTACTGTATCACTTGATACAAATATAGTTAGAATAGATGATAGAAGATTTCTTAGGTTTATCCTTGGCGGTAGGATGTACAGAATGTCCATGCTGGACATGGCCAGGGCTTTACAGATATATACTCCTGGTGAGTTGCTACTACCCGATTGTACAAACTTGATTCATTATGGTGAAAGGGTAGATAGCAACTTTGACGCTGACGCCATTTGGAGGCGTATGTCACATTTTGATGTTTTTACACGAGCAGGAGGACACTCCTATACACATATTGACAGAGCCGAGCTTCATATTATTCATAGATTTTTGGCTAACTCGATTACACAGAGAGGTCACAATAAAGAAAAAATTACCTTACATGATTTATTCTACCTAAAGTGTATTCGGGATCCTAGAAGCTTTGTCAATATCCCTTACTGTGTTGCTTTTTATTTATCTAAAATGGTAGAGGGAATGCAGGACGGGAGTATAATAGGAGGAGGTATTTTTGTTACTCTCATTGGAGAGTATTTAGGTGTTGATAGGAACCAAGGGGGTCCATTACAGCTTTGTAGAGAACAGGTTGAGCCCTTAGGATTGAAAGTTTATGTGGGTGCTAAGGTATTGAAAAGTAGACGTAACCAGGCAGTACCCTATGAGGGACCTCATCCACAGGTAGAAAGGGGCTCAGACGAGGAAATGGAGGAAGCGGAAGATATTAGGGATGTCTTTCGAGATGCTATTCTTGACGTCCACGTTCGCATAGATGAGGAATCAATGACGAACGCGGCCAGGCATAGTATGTATGAGCAGTGGAACTCCGAGCGAGCATACGAGGATTATAGGCGACGCCAACACGATAGCTGGTTAGTTCATCAACACCAAATCATGAGCCAGCTATCATATCAGGTACCAAATAACTATGTACCTACTCGACCTGCTTATTTTCCGCCACACAGCCCCGAGATCCGACCACTCTTTAACCGGTATGACTATAACCAAGCCTATCAGAACACCTATAACCAACAATGGAACCCACCTGACGAGATGAACTGGAACCCATATCCAGACTGATTTAGTTCCATTTGGTTATTTTTATGATTTTTATGTTTTTATCTTTTTAATTATTCATGTTTAAACTTATGTTATTGGATATATTTGTGTAATTTTTATCATTTTTATTATTATTGTGTACTAATATTTTACATTTAGGATTTGAAAGTGGGATATTAAGTCCCATTTCAAATTGCCATGCATGTTTATATTTGTATGTATGTATATTGTCGATTGTACAAAACAGGGTAAAACAGCGCATTTTCAAAGACTGGCATTAAGTTCAGCAAAAGCTAGTTTTGACGACAAAACGAAAAACAAATGTGATGTAACAACAAGAAGGAATGAACAAATGATGTGCACCATTTATCATTCAGCAAACAAACGCCAATATGTTTGGAAACTTTGGTAAAATTTAATCATTTTTCTACACTAATCACCCTCAATAATTTAAATTGTTACTGATTTCTTGCAAATGAGGGCATTACAAGATCTTAAGTGTGGGAAGGGGTTAAATTCTTTCGGATTTTTAAATTTTTTACTTTAAACACTTGGTTACCATTAAAAATACTAGTAACATAGTAGTTGTATTAGAATCTAGTGCTCTCGGATAATAAAGAACAGCCCTAGTCTTATATACTGACTACCCAATTCTAGTAAAAATTTTCAAAATTTTCAATTAAATGAACTCAAAATCATGTTTATACATATTTATGAACGATAAAACTAGGTGTTAACACCGAAATTATTGTTACCTCGGAAAGGACATAAATTGAAACAAACCAAAATGTTAAAATTCATTTAAAATGGAATAGAGGACAATAAAAAGAAAAATAAAAGCCAAGTGTGGGAAAAATTACCAAGTTATCTTAAACATATGTCACATATTTATGTAACAAATAATTGAAGATACTTTTGCTTTGGACTAAACTAAACAGTTTTACCCGATTTACTGTAATATATTTGAAAGAAAGATGGATCTACACGATGAATCAATTCCATCGTTAAAAGGAAGTAAAGTCTTCCGTAAAAGAAACGCGCTTCTTGATTTAGGTCATGAAGTTGTCGTCCAGACCAGCTGTAGGTTGACGAAAAATCTAGAAAATTCATCTCTAAAATCAGTAGGAAATCCACGGACCTCAGCATCAAACAGGGTCGCCATGTGGTCAGACTTATCCTAACCATGAGAGGATCTGTCTCGTAAAATGGGGAGGGCGCCGTGCAAATAAGCTTGATAAGACTAATGAATCAGACCCCCAGAAAGGATAATCTCCTTCAAGATAAAAAATCAGCTTTTAAGCCTGATATTACTCAATCCTTGAGATTGACTTTAAAGATTGAGAATTACAAGCTCATGAAATTCGATGATATCTAAACTCGAGCTTGAACGAGAAAATATTTTGATCAAAATTAAAACCGATTTGTTTTCTGAAAACCCATTTTTCAATGTGTTCATTACCATTGAACGTAAAATCCTAGGAATTTACCTGGAATTCATTAGGTCACCTGAACCGCTTCGGGTGTCAACCGTAAGAATGGTGGTTGCATAGCATGGTCGAAAGACAGGACCTTGTGCCAGACCGAAAAAAATTATAGGGTGATCTTTACTATTGCTCCTACAAAGGATAGTAATTGCATCCGACACGTTGTAGACCATGAACATCTGCATGTCATTAGACGTCGCCCTAACAGTTGCTTGTTCAACGCTTTCCTTTACAACCGGACGGTAGTTTACTGAAAGGTAATATATGGAGCAAGTATACTGGACGTGTTGCTTTCCTAATACAAGGTTAGCAAGTGGGTGACACAAAACCATAAGTTTTGAGCTAAAATTTTCAAATCTGAAACCCACCAAACCCACAAAAACATTTTGCATACACCGGTGAAGGGTTATTCCGGAAAACTTATCTAGGGTAAAAGTTAGAATGTGTAACGACCCGGAAATTTCCGACCAAATTTAAACTCTAATCTCTATATGGTTCCGACACGATAAGCAAAAACCCTAAAGTTGACCCGCACTTTTTCGATCGTTCTATACTTATAAGATTAATATTTACATAAATTAAACCTTACCAACATGATAAGCAATCCAAATTGTTGAGACTTATGTTTTCGAAAAGAGTTTTACACAACGTTTGACCGTCTAGTTTGACCGATGATATCACGAACTATACAATATATGATAATTATACGTTTGTGTATATATATGTATATATACATATTTAACATGATCTAAGAATGTTTTAATATCTCATTTTGTATTAATAACAATAAGTTATAAGTATATTTTGAAACTACTAACTTAAGTTTTCAAAACGATAACCATACGTAACGTTATTTGACTTAAATACTTATGACCTATAATGTTTATACATATATCGTATAAGTAATGTATTTAATCACTTTTAAAGACTTAAATACATAAAACAATATAAGTATATTTACAAAAGATAGCTATATTTGAATCCTCGTTCCGTTTTCTCAAAGATTTCTATACGTATACCTAGGGTATATGTACCCGTATCATACGCAGCTTCTAGATGTATTTACTATTGGTATATACCAATAAAAATCTGCTCCTTAGCAGCCTTAAATGATTAAGAAACATGTGGAACCAACCATTTGTCAAGTAGCATGAATTATTTAGCAAGAAAACAAAGTTAGGTATTTTTTTTTCCTTTATAACCTAAAAACGTTTTTATGCATGCACACCATTTCTTCACCCCATTTTCTTATACTTACACTTCCATTTCTCTCTAAAAATACTCTTAACTTCATACTTGATCATCTCCAAGCATTTTCCCCATCATTTAGCTTCAAAAACCTTACTTAAACACCATAAGAAAACCATACAAAAACACTTCAAGAAATCCTTCCAAGAACACAAAATTACTTCCAATCTTTCATCCAATTCCATCACCCTTTTGGTTCTAGCTTTTTACTCCTCTTTTACAGAAACCTTGTCCAAGGAACTTGAGGTAGTATCTATGTTCATAACCTTATTCGATTCATATATATATAGCTATCATATTTTGTGGTATACAATTTTAACAACAAGAACATAGTTTGAAAGTTTTCAAACTTGTTTGCAAACTAAATAGATCCTTCTAACTTAACTTTTAAAATACTTCAAGACCTATAATATAACTTAAATATATGCTAACTTAACAAGGTATAACTTGGTTTTTCAAAGAATGTCTTAAAAACTGTTTTTACGACGTCGGAGTGTAACCGGGGACTGTTTTGGGTTGGATAATTAAAAACTATCTTAAACTTTGAATTGGAGGTTTATGTTCTGGAAAAATGATTTTTACTATAAATATGTTAACACATAGAAATTTCATGATTTAATTCAAAGTATAAGTATTTTTAGAAAAATTGTCATTAAGTGTTATTTTTTTGTAACAAAAATGTTTAACTTCATAAGTTTCACTAAAGTTTCACCTATGCCGTGTGATTTTGAATACAAACCAAGGTATTTTCAGTTCATAGTCTTAAAGAGGGACTCGATCCAAGGAGATGGCAAGTTGAATCAACGAAAACGGATTTGTAACGAAGAAACTATGACCGAAACAAAATTGGTTATCCTAGACTTGTTTAACTTCGGGATTAATTGGGAAAAATTAAATAAATCACATATTTCTAAGATAACATGATATTTTATATATATGTACTTATAATTCAATTTTATATGGTTCAGGATCACCCATAAACAACACGAGAAGATTAATCATAAGATCCCATGTTTGTACGCAACACGTCATTTGACAACACCGGTACTTTATGTACGCAACACGTCATTTGACAACACCGGTACCGTGGGTCAAGATTAATCTCGACCAATACATATACGATGGGGTTTTATTTATTTCGTTGGGGGTTTTATTTATTTCATTGCGGGTATATTAAACATCTAAAAATGAACCATTAAAATTGAATTACTAACAACGAGCTGCTAACTACGGACTAAGGAATTATTCAAAGTATTAAAAGTATAACAAGTATATATATGTGACGTTTGTTTAAAAAGAAAAGGTATTGATATATTATATATGGATAGGTTCGTGATATCAACCGGAGACCAAGTCAAATTATATATATCTTCAAGACGAAAGTGAGTATATAGTCCCACTTTTAAACTCTAAATATTTCGGGATGAGAATACATGTATTTTATGTTTTACGTTATGGACACAAGTAACTGAAAAATATATTCTACATTGAGTTGTACCACTGGCATACTTCCCTGTAGCTTGGTAACTAATATTTACAGCGGTATTGTAAACGCGAATCCTGTTGATAGATCTATCGGGCCTGACAACCCCAACCGGACTGGATGACCAGTATTCAACGGTTGCACAGTACTTCGTTTCGTGACTACACTTGGTACAGTGTAGTAAGATTTCATATTAAAGGGAATATGCGACGTGATTAATTGTTAAGTATGGTTACCAAGTGCTCAACCACTTAGAATATTTTTATTAAAATGTTTATATATGAAATCTTGTGGTCTATATTTATATCGCTGTCGACATTAAACCTATATCTCACCAACTTTATGTTGACATTTTAAAGCATGTTATTCTCAGGTATGAATTAAGTCTTCCGCTGTACATTATCTCGTACTAAGGATACTACATGAGGCCATTAAGGACTTATATCATAAGGCGTTGCATTCGAGTCATTGAAGTTCATAGAGACTATTATTAAGTAAATGGCGGTTTAGGTCATTTGAATATTATGAAATGTCAGGCGAATAAGTCAATTATGGATGTAACTATAGATTGTCTTTTAAGAATAAATGCAACGTTTGTAAGATGTATCATATAGAGGGCAAGTACCTCGCAATGTTATCAACTATTGTAATTCGTTTGTAATCAATATGGACAACGTCCGGATGATTAGTTTCGGATCCTTTCAGTTGGTATCAGAGCGTTGGTCTTAGCGAACCAGGCCTTGCATTAGTGTGTCTAACTAGTAGTTGTTAGGATACATTAAGTGAGTCTGGACTTTGACCGTGTCTGCCTGTCAAAAGTTTTGCTTATCAATCCTAGTCGGAAATCATCTTCTTATCATTCTTAGGGAACTGCCTGCTTATCATTCTTAAGTCTAGACACGTCTTACTGCATTTAGTGCATCGATAGTGTATAGATAAAATTCATATCCTAGCGTATCTGTTACTATAGACATTGCCTGACGTATTTCAAAGATTCTCCGTAATTCATGGGATTTTGATATTATATATACATATGTAAATTATGTATTGAAGAGTACCAAACCCAACTCCTATAATCTATTCCAAACCAAAAATTCATTTCTCCGACCATACAAGATGGATTCTTCATCCAGCTCAAATTCCTCCGACTTCGATAGCTTCGCCGATATGGATTTCCATTCGAGCTCCGAGAACAGCGTTACCGGAATGGATCAACCAATTTCCCATCATCTATTCTGGATGAATTGGGGATGGGTTCGTAATATACTAAATTTCTGGAGGCAAGAAGAAGGTGATCCATTCCATCCACCAAATTGTCCTCTTAACGATGAACCTGAAGCACTTACCGGCGAACCTATTCGAAACACCATTTTCTCGCTCATTTCTAGAGTATCTCGTCATGATTACATACTATCCCATATTTCAAATCTTGTTCATTCGCTCGTTCCAACCGTCAATCATCCCGGTATAATAGAAGAAGTCAACGAACTCCGTGCTCGGGTAGTGGTTTTGGAGAATATGGTGCGAAGGTTACAAACACCAACAGCAGCACCAGCAGCATAATCCGTACTACCATCGTCAACGCCGACAGTACCTTTATCACCCCAATCACAACCGCGCCTTAAATCTCAACATCACAATCTGTATCTCGAATATCAACATCACACGACTCAATATCTGTACTTCGAGTATGATCTTCGTTCTATATATCGTTCTACATCGATTATCTTCGCTTTACGTATCGTATGACGATTATGTAATTTCTAAAGTCTTAGAGATTATGTAACCTAGAATTAACGATAAATCAAATGAGTTTAATATCTTATTGACTCATTAAATCTATGATTATCTCTGAAGAAAATATATATGCAAGTATATTTTCATAAAGATAGTAATTAAAAATTTCTTCGTACAAACTATTAATGATGAAAATATTTTAACGGGTGGGTAGTACCCGAGGAATATTTAGAATTCACATTAATAAGTAATATTGTACATTCTTGAATCTGATTCAACGGTTATCTATTATCTTACTTACAACCACCGATATTCGTATCCGCTCACCCCAGAATAACCATTTTCAATCAAATTTCATATTCGGATTTTGACCTACCATAATCCAACAAGTGGCATAAAGAAGAAAACATTGGACAAAATAAAAAAAAAATTGTTAGAAACACACGATTTAACTAATTAAAAATCTATTAAGGATTCCACGCTAACTGTTCCGGCTAACTCTGGACAATTAAAATGAATTAAAATGTTGATTGTAACATATGAAGCTAAACAATTCTTCAAGCTTGCCACTTGATTTTATCTTAAACCTCATTCGTAACTTGACGATTACAATTCGCATTCAAATCCTTTCATGATTCCTGAAAACACCTCGACCGAGAAGTTGAACCCGCCGCACCTTGCCTACGGAATGAAGATTTATACATACAGTTATACACCTGAAGAACTCTCGAACCCAAATTCATAATTTAACACATAACGTATTGAATCCTTTGCCATTTATTAGCAAGAACAACCCTACAATTCCTTTTCAAGAAGCTAATTTTGTCACAGCTCCACTTCGACTTTTCAGTGAGATTATTTCTATTATAATCATGATATTTATACCTTGTCCTTTCGCCATCATTACCGGAAAACCTTTTATATCCCTCGACAACATCAACAGGTGCACCAGCAGATCGTTATCCTTTTGGCGAAATCAACAATCAGTATTTTGAAAATCTCGCGGAACTTCTTCCATCATATCTATAATGTCTATCCCTAAGAATTTCATAATCTGAACGTGAAGTTTCTGAAAAACACCCGGGACTATGAAATAGTTCTTGAAATGCTAACGAAGTAGCAAAAACTGTAAACGACTTTAACGGTCAAAAGTTTGATGACAAAGAATAGTAAGGTGGTAAAGCTGAAAAAAAAAAAAGTTTGGAACTAGAAAATGGATGAAGCAAAGTATGAAAGAGGCTGTGGATAAATCACAGGGACTGAACCTGCTCTCAAAGAATACAAACGATTCCGTACCTGCTGAAACCGTCAGTAAGAACCCTACTCTTTATTCAAAACCTTGCCCGGATGATATTTTTCATCATCATCTTATCTTAGATATTATAAGATATCTTCATATCATTCGTTATACATATTTTTCATATTTCTGGAGATATTTTTACAACTATTCCTATCTGGATCATTTATCTCTCCGTAACATCTGCGTTACAATATAAAAGAAACTGTGTTAATTTCTAAATTCTGAAACCTCCGAGATTAAAATATAAATGATTTGAAGTAGTGTTCGGAACTGATGCATGAATTAGTATAATATAATGAAACTTGATCAACTTCATTATATTACAGTAAGTCATGTTAAGTTTCTAATGGAATGTGATGATTCACAGTACCGTCATCATGTGCCATGTTACACGGCTCTTACATTCTATCAAGTCTCCAAACATATTAGAACGTATCACCTTGATAGTTCTATTTTTCCGGAATATTCGAGTAATTTAACGAACCAAGATCGTACTATTACAATTTCATTCTAAAACCAATAGCTAGGTTCATTCCAAATTTCCTACCTACGAATTTCGGACCATTGTTCGCTTGGCTCGAGGACAGGAAGAAGAAACGAAGGGACAAAACCTCAGAAGAGAAATAGGAACATAAACCACAGCAAATAAGAGAGAGCATTAACTGTGGATGACAATGATTTTAAGGGACGGGAGTAGGAACATCGAAATATAAGGGAAGGTATAAAACCTAACAACAACCCCGAAACTACAAACCGTGCATATCAATACGTATTGCAACGTAAAGGCACGGGAGAATTAAAAACATTATAATTTCAAGGAAAGGATAAAAGAGAATAGATTCTTCTGGTGATAGATGAAAAAGAAGAATGAAAGATATGAAAGTTAGAAATATAACAAGGATTAGAATGGGATGGAGCATATTAGCGAATGTCTTAAAGTAGGAACTAAAGAGAAAGAATAGAAGATGTGGGAAGAAAGAAAGGGAAAGAGGTAAATTTATAGTGAAATATTCGACAAAGAAATCAAAACAGATTGCCGCGTTAAATCAAAGAAGATCCTGATCGCCGCAAAACTAAATCTTATTACATAAGATTTTCTTTAAAACCCTTAAATCCCGGAAATCGATCATAATCACGTCATCTGTTACAACAATTCTATATTTACTCATTTCACTCTTTTGTGATAGCTTCGCTCGTGCGTCTCACATAACCGAATCGTTTTATCTAAATCTTTCAATAATGATAAAATTTCATTATTACCTCATATTCGTCATGAAAACATTCCTATTGTTATTTATGACAACCTCTACCAAATTTCGAGGACGAAATTTCTTTAACGGGTGGGTACTGTAACGACCCGGAAATTTCCGACCAAATTTAAACTCTAATCTCTATATGGTTCCGACACGATAAGCAAAAACCCTAAAGTTGACCCGCACTTTTTCGATCGTTCTATACTTATAAGATTAATATTTACATAAATTAAACCTTACCAACATGATAAGCAATCCAAATTGTTGAGACTTATGTTTTCGAAAAGAGTTTTACACAACGTTTGACCGTCTAGTTTGACCGATGATATCACGAACTATACAATATATGATAATTATACGTTTGTGTATATATATGTATATATACATATTTAACATGATCTAAGAATGTTTTAATATCTCATTTTGTATTAATAACAATAAGTTATAAGTATATTTTGAAACTACTAACTTAAGTTTTCAAAACGATAACCATACGTAACGTTATTTGACTTAAATACTTATGACCTATAATGTTTATACATATATCGTATAAGTAATGTATTTAATCACTTTTAAAGACTTAAATACATAAAACAATATAAGTATATTTACAAAAGATAGCTATATTTGAATCCTCGTTCCGTTTTCTCAAAGATTTCTATACGTATACCTAGGGTATATGTACCCGTATCATACGCAGCTTCTAGATGTATTTACTATTGGTATATACCAATAAAAATCTGCTCCTTAGCAGCCTTAAATGATTAAGAAACATGTGGAACCAACCATTTGTCAAGTAGCATGAATTATTTAGCAAGAAAACAAAGTTAGGTATTTTTTTTTCCTTTATAACCTAAAAACGTTTTTATGCATGCACACCATTTCTTCACCCCATTTTCTTATACTTACACTTCCATTTCTCTCTAAAAATACTCTTAACTTCATACTTGATCATCTCCAAGCATTTTCCTCATCATTTAGCTTCAAAAACCTTACTTAAACACCATAAGAAAACCATACAAAAACACTTCAAGAAATCCTTCCAAGAACACAAAATTACTTCCAATCTTTCATCCAATTCCATCACCCTTTTGGTTCTAGCTTTTTACTCCTCTTTTACAGAAACCTTGTCCAAGGAACTTGAGGTAGTATCTATGTTCATAACCTTATTCGATTCATATATATATAGCTATCATATTTTGTGGTATACAATTTTAACAACAAGAACATAGTTTGAAAGTTTTCAAACTTGTTTGCAAACTAAATAGATCCTTCTAACTTAACTTTTAAAATACTTCAAGACCTGTAATATAACTTAAATATATGCTAACTTAACAAGGTATAACTTGGTTTTTCAAAGAATGTCTTAAAAACTGTTTTTACGACGTCGGAGTGTAACCGGGGACTGTTTTGGGTTGGATAATTAAAAACTATCTTAAACTTTGAATTGGAGGTTTATGTTCTGGAAAAATGATTTTTACTATAAATATGTTAACACATAGAAATTTCATGATTTAATTCAAAGTATAAGTATTTTTAGAAAAATGGTCATTAAGTGTTATTTTTTTGTAACAAAAATGTTTAACTTCATAAGTTTCACTAAAGTTTCACCTATGCCGTGTGATTTTGAATACAAACCAAGGTATTTTCAGTTCATAGTCTTAAAGAGGGACTCGATCCAAGGAGATGGCAAGTTGAATCAACGAAAACGGATTTGTAACGAAGAAACTATGACCGAAACAAAATTGGTTATCCTAGACTTGTTTAACTTCGGGATTAATTGGGAAAAATTAAATAAATCACATATTTCTAAGATAACATGATATTTTATATATATGTACTTATAATTCAATTTTATATGGTTCAGGATCACCCATAAACAACACGAGAAGATTAATCATAAGATCCCATGTTTGTACGCAACACGTCATTTGACAACACCGGTACTTTATGTACGCAACACGTCATTTGACAACACCGGTACCGTGGGTCAAGATTAATCTCGACCAATACATATACGATGGGGTTTTATTTATTTCGTTGGGGGTTTTATTTATTTCATTGCGGGTATATTAAACATCTAAAAATGAACCATTAAAATTGAATTACTAACAACGAGCTGCTAACTACGGACTAAGGAATTATTCAAAGTATTAAAAGTATAACAAGTATATATATGTGACGTTTGTTTAAAAAGAAAAGGTATTGATATATTATATATGGATAGGTTCGTGATATCAACCGGAGACCAAGTCAAATTATATATATCTTCAAGACGAAAGTGAGTATATAGTCCCACTTTTAAACTCTAAATATTTCGGGATGAGAATACATGTATTTTATGTTTTACGTTATGGACACAAGTAACTGAAAAATATATTCTACATTGAGTTGTACCACTGGCATACTTCCCTGTAGCTTGGTAACTAATATTTACAGCGGTATTGTAAACGCGAATCCTGTTGATAGATCTATCGGGCCTGACAACCCCAACCGGACTGGATGACCAGTATTCAACGGTTGCACAGTACTTCGTTTCGTGACTACACTTGGTACAGTGTAGTAAGATTTCATATTAAAGGGAATATGCGACGTGATTAATTGTTAAGTATGGTTACCAAGTGCTCAACCACTTAGAATATTTTTATTAAAATGTTTATATATGAAATCTTGTGGTCTATATTTATATCGCTGTCGACATTAAACCTATATCTCACCAACTTTATGTTGACATTTTAAAGCATGTTATTCTCAGGTATGAATTAAGTCTTCCGCTGTGCATTATCTCGTACTAAGGATACTACATGAGGCCATTAAGGACTTATATCATAAGGCGTTGCATTCGAGTCATTGAAGTTCATAGAGACTATTATTAAGTAAATGGCGGTTTAGGTCATTTGAATATTATGAAATGTCAGGCGAATAAGTCAATTATGGATGTAACTATAGATTGTCTTTTAAGAATAAATGCAACGTTTGTAAGATGTATCATATAGAGGGCAAGTACCTCGCAATGTTATCAACTATTGTAATTCGTTTGTAATCAATATGGACAACGTCCGGATGATTAGTTTAGGATCCTTTCAGAATGAATTTTCAAAAGATCAAATGTTTTCATAAAGATCCAATTTCCTTAAGGATCTAAATTTTTATAGTCATGTGGGACTGTAAACCACATCGTTACTATCATTGTTTATACCGCCGTATCAAAATCACTAATGTATAAAGTGTGAAGAATAAAGAAGTGATTCTAGTATTTCAAGACGATATTGCTTGAGGACAAGCAACGCTCAAGTGTGGGAATATTTGATAATGCTAAAAACGAACATATATTTCATAGCATTATCCCTCAAGAAAGACAAGCTTTTAGTTGCAACTGTTCTATTTACAAGTGATATTCGTTTAAATAATAAAAGGTGAAGACAAAAGACAGATTCGACAAATTGAAGACGCAAACGACCAAAAAGCTCAAAAGTACAAAATACAATCAAAGAGGTTCCAATTATTGATAAGAAACGTCTCAAAATTACAAGAGTACAAGATTAAAAACGCAAAGTACAAGATATTAAATTATTCGCAAGGACGTTCGAAAATCCGAAACCGGGACCAGAGTCAACTCTCAACGCTCGACGCAACGGACTAAAAATTACAAGTCAACTATGCACATGAATATAATATAATATATAATTAATTCTTAAAATTAATATATATATTATATTATATTTAAAAACCGTCGGCAGAAGAAAACAACCAAATGTGGCTCTCCCCAACTGGCCATGCGATCGCATGGCTTTGAAGGGAAAAGTTCATGCGATCGCATGAGGCTCTTTTCCAGCTCACAAGGCCTATAAAACACGAGCTCTGGTGTACCATATATCATATATCTTTCTCTCTATCTCGTAAACATATATATATATATATATATATATATATATATATATATATATATATATATATATATATATATATATATTATAATTTTAATTTTAATTTTAATTTTAATTTTAATTTTAATTTTAATTTTAATTTTAATTCTAATAATAAGGGTATGTTAGCGTATGTTGTAAGGGTGTAAGTCGAAATTCTGTCCGTGTAACGCTACGCTATTTTTAATCATTGTAAGTTATGTTCAACCTTTTTAATTTAATGTCTCGTAGCTAAGTTATTATTATGCTTATTTAATCCGAAGTAATCATGATGTTGGGCTAAAAATATTAAAATTGGGTAATTGGGCTTTGTACCATAATTGGGGTTTGGACAAAAGAACGACACTTGTGGAAATTAGACTATGGGCTATTAATGGGCTTTATATTTATTTAACTAAATGATAATTTGTTAATTTTAATATAAAGATTTACAATTGGACGTCCCTATAAATAACCATATACACTCGATCGGACACGATGGGCGGGGTATTTATATGTACGAATAATTGTTCATTTAACCGGACACGGGAATGGATTAATAGTCACTAGAATTATTAAAACATGGGTGAAATTATGTACAAGGACACTTGGCATAATTGATAACAAAGTATTAAAACCTTGGGTTACGCGCAGTCGATAACCTAGTGTAAGTATTAAACAAAGTATTAAAATCTTGTTACAGTTTAAGTCCCCAATTAGTTGGATTATTAACTTCGGGTATAAGGATAATTTGACGAGGATACTCGCACTTTATATTTATGACTGATGGACTGTTATGGACAAAAACCAGATGGACATATTAAATAATCCAGGACAAAGGACAATTAACCCATGGGCATAAAAAACTAAAATCAACACGTCAAACATCATGATTACGGAAGTTTAAATAAGCATAATTCTTTTATTTCATATTTAATTTCCTTTATTTTATATTTAATTGCACTTCTAATTATCGCACTTTAATTTATTGTTATTGTATTTAATTGCACTTTTAATTATCGTACTTTTTAATTATTGTATTTTATTTCAACGCACTTTTATTTATCGCAATTTCATTATTGTTATTTACTTTACGCTTTAAATTAAGTTATATTTATTTTTATTATTTTACATTAGGTTTTAACTGCGACTAAAGTTTTAAAATCGATAAACCGGTCATTAAACGGTAAAAACCCCCCTTTATAATAATAATATTACTTATATATATATTTGTATTTTTATAAAATAAAACTAATATAGCGTTAAGCTTTGATTAAAAGATTCCCTGTGGAACGAACCGGACTTACTAAAAACTACACTACTGTACGATTAGGTACACTGCCTATAAGTGTTGTAGCAAGGTTTAAGTATATCCATTCTATAAATAAATAAATATCTTGTGTAAAATTATATCGTATTTAATAGTTTTTCCTGTAAAAATATAAGCTATTTTATATACACCTCGCATAACATCAATACTTAAGACCTAATTTACATACATTTAAACCTATTGGGACGATTTACTGACTTAATACCTTTTGACTTAGGTTGAGGACCTTTTGGACAATCGTACTCGCTTACTTTTCCCGAGTCAACTTTACTACTACTTTTCCACTGTGAGTTATAGCATCCCTTTTTACTTTAACTATTTTGGGAACTGAGAATACATGCGCATTTTACGTTTTACATACTAGACACGAGTACTTAAACTTTATATATGTGTGGGTTATACAACGGCATAAACTTTCCCCTTAGCTCGGTAACGTTTAGTCATTGGTCTTTGAATCGGTGAACGCGAATCTTAGATATGGATCCATAGGGTTTTGACATCCCCACTCGGGCTAGTAGCGCTAGCATTTAACGGGTGTTTAATACTTCGTAAACATACGCACTCGCCAAGTGTACTTTTAGGGGGTGATAAACGTTAAGTTAGTTACCAAGTGCCCAAGGTTATACATATACTTTTCATACTGTTTTGAAACGCTGTTGAAGCACTGAAATCTCGTGGCCTACCTTACATACTGTTATACTTAAACTATAGCTCACCAACCTTTGTGTTGACGTTTTTAAGCATGTTTTTCTCAGGTGCTTAAGGTTGCTTGCTTCCGCTGTTGTACTAGTCATGCCTTGTAGACACCCGCTGCGCTTGTTAGAGTTGTCACCGCATGAAACGTTTTATTTGCATTCAAACTATGTTACCTTTTGAAACAATGATTTGTAACGACCATTGGGTCACTACCTATTACTAATTGCTTCTGTTCATTGAAGTATACTTTTGTTGTAAGACATTTGATTTTGGTTAAGACATCACCTTTATTCATGGATGCAAACTTCTTTTGAAACCGCATATAGTATTTGACATTGTAATGATCCTGTTGTTGATGATTCGTACACGATGGTTTTGTACGGGGCATCACAGGATGCCCAACACCGGTGCCACAATTTACACCGGTTGGTTTAAACCCAGGAATTCGAACAGACTCCGGGTTATCACTGTCTTCTTAGTCGTCGTAAGGATCGACAGAGTTAATCTCATCTTCATCATCAGTTGGGTCTATCTGTTCATCGTTACTCAATATGTCATCAGAATTTATTATATCCGTGCTATATCCTGTCGAGCTTGAGTACTCATAATGCGAGCCATAATAGAACTTTTTTTCCTCCTCCACTATGTTGATGAAATATGAACACTTTTTGTGCTGCAATATTAATGAATCATTGACAATTTCAGGATTGAATACAAACACTCTGCCATATGCCAAATTTTTTGAGGTCCGTAACGAACAATTGTCCAGACCATACACAACACCCCACCACTCAGCTATAGACATAAAATTTTCTTTAGTCTAGCAAAGTGGTGGTACCCCTTTGATTCGTAACCACGTCGATCTATTTTCAGGCCAATGAGATGAATCCCACCTCATAATCTTATGTATCCATCTTCGAAGGGAGTGGTCTGCCCGATTGAGCAAATCCATAACATCCTCTTCATTGTTGAATATGAGCAGAACACTTAAGTTACCAAGGAAATTAATGTGGATATTAGGAAACCCCTCCTCCATACAAATGGATTCAAGGTTTTTAAGAACATTCATGTTGATGGCATCTCCCATGACAGCATGTTTCAATATATCCTTATTGTCTTTGTCGTCATCAATAGTGATTATCTTGTTCTTACACTTCTCCTCGCCTTCTTTTCCTTTTTTTTTTGTTGTTGTTTAATTTCGCAGGCATGTCCTCCTTCCCTTTGTTCAGTTTCTCACGCAGGTCATCTTTGTTGTTCCTCGAGACCTCATCAAAACTTCTTCCATCACGATAGCTGTCATTGTAAAATCTTGCCTTAGGATGGTCCTTGTTACCATTTAGGGTTTGCTTGCTGGTCACCTTCGAGTTATTGGGGTTGGGTTTCCTGTTAGTAGCTTTGAAAACCCTGATCTGTCTTTCACCCATCTTGACACCTTCTAATCGACTGAGAAGTCTATCAGTGTCCACTACATCCGCAAATCTAACGAAAGCAAATCTCTCACCGTTCATGAGTCTTCTTCCAGCAACATACGCATCTCTAACGGAACCATAAGGTTTGAACGCCCTCCATAGATCAACCACCTCAAAATCTCTCGAAAAGTTGAAGAACATGTACGAAGTCAAATCGTTTCTACTTGACCACTTGAATCGGTGTTGGTAGTCCTCTCCGTTGTACCCATCTCGAGCCCTTGCCGTTCCTGCCTTCCCTCTCTCTATTTTCTCTCTCACACATTCTCTCACTTTTGATGTTCCACTTGACTCCAACATTTTGTTATCCATCTACACAAAAACTTGAAATCAAATGAACAGTATTTTGTATTTTTCATTAACATCAGCTGACGTTAATTATTTCATATTTTTCTTCTTTGTTTAAAAAAAAAATAAAAATTTTAGTCCATATTGTAACGCGCAGACTTCTCAACTCGTTTAAACTTACTCAAAGAAAATTTTATTAAATGCCCCATATTTTTTGCTTTCAAAAAAACATAATATATACAAATAAAATATATATGTAATTATCCAATGATATTAAAATTGCAACAAATTCGACCGATATGCAATGGCGGAGCTAGTAGGGATGCTTGGGGGTGTCAAGCATCCCCTAATCATGTTTCTGTATACACTATATAATTTGTATTTCAATGGAGAAAAAAACTTTTCAAGATTCAAGCATCCCCTATAGAGGCGGAGTAGGGTGGCGGGAGGCTGCCCCCAGTGACTTCAAAAATTTTCTGATGCGTTTATATATGAGTTTGGTGTATTTATATAAGAAATGTGAGATTGCTAAGAAATTATTTGGGAGATTCATGGAGTTTGCAGGTAAGAGGGAATGAAGTAGATGATGGGGTGGGCCCCACTGTTACTTTTAATCAGATGTTCCACTCGATATATGTATTTTTTTTCATATCTTTTTAACCCTCGGTATGCAAGAATTATATTTTTAGCCCTTAACATTACACAATTTACAGTTTTAACACTTATCATGTACTACAAACTTGACTCAAAATAGAAGTTTTGGTTATACCATGTCTTTATTGTCTATATATATATTTAACTTATACAATTATTATAACTATTTTTTTCTCTCAGAACCTACATATTTTTCCCAAAAACATCAAAATTTTGCTCAAAAATTTTTAAAATTTACCCCAAAACCTTTATAATTTGCCTAAAAATCTCAATTTTTTGCTCCAAAATCTCCATTTTTGCCCCAAAACATCCATATTTTGCCCAAAAAAATTGCTACGGTTTTATTTTTTTCCCCAATAAGAAAAAAATACTGCCTCAGTGTTCGTAAGCATCCCCTATTCTGTATTCCTGGCTTCGCCTCTGCCGATATGGTTGAGTAAATCATGCGATCTAATATACATTTACATTGCCTAACTATTGATACAGCCTTATATTCATGATCGACAAACAAGAGTTACAAGATCACTATGAAAATAATATGAAAACAATATAATGCAACAATAATAACCAACGCTATTACACAAGCAAACCAAACCAATAAAACCTCCTAATGATCACTGAACATCTTGCAGGCCTACAAAATGAAATCTCAACCAACTTGAAGCACTTCAATCTTCAACGACCAACTCTACCATAAAACCTAAGTTTTCAAAGAAAAGCTCGTTACTAACAAACCAACAGTACCCGCTCCGCTTTAACTCTAGAAGAATCATCTAAAGATGCCACAAAACGCAAGAAACATACGCCTGAAAACTCAAGAACACATCCCTCGAGACCAGTTACCAGTAACCAAATAACCACACTTAACAACCAACAAAACATAAGGACCCCGGCCACCTTAAAACAGGCAACCACCATACACCTGGAAGAAACATCGATCGTCTAATTTACCACCATCGTTCGGTCCTAAAACCATCGAAAGGTCAACCAACGTCAAAAATAAATCACAATTGCTAGACACGAGGGAAATGACGAAGAGGGAAAGTGGACCGAAAGGAACCAAGAGCAAACCGACGACTTGCGAAAGGGACGAACGTTACAATGGTAGAAGATTCAACGATGGCATAAGCTGCATGAGAAGACAATAAACAGGGACAACAAACGGCCAAGGAAATAAAACACGAAATCATGCAAGTAATAACAAAATCGTAAAAACAACAAATAAATGTGGCGTTTGCCCCTTGTGAACAGTGGCGCGAAGAAAAGAAGGAGAACGGAGGCTGACGAGATTCCAGCGAGAGAAAACATGAAACCTGAGAAAATCTGGTGCCCCAAAAGTCTTAATGAAACAACAAACCTAAGACACCTCACACAAAACGATGTCACCACACATACACACAGGACGCTAAGACAAGCCGAGATGATCATCGCCTGCGGACGGCAGCGACAAGAAAAAGATGATGACTTGAGACAGAAACAATGGTGAAAAGGCAAAAACACATATGGAACAAAGGTGAGCAATGAGAAATGAAAGTAACATTTTATAAAAAATTTAAAAACTACTCAGAAATGAAAGTAATATTTTATAAAAATTTTAAAAACTACATCTATTAATTTTTTAATAAATATTATACTTATATACTAACCAATTTAATATTTCCAATTTTTTTTTTTTTTTTTTGGTTCTTGTTATATTATAATCGTGAATTTTCTTTTTCTTCCCTCCCATTTTTATTAATTTTCTTAAATTTGTGTATTTTTTTTCTGGAGACAATAGATTTGAGACAGAGGGGTATCATTTTTTAAATGTGTTTCTACCTTTAACTTTCATTTCTTTTACATTCCTATCAAAAAAACGTTGCTTATCTCTAATTGCTTCGTCCACAAAGACAAATAGCCAAGATGTACATATTGTCTCAACATAATCGTCTTTAGTCAAAATCTCAAAGTGGTGTGAAACATTACATCCCACCACCTATAAAAGCGCCCGAAGGAATAACAAAGATTTTTTTTTTTTTAAATAGTAATTTTATTAAACTCTCTTGCAAAAATAGAAATTTTACAAAATTCGTTACGAAAATGGTAAAATCGAAGTTCCAAACTTCGGATTTAGCAAAACCGAAGTTTGGAACTTCGGTTTTAGGTGAGGTGTCAGTAGAAAACCAAAACCGATGTTTGAAACTTCGGTTTTGGTCAAATCCGAAGTTCCAAACTTCGGTTTAGGGTTACTTAAATAACTTAGATTTGATAGTTTTTATACTACTATTACCTTAAAATCAATAATAACATTACAAACAATATAATATTAATAATAGTAGTAAGATGCAAATATAAATTTTTTGAATAACACTTTTATTAATATCAAAATCACGGTTACATTTTTTTTAAAATAAAAAATACATAATTAAAAATAAAAACAACACATACAACACATAGAAATTTAACACATAATTAAATTAGATGCAATGGAAGAGGTTGGTTTTTCACAATTGCTTCGTTTTTGATTAAATTCCATTCATCTTCCTCGCAAAGATGCTCGAACTTTCTTTTACCTTCATTCCAAAACATCACGCCCGAGTGTTCTACCGTAGTGTTTTCTTTCAGCCACTCAAACACCTTTGAAATTGTCCATTGACTAACATTCACATTTTGAAAGTACTTATATTTGTACCCATAGTAAAACTTGAATTGTGGTGAAAACTGACCATTCCAATACACATTAATGTGAACAAGAGTTGATGACATGTTTACAAATTTAAAATTTAGGTTTGAAGAAGAGAGTGATACATCTGTTTCTTCTAACAGATGTCGGTTTACATAGAGTAGTTTATAATTGAAAACCGGCATTTCAAAATTCGGTTTCAGTAAAAGCTGCCGAACAGTAAAAGGTAACAGTAAAAGGTAATAGGTAACAATATAGTACCTGAGAAACTGAAGTTTCAAACATCGGTTTTGCATGCTTTTTCTGAAAGGTCTGAAATCGAACTTTAAAACTTCGGATTATTTGTAGATTTACAATTATAAAAGTGAATTTTGATTATTTCATAAACACATAACAAAAATGGATCCGAAATACGTATCAATTGACGTGTATCATGGTTGTGATTTTGAATGGAATGATGGCAAAACGGAACTCTCTAAAGGGCCTAAAATGACGTTTGATAACGTAGATGTTCGGGGCTTTAATATGGAGAAGTTGAATGAGTTTATTCGAGAAAAGCTAGCAAAGAATCCACGTTCAATGAACATATACTACTACAAACCAGGAGTTGCTGAACCCGAAGCAATGTGCTATGATGAAGAATGGTATACATTAGTAGGGAAAGCGTGTATACTTTCAGAAAAGATAGAGTTGTATGTTTTATTTGGAGTTTTTGAAGACGCACTTGAGTTCGATACGATGTATGATAGTCATGGTGAATACTATTATGCACCTAGACCTTTTATAATTTAAAGTTACTTGTAATAGATTAGTACTTAAATATGATTAGTAACGTGCAATTTCATTATTTCAACAACACTTTTTTATTCATAAACATAATTAACGATTACAACAAACAAAGTACAACAAATTACTACTGAAAACCTATGGCATTCTAGTAGTTGGACAGGTGTTCCTGTTGTGACCTGTTGCCCTGCATATACCACACTTTGGTTTTTGCTTTTCACGTTCATCCATCTGGTTCTTAATATGTTTTGATTGCTTCATCCCCCTGTGCTTAATCAATCTTGATGGATCGTCCATAATGTTCCATTGTATATGTGCCCAGTAGCTCGCGTCTCTTAGTGGATTAAAATGATGGCTATATTGCTCTCTCCATGTAGGAGTTGTATACTTTTTACTGATGCATTTATCTATATCCTCGTTTAGATGGCTATACACGAAAATGGCATGAGAGCAAGGTAATCTTTGGTGTTGTCAAATTCCACATGAACACATTTCCTCTTTAAACTCCACTGTGTAATCGGAGCCACCTTCACCACTTTTTTGATAAGTTGACTGAACCTTGAACACACCTTGTTGTTCGTTATAACATGTTGTTTTGTATCTTTGAGCTCTTTTTGCCCGTTTGTTAAATATGTTAAACATGTTCTTGGACAGTGGTGAATTACATTGCCTTGCATCTCGACTTTGATCGTAGAAGTGTTGTCTGGTGTAATCAAACGTATATTCAATACACGCTTTGATCGGCATCATTCGGGCATGACGAAACACATTGTTTTTAACAGGATAAGCAACGTTTAAACATATTTGATGCTCAATTTCACTAGCAATTAAGCTAGAGGTTAAACAACAATTGTTGTTTTCCGATACATGTCCATAACACGTATGTTCATCTTTCCATTTTGTAATTTTCCATACCTTCGATCGATTGTGAGAAGAACCACTTACACTCCAGCAACAATGGTATCTTTCTTGTGGGCCCTTGTAACTTGAGCTAGTTGTTCTACAATGTGCTTGCCAATAACCCGGCTTGCTTTGTGTAACAACTATTTCTGTATTATGGTGTATATTCCATTTCCGAACAACATATATAAGTTCGGCTTTGTTCTGGGACACCATTCTTTTTGAAATAATACCTATCTCCTTATCATAAAAAACCCACGAAGCTTCTTGGTCATCGTCGAATGGAAAACTATTACTAGCCTCACCTTGATTAACAAACCCGAAACGTGAAACTGGGGCAGTCTCCACATGTGGTTCCACTTCCTCGTCTCTACCTTCGTCACCAGAAATATTCTCTTCAACGCTATAATTAGAAATTTACCGTCGGTTGCAGTAGACATACCATCATCCGAGTCTACTACATTTTGTTCTTCATCTCTTCGTTCTTGTTCATCTTCAACAACTGTTGAATGGTTGTGAGATGTTGATGGACCACCTTCCAAAGTTTGAATAAGATCCATAAAACCCGAACTTTGGGTGGTTGGAAAAACTTCCTCAAACTGAATTTCAATTTGAGCCTCGTAATTTGGATCATTCCGAGAATAAAAATATATTGTTTCCAAAGTATTATCATCAGTAAGTTCACTTTTTCATTCATTTTCATTGAAAAGAACCCACAAGAACATTTCTAACGTGTGTGATCTTTGACTCACACCTACATAATTATACACCATTTGGTTTAACTGCATACAGTTAACCTTGGTGTTCAACACAAAACTCCTTCTAATCGTTGTGTTATCACCAGTAAGCCAACCATTTTGGAATGAAATTTGGCCTCCCCAAAGAAAATGAACCATGAATGGACGAATTATAGACATTTTTGTAATTGTTGATGTATGAAACTGATTAAGATGTGTTTGAATTGTGTTGTTGGTGTTTGAAACTGACTTTAAAATGTTTGAATTGTGTTCTTTGTGATGTTTGTGTTTGAGTTCATGATAATGGTGATATAAATAAATGAAAAAAGATGATAAATCAGATTTTGACATGATAGGGTAGCAGGTTTCAGCCCATAATTGAGACTAGGGTTGCAGGTTTCAGTCCATTATTGAGACTGTTGAACCAGACTGCAAAACCGAAGTTTGAAACTTTGGTTTTACTATTTATCTGCAAAACCGAAGTTTCAAACTTTGGTTTAGGGTTTCCACTGACACGCAGGCCAAAACCGAAGTTTGAAACTTCGGATATGGCAAAACTGAAGTTTCAAACTTCGGTTTTACCATTAATCTAACGAATTTTGTAAAATTTTTATTTTTGCAAGATACTTTAATAAAATTACTATTTTAAAAAAAAATCGAATAACAAACGTGTTGCAGTTTTATTATAGATCCATACCAAACAAAAGAATTTTGAATTTGTTTTGACACGGTGAAGGAAACAACTACAAATGCAGCTCTTCACACCACTGAGAACAACAAACACATCTCAAGAACCACCCTCGCATTCAGCTACAAAACGTGCAGCAACCAAACAAGTTCTCTTCCTATAACCAGGTAAAGAAAATCTAATAATAAATGTTTCACTATACACACATTGACACTAACTAAAACAAACCATTCAATTTAACAGACACACTAACCAACAAAGATAAGGAGAAAAAATATAACGGTCGAGCCTAGGGTATTCCAGGGTGCAACAGTCCAGTTACCCTCGTTCCCCGTAGCATGATATTGTCCGCTTTACCGCGGAAGCACAATTTTTTCTTGGCGACTACACACACGACGAGCACTTTTCCAGGAGGTCACGCATCCAGGTAGTGCCCTCGTCCAAGCACGCTTAACTACAGAGTTCTCGTGGGATCTGCTGTGCTTGTAGTCCCAAAACACGTCATGTCAGGAAAGGTATCCACACCCTTATACGACATGCTTCATTCTCCTATCCAACCGATGTGGGACAGATGCTACATGTTGTATGTGTGTTAAATCATGCCATTTAGTGATGATGTGGCCTCAGTATAGGGTCGGTTGTCATCTCGGCACATTTGATATGATTATGTATAATCATTGATTCTGATTCGGAGTATAATTGAAATAGGATTACTGATTTGGATTGTATCATTCTCATGTGATAAAGAGGAGGTGAAGACTTGATAATATTAGACCGCTGAGTTGTGCTAGTATCGGTGAGTGGAATTACCCTTCAATATAGTATAAAGTATGGAAAAATGACGGTTAATTTTTTTTTCATTGTTCTATTGCGTTCAATAACAAATATATTGAACAAAAATGTTGATTATGAGATAATAGGAGAATTAGATAAATTGTTAAGATAAATATGTAGGTTTTTATTTCAATCCGTTCAAATATGAACGAAAAGTGTTGTTTGCAAACACCTTATATACTCTCATTTCTAATTCTTTATTCTTCTTTCTTTTTCAATCAAAATAAAAATTCGAGAATGGCTATTATTTATTTATCCGCTTAACTCCTTTTCATTCACCCTAATAAAAACTCGAGGTAGTTGCTGTACTTTAATTTTAATTTAATTTTAATTAATTAATACTCCATCATAATTAGTACCACACGCTTATAATTAAATCAACTGACTTGAGTTTTAGTTATCTGATCATTTTCTAACATGCATTGATTAAATCATCTAATATAAGCAACTAGTAACGAACTGGTCAACTCGATAATAAAGAGTAATACAAACATAATATTAAAATTTTATATATGTGTTTGAACATACACCATTTGTTCATACACATATAATCCATTCTAATACTCAATTACGGAGTACGTGATTATGAACAAGGTTGCAGAAATCGGTTTTCGGGGAGTTCTCGGCAGGGTCTCCAAAACGAGAACTCGGGGAACTCGGGGAGTTATCGGCGGTTGACTTTCGTTGACTTTTGAGATTTTACCGAGTTTTTTCCAAGATTTGACCGATTTTACCGAGATTTGACCGTTTTTTCGAGATTTGACCGATTTTTCCGAGATTTGACCATTTTTTGGTCGTTGACCGATTTTATGGCCGATTCCAAAACGAGTTCTCGGCAGGGAGGTCAAACCGATTTCTCCCCGAAAAATCGGCCGAGTTTTCTGATTTTTGCAACACTGATTATGAATCATGATACGTACAAAATCGCTTCATGGTCAGCACAAATTAAGAAACAAAATCGCTTCATGGTCATCGCATATCGGCATATCCAAATACGTGTATGTAATATATATACGATACGAATCACTATAATATCTATTAGACAAAAATGATGAATAATAACTATGAGCGTTTCCGTCTTTTCACATTTTTTCCCCTAAATTTCATTTCACTTACAAAGCCCCTTCCACTTTTTTCAAAAAATCAAATCGACCTCCCAAACAGGGGTAAAGTGTCAAATAATCATTTTCATAAAAAATTTTAAATAAACTCCACCCAAATATTCAACGGGTCATATCCTCTCGCTCGCAAAAAGTTAAATTTTTCCGACACCATCGTTAAACTCGAAATAATTTAAGGAACACAATGTCACTAACTATACGCAAAACGGACACTTTTTAAAAAACGCTAAATATTTGGGGTACTTTTCATACACGTTGATTTTGCGTTAAATTTTTTAAAGTCGACAATTCCATAGCGAAACGCGGAGATGCACATATATTGTTAATTTAAAATAACATTTAAATCTTTCACGGGTTATACCTTTTAGTTCGACTCGAGTTGCGCTTCAATGACATTATCGTTAGCCACGAAATAATTTTACAAACTAAACGCAATAAAATACATTGAAAATCAAACTCGCAGCGCAAAGGAAGGGTTCAAAAACTAGTTATATCTATAATAAATTTATTAAAACTACAAATAAAATATTAAGATGATGGAGATATGGATAAAAATATTTCCATTCTAGGAAGTTTGAGTTCACATTTGTGACTTTCAAATTTTCGTAGCCGTAATTATACTATCCAGAAAATTCTACCATAAAACGGGACGCATGCTTTTTGTTTTCTTTCTTTAATTATCTTTTATCATATTTATAACTTTAATTTAAGTATTAACTAGTGGAGGAGCCCTCGCTCCGTTCGGAACTTCATTTCGGATATAATTTGTTGTGTTTGGTTCGTAAAATTATTTCGTGTTTAACGGTTATTTCGGTTAAACCTATCCCAAGTCGTACGAAAATTTAAAGGCGGTTAAAAATTTAGGTGGATTTGTTGGGGAGTTTTATGGAAAATAAAGAAGTTACGATTTGGCCCTTGAACTTTAACTTTAGACCCCTATGGAGTTTACATTTTTTACCTTAAAAATTTACATTTGGCGTCCTAAAGTTTATAATGGTTCTCAATGTTTAGTGTCATGTCATTGTGGCTACAACCTTTTTGCTTGACGTATAAACGATTAAAGCATGGAAAAAAACTATTCATAAAGCCTTTGTCTTTTAGAGATGTAGAGAATAATATATATATATATATATATATATGATCAAGAGAGAAGTAACCAATCGGGGGGAAGCAAATTTTTTTTTTTTCGTTTTTTGAAAAAATTTTGTTCACGAACATTATAGATGGGATGAATATATGAACATTTATTAGAGACACTTTGTGATAAATGTTTTTATTTTGGCGGAAAAACGCTCGAAGAAGTAATATATAACAATTATTGTGTTTTTCGAGCGTATGTTGAGGTTTTAGCTATTGGAGTTTAGATATTAGGGTTTAGATATTAGGGTTTATAGGGTTTAGATATTAGGGTTTAGAAATTTAGGGTTTAGGGTTTAGATTTAGGGTTTAGATTTAGGATTTAGATTGAGTTTTTAACACGAACGGTTTAGAGTTTAGGGTTTAGGGTTTGGTGTTTTGGGTTTATGGAATAAACCCAAAACACCAAACCCTAAACCCTAAACCCTAAACTTTAAATCGGGCTAAATTTTACTTCACAAAACATGAAAAAAACGTTCATATTCTTCACGAACAATATTATCTTGAATGTTATTTTTGTCGATCGTTTTCCCGCCTAAATAATAACATTCATCACGAAGTGTCTCTTCTAAATGTTCATATTTTCGTGTGATCTTGATGCCGGGAAAAAAATGAAAAAAAAAAAAATTTGTTTCCCCCCGCTTCCCCCCGATTGGTTACTTCCCCACTGATCCTACCCTTATATATATATATATATATATATATATATATATATATATATATATATATATATATATATATATATATATATATATATATATATATATATAATGAGTTACGTAGTTAATTATAATAAGAAAAAAAGTTAAACGATAATAAAGTGAAAAATTATGTGGGTGATTTCATAATATAATAATAATAATAATAATAATAATAATAATAATAATAATATTAATAATATTAATAATAATAATAATAATAATAATAATAATAATAATAATAATAATAATAATAATAATAATGAATAGTTGTTAGTTAGTAAAAAATTATGGGATCGATTTATAATGAATGAGAAGTGTAATGGTTGAAGTATAAAATGTGAAAGCTATGTTGTAAGTTTGTAAAAGCTATAAAGTTAAGTGTTATAAAGGGTGATATTGAATTGTGAAAATATTAAATTTGAGGGGTGTTTGTGAAACTATTGGGGGGTACTATTATAATATTAATAATAATAATAATAATAATAATAATAATAATAATAATAATAATAATAATAATGAATAGTTGTTAGTTAGTAAAAAATTATGGGATCGATTTATAATGAATGAGAAGTGTAATGGTTGAAGTATAAAATGTGAAAGCTATGTTGTAAGTTTGTAAAAGCTATAAAGTTAAGTGTTATAAAGGGTGGGATTGAATTGTGAAAATATTAAATTTGAGGAGTGTTTGTGAAACTATTGGGGGGTACTATTCATTTGGTGTATATCATTTAGATATATAGAGTAATTAATAAATAAAACTTGTGTATATACATAGTTTATATATCATCGTACCTAATGGTAATAACATACTCCATCTCCCTCTGTGTCTCATTTCAATAGTCCACTTTTATTTTTTAAAGTCTTTTATATTAAATTAGTTTTTAGCCAATGCATTGCACGGCTACTCAAAATCTGTTTGAAGATAAGTTACATAAAAACATAATTTTTTCTCTATCGATCTTGGTTCACAATAATGACATATAAATGAATAACGACACAATACTGAATATGTATCGTAAGTGTTTTACTATAATTAAACAAATTTTTCTAATTGGTTAGTTACACCAATATCTTAATTACCCGTACTAAAGTGCTCTTATTTTTTTATTACTTTATTCTTTATTATTGTTATTAATCATTTATTTAATGGATTTTAATCACAATCATTGAGAATTTGACATGTGTAAATTCCAATTGTCATTAACCCCTTAAAAAATAGTTTTGTTGACAACTAAGCTAAATAAATCTCTTTTTTATATAAGTATATAGATATAGACTTTAACTTAAAATATTTTGTTTTGTGTTATATATTATTTGATGAAATTTATTTGAATTAATTAATGTTTAAATGTGTTTTCATTGGTATAATTTTCATCAAATAATATATAACACAAATAAAGTTATTTTAGGTCAAAGTTGAGAAAAAAGACCTTAAAAGTCAAAACTGGACTATTGGAATGAGACCGAGGGAGTATATGAGTAGTATTATTCTAGTAAGCCGAATGCCCATCAGAAGTTGAAATAAAATAACGGTATATGAATGTATTAAAGTTTACATATTTGTTTTCATATACATAAGATAATTTATAAGCTCTAATATATGTTTGATAAAACTTTCTAAAAATTATGTACTTTTTTATTGACGATATACAAAATAAAAAATATAAATGAGACACACAAATTATGAAATGAAATATAATAAATGGGCAAATTTCATTAAAAGGTAATCGTTTTACCTCAATTTTCTATTTTAAGTAATTTACTAGCTTAATATTCGCGGAATCGCGCGTTTTGTCCAATAAAATTTTGAATGTAGTTATAATTTGTGTTTATATTACCATACTGATTCTGAATGTAGTTATATCATAAAAGAGTTCTGAAACATCCCAACCCGTATTCCATACGATTTTTTTTTTGTAAAGATACACATTTACGCGCCAATAAAATATGTAAACCAATCCACAAGTTCCATTTAAACGTTCAACAATTTAAATGTTTACAAAAGGCACGAAGGCCATTAATTAAGTTCAATACAAGTTTGACCCACTACAACGATAGTTTATAATCCAAACGACCCTTTGAGCATGGTTTGGGACTAAACTACCCAAAACGTTAGGCCAACTTTCAAACTTCAATAAAACATCATCAAAGGCCACCTAGTGCCCGATAACCCCTTTGCCCTTATCCGCACCTGCAACTAAAAAGATAAACAACGAGAGGGGTAAGCTAATGCTTAGTGAATGCAATAATTATACATGTTCATATATAACCTACTTACTTGCAATCACTTACACAATACCGCATACAAGCTAGCTATTCGACAAACATGCAAACATCATGCATAAACTACAATCCACAATCCACAAGGAGCTAGCAACCGACAATAGCATATAGTTCATAATTTAATATGCTAATTACACAATCACACAACCATGGTTAACCAATAGCAAAAAGGAATGGTACTCAAAATTCCCATTGGTGTTCATAACAACTGTTAGTGCACAACACATATATCACCAACCCTTGGACAACACATATCCGTTCATAAGATCATTAGTGTACAACACATATAACACCAATTTGGACAACACATATCCATTTAATAAACCGTTAGCATACAACACATATATTGCTAAATAAGACAACACATATCCGTTCACAAATCGTTAGTGTACAACACATATATCACTAACTAGGACAACACATATCCTTACGTACAAATAAGCACATTATATATGTACAAGTATACTTATTCCACTCACCTTGTCACAAGGATGGTGATTTAGCACTTCCGAGCTTCAATGCAATGTACCTAAATCATTAAGTGCACATTCAATTTCACAACTAGTGGGATTAACCACAATACTCCCACTTGAGCATTTAATGACCCAATTTGCATTAAATGACTCAACTACATACAACCGCCCATAAATGGCCAAGACTCGACTTTAATCACTAAGACTAGTGAATTAAAGCCTATTAACTTCAATTAACACAAAACTTAGGGTAATCCATACCCATTTCATCTAATTAGGTCAACTAGTACATTTTGACCCATTTTATATTACTTAGACTCACAATCAAGTTAAACTTACCCATTTACACTTCTTTCATAAATCATAAAGTGCATTAGTGACTAACAACACCAATTGACACTTACAACCTCAAATAACAAGGCCAAAACCCTAAATAGTGGCTATTAGGGTTTCCTTACAACAACATAACCCAAACTCACCCATTTTACCCTCAAATGGGTCATACAAATCTCTAGTAACCCAAACCCTAGCCATTAACCAATTAAAACTTAAAACATAAAGTTAGAACTTACCAAGACTATCTTCTTGTAGCTAGTAACAAGGAGAACAACTTTAAATCTCGCTCCTAGGTTTGATTCACAAATCTCCAACTCCAAATCTCAAGATTAAACTAAGTGGGTTTTGTGTTTTGGGAGAGAAATTGGAAAGAAAATAGAAAAGGAAATGAAATAAATGAACTAGTGGTGGAGGTTTAATGATCCCATCAGATCCACATGTTAAATTACCAATTTGCCCCTTAAATTTATTTAATTTGAGATAAAATCGGAGTCAGAACTGCAGAGGTGCCGCGGCGCGGCCCATTTGTCGCGGCGCGACCTAACGAAGGAAAAATGACTCCTTTTAACTTGACTTCTGATCTGGAATTGCTTTATATGCCGCGGCGCGGACCCAATTGTCGCGGCGTGGCCTAAGGCTGTAACTGGACAGTTCGACCGATTTAAACAATTTTCGATTTTATTTGATTTGTACATTCCAAACCCGCTTCCTATATTCACCTAGCCTTCAACAATAGTCTCACAAGACTTAACGCTAACCAAACCCATGATTAAACTTATACATGCACACATTATCAAGTATACATACATACATACATATATATATATATATATATATATATATATATATATATATATATATATATATATATATATATATATATATATATATATATATATATATATATATATATATGTATATATATATATATCTACGCATATATTCATACATTTGTGCATAAGCTAACGAGTTATAAACGTACAAATGATTAAGTGAGCACCTTTCGATACGTACGGGAAAACGGGATGTTACAACTCTCCCCCACTTGAATCGAAGCGCGTCCTCGCGATCCAAGTCTCATGACAAGAAGGAAGATAAAACAGCACAAACTCTTCGGGCTCCCAAGTAAACTCGGAACCCTTACTACGACGTCATTGAACTTTAAAAGTCCTAACCTCTTTATGTCTCAACCTTTTGACTTTCTCATCAAGTATGGCAATCGGTTCCTCAATATACTCTAACCTATTATTTAGCTCAATCTCGTCTAATGGCACCCAAGATGAATCATCCGCAAGACACTTACGGAGATGAGAAACATGAAATGTATTATGGATCCCCGCAAGCTCTTCGGGTAATTCCAAACGATACGCGACTTCACCAACACCAGCTAAAACCTTAAATGGTCCAATAAACCGAGGAGCTAACTTTCCTCATTTCTGGAATCGAATAATACCTTTCCATGACGAAACCTTAAGCATCACCATGTCACCTTCTTGAAATTCGATCGTTCGTCTACGCTTGTCGGCATACGACTTTTGTCTATCTTGAGCCTTTTTCAAATGCTCTCGAATCACATCAATCTTGCTATTCGTCTCTAAAACCAAATCGGTACTCCCGATTTCCTTTTGTCCCACTTCACCCCAACAAATCGGGGTTCGACACCTACGCCCATAAAGCATCTCATAAAGTGGCATCCCAACACTAGTATGATAACTATTATTGTACGAGAATTCCACCAAAGGCAAATGCTCGTCCCAACTACCACCAAAATCGATAATACATGCTCGTAACATATCCTCCAAAGTTTGATTCGTACGTTCGGTTTGACCGTCCGTTTGAGGATGATACGCCGTGCTCAACT
This sequence comes from Rutidosis leptorrhynchoides, assembly GCF_046630445.1. NCBI lineage: Eukaryota > Viridiplantae > Streptophyta > Magnoliopsida > Asterales > Asteraceae > Rutidosis > Rutidosis leptorrhynchoides. The sequence goes on along the minus strand of NC_092334.1, from coordinate 123,616,540 downwards.
TCAATTGCGTACCCATATCTTCATGAAACTTTTCCCAAAACTGAGATGTAAAACGAGTATCTCGATCCGAAATAATAGATATAGGAACACCGTGTCGAGAGATGACTTCCTTGATAAACAACTTAGCCAAGGTCTCCGACGATATCGCTTCCTTAATGGGAAGAAACAAAGCACTCTTCGTCAGTCGATCAACTATAACCCAAATCGAATCAAACTGGGTTCTCGCCATTTTAGGTAACTTTGTGATGAAGTCCATGGTAATGTGCTCCCATTTCCATTTCGGGATTTCTAACGGTTGTAACTTACCATACGGATTTTGGTGCTCGGCTTTAACTTGCAAACACGTGACGCATTGCTCAACATACTTCACAACATCACGTTTCTTGCCCGGCCACCAATAATCTTTCTTTAAATCAAGATACATTTTCGTTGCGCCCGGATGAATGGAATACTTTGACTTATGTGCTTCATCAAGTAGCACTTGTCGGTTACCACCCATCTTAGGTACCCACACTCTTCCTTGAAACGACAACAAACCCCGCGAGCCCATAGTAATGAACTCTGATTGTCCCACAATTCGCTTCGCATGCTTGTTGTGAACGTAAGCCTCTATTTGAATCACGCCGAGTTTTTCAAGAAAATCGTTAGTAATAATCATACGTAACACTCCCAATCGTAACGCCGGGTGATGACTCTTTCGACTTAACGCATCCGCGACCACATTCGCCTTGCCTGGATGATAAAGTATCTCACAATCATAGTCTTTTACCACATCCATCCACCTACGTTGACGATAATTCAAATCTCGTTGATTAAAGAGATGTTTCAAACTCTTATGATCCGAATAAATCGTACACTTGACACCATACAAGTAATGGAGCCAAATTTTCAACGCATGAACCACCGCCGCCAATTCAAGATCGTGAGTCGGGTATCTCTTTTCGTGTTCCTTTAATTGTCGAGAGGCGTAAGCGATGACTTTACCTATTTGCATCAAAACACACCCGAGCCCATTTAAAGAAGCATCACAATAAACCGTCATGTCTTCTACCCCTTCCGGCAACACTAACACCGGAACTTGACACAATTTCTCTTTTAACAATTGAAAAGCAATTTCCTGCTAATTCTCCCAAACAAACCTCGCGTTCTTCCTCGTCAATTTCGTCAACGAAGAAGCGATTTTAGAAAAGTCTTGGATAAACCGACGATAATAACCGGCCAATCCGAGAAAACTTCGGATTTCCGAAGGCGTACTCGATTGTCTCCAACTCTTCACCGTCTCTATCTTCCCCGGATCTACTTGAATACCGTCTTTGTTCACAATGTGGCCAAGGAATTGAACCTCCCTTAGCCAAAATTCACATTTGGAGAACTTAGCATACAACTTCTCCTTTCGTAATGTCTTTAATACCTCACGCAATTGACATTCATGTTCGTTCATACTTTTCGAGTAGACTAGTATGTCGTCAATGAACACAATCATCGACTTGTCCAACATAGGTTGGCACACTCGGTTCATAAGATCCATGAATGCCGCCGGTGCATTCATAAGACCAAAAGGCATAACTACAAACTCGAAATGCCCATAACGCGTTCGAAAAGCCGTTTTCTCAATATCTTCCTCACGGACCCGCATTTGGTGATAGCCGGACCGTAGGTCGATCTTAGAGAAGTACGTTGCACCTTGGAGTTGGTCAAACAAATCGTCGATCCTAGGTAATGGATATCGATTCTTGATCGTCACTTTGTTCAACTCCCGATAATCGATGCACATCCGCATACTTCCATCTTTCTTTTTCACAAACAAGACCGGAGCACCCCATGGCGAGGAGCTCGGTCGAATGAAACCCTTTTCAAGAAACTCTTGGGTTTGATTTAACAACTCTTGCATTTCTGTCGGTGCTAAACGATAAGGAGTTTTAGCAATGGGGGTAGCCCCCGGAACCAACTCAATGCGAAATTCTACTTGTCTTTCTGCCGGAACACCCGGTAACTCGTCCGGAAAAACGTCTTCGAATTCACTAACTACCAGAATTTCACGAATGGGTGGTGGCTCATCACGAGTATCCACAACATGAGCAAGATAAGCCATGCAACCACTAACAAGAAAACGATGTGCCCGTGCAAAAGAACATATCGGCACAAGTCTTCTTCGTTTATCGCCGTGAATAATTAACTCTCCCCCACTTGGGGCCTTTGCACGAATAAATTTTTTGTGACATGCAATATCGGCTCTATTATGATCAAGCCAATCCATACCCACAACGATATCAAAATCGCCCAAAGTCATAGGAATGAGATCAATTTTAAAGTTTTCGGCACCAAACACAACATCACAATTTTTACATACGTCAACCACTAGCACCGTCTTGCCGTCTGCTATTTCGACTTCTACCGGACGACTTAACTTAGCTAATAGCTTATTAAGTTTAGGTACAAATCAAGGTGACACAAAAGACAAATTTGCACCACTATCAAATAGAATCCTTGCCGGATTAGAGTTAACCATGAAAGTACCTGAGACAACTTTGTTCGATTGTTTGGCTTCATCATTGGTCATCAAATAATTTTGATCCCTAGCCGTACCCGCCGCCTTTTCTAACCGCTTAACATTATCATTGCGCAACTCGGGACACTCGGGCCTCTTGTGCCCTTCTTTACCACAATTGAAACAAGTAAATTTGGGTGTGGAAGGTGAGTTGGGGCAGTCACGAGAGATGTGACCTTTTTGCCCACAAGTATAGCAAGTGGGTACATGACCACCGGAGCCACCTTTCTTCACACTGTTAACACTTTCGGAGCCCTTCTTGTTCTTTTTGTTGGAAAAGCTCGATTGACTCGAATTCTCGAACTTCCTCTTTCCAAAAGTAAAACTACTCTTTCTCAACACAAGCGCTTCAAAACCCTTCGCCATATTGAACAATTCATTAAAGCTCTTCACTACGTTCACACTAATTTTCTCTTGATAATTATCATTCAAGATCCTATAAAAATCTTCCTTCAACATCTTATCGTTCCCGACATACTCCGGGCAAAATTGGGTCTTGGACAAAAACACGGATTTGAGAGTGTTCAAATCCATCGGCCCTTGCCTCAAGGAACGTAACTTGTCCTTAAGCCTAGTTAGATCGGCCGAAGTTTGGTACTCATCGAAAAACTCTACCTTGAATTCATCCCAAGTAAAATCCATGCATTGTTCTTCACCATAAACTTGGATTTTCGCATCCCACCATAGCTTGGCGTCACCCCTTAACATGCTACAACCATACCTTGTCTTCTTATCAAGAGGACATTCGTAAGTACGAAAAGCCCCCTCCATATCGAAGATCCATCGGGCACTCTTGAGAGGGTCTCGTTCACCTTCAAAGGTGGGAGGTTGAGAATCCTTAAAATTCTTATAAAAGAAGTCCTGTCTCCCCACATTATCCTCTTGATGAACGACCTTCACTTGCTCCTTGACTACATTGACTAATTGCTCGTCAATCTTATCTAGAAACATTTTCTTAACATCCTCGAGGAACTCCGCCTTTTGACGTTTAAAGATGGCCTCAACTTTGGCCGTGAACTCAAAGTCCTCACTCGTACCCCCATTTTCGGTGTCGTGTCCGTTTCTCATCTTCATTCTATAAAACAGAAAAGATTAAACAACAAACGAAACAAAAGGACATAACACGTATGCATATACGTATACCCCACACTACTCCATCTTACTCAACAATCGTCGTACATTACTTGTTTGACACGATTTGCACCCGTAACAATGGTAGCTAATCATTGTTACGCGAACACGTCGCATTAACTTGCTAGTACAACGTCTGTCTTGCTTGATGATTGCTTAACACAACACAAAACAATTAGCACCAGGTTAGTTCACATAAACCAAAGCACTAACAATTCCCGATTAGACCCAAAGTCCTACAAGTCCCGCATAAAGCGCTCACACAATAAAGTCCAAGTCTAGGCACCTATCTCAAGTCGCCTAAATCCCTTAGACCATGCTCTGATACCACTTGAAACATCCCAACCCGTATTCCATACGATTTTTGTTGTTGTAAAGATACACATTTACGCGCCAATAAAATATGTAAACCAATCCACAAGTTCCATTTAAACGTTCAACAATTTAAATGATTACAAAAGGCACGAAGGCCATTAATTAAGTTCAATACAAGTTTGACCCACTACAACGATAGTTTATAATCCAAACGACCCTTTGAGCATGGTTTGGGACTAAACTACCCAAAACGTTAGGCCAACTTTCAAACTTCAATAAAACATCATCAAAGGCCACCTAGTGCCCGATAACCCCTTTGCCCTTATCCGCACCTGCAACTAAAAAGATAAACAACGAGAGGGGTAAGCTAATGCTTAGTGAATGCAATAATTATACATGTTCATATATAACCTACTTACTTGCAATCACTTACACAATACCGCATACAAGCTAGCTATTCGACAAACATGCAAACATCATGCATAAACTACAATCCACAATCCACAAGGAGCTAGCAACCGACAATAGCATATAGTTCATAATTTAATATGCTAATTACACAATCACACAACCATGGTTAACCAATAGCAAAAAGGAATGGTACTCAAAATTCCCATTGGTGTTCATAACAACCGTTAGTGCACAACACATATATCACCAACCCTTGGACAACACATATCCGTTCATAAGATCATTAGTGTACAACACATATAACACCAATTTGGACAACACATATCCATTTAATAAACCGTTAGCATACAACACATATATTGCTAAATAAGACAACGCATATCCGTTCACAAATCGTTAGTGTACAACACATATATCACTAACTAGGACAACACATATCCTTACGTACAAATAAGCACATTATATATGTACAAGTATACTTATTCCACTCACCTTGTCACAAGGATGGTGATTTAGCACTTCCGAGCTTCAATGCAATGTACCTAAATCATTAAGTGCACATTCAATTTCACAACTAGTGGGATTAACCACAATACTCCCACTTGAGCATTTAATGACCTAATTTGCATTAAATGACTCAACTACACACAACCGCCCATAAATGGCCAAGACTCGACTTTAATCACTAAGACTAGTGAATTAAAGTCTATTAACTTCAATTAACACAAAACTTAGGGTAATCCATACCTATTTCATCTAATTAGGTCAACTAGTACATTTTAACCCATTTTATATTACTTAGACTCACAATCAAGTTAAACTTACCCATTTACACTTCTTTCATAAATCATAAAGTGCATTAGTGACTAACAACACCAATTGACACTTACAACCTCAAATCACAAGGACAAAACCCTAAATAGTGGCTATTAGGATTTCCTTACAACAACATAACCCAAACTCACCCATTTTACCCTCAAATGGGTCATACAAATCTCTAGTAACCCAAACCCTAGCCATTAACCAATTAAAACTTAAAACATAAAGTTAGAACTTACCAAGACTATCTTCTTGTAGCTAGTAACAAGGAGAACAACTTTAAATCTCGCTCCTAGGTTTGATTCACAAATCTCCAACTCCAAATCTCAAGATTAAACTAAGTGGGTTTTGTGTTTTGGGAGAGAAATTGGAAAGAGAATAATATAAAAGGAAATGAAATAAATGAACTAGTGGTGGATGTTTAATGCTCCCATCAGATTCACATGTTAAATTACCAATTTGCCCCTTAAATTTATTTAATTTGAGCTAAAATCGGAGTCAGAACTGCAGATGTGCCGCAGCGCGGCCCATTTGTCGCGGCGCGACCTAACGAAGGAAAAATGACCCCTTTTAACTTGACTTCTGATCTGGAATTGCTTTATATGCCGCGGCGCGGACCCAATTGTCGCGGTGCGGCCTAAGGCTGTAACTGGACAGTTCGACCGATTTAAACAATTTTCGATTTTATTTGATTTGTACATTCCAAACCCGCTTCCTATATTCACCTAGCCTTCAACAATAGTCTCACAAGACTTAACGCTAACCAAACCCATGATTAAACTTATACATGCACACATTATCAAGTATACATATATGTATATATATATATATATATATATATATATATATATATATATATATATATATATATATATATATATATATATATATAAAAGCTAACGAGTTATAAACTTACAAATGATTAAGTGAGCACCTTTCGATACGTACGGGAAAATGGGATGTTACAAGTTCAACATATCCGCACAAATAACTTTATTGTCCAACAAAAAAATGAAGTGAAAAAAAATCAGTAAATGAAAGACAATGTAGCAACATGAATTGTGTTGGCGGCCGTTTCAGCTGCACTCGAAACATTATAGTCGTTAACTTCATTCAACTTCTATCGATTTCGCTACCTCTGGAGGTGGAAGTGGAGGAGAATAACTGGATATGGGTTATGTGATGGGCACCGACAATAACTCATCATCAAGCCCTTTCTACTTTGACTTCTGAAATCAACCAACATAAAATTGTTAGTTAATCATGAACTAATATTGATAATGAATTAATGATCAAAATTGTTAGTGCATGATGACAAATTTTTGTTGTTTATTTTGACATAAACTTATTTGGAAAGTGCCCCATTGGACTTGTTTTTCTTATAATTAATCATATTGGTTTAACCTATTTGCAAAAAACATATCCCAATTATGCATAGTTACATCTAAATGGGGCAAATTGCAACCTTTAATCTAATTCTACATAACTTTAAACACAGTTACCTACATATGCTTACGGTTTGACCCATTTGCAATAAACTATAACATGATCATATGCTTATACTTGCATATCAATAACCTCTTTGTGATTTAAAAAATATTGAAGTGAATGACATATATTTATCATACCTTGTATGTCTCGATTAACATTAGTACTTCAAAGTCTGTATGCAGTCACCATGAACCATAAAGCATGTCAAAAAGCATAGCGAGTAGCCTGAAAAGAATGGACAACATTGAGACATGAGCAAGAGTCTCAAAGAAAGCAACAAATACATAAACACATCACAATCCAATCAAAGATAACTAAGAATATGTGTTCACAAGTGAGTTTTAATAACAAAATACTTCATGTTAAAGAAAAATCCTGATTGTTGTTCAAGTCTAATCATATAACCCACAAAGATTAAACATCAAATTAAACAACTTTATTTATTAAAAATGTATTCTGAATTTCTGATAGACAATTTAACTACACAATATAAAAAAATAATAAGATAAAAAAGGGACTTACTCATAAACTGGTGTTGTTGTTACCACATAAACAATTTCGAGGTAGCACAGTTAAAGTTCTAAAAAACACTAATCGAAGAGAATACAGTTAAGATATTTATCAACTTTAAATCGAAGATTACACGCAGTAGAATACATAATCGAACACAATTCATCAGAGACAAAAGTTTATGACCTAAAAAAATTAAGAATTACTAACCCAAGATTTGCAAATGAAGATGAAGTTATTGATTCAAGAAATCGACCCGTAAATGATTATAGAGGATGATTCATGCGAGTGATTTGTGAAGTTTCTGAATGCATCTGCATGCGAATGTTGAGAATTTTTGCGATGGAGTTTTGCTCTGAACCCTAAACACCAAAATCATAAGAAAAATCATGGAGTTTTTGTGACTGCAATAAAACCCTAAAACACCATAATCATCAAAAAAAAATATAATAAAACTAACCTTCGTTTGTGAGAGGAACGATGATGATACAGGAACGATTGATCAACGAAATCTACCCGCAAATCTTGTTAGATACTGATTATTGGGATTGATTCTGGAAGAAGATGAATGTAGAAGGAATTGTGTTATCAGTAATATGAAACTAATGTTGTGTTATTAATGAAAACTTGTAGCGTTACATTGACATAACAAAAGTAAATAAAAGTACAAGAAAAATTAACCAAATAAAAGTCAACACATATACATAACAAAGAATTGTGCAGTATCAAAATATAGTTGTATTGTTTTTCCGCGTTCTGGATGTGCTTGTTTGGGTAGCAGCTTCAATAAGAAGTAATGTGTTAATATACAATAAACTATTAATACACGATTTTATGTTACTTAAATATGATTCGATCAGAGTGAGATGTTGATGCTACTTCCAGATTGTTTGTTTTATGATCATTATGCAATGTAACATTTTTTTCGGTCTGCCTCTAGGGCGTTTTACTACGTTAATTATTGGATTTCCCGAAATACAATTTTGTAGCATTTAGTGTTAAATAGTACAAATAACAAATTAAATAGATATATTCATATAGTAAAAAGTTAGTTATGTATTAGTTAAAAAAATTGTTATATAAATGTAGTAAACTAATCTTTTGCATGTTCTGTTGATACAATGCAATATTGGAAGGTGAGTTAGAAGGGTAAAATTTGTGTGTATGCATGTTCCGCTTGTAGACATAGAAGTGTTTACATGTTGAGAATTATAACTTTTTATCAGAATGATATAAGGTACGTTTTGAAAATAACTTTGTGAAGCTAATATTGACTTACTTATCTGTAAATTGTTAGTGCTATTTCTCGAAACATCTTCCAATCGTTTAGATGTGTAGGTAAGTGGTCTACCAACAGGATTTTGCAATTTATATGTACCTGGTTAAAAAAAATTTCAACCATATACAAAGTTATAAAATATACTCATTTTTAGTAAATTAATGTTTTGCCTGAAACTTTTAAAAAGCATATTATGTTACATGTTTGATGAAATATTAATAACGCTTTAAGTTGTAATAAAGAGTCTTACTGATGTGTTTAGTAAGTCCTTGTGTGGTAGTAGAATAAGCCTCTCCTTTTGCTGTTGTTGAGAAGTTTAACTGTTGTTGAGAATTGTTTACCGCCGAACCTCAAAAATAATAATGTATTTATAATTTTTTAATAACAGGTATTAAGAATTGGTATAATGGTTTCTACAAATAGATAAATAATTTAAAAATATCAGGTATGTAAAAAATAGTTTGTAGTCATCAAAGGCTAATTTGTTGGAATAAAGTAAAGAGGTATAAAAAAAATACTCATTAACAATTACAAAAAATAGATATAGACTGCAATGTATTGATACAACCTGAATAATTATTGATGTCTGAGTCGGCATCCAAGTTGAAAGGGACAACTTCACTGTCTTGAAGTATGTATCTTGGCGGGCATCCAACTGATTTTCCTGTATTCGCACTTGGTTGATTTGATCCTAATGAGGCAGTGAAGGTTTGTTTTGTTATACTGTTATTAATACGAGCAATTATTAAGAAAACTAAATTGTACATCCAACAGATTATTAATTAAATGGCATACTTTGAGATAGTTGTTGAAAAACACTAACCGTTAGCTAACGGTGAACGGTTAGTCTTGATGTTCAATGAATGTTTGTTGGCGAAATGTTGAGTGATGGTAGCAAGTGATGTTCCTGGGATAAAAGTGTTATTAAAGGTTGATGCAATCATCATAATGGACATTACGATGTTAGTGGATGTACCATCAAAAGTGTAAAATTAATAATGACTGAAATAAGTAGAAATTGGATTGAACATGACATACAAATATACATTCAGCATTTAACAAGGAGTACCAATTATTGAGCGTCTTGATCATCGGTCACGTACACACACGAAGGTGGTCTTTTGTACATCGAAGTCATGTTTGATGACTGAAAGTAGCATAGTATAAGTATTAATATCTCAATTACCCTGTAGTTGTAATCAAAATTGTGGAAGTAGGTTCAAAGAAAATCCCTTTTTAGTATCAAGAAAAAACAACTGAAATTCCATTTGAATCATTTATGATGAACATAGAAATCGTGAAAAAACAATCGAGCACAAATAGACAATGCTTATCAGTAGCAATTCATATTCATATTACACCTATCAATGTTGATGTATAGATAAAGATAAAAATTAAAACCTTAAAATCAACTAACAACCCTAAATGTACATAAAAAAAATCAACTGTAAAGGAGTCGATGTACTATTAACCTTAAATTACCTTTCGATATACACATGCATCGTTGTACAATAAGAACCCTAAATCAGAAAATCATAACAAAATATTATAACAACTAACCTTTGTTTCCCGAATTAATGATGATACAGCAAAAATCGACCCGCTAACCTTTTATTGTACTGATTAATGGATTTGATTTATGAAGAATATTCATGTAGAAGGACGGATAGTAACAATCAAATTGGCCAATTCATCTTCAATCCTTGATTCCTTCTTAAACATTCTACAGTTTCTTTCGTGCCGAACATAATAAACCATATCTGCAATTCAACTGAACAACTCATGTGTTAGTTCGGGCGCAAAGTGGTTTACAATTCCTGTCATACCCGTTGAATAAAATACAATGAGATCCTCCTTATCTTAGTTTATTTTTCCTCTAGCAGACATATTTAAAGGTTCTGTAAAATACAAACTTTAAGTAACCCGCATAACGACTATAGATCGTGTGGCGTTTATAATAACTCTTTGCATTGGAATCTACCTATTACACACAATGACTTTAAAAGTAATAGCATAAACATAATATAAGAATGATTTATTAAAGAATTTGCCTTCTTTGTGAAAAAGAAGTTACATTGGATGATTTGTCTACTATCATATTTCTAGAAGCTTCTATAAGTTGTACTTTGCTATCCACCTGACATGTACATGTTTCGTGTATACTGTCAACTCATATAGGATTTACCCAAAATGACATATTTGTTAGTAACAGTTGGTCGCATATCATTGAATATAAATAGACATTTTCAACGTTGAGAAGCCAAGTTAATCTTTCACAATGGTTGCAAATTAGAATAATACTCTAAAAAAAAGATGTAACATTATAGTCATCACTTTGAAGCAGTAGTTGATTATTACTGTTAAATCACTTTGCAATAAAAAAGAATCAACATTGAATTTTGCAATATAATTTGTTTATACCAATGAAATCTTATTTCAAATGGATGTTACAAACTTATTTCAAAGGAGTCAGTTCCAAAAAATCTTTATTAATGAAATCTTATTTTAATGGATGTTACAAACTTATTTCAAAGGACTCAGTTCCATAAAATCTTTATTAAACCATAAATACCACCACTCAATTTTGTAATGTTTCTTTTTAACCCATAACCTGACCCTCCCTTTTGCCACCTCTATATTTTTAACGTAATGCACCAGGTGAGTCAGCAGCTAGATTTATGATTCCTATCTTTTCTTATACCGAGCCTGCTTAAGATCCCACCTTCATTAGCTCCGTACACATCCCAAGAAAGGAGTAACATCCCCTTTATGGTATCTAAGGGTGAGAATACCTAGTGGTCCCAAATTCAAATCCACTGAGCAAAAACAAAAAAGAATACCCCCTTTTTGGCTATGAAGGTTCACCCGCTTGCATTTTGCTATTACCATTAATTTACCAACAAACGATTCATAGACTAATTCAATTTCAAATATATATGCTTCTGGATGCGTAGATGAAACAGACATACAAACATATAATTCAAACTGACTTAGTGATATCGGCTAAAAAGTCACGTTTTCACCCCGGTATTAAAGGCCAAAATCAAGAAAGATTCGAACTTTGTCGGCAAAATACCCACTTCGTAGCTTAGAATTGAAGAACAAATAATTACAAAGACGGTGCAAAAAGAATCAAGAGAATTGGAGCTAAAACAAAGATTCTAGAGCAAAAACGGTGAAAGACAAGAAATCAAGTTACGATCCAGGGAACCAGGCAAGCCAAACGGCCTGCCAAACGGCCTAGCTGGCTCAAAAACGGCCTGCCAAGCGGCCCAGGCAAACGGCCCCTGCAAACGGCTTGCCCTGGCAAACGGCCTCTGCAAACGGCCTGCCAAACGGCCTGCCAGCCGTTTGCAGGCAAAATCCTAGCTTATTTAAAGGGTCTTTGTCATTCATTCCAACACACACTTCAATTCACTTCTTGCTCTCTCTTGTACAATATTAGTCATACTTTCAAGGTCTTCGACTCCGTGCGGGAAACCTAGTACCTTGAGAAAAACACCGAAGATTGTGTTAGGAGCGGTCTGGAGTTTGAAGTTGTCACTTTTGTATTCAGAACTCGTTTAATCTACTGGTACTTCTATCCTTTATCTTTATAAAATGTCTTCTATCATTATGTTCTGTGATATTGTTTCCATGATTAGCGAGTAGTTATCTTTAGTATATGCTATGATGTAAGCAGTTATAATGCCAAAATAATGTTATGGTTTGTGTATGTTGTTGAAATAATTTTCGATTATGCTTTAAACTCAATCGCTTTTTCAACTAATAGAACGTAGTTATTGGCTCTGTTATTGGGAAGTCGCGAACCCCTATTCAGAGTACACTATCTCTGTCACCCCTTGGTAAGAGAAGTCTTTCGGATACAACGTAAGATCGACTGAGGCACACCGGTTGTAGTAAGTCTATCGAGCTTTGGATTCCGACTGAGGACTCTTTCGTAGTGAAACATCTGATTAGGCCCTTAGTACATTGTCGGTCCCATACCATGCTAGTATAGTCACCAAGCATATAAACTTCGTACGTGCATGATGAAGCACAGCGGTTGTTCTAAGATGTACCTCTGCTAAGTAAGGCCATGGAACCCGGTCAGTGTTGATTAGTACACTACACCATAACACGGTCTCAAGCATTGCACCCCGCTTGAGGGATTCTTAGTTAATTAAGGAACTCTTTGTTTAGACACATAAAGGATTGGACCGTTAGGATAACCAAACATGTTCATGGAAGTCAACTTGACTTGGTCATGGTGTTCTTTATGGTTGAACTCTTTTTAAGGGTCTAACTATCTTTCAAAACCAATCATTAATGAAAGCATTGAAACACATCACGTCTCTCGGATATGGTAAACCATGTATTCTATTATGCTTAAGAAATTTTAGACCTTTGTGGAATGTTAATACGTCACCCAACCGAGTCGCTCAATTGGATGAGCCGTCTGAACGTGTATGCCTGTAGTCAGACTGCACGGGCATCGGGGGTAAGGGACGTTGTTGTCTATTCAGAATCTTCAAGCCTATCGCATTACCCAGTGACATTTCTTACGACAGGGGCGTTTAGAACCAGTGTAATGAATACAAGGCCTCTGCCTATTCATGAGCCAGCATTCCATAATCTCGACAGAATAACTGATGAAATCATAGTATGCACTTACTTTAACCTTATATGAATTACAAATTTTATCGCATTTACTTTATCTGTCTTATAAATTAGAAAATCCAAAAATTAAGTAACCACTACTCCTTCATAACTATTTTAGGCTTTAATATAGGTTCGATTCTACTGATATCTCAAAAATACGACTCTAGGTCATACTTCCCTTACTCATACTAAGGAGTAGTACGATTTAGGCCCCGCTAAATATAAATTTAAAACAGTACCCCCTCTTGGTAGTTGATTCTGATGTATTGCGACCTAACGACACCGCACATATAAAACCGTCCGTTTCGGCCATATCACTTAGCAAATTTGAGATGACAGAAAATAATTACTGCAGATATATCATTCAATCAATGATCATTAACAATAGAACATAGGGCAAAATTAAAGAAATCGAATTACCTCAGCAATAACAGCAGCAACAGATATCGGAATCAACTGAAACCGAATTAACAGGAGGACAAACAATAGGAGAAACAACCACTGCAGGTACTTTGAATGAAAACAAATTAAACCACCTTAATCGATAACAAATTCAGAACTAAAACAGAAGATCTCGAATTAAAATTTACTGTTAATTGTTGATATTTGAAAAACCGATTGATCGAAGCACCAAATCAGAGATGATATTTGAAAAATCGAATGATCGGGGCCCTAAATCAAAAATACTCACACACGAACCACTCAATCAAAGATGATATAAAGAAAAAATAACGATCTAAGGATTAAATCAAAGGTACTAACCCGCGATTAATGTATGTTCTGGAAGAGAGTAACCATTTTGTTTCAGGAATCGATTAGGGTTCATGAAAATGGGGTGTATGGTGTAAGTGAAACTGAATAGCGTGACCTCTATTGTAACAACCCAAACCAATAACCAACCGATTACGCAAAATATTTTTTTTTTATAACAGTAGAGTGCGCCACGCGCACCACCACAGGGTGCACGGCGCGCACAGGCCCCAAATCAGTTCTGTCCGGTTTTACAAATTTTCAAATAAAGATCTCCCACTTCCCGACATAATTTGACGAAACGCCTTTCACAACATGTTCTAATATGAAAAACTCATACGATTCAAACATAAAATGAGTTTTACAAAACGGGGCCCACGTCGGCCATTTTACGAGTTTCGTACAAATCATGAGTTTCGACCACAATAGTTTAATTTCCAAACGACACTATGAGCATGGTGTTTGGGGTTAAACTACCCAAGTCTCGGTCAATCTCCAAAAGCTATCACATCCCAAAAGCGTCCCCTAAACAACAAGCGGGATCTCTAATCCATACGAATGCCCTTACCTTTGTCTCCGCCGGAGCCTATAAAAAGATAAACAACGAGAGGGTAAGCAAAGCTTAGTGAATGCAATAATTATACATATACATATATAATATACCTACTTGCATACACTTACATACACCGTAACATTCACTAGTAACAACAATTAGCATACAAACTCCGAGTATAAGCTAATAACCTCTAAATACCGCAACTAGCATAAGCTATATGGTTAACCATACACACGTCATGGTGCTACCGGCTCCGTGGTTCACACCATACGTAATGTTATGACGCTACCGGCTCCGTGGTTCACGTCACTATGCATTCGAGTCATACTCTTTTATAGTGCTACCGGCTCCGTGGTTCACACTTCGGTGCTACCGGCTCCGTGGTTCACACCTAATTTTTATAGTGCTACCGGCTCCGTGGTTCACACTTTGATGCTACCAGCTCCGTGGTTCACATCATAACACGTGCACCATGATGCTACCGGCTCCGTGGTTCACATCATAGTACACTCACACATACTATGGCACTCCCGGCTCCGTGGGTTATACCATAGCATACAAATAAATACACCATATACATACATGTATAATTACTCCACTCACCTTAACAATTTGGTGACGATTTTACAACTCCACAAGCTTCAAAGCAAAGTACCTAATATAATAAGTACTCCATTAACACATAAACTAGTTGGACTAAATGCCAACAATTTACACATGTGCATTCAATGACTTAATTTCATTAAATGCTCCATTTACCAAAACCGTCATTTAAGGTCATGATAATGCTAAAAACGAACATATATTTCATAGCATTATTCCTCAAGAAAGATAAGCTTTTAGTTGCAATTGTTCTATTTACAAGTGATATTCGTTTAAATAATAAAAGGTGAAGACAAAAGACAGATTCGACGAATTGAAGACGCAAACGACCAAAAAGCTCAAAAGTACAAAAGACAATCAAAAAGGTTCCAATTATTGATAAGAAACGTCTCGAAATCACAAGAGTACAAGATTCAAAACGCAAAGTACAAAATATAAAATTGTACGCAAGGACGTTCGAAAATCCGGAACCGGGACCAGAGTCAACTCTTAACGCTCGACGCAACGGACTAAAAATTACAAGTTAACTATGCATATAAATATAATATAATATATAATTAATTATATTAATTATATATATATTATATTTATAAATAAAAAAACCGTCGGCAGAGAAACTCCAAGGACTGAGCTGTAAAATTAACCTCCGCTACTCGCGGAGTTTGAAGAGGCTTTTGCCGCGAGTCGCGGAGCCCCAAATTTCAACTCTGGCTATAAAGCAAACCGATTTCTGATCATTTTTCATATTCAATATCTATCTCTCTCTCAATATATACGTAATATATATATATAATTTATATTTTAATTTTAATTTTAATTTTAAATCCTAATAATAAGGGTATGTTAGCGAATGTTGTAAGGGTGTAAGTCGAAATTCTGTCCGTGTAACGCTACGCTATTTTTAATCATTGTAAGTTATGTTCAACCTTTTTACATTAATGTCTCGTAGCTAAGTTATTATTATGCTTATTTAAAACGAAGTAATCATGATGTTGGGCTAATTACTAAAATTGGGTAATTGGGCGTTGTACCATAATTGGGGTTTGGACAAAAGAACGACACTTGTGAAAATTAGACTATGGGCTATTAATGGGCTTTATATTTGTTTAACTAAATGAAAGTTTGTTAATGTTAATATAAAGATTTACAATTGGGCGTCCCTATAAATTACCATATACACTCGATCGGACACGATGGGCGGGGTATTTATATGTACGAATAATCGTTCATTTAACCGGACACGGGAATGGATTAATAGCCACTAGAATAATTAAAACAGGGGTGAAATTACATTCAAGGGTAATTGGTGTAATTGTTAACAAAGTAGTAAAACCTTGGTTTACACGCAGTCGATAACCTGGTGTATTCATTAAACAAAGTATTAAAACCTTGTTACAATTCGAATCCCCAATTAGTTGGAATATTTAACTTCGGGTATAATAATAATTTGACGAGGACACTCGCACTTTATATTTATGACTGATGGACTGTTATGGACAAAAACCAGACGGACATATTAAATAATCCAGGACAAAGGACAATTAACCCATGGGCATAAAACTAAAATCAACACGTCAAACATCATGATTACGGAAGTTTAAATAAGCATAATTCTTTTATTTCATATTTAATTTCCTTTATTTTATATTTAATTGCACTTCTAATTATCGCACTTTTATTATTTGTTATTTAATCGCACTTTTAATTATCGTACTTTTTAATTATCGCAAGTTTATTTTATCGCACTTTTATTATTCGCAATTTCATTATCGTTATTTACTTTACGCTTTAATTTAAGTCTTGTATTTATTTTATATTTTACATTAGGTTTTAACTGCGACTAAAATCTTAAAATCGACAAACCGGTCATTAAACGGTAAAAACCCCCCTTTATAATAATAATATTACTTATATATATATATTTGTATTTTTAATAAAAGTAAACTAATATAGCGTTGAGCTTTGTTTAAAGATTTCCCTGTGGAACGAACCGGACTTACTAAAAACTACACTACTGTACGATTAGGTACACTGCCTATAAGTGTTGTAGCAAGGTTTAAGTATATCCATTCTATAAATAAATAAATATCTTGTGTAAAATTGTATCGTATTTAATAGTATTTTTCTAGTAAAATATAAACTATTTTGTATACACCTCGTACGACATCAAGTATTTTTGGCGCCGCTGCCGGGGAAACTCTTATAAGCCGGAAGCGCAACGCTAATATAAAAAAAAAAGATTTTTTGTTTACTTTTATTAAAATTCGTTTTGTAAAAATACGTTTTAAATATTCGAAAAATATAAAAAGAAAAACAAAAATATATGTATTTTTAAGATTTTGTTAAATATTTAAGTTTTATAAGTTTCTTTATTTTTATTTTAGTTTATAAAAATATAAGTTTTATTTTAAAATCTTTTATTTATTTAAAAACAGAAAACAGAAAATAAAAAAAAAATAAATAAAGAAAAACGCGTAAAAATTCAAACCTGTCAACTGAATTTCTGAACCCCGCGACTCGCGGGGTTTAAAGCTTTAATTGCCGCGACTCGCGGAGCCTTTCTGACAGGCGACAAAGAAGCCCTAATTCAGCATTAATTACGGGTTTTAATTATTTATTATTATTATTATTATTATTATTATTAGTTTTATTTTTATTTTTACTCTTTATTTAATTTATGTATTCAGTATTAATTAGTTTTTATTAAATTGTAAAATTAGTAGTTTTATTAAAAAAATAATATAAAAATAATATTTTTATAAAAATTGTAATTTTTACAACTTTTTGTATATTTTTATATTTTGTACCTTTTTAATCGTTGTAGCGTAATATTTGTATTTTTTTTAGCTCATATTTAATTTTAAACTTAGTTTTTGCTATAGTTATTTTTACTCCTAGATTTTTAGGCTTTGCCGTAGAATTCCTTAAGTGCTTTTTCTTTAGACTAAGATTTAGGTGCTTTAGAATTTTGCGACGCCTTTTTAAGTTTTAGTTTTTTTTTTTTTTAAGTTATTTTCATTTGGGATTTAGTTTTTCCTGTAAGCTTTAATATTTTTAGACACCTTTTACTATGTACCAATTATCATTCCAATTAGTAATTTCAATTTGCGATTATAATTTTAAGTTAGTTGTAGTAATAAGGTTAGGTTAGTAAAGTATTTTTAAGTTTTTATAAGTTTCTTTTATTTTTCCGTCACCTTTTATTTTTCAACCATTTTTTTCTTTTTCAACCTTTTTCGACGAATTCCTTTTCTTTCTTATTTCTCGCTATTCTAGTTTTTAGGACTTAGAATTTTTTCTACTTCTTATCTAAATTTCTTAAAATTACGAAAATTTATTTTAAGTGGTTAAATTAATAGACATCAAAATTTTCTGGTTCGTAGTAATAGTTGGATTTGTACGTGGACCGGGTTATTGGAGCCAAACAGTCCTCAATTATATTGAGACCAAACGAATCCTGCCCCTCTGCTGCATCTTTTGGCTATTCGAAACGTGGGCAAAATCAGAAAAGTCTATTAATTAGATAACTTATTATAATTTTTCTTTCCTTTTTAAAACTAATAGGATATTCAGTGAATGCACCGAGCAAGACGTTCATCACCTTTTGTACGTTCACCACCTGTAACTAGATTAAGACATTTAGCAAATATAACCGCCGTTGATTTTTCTTTAGAATCGTCATCCAGTCGACCAAGTACTTCAGTTCAAATTTCCGATAATCCATTTTTTGAACCCGACCTCACAATTGAGAATCCGGAGAATATTCAGGAACGGTTCGTAGATCCTGAACCATTAAACTTTCCTCCGGAACCACCAATCATTCAAACAGAGATTGTTGAGGAACGAACCATTAAATCAGAATCATCTAGTGATACCGATTCAACAAATTCAATTATGGAGAATCTGGAACCTTTAAGTATGGAAGACCGAATGAGAGCTAAACGCACTGGCCAAGGTCACGCAATTACTCATCCAGACATTAATGCGCCAGATTATGAAATCAAAGGACAAATTCTACACATGGTGACTAATCAATGCCAATTTAGTGGTGCGCCGAAGGAAGATCCAAATGAACATCTACGTACCTTTAATAGGATCTGCACACTATTTAAAATACGAGAAGTGGAGGATGAACAGATATATCTCATGTTATTTCCCTGGACTTTAAAGGGAGAAGCCAAAGATTGGTTGGAATCGTTACCTGAAGGGGCGATCGATACATGGGACGTTTTAATTGACAAATTTCTTAAACAATTCTTTCCTGCATCTAAAGCCGTAAGACTTCAAGCAGAAATTGTTACGTTCACACAAAAGCCAAATGAAACTCTATATGAGGCGTGGACAAGATATGGAAAGTTGTTAAGAGGATGTCCGCAACATGGTTTAGACACCTGTCAAATAGTATAAATATTCTACCAAGGATGCGACATCACTACAAGGAAAGACATAGATATAGCAGCTGGTGGTTCTATTATAAAGAAAACCGAAACTGATGCTTACAAAATTATTGATAACACTGCTTCCCACTCACATGAGTGGCACCAAGAAAAAGATATCATTAGATCATCTAAAGCAGCTAGAGCCGATTCTAGCCATGACTTAGATTCCATTTCCGCAAAGATAGATGCTGTAGAGAGACGAATGGAAAAGATGACTAAGGATATTCACTCAATACGAATTAGTTGTGAGCAGTGTGGAGGACCACATTTGACAAAAGATTGTCTCAGTATTGAATTAACAATGGAACAAAGAGAGAATATTTCATACATAAACCAAAGGCCTGGAAATAATTATCAGAATAATTATCAACCGCCAAGACCGATTTACAATCAAAACCAGAATTATAACCGAAATATTCCATACAACAACCAACAAGGTCCTAGCAATCAACAAGTATCCAATAATACTTATAATCAGCAAAGACCGAATTTTCAAAACAAACCACCACAACAAACCGATGATAAAAAGTCGAATTTAGAAGATATGATGACAAAGCTAGTTGAAACTCAAACGCAGTTTTTCACATCTCAGAAACAAACAAATGAACAAAATGCTCAAGCATTTAGAAATCAACAAGCTTCTATTCAAAATCTGGAACAAGAAGTAAGTAACCTAGCAAGGTTAATAGGTGAAAGAAAACTGGGAAGTCTACCTAGTGATACAAACGCTAACCCCCGGAATGAAACAGCTAAAGCTATTACTACAAGAAGTGGTACAACACTTAAACCACCTGAAATACCTGTAACTTCTGATGAAACTATTCCTACTCCACAAGAACCACAACCTGATCAAGATAAGGAAAAAGAACCGGTAGTTGAAAAGGTTAATGAAGATAACACAGTTAAGGATAAACCTTATGTTAAACCATACCAACCACCACTTCCTTATCCGAGTAAAATGAAGAAAGAGAAACTTGAAGCCGAGCAATCCAAATTCTTGGATATGTTTAAACAGATAAATGTAAATCTTCCTTTCATTGATGTGATTTCAGGAATGCCAAGATATGCTAAATTCTTGAAAGATCTAATCTCAAATAGAAAGAAAATGGAAGAACTCTCGGCTGTTACTATGAATGCTAATTGTTCAGCAGTGCTGTTGAATAAGATACCAGAAAAACTATCTGATTCAGGAAGTTTCACAATTCCATGTTTTCTGGGTAGTCTTAGTTCAATAGAAGCATTGGCAGACTTAGGTGCTAGTATAAATCTAATGTCGTATTCACTATACGCTAAACTAGACCTTGGAGAACTGAAACCAACCAGAATAAGCATACAACTAGCCGATAGATCAATAAAATATCCTAGAGGGATAATGGAGAACATGTTGGTTAAAGTTGGTACTTTAGTATTTCCAGTAGATTTTGTTGTTTTGGACATGGAAGAAGATTCTCAAGTTCCTCTCATATTAGGAAGACCATTCTTAAACACGGCTAAAGCAATGATAGATGTGTTCGGTAAAAAACTGACCCTAAGTATAGAGGATGAGAGTGTTACCTTTTCAGTTGATAGAGCAATGCAACAACCACAATCTGCAGATGATACATGTTATTATATTCAAACTATAGATGCACATGCAGAATTATTAGAAGAATTTCCAGAATTACAAGGAACAGGAGAATGTTCTTTAGGAGAAGGTAATGAACCAATTGATGAAGCTGAAATGTTAGCTACACTTATAGCTAATGGATATGAACCAACAACAGAAGAAATTCAAATGCTAAAAGAAGAAGACAGATATCGATATAAATCATCGATAGAAGAACCTCCGAAATTAGAGTTAAAGCCACTTCCAAACTATTTGAAATACGCTTATTTACATGGTGAATCTGAATTACCTGTAATAATATCATCTTCTCTTACTGAAAATGAGAAATCACAACTCATTTCTGTGTTGAAAGCTCATAAACCAGCCATTGCATATCATCCACAAACAAGTGGACAAGTTGAAAATACCAACCGAGCTTTAAAACGTATTCTAGAGAAAACCGTAGGATCAAATCCGAAGGAATGGTCCATTAAATTGGAGGATGCACTCTGGGCTTTTAGAACAGCCTACAAAACTCCAATTGGAACCACACCTTTTAGACTTGTTTATGGAAAAGCATGTCATCTTCCAGTAGAAATTGAACACAAAGCATTTTGGGCTTTGAAGACATGTAATCTTGATTTACATGAAGCCGGACGTCTACGATTAAGTCAACTAAACGAATTAGAAGAATTAAGACATGAAACATACGAAAATTCGTTAATCTATAAAGAAAGAACGAAGAAATGGCATGATAAAAGAATCAGAAGTTCAAAGGAATTTAAAGAAGGAGACAGAGTTCTTCTTTTCAATTCACGATTCAAGCTATTTCCTGGAAAATTGAAATCAAGATGGTCTGGACCATTCATAGTCAAAAGAGTTTTCCCATACGGAACGATAGAATTGATAAATTCAAATGGGATTGAATTTAAAGTTAATGGTCACAGAGTTAAACATTACATACATGGTCCGATGGAAGTCGACAACGAAGTTAATCACAATTTCGACACCACAGCTAACTAAGTGTGGGGAGATTCAAGTCTTTAAAGGATAATATGTATTTCTGTTAGAGTTAGATTGTCTGTTTTCGTGTAGTTCTCGAAAATGGAACCCGAATGGTCTTTCCCTAGCAGACCCTAAAGAACTAGTCTTCTCCCCCCATTCTGAATTTTTATTTTTTTTAGGTTTTTACGAAATGAAGACTGCCTGTGAACTAAACCATGGTCTAATGCTACACGCTTTGATCACTAAACGTAATAATGACATACTACCGAGTGAATTAGTATCAGTAATCAGAGAAAGAATGGACGGAGTTAGAAAAGAATCCAGATGCGAAGATAATAAGTTACAATTTGGTAAAGGAAAATCAAAATCCGCAGCGAAAAGAAGAGCACGACACCTAGAAAGATGTCACAAATGCGGAAAATGGTCACATGGAGGTAAATGTTCAAATAATCAAACCTATTCAAATACCGAATTTGTTACTTTATGCAGAGACGGACCGTTCATATGTTTAGAAGAAAAGACACTGAATGCTCGAGGTTACGCCTATGCAGCCATGGAAAACCAATTAAACCGACTATCTTTTGAATGGGATAGATCATATAACTAAGAAATCTATTTCACAGGTATGTCTGTACAGTTTTTATTTTTATTTTTTAACCTTTTGATAATAAACGCTAATTTGTTCGCTAAAAAGTATTAAATTGGTATTGAATAAAATTAGGTTTGGCGACCGAAATTATTGATATCATTCAAAAATTTATTACATCACTGCGAAATTTAACGTTTATTCTTAAGGTATAAATATCTTTAATCAATCAACCCAAAATATTTCAAAAATTCGTCATGAGTTAAATTAGGTCTTGGAACCGAAATTACTTTACCGAAAAGAGGGGCGCATATTTTTGATAATATTTGATTGATTAAAGTGGGATAAAAAGACAAAAAGATTTTTAATTTTATTTTTACCATTTTTTTTAAAATTAATATTTAAATCTTAAATTAATATTGTAAACTTTGTAAAAACAATATATTTAAAATTGTAAATATTTGAAAAATTAATATAAGTTTGATATGAATTTATGAATTTTTAAATTAAGTTTGGTGTGAATTTTTAATTTTTAAAATATAAAATTTTAATTTTATGCATTTTAAATTTTGAGTTTGGTGTGAATTTTTAATATTAATTTTGAATTTTATATTTAAGTTGTGTGAATTTAAAAACAAAAATTTACTTTATCTCATTAAGTTAAAAAAATATGATTTTTAAAATTCGTCGTAAGTTGAAGACTAGGTCTTTGAACCGAAATTGCTTTACCCGAGGGAGGGACGAGAACTTTTATTATCATTATTTTTAATCTTATTGAATTAAAGTATGCCAAAAACATTGAAAAAACCCAAAAATCTTAGCTTTTAAAACAATCGCTACAAAAAGACAAATTTTAAAATTTTGTCGAAGGACGGACTAGGACATCGATCCGAAACGACCTCGTCCTAAATAACAAGGGAAACAAAATTTTAAAATTAATTACTTAATTGTTTTAATAAGTTAATGATTATAAAAAAAAAAAAAATATATATATATATACCAAACTCCGCGAGTCGCGGAGTTTGGAGGGTATTTTGCCGCGACTCGCGGAGGTACCGAAAATCAGAAAAAAAAATAAAAGAGCTGAACGATCAGTTCACTCCCCCACACAAAAACACTGCGAAACACAGCGAAAAAAGACCCGAAAAACCCGAGAAAAAAACCCCAAAAATCCCAATTTTTAACCGTTAATCACCAAATCTTTTGCTAAAATCATGTTGAGAAGGATGCTATCTAAGAATTACTCAAGAAAAACGGTAAATTTCTACACCTAAACACCATTTAATTCGAAATTTGGTGTTCTTGAGCTATTTTTCCCCAATTTGATTTTGATGCTTTTTAGTGTAATTAAGCATAAATTGTTTATGTATTATGCTTGTATAACCTAGATTGATGCTGTTTAACATGATTAGAAGCCTTAAACTTCAAATTTTAAGTAATCTAGGGTTTGTGTTCTTGAGCAAATTTGGGGCTTTTTGATATAAACAGGTTATGGCCGATTTTTGTCATGAATTGTTGCTAAATTGAGTAGTGTAACATGTCTAGGTAATTAAATGATCCAAACTTTGAGCCTAAACATGATTTTGAGAATTAAAGTGAACTTTTTCAAGTCCAAAATTCATGAACTTGATTTTTGAAAGATAATGCCATTTGAGACTTGTTTGATTGCTAGTAATGATTATTTTGACATGTTATTTGAGTTGAATGCTTATGAACTTGGCGAAAATTTTCGTATATGCTTATTTGAAAAAGTGTAGATTTGATAAAAATGTGAAAATAAGCTTAAGTTTGATATAAATTGATAATGTCATTGTAATTATTTTGATTGATGATTTTGCTGACACTAATGCATATTTGGATGCACAAAAATTGTGTTTGATGTGTTTTGCAGAATGAAAGGGGTGAATCTTCATCCCAAGCCCGCAATGCTCCTGCTGAGAATTTGGAACAACAGGAGGTGGATAACTACTACAAGCAGGATGTACCTCATCCAGTCATGACCTTTTCCGATATGCATTTGGAAGAATTGCACCCGAACCTGAGATTTGACAGACTTTGGATAGATTATCCAAAATATCAACGGGGTTTGCATACTCTTCACTCTAAGGTTGTTGAGGTACCGAGGGTCATAGAATGGGGACCCTTAGAAGCTGTAGAATTGGCCGGGCCAATTAGGGAATTACTTGTACAGAGGTATGGTAATTCTTCTTTTAATGACTGGATATGTTTATTCACCATACGTAGACCTGTATATAAAGTATGGTGTGAAGAATTGTTATGTAGTATAGAGTTGAATGATCGGGTAGCTAGTTTAACCGATCGTTCTTTTATTAGATTTTTGTTAGGCGGTTCGATGCGCCACATGTCTTTACTGGACATGGCTCAGGCTTTACGTATATATACGCCTGAGGAGTTAGCGTCTGCCGATTGTAGAGGATTGATACTAAACGGTAGAAAGATAGATGACAATTTTGATACACACGGTGTGTGGAGTCAAATGACAAGCCATCACCGTTTCAAAGGGGAAAACTACTCTTATTTGGATATAGATAGAGCCGAATTAAGAGTGATACATAGGTTTTTAGCTAATTCGATTACACAAAGGGGTAAGAACAAAGAAAAAGTAAATGAACAGGATTTGTTTTACCATATGTGTATTCGAGACCCACAAAGCGCTGTAAGTATACCATATTGTGTGGGTTATTATTTATCAGCTATGGTTCGGGGGATGCGACCACATAGCATAATAGGAGGTGGTATTTTTATTACTTTGATTGGTGAATATCTCGGTGTGGATATAAGTCGGGGGGGATTATTAGTAGAAGAACCAGAACCCCGCGATACTATAGGTTTAAATGTATACCATGGTACGAAAGTTTTGAAGAGGCGAAATAACGCCGCAGTACGATACCATGGTAGACATCCACAGGTGGAGAGAAACCAGCAGCAAGGTAATGTAGGAGGGGGGAATGAGATGCAAGAAATGCATAGGTTTATAGCTTCTCAGGAATACGAAAATGCTAGACAGAGAGCATTTGAAGATTGGCAAGTTCATCAGAACCAGATCATAGCTCATTGCCAACATATAGGTAGAAACTATATTCCTACACCAAAACCCGTCTTCCCTCCTTGGTCGATAGAGATGCAGCCACCATATCCTACGTATGACCCTGCCGAAGCATTCTATAGCACTTATGGTTATGCCTGGAACCCCTATTGGTACCAATATCATCCTTAGTTTACTTATTATATTTTTTTTATTTTGTAATTTGTAATTATTGATACATTTAATATTTTTGTTAATATTGTAATAATTTTTATAATTATCTAACTTTTATTCTTAGATTTTAATAATTTTTGAATGTGGGGTAATATACCAAACTTCAAAAATATGTATATATGTTTGCCGTTTATCTTATGTACACAACAGGGTAAAACAACGCATTTTCAAAGACTGGCATTAAGTTCAGCAAAAGCAACTAATTTTGACGACAAGATGCAAAATATATGTGAAATAACAACAAGACGGAATGAAAAAATGATGTGCACCATTTATCATTCAGCAAACAAACGCCAATATATTTGGAAACTTTGGTAAAAATTTAATCATTTTCACACAAATCACCCTCAATAATTTAAATTGTTACTGATTTCTTGCAAATGAGGGCATTGCAAGATCTTAAGTGTGGGAAGGGGTTAAATTCTTTCGGATTTTAAAATTTTTTACTTTATACACTTGATTACCATTAAAAATACTAGTAAAGCAGTAGTTGTATTAGAATCTAGTGCTCTCTGATAATAAAGAACAGCCCTGGTCTTATATACTGACTACCCAATTCTAGTAAAATTTTTCAAAATTTTCAATTAAATGAATTCAAAATCATGTTTATACATATTTATGAACGATAAAACTAGGTTTTAACACCGAAATTATTGTTACCTCGGAAAGGACATAAATTGAGAAACAAACTAAAATGTTAAAATTCATTTAAAATGGAATAGAGGACGATAAAAAGGAAAATAAAAGCCAAGTGTGGGAAAATTTACCAAATTATTTTAAACATATGTCACATATATCTGTAACAAATAACTGAAAATACTTTTGCTTTGGACTAAACTAAACTGTTTTACCCGATGAAAAAAAAGAAGAGATGGATCTACACGATGAATCAATTCCATCATTAAAAGGAAGTAAAGTCTTCTGAAAAAGAAACGCGCTTCTTGATTTAGGTCATGAAGTTGTCGTCCAGACCAGCTGTAGGTTGACGAAAAATCTAGAAAAGTCATCACTAAAATCAGCAGGAAATCCACGGACCTCAGCATTAAACAGGGTCGCCAAGTGGTCAGATTTATCCTAACCATGAGAAGGATTTATCTCGTACAATGGGGGGGCACCATGCAAATTAGCTGGATAAGACTAATGAATCAGATCCCCAGAAAGGATAATCTCCTTAAAGATTAAAAATCAGCTTTTAAGACTGATATTACTCAATCCTTGAGATTGACCTTAAAGATTGAGAATTCAAACTCATGGAATTCAATGATATCTAAACTCGAGCTTAAACGAGAAAATATTTTGATCAAAATTACAAACCGATTTGTTTTCTGAAAACCCTATTTTCAATGCGTTCATTACCATTGAACGTAAAATCCTAGGAATTCACCTGGAATTCATTAGGTCACCTGAACTAAATCGGGTGTCAACCGTAAGAACGGTGGTTGCATAGCATGGTCAAAGACATGACCTTGTGCCAGACCGAAAAAATTATAAGGGTGAGCTTTACTATTGCTCCTACCAAGGATAGTAATTGCGTCTGACACGTTATAGACCATAATCAAAAGCATGTCACGGGACATTGCCTTAACAGTTGCTTGTTCAACGCTTTCCTTTACAACCGGACGGTAGTTTGCCGAAAGGTAATATACGGAACAAGTAAACTGGACGTGTTGCTTTCCAAATACAAGGTTAGCAAGTGGGTGACACAAAACCGCAAGTTTGAGCTAAAATTTTCAAATCTGAAACCCACAAAAATATTTTGCAAACACCGGTAAAGGGTTATTCCGGAAAACTTATCTAGGGTAAAAACTAGATTTAATTTTCAAAAGATCAAATGTTTTCATAAAGATCCAATTTCCTTAATGGATCTAAATTTTTATAGTCATGTGGGACTGTAAACCATATCGTTACTACCATTGTTTATACCGCCGTATAGAAATCACTGATGTACAAAGTGTGAAGAATAAAGAAGTGATTCTAGTATTTCAAGACGATATTGCTTGAGGACAAGCAATGCTCAAGTGTGGGAATATTTGATAATGCTAAAAACGAACATATATTTCATAGCATTATTCCTCAAGAAAGACAAGCTTTTAGTTGCAATTGTTCTATTTACAAGTGATATTCGTTTAAATAATAAAAGGTGAAGACAAAAGACAGATTCGACGAATTGAAGACGCAAACGACCAAAAAGCTCAAAAGTACAAAAGACAATCAAAAAGGTTCCAATTATTGATAAGAAACGTCTCGAAATCACAAGAGTACAAGATTCAAAACGCAAAGTACAAAATATAAAATTGTACGCAAGGACGTTCGAAAATCCGGAACCGGGACCAGAGTCAACTCTTAACGCTCGACGCAACGGACTAAAAATTACAAGTTAACTATGCATATAAATATAATATATTATATAATTAATTATATTAATTATATATATATATTATATTTATAAATAAAAAAACCGTCGGCAGAGAAACTCCAAGGACTGAGCTGTAAAATTAACCTCCGCGACTCGCGGAGTTTGAAGAGGCTTTTGCCGCGAGTCGC
The DNA here is from genome assembly GCF_046630445.1 of Rutidosis leptorrhynchoides. NCBI lineage: Eukaryota > Viridiplantae > Streptophyta > Magnoliopsida > Asterales > Asteraceae > Rutidosis > Rutidosis leptorrhynchoides. The sequence continues at coordinate 123,588,047 of NC_092334.1, read as the reverse complement.
GGAGCCCCAAATTTCAACTCTGGCTATAAAGCAAACCGATTTCTGATCATTTTTCATATTCAATATCTATCTCTCTCTCAATATATACGTAATATATATATATAATTTATATTTTAATTTTAATTTTAATTTTAAATCCTAATAATAAGGGTATGTTAGCGAATGTTGTAAGGGTGTAAGTCGAAATTCTGTCCGTGTAACGCTACGCTATTTTTAATCATTGTAAGTTATGTTCAACCTTTTTACATTAATGTCTCGTAGCTAAGTTATTATTATGCTTATTTAAAACGAAGTAATCATGATGTTGGGCTAATTACTAAAATTGGGTAATTGGGCGTTGTACCATAATTGGGGTTTGGACAAAAGAACGACACTTGTGGAAATTAGACTATGGGCTATTAATGGGCTTTATATTTGTTTAACTAAATAAAAGTTTGTTAATGTTAATATAAAGATTTACAATTGGGCGTCCCTATAAATTACCATATACACTCGATCGGACACGATGGGCGGGGTATTTATATGTACGAATAATCGTTCATTTAACCGGACACGGGAATGGATTAATAGCCACTAGAATAATTAAAACAGGGGTGAAATTACATTCAAGGGTAATTGGTGTAATTGTTAACAAAGTAGTAAAACCTTGGTTGTTACAAACTTATTTCAAAGGAGTCAGTTCCAAAAAATCTTTATTAATGAAATCTTATTTTAATGGATGTTACAAACTTATTTCAAAGGACTCAGTTCCATAAAATCTTTATTAAACCATAAATACCACCACTCAATTTTGTAATGTTTCTTTTTAACCCATAACCTGACCCTCCCTTTTGCCACCTCTATATTTTTAACGTAATGCACCAGGTGAGTCAGCAGCTAGATTTATGATTCCTATCTTTTCTTATACCGAGCCTGCTTAAGATCCCACCTTCATTAGCTCCGTACACATCCCAAGAAAGGAGTAACATCCCCTTTATGGTATCTAAGGGTGAGAATACCTAGTGGTCCCAAATTCAAATCCACTGAGCAAAAACAAAAAAGAATACCCCCTTTTTGGCTATGAAGGTTCACCCGCTTGCATTTTGCTATTACCATTAATTTACCAACAAACGATTCATAGACTAATTCAATTTCAAATATATATGCTTCTGGATGCGTAGATGAAACAGACATACAAACATATAATTCAAACTGACTTAGTGATATCGGCTAAAAAGTCACGTTTTCACCCCGGTATTAAAGGCCAAAATCAAGAAAGATTCGAACTTTGTCGGCAAAATACCCACTTCGTAGCTTAGAATTGAAGAATAAGTAATTACAAAGACGGTGCAAAAAGAATCAAGAGAATTGGAGCTAAAACAAAGATTCTAGAGCAAAAATGGTGAAAGACAAGAAATCAAGTTACGATCCAGGGAACCAGGCAAGCCAAACGGCCTGCCAAACGGCCTAGCTGGCTCAAAAACGGCCTGCCAAGCGGCCCAGGCAAACGGCCCCTGCAAACGGCTTGCCCTGGCAAACGGCCTCTGCAAACGGCCTGCCAAACGGCCTGCCAGCCGTTTGCAGGCAAAATCCTAGCTTATTTAAAGGGTCTTTGTCATTCATTCCAACACACACTTCAATTCACTTCTTGCTCTCTCTTGTACAATATTAGTCATACTTTCAAGGTCTTCGACTCCTTGCGGGAAACCTAGTACCTTGAGAAAAACACCGAAGATTGTGTTAGGAGCGGTCTGGAGTTTGAAGTTATCACTTTTGTATTCAGAACTCGTTTAATCTACTGGTACTTCTATCCTTTATCTTTATAAAATGTCTTCTATCATTATGTTCTGTGATATTGTTTCCATGATTAGCGAGTAGTTATCTTTAGTGTATGCTATGATGTAAGCAGTTATAATGCCAAAATAATGTTATGGTTTGTGTATGTTGTTGAAATAATTTTCGATTATGCTTTAAACTCAATCGCTTTTCCAACTAATAGAACGTAGTTATTGGCTCTGTTATTGGGAAGTCGCGAACCCCTATTCAGAGTACACTATCTCTGTCACCCCTTGGTAAGAGAAGTCTTTCGGATACAACGTAAGATCGACTGAGGCACACCGGTTGTAGTAAGTCTATCGAGCTTTGGATTCCGACTGAGGACTCTTTCGTAGTGAAACATCTGATTAGGCCCTTAGTACATTGTCGGTCCCATACCATGCTAGTATAGTCACCAAGCATATAAACTTCGTATGTGCATGATGAAGCACAGCGGTTGTTCTAAGATGTACCTCTGCTAAGTAAGGCCATGGAACCCGGTCAGTGTTGATTAGTACACTACACCATAACGCGGTCTCAAGCATTGCACCCCGCTTAAGGGATTCTTAGTTAATTAAGGAACTCTTTGTTTAGACACATAAAGGATTGGACCGTTAGGATAACCAAACATGTTCATGGAAGTCAACTTGACTTGGTCATGGTGTTCTTTATGGTTGAACTCTTTTTAAGGGTCTAACTATCTTTCAAAACCAATCATTAATGAAAGCATTGAAACACATCACGTCTCTCGGATATGGTAAACCATGTATTCTATTATGCTTAAGAAATTTTAGACCTTTGTGGAATGTTAATACGTCACCCAACCGAGTCGCTCAATTGGATGAGCCGTCTGAACGTGTATGCCTGTAGTCAGACTGCACGGGCATCGGGGGTAAGGGACGTTGTTGTCTATTCAGAATCTTCAAGCCTATCGCATTACCCAGTGACATGTCTTACGACAGGGGCGTTTAGAACCAGTGTAATGAATACAAGGCCTCTGCCTATTCATGAGCCAGCATTCCATAATCTCGACAGAATAACTGATGAAATCATAGTATGCACTTACTTTAACCTTATCTGAATTACAAATTTTATCGCATTTACTTTATCTGTCTTATAAATTAGAAAATCCAAAAATTAAGTAACCACTACTCCTTCATAACTATTTTAGGCTTTAATATAGGTTCGATTCTACTGATATCTCAAAAATACGACTCTAGGTCATACTTCCCTTACTCATACTAAGGAGTAGTACGATTTAGGCCCCGCTAAATATAAATTTAAAACAGTACCCCCTCTTGGTAGTTGATTCTGATGTATTGCGACCTAACGACACCGCACATATAAAACCGTCCGTTTCGGCCATATCACTTAGCAAATTTGAGATGACAGAAAATAATTACTGCAGATATATCATTCAATCAATGATCATTAACAATAGAACATAGGGCAAAATTAAAGAAATCGAATTACCTCAGCAATAACAGCAGCAACAGATATCGGAATCAACTGAAACCGAATTAATAGGAGGACAAACAATAGGAGAAACAACCACTGCAGGTACTTTGAATGAAAACAAATTAAACCACCTTAATCGATAACAAATTCAGAACTAAAACAGAAGATCTCGAATTAAAATTTACTGTTAATTGTTGATATTTGAAAAACCGATTGATCGAAGCACCAAATCAGAGATGATATTTGAAAAATCGAATGATCGGGGCCCTAAATCAAAAATACTCACACACGAACCACTCAATCAAAGATGATATAAAGAAAAAATAACGATCTAAGGATTAAATCAAAGGTACTAACCCGCGATTAATGTATGTTCTGGAAGAGAGTAACCATTTTGTTTCAGGAATCGATTAGGGTTCATGAAAATGGGGTGTATGGTGTAAGTGAAACTGAATAGCGTGACCTCTATTGTAACAACCCAAACCAATAACCAACCGATTACGCAAAATAATTTTTTTTTTATAACAGTAGAGTGCGCCACTCGCACCACCACAGGGTGCACGGCGCGCACAGGCCCCAAATCAGTTCTGTCCGGTTTTACAAATTTTCAAATAAAGATCTCCCACTTCCCGACATAATTTGACGAAACGCCTTTCACAACATGTTCTAATATGAAAAACTCATACGATTCAAACATAAAATGAGTTTTACAAAACGGGGCCCACGTCGGCCATTTTACGAGTTTCGTACAAATCATGAGTTTCGACCACAATAGTTTAATTTCCAAACGACACTATGAGCATGGTGTTTGGGGTTAAACTACCCAAGTCTTGGTCAATCTCCAAAAGCTATCACATCCCAAAAACGTCCCCTAAACAACAAGCGGGATCTCTAATCCATACGAATGCCCTTACCTTTGTCTCCGCCGGAGCCTATAAAAAGATAAACAACGAGAGGGTAAGCAAAGCTTAGTGAATGCAATAATTATACATATACATATATAATATACCTACTTGCATACACTTACATACACCGTAACATTCACTAGTAACAACAATTAGCATACAAACTCCGAGTATAAGCTAATAACCTCTAAATACCGCAACTAGCATAAGCTATATGGTTAACCATACACACGTCATGGTGCTACCGGCTCCGTGGTTCACACCATACGTAATGTTATGACGCTACCAGCTCCGTGGTTCACGTCACTATGCATTCGAGTCATACTCTTTTATAGTGCTACCGGCTCCGTGGTTCACACTTCGGTGCTACAGGCTCCGTGGTTCACACCTAATTTTTATAGTGTTACCGGCTCCGTGGTTCACACTTTGATGCTACCAGCTCCGTGGTTCACATCATAACACGTGCACCATGATGCTACCGGCTCCGTGGTTCACATCATAGTACACTCACACATACTATGGCACTCCCGGCTCCGTGGGTTATACCATAGCATACAAATAAATACACCATATACATACATGTATAATTACTCCACTCACCTTAACAATTTGGTGACGATTTTACAACTCCACAAGCTTCAAAGCAAAGTACCTAATATAATAAGTACTCCATTAACACATAAACTAGTTGGACTAAATGCCAACAATTTACACATGTGCATTCAATGACTTAATTTCATTAAATGCTCCATTTACCAAAACCGTCATTTAAGGTCATGATAATGCTAAAAACGAACATATATTTCATAGCATTATTCCTCAAGAAAGACAAGCTTTTAGTTGCAATTGTTCTATTTACAAGTGATATTCGTTTAAATAATAAAAGGTGAAGACAAAAGACAGATTCGACGAATTGAAGACGCAAACGACCAAAAAGCTCAAAAGTACAAAAGACAATCAAAAAGGTTCCAATTATTGATAAGAAACGTCTCGAAATCACAAGAGTACAAGATTCAAAACGCAAAGTACAAAATATAAAATTGTACGCAAGGACGTTCGAAAATCCGGAACCGAGACCAGAGTAAACTCTTAACGCTCGACGCAACGGACTAAAAATTACAAGTTAACTATGCATATAAATATAATATAATATATAATTAATTATATTAATTATATATATATTATATTTATAAATAAAAAAACCGTCGGCAGAGAAACTCCAAGGACTGAGCTGTAAATTTAACCTCCGCGGCTCGCGGAGTTTGAAGAGGCTTTTGCCGCGAGTCGCGGAGCCCCAAATTTCAACTCTGGCTATAAAGCAAACCGATTTCTGATCATTTTTCATATTCAATATCTATCTCTCTCTCAATATATACGTAATATATATATATAATTTATATTTTAATTTTAATTTTAATTTTAAATCCTAATAATAAGGGTATGTTAGCGAATGTTGTAAGGGTGTAAGTCGAAATTCTGTCCGTGTAACGCTACGCTATTTTTAATCATTGTAAGTTATGTTCAACCTTTTTACATTAATGTCTCGTAGCTAAGTTATTATTATGCTTATTTAAAACGAAGTAATCATGATGTTGGGCTAATTACTAAAATTGGGTAATTGGGCGTTGTACCATAATTGGGGTTTGGACAAAAGAACGACACTTGTGGAAATTAGACTATGGGCTATTAATGGGCTTTATATTTGTTTAACTAAATGAAAGTTTGTTAATGTTAATATAAAGATTTACAATTGGGCGTCCCTATAAATTACCATATACACTCGATCGGACACGATGGGCGGGGTATTTATATGTACGAATAATCGTTCATTTAACCGGACACGGGAATGGATTAATAGCCACTAGAATAATTAAAACAGGGGTGAAATTACATTCAAGGGTAATTGGTGTAATTGTTAACAAAGTAGTAAAACCTTGGTTTACACGCAGTCGATAACCTGGTGTATTCATTAAACAAAGTATTAAAACCTTGTTACAATTCGAATCCCCAATTAGTTGGAATATTTAACTTCGGGTATAATAATAATTTGACGAGGGCACTCGCACTTTATATTTATGACTGATGGACTGTTATGGACAAAAACCAGACGGACATATTAAATAATCCAGGACAAAGGACAATTAACCCATGGGCATAAAACTAAAATCAACACGTCAAACATCATGATTACGGAAGTTTAAATAAGCATAATTCTTTTATTTCATATTTAATTTCCTTTATTTTATATTTAATTGCACTTCTAATTATCGCACTTTTATTATTTGTTATTTAATCGCACTTTTAATTATCGTACTTTTTAATTATCGCAAGTTTATTTTATCGCACTTTTATTATTCGCAATTTCATTATCGTTATTTACTTTACGCTTTAATTTAAGTCTTGTATTTATTTTATATTTTACATTAGGTTTTAACTGCGACTAAAATCTTAAAATCGACAAACCGGTCATTAAACGGTAAAAACCCCCCTTTATAATAATAATATTACTTATATATATATTTGTATTTTTAATAAAAGTAAACTAATATAGCGTTGAGCTTTGTTTAAAGATTTCCCTGTGGAACGAACCGGACTTACTAAAAACTACACTACTGTACGATTAGGTACACTGCCTATAAGTGTTGTAGCAAGGTTTAAGTATATCCATTCTATAAATAAATAAATATCTTGTGTAAAATTGTATCGTATTTAATAGTATTTTTCTAGTAAAATATAAACTATTTTGTATACACCTCGTACGACATCAGGTCAAGACCCATCATTAATCACTAAAAGCTAGTGATTAAGGTCTAACAACACCGTCTTACACAAACTTATGACATTTCACACCCATCTTGCCCCACTAGGTCAACAATTACTCATTTAATCACTTTAATGTCAACACACCCATTTCGGGTCTTCCACAAACCCTCCTAACACCCATTTACTAAACATTTAGGTGTGTTTGTAATTAGCTAACCAATTTATGTTCATACACCCCTATTAATACTTTAAACCCTAGGTTAGTTACTATTGAGTCTACATGACTCAATCTTACCCAAGAACACCCAAAATCGCCAAACATGGGTTTTATGTTCACCATTTACCCAAACCCTAACCCTTACACAAAATCAAAGTAAGGAAATTAAAGTTAGAACATACCACTACAACCAAAACGTAGCTAGAGAGGAGATGAACAACTTTATAACTCGAGCTAAGTCTCAAAACTAGCTCCTTTTTCCTTTGCTTGAGCTTTCTCACACAAGAACCTTACTCTCTCTCTCTCTCTCTAAAATTGAAGTGGGTAGGATGCGGTTGTTGGAAATGGAGTGAATGGCACCCCAAGATCTGACCTACTGGCCTCAAATTCGTCCACAAGTGAAATTACCAAAAAGCCCATCAAAATATCTAATTAAAATAAGCAGAACCCGACTACAGTGAGGAGTGCGCCACGCGCACCCCTATGTGTGCGCTGAGCGCACCCAGCCCAGATCACTCTCTGACCTCTATTTTAATATACAAAGTCACCCACACTTCATGTACCATAATTACACTGCTGTACAATTATTATTAGGGTCTTACAACTCTCCCTCACTTAAATCGGAGCGCGTCCTCGCGATCCAAGCCGCATGACAAGAGGGAAGATAAACTAACACAAACTCCTCGGGCTACTAAGTAAACTCGGAACCTTTACTCCGTCGCCATTGAACTTTAAAAGTTCTCACCTCTTTATTTCTCAATCTTTTGACTTTCTCATCGAGTATAGCAATCGGATCCTCAATACACTCTAACTTATTATTTAGCTCGATCTCATCTAATGGCACCCAAGAAGAATCATCCGCAAGACACTTACGGAGATGGGAAATATGAAATGTATTATGGATCCCCGCAAGCTCTTCGGGTAATTCCAAACAATACGCGACTTCACCAACACGAGTTAAAACCTTGAATGGCCCAATAAACCGAGGTGCTAACTTTCCCCGTTTTCGAAACCGAATAATACCTTTCCATGGCGAAACCTTAAGCATCACCATGTCACCTTCTTGGAATTCGATCATTCGCCTACGTTTGTCGGCATACGACTTTTGTCTATCTTGAGCCTTTTTCAAATGAGCCCGAATCATATCAATCTTACTATTCGTCTCTAAAACCAAATTGATACTCCCGATTTCTCTTTGACCAATTTCACCCCAACAAATCGGAGTTCGACACCTCCGCCCATAAAGCATCTCATAAGGTGGCATCCCGATACTAGTATGATAACTATTATTGTACGAGAATTCCACCAAAGGCAAGTGCTCATCCCAACTACCACCGAAATCAATAATACACACCCGTAACATATCCTCCAAAGTTTGATTAGTACGTTCGGTTTGACCGTCCATTTGAGGATGATACGCCGTGCTCAATTTCAATTGTGTACACATATCTTCATGAAACTTCTCCCAAAACCGAGATGTGAAACGGCTATCTCGATCCGAAATAATAGATATAGGAACCCCGTGTCTCGCTATCACCTCCTTGATAAACAACTTAGCCAAAGTCTCCGATGATATCGCTTCCGGGATGGGAAGAAACAAGGCACTCTTCGTCAATCGATCAACTATTACCCAAATAGAGTCAAATTGGGTTCTCGCCGTCTTTGGTAATTTTGTAATGAAATCCATGGTAATGTGCTCCCATTTCCATTTTGGGATTTCTAACGGTTGTAACTTACCATACGACTTTTGGTGTTCGGCTTTCACTTTCAAACACGTGACGCATTGTTCAACATACTTAACAACATCACGTTTCATGCCCGGCCACCAATACTCTTTCCTCAAATCAAGATACATTTTCGTCGCTCCCGGGTGAATGGAATACTTTGACTTATGTGCTTCATCAAGTAGCACTCGTCGATGATCACCCATTTTAGGCACCCACACTCTTCCTTGAAAAGATAACAAAACATGCAGACCTAAGGTAATAAACTCCGTTTGTCCCACGATTCGTTCCTCATGCTTATTGTTAACAAAAGCTGCGATTTGTGCCTCGCCGAGCTTTTCAAGGAAATCGTTAGTAATAATCATGCGCAACGATCCCACTCGTATCGCCGGATGTTGACTCTTTCGACTTAATGCATTCGCGAACACATTCGCCTTACCCGGATGATAAAGTATTTCACAATCATAGTCTTTCACCACATCCATCCATCTACGTTGACAATAATTCAAATCCCTTTGATCAAAAAGATGTTTCAAACTCTTGTGATCCAAATAAATCATACACTTGACACCATACAAGTAATGGCACCAAATTTTCAACGCATGAACAACCACCGCTAACTCAAGATCATGAGTCGGATATCTTGTTTCGTGTTCCTTTAATTGTCGGGAGCCATATGCGATGACTTTACCTCTTTGCATTAGAACACACCCGAGCCCATTTAAAGACGCGTCACAATAAACCGTCATGTCTTCAACCCCTTCCGGCAATACTAACACCGGAGCTTGACATAACTTCTCTTTTAACAATTGAAAGGCAATTTCTTGCTCGTTCTCCCAATTAAATCTTGCGTTCTTTCTCGTCAATTTCGTCAATGGAGAAGCAATCTTGGAAAAGTCTTGGATAAACCGACGATTATAACTAGCCAATCCGAGAAAACTTCGGATCTCCGTAGGAGTAGTCGGTCATCCCCAACTCTTTACCGTCTCTATCTTCCCCGGATCTACTTGAATACCATTTTCGTTCACAATATGGCCAAGGAATTAAACTTTCCTTAGCCAAAATTCACATTTGGAGAATTTAGCATACAGCTTCTCCTTCCGCAACGTCTATAACACGCACCGCAAATGATGTTCATGTTCCTTCATACTCTTCGAATAGACAAGTATGTCGTTAATGAACACCATTACCGACTTGTCCAACATAGGTTGGCACACTCGGTTCATAAGATCCATGAATGCCGCCGGTGCATTCGTAAGACCAAAAGGCATAACTATGAATTCAAAATGCGCATAACGCGTTCTAAAAGCCGTTTTCTCGATATCTTCCTCACGGACCCGCATTTGGTGATAGCCGGACCGTAGGTCGATTTAAGATAAATACGTTGCACCTTGGAGTTGGTCGAACAAATCGTCAATCCGAGGCAATGGATAACGATTTTTGATCGTCACTTTATTTAACTCCCAATAATCGATGCACATCCGCATACTACCATCCTTCTTCTTCACGAATAAAACCGGAGCGCCCCATGGCGAAGCACTCGGTCGAATGAAACCCTTTTCAAGTAACTCTTGGGTTTGATTTTACAACTCTTTCATTTCTATCGGCGCTAAATGATAAGGAGTTTTAGCAATGGGGGTAGCCCCCGGAACCAACTCAATGCGAAATTTAACTTGTCTTTTCGCCGGAACACCCGGTAACTCATCCGAAAAAACGTCTTCAAATTCATTAACCACCAGAATTTCACGAATGGGTGGTGGCTCATCAAGAGTATCAACAACATGGGCAAGAAAAGCCATGCCACCACCAACAAGAAAACGACGTGCCCGTGTAAAAGTGCATATCGGCACAAGTCTTCTTCGTTTATCGCAGTGAATAATTAACTCTCCCCCACTTGGGGTCTTCACTCGAATAGATTTTTCATGGCATGCAATATCGGCTCTATTATGCTCGAGCCAATCCATACGAACAACGATATCAAAATCACCCAAAGTCATCGGAATGAGATCGATTTTAAAATTTTCGGCACCAAACACAACATTACAATTTTTTGCACACATCAACCACTAGCACCATCTTGCCATCCGCTATTTCAACTTCTATCGGACGACTTAACTTAGCTAACGGTTTATTAAGTTTAGGCACAAATTTTGGTGACACAAAATACAAGTTTGCACCACTATCAAAGAGTATCCTTGCCGGATTAGAATTAACCATGAAAGTACCTGAAACAACTTCGTTAGATTGCTTGGCTTCCTCATTGGTCATCAAATAATTGCGACCCCTAGCCGTACCCACCCCCTTCTCTAACTTCTTAACATGATCATTATTCAAATCGGGACATTCCGGCCTCTTGTGCCGTTCTTTACCACAATTATAACAAGTGAGCTTGGGTGTAGATGATGCATTTGTACAATCACGAGCCATGTGTCCTTGTCGTCCACAATTATAACATTTGGGTCCAAAGCCCCCGGACGCACCCTTCTTCACACTACCAATGCTTTCGGAGCCCTTATTGCTATTCTTGTTTGAAAAGTTCGAATGGCTCGAACCCTCAAACTTTCTTTTGCCGAAAGTAAAGCCACTCTTTCTCAAAACGAGCGCCTCAAAACCCTTTGCCATGTTGAACAATTCATCAAATCTTTTTACCACATTTACACTAATCTTTTCTTGATAGTTATCGTTCAAGATTCGTTAAAAATCTTCTTTCAACATTTTATCATTCCCGACATACTCCGAGCAAAATTGGGTCTTTGACAAGAAAACGGATTTGAGAGTGTTCAAATCCATCGACCTTTGCCTCAAGGAACATAGCTCGTCCTTAAGCCTTGTAAGATCGACCGAAGTTCGGTATTCGTCGAAAAACTCCTTCTTGAATTCATCCCAAGTGAATTCCATGCATTGTTCTTCGCCATAAAGTTGGATCTTCGCGTCCCACCACAATTTAGCATCACCTCTTAACATGCTACAACCATATCTCGTCTTTTTATCGAGAGGGCATTCACATGTACGAAAAGCCCCCTCCATATCGGAGATCCAACGGGCACTTTTAAGTGGGTCCCGTTCACCATCGAAGGTGGGAGGTTGAGAGTCCTTGAAATTCTTATAGAAGAAGTCCCGTCTCCCCACATTATCCTCTTGAAGAACAGCCTTAACTTGCTCCTTTACCACATTGACTAGTTGCTCGTCAATCGTATCTAGGAACATCTTCTTAACATCTTCGAGAAACTCTGCTTTTTGAAGTTTAAAGATGGCCTCAACCTTGGCCGTGAACTCAACGTCCTCACTCGTACTTCCATCATTGGTGTCGTGTCCATTTCTCATCTTCATTCTATAAAACGGAAAAGCTTTAAACAACGAAACGAAAAGACATAACACGTATACATATACATATACACCACACTACCCCATATTGCTCAACAATCATCGTACATCGCTTGTTTGACACGATTTGAACCCGTAACAATGGTAGCTAATCATTGTTACGCGAGCACGTCGCATTAACTTGCTAGTACAACGTCTATCTCGCTTGATGATTGCTAACACAATACAAAACAATTAGCGCAAGGTTAGTTCACATAAACCTAAGCACTAATCAACTCCCGGTCTGACCAGTCTCCTACAAGTCCCGCATAAAGCGCATACTCAAAAAAATCTAAGTTTAGGCACCTATCTCAAGTCGCCTAAATCCCTTAGACCATGCTCTGATACCACTTGTAACAACCCAAACCAATAACCAACCGATTACGCGAAACAAATTTTTTTTTATAACAGTAGAGTGCGCCACGCGCACCACCACAGGGTGCACGGCGCGTACAGGCCACAAATCAGTTTTGTCCGATTTTGTAAAATTTCAAATAAAGATCTCCCACTTCCCGACATAATTTAACGAAACGCCTTTCACAACATGTTCTAATATGAAAAACTCATACGATTCAAACATAAAATGAGTTTTACAAAATGGGGCCCACATCGGCCGTTTTACGAGTTTCGTACAAATTATGAGTTTCGACCACATTAGTTTAATTTCCAAACGACACTATGAGCATGGTGTTTGGGGTTAAACTACCCAAGTCTCGGTCAATCTCCAAAAGCTATCACATCCCAAAAGCGTCCCCTAAACAACAAGCGGGATCTCTAATCCATACGAATGCCCTTACCCTTGTCTCCGCCGGAGCCTATAAAA